>NW_027362862.1:3661137-4404774 GCF_046119375.1 Phyllobates terribilis
GATATTTAGTCGTTTTCAGCCAATTTTCAGGATTTTTGAAAATTTCACTTTTTTGTGAAAATATCCACTAAATGAGGGAATAATATGTGTGAGGGTACCCCAGGAGAGTTCCAAATGGGTGTGGGTAGAATAGATATCCCACGGGGGTAAAATTGAAAAAAGTTGAAAAAAAAATTTTTTTAGACTTAGTCATTTTTTCTGCATTTATCAGACTTTCAGATAGGGCAAATGTCAGTGAGCGTTTCGATTTCAGTTCCAGAGTGATTCACCCAATGAGTCCTTGATATTTAGTCGTTTTCAGCCAATATTTTGGATTTTTGAAAATTTCACTTTTTTGTGAAAATATCCACTAAATGAGGGAATAATATGTGTGAGGGTACCCCAGGAGAGTTCCAAATGTGTGTGGGTAGAATACATATCCCACGGGGGTAAAATTGAAAAAAGTTTAAAAAATTTTTTTGGGGAATTAGTCATTTTTCCGGCGTTTATCAGACTTTCAGATAGGGGAAATGTCAGTGAGCGTTCCGATTTCAGTTCCAGAGCGATTCGCCCAATGAGTCCTTGATATTTAGTCGTTTTCAGCCAATTTTCTGGATTTTTGAAAATTTCACTTTTTTGTGAAAATATCCACTAAATGAGGGAATAATATGTGTGAGGGTACCCCAGGAGAGTTCAAAATGTGTGTGGGTAGAATATATATCCCACGGCGGTAAAATTGAAAAAAAATTTTTTTTGGACTTAGTCATTTTTCCGGCGTTTATCAGACTTTCAGATAGGGGAAATGTCATTGAGCGTTCAGATTTCAGTTCCACAGCGATTCGCCCAATGAGTCCGTGATATTTAGTCGTCTTCAGCCAATTTTCTGGATTTTTAAAAATTTCACTCTTTTGTGAAAATATCCACTAAATGAGGGAATACTATGTGTGAGTGTACCCCAGGAGAGTTCCAAATGTGTGTGGGTAGAATATATATCCCACGGGGGTAAAATTGAAAAAAGTTGAAAAAAAAATTTTTTTGGACTTAGTAATTTTTCCTGCGTTTATCAGACTTTCAGATAGGGGAAATGTCAGTGAGTGTTTCGATTTCAGTTCCAGAGTGATTCGCCCTATGAGTCCTTGATATTTAGTCGTTTTCAGCCAATATTTTGGATTTTTGGAAATTTCACTCTTTTGCGAAAATATCCACTAAATGAGGGAATAATATGTGTGAGGGTACCCCAGGAGAGTTCCAAATGTGTGTGGGTAGAATATATATCCCATGGGGGTAAAATTGAAAAAAGTTGAAAAAAAAATTTTTTTGGACTTAGTAATTTTTCCGGCGTTTATCAGACTTTCAGATAGGGGAAATGTCACTGTGTTCCGATTTCAGTTCCAGAGCGATTCGCCCAATGAGTCCTTGATATTTAGTTGTTTTCAGCCAATTTTCTGGATTTTTGAAAATTTCACTTTTTTGCGAAAATATCCACTAAATGAGGGAATAATATGTGTGAGGGTACCCCAGGAGATTTCCAAATGTGTGTGGGTAGAATATATATCCCACGGGGGTAAAATTGAAAAAAGTGGAAAAACATTTTTTTTGGACTTAGTCATTTTTCCGGCGTTTATCAGACTTTCAGATAGGGCAAATGTGAGTGAGCGTTCCGATTTTAGTTCCGGAGCAATTCGCCCAATGAGTCCTTGATATTTAGTCGTTTTCAGCCAATTTTATGGATTTTTGAAAATTTCACTTTTTTGTGAAAATATCCACAAAAAGAGGGAATAATATGTGTGAGGGTACCCCAGGAGAGTTCCAAATGTGTGTAGGTAGAATATATATCCCACGGGGGTAAAATTGAAAAAAGTTGAAAAAAAAATTTTTTTCGACTTAGTAATTTTTCCGGCGTTTATCAGACTTTCAGATAGGGGAAATGTCACTGTGTTCCGATTTCAGTTCCAGAGCGATTCGCCCAATGAGTCCTTGATATTTAGTCGTTTTCAGCCAATTTTCTGGATTTTTGAAAATTTCACTTTTTTGTGAAAATATTCACTAACTGAGGGAATAATATGTGTGAGGGTAGCCCAGGAGAGTTCCAAATGTGTGTGGGTAGAATATATATCCCACGAGGGTAAAATTGAAAAAAGTTTAAAAAAAATTTTTTTTAGACTTAGTCATTTTTCCTGCGTTTATCAGACTTTCAGATAGGGCAAATGTCAGTGAGCGTTTCGATTTCAGTTCCAGAGTGATTCGCTCAATGAGCCCATGATATTTAGTCGTTTTCAGCCAATATTTTGGATTTTTGAAAATTTCACTTTTTTGTGAAAATATCCATTAAATGAGGGAATAATATGTGTGAGGGTTCCCCAGGAGAGTTCTAAATGTGTGTGGGTAGAATATATATCCCACTGGGGTAAAATTGAAAAAAGTTGAAAAAAAATTTTTTTTGGACTTAGTCATTTTTCCGGCGTTTATCAGACTTTCAGATAGGGGAAATGTCAGTGAGCGTTCAGATTTCAGTTCCAGAGTGATTCGCTCAATGAGTCCTTGATATTTAGTCGTTTTCAGCCAATATTTTGGATTTTTGAAAATTTCACTTTTTTGCGAAAATATCTACTAAATGAGGGAATAATATGTGTGAGGGTACCCCAGGAGAGTTCCAAATGTGTGTGGGCAGAATATATATCCCACGGGAGTAAAATTGAAAAAAGTTGAAAAAAAAATTTTTTTAGACTTAGTCATTTTTCCTGCTTTTATCAGACTTTCAGATAGGGGAAATGTCAGTGAGCGTTCAGATTTCAGTTCCAGAGCGATTCGCCCAATGAGTCCTTGATATTTAGTCGTTTTCAGCCAATTTTCTGGATTTTTGAAAATTTCACTTTTTGTGAAAATATCCACTAAATGAGTTAATAATATGTGTGAGGGTACCCCAGGAGAGTTCCAAATGTGTGTGGGTAGAATATATATCCCACGGGGATAAAATTGAAAAAAGTTGAAAAAAATTTTTTTTTGGACTTAGTAATTTTTCCGGCGTTCATCAGACTTTCAGATAGGGGAAATGTCAGTGAGCGTTCCGATTTCAGTTCCAGAGCGATTCGCCCATTGAGTCCTTGATATTTAGTCGTTTTCTGCCAATTTTCTGGATTTTTGAAAATTTCACTTTTTTGTGAAAATATCCACTAAATGAGGGAATAATATGTGTGAGGGTACCCCAGGAGAGTTCCAAATGTGTGTGGGTAGAATATATATCCCACGGGGGTAAAATTGAAAAAAGTTGAAAAAAATTTTTTTTTGCACTTAGTCATTTTTCCGGCGTTTATCAGACTTTCAGACGGGGGAAATGTGAGTGAGCGTTCCGATTTCAGTTCCAGAGCGATTCGCCCAATGAGTCCTTGATGTTTAGTCGTTTTCAGCCATATTTCTGGATTTTTAAAAATTTCACTTTTTTGTGAAAATATCCACTAATTGAGGGAATAATATGTGTGAGGGTACCCCAGGAGAGTTCCAAATGTGTGTGGGTAGAATATATATCCCACGGGGGTAAAATTGAAAAAAGTTGAAAAATTTTTTTTTTTGGACTTAGTCATTTGTCCGGCGTTTATCAGACTTTCAGATAGGGGAAATGTGAGTGAGCGTTCCGATTTCAGTTCCAGAGCAATTCGCCCAATGACTCCTTGATATTTAGTCGTTTTCAGCCAATTTTCTGGATTTTTGAAAATTTCACTTTTTTGTGAAAATATCCACTAAATGAGGGAATAATATGTGTGAGGGTACCCCAGGAGAGTTCCAAATGTGTGTGGGTAGAATATATATCCCACGGGGGTAAAATTTAAAAAAGTTGAAAAAAATTTTTTTTTGGACTTAGTCATTTTTCCGGCGTTTATCAGACTTTCAGATAGGGGAAATGTCAGTGAGCGTTCAGATTTCAGTTCCAGAGCGATTCGCCCAATGAGTCCTTGATATTTAGTCGTTTTCAGCCAATATTTTGGATTTTTGAAAATTTCACTTTTTTGTGAAAATATCCACTAAATGAGGGAATAATATGTGTGAGGGTACACCAGGAGAACTCCAAATGTGTGTTGGTAGAATATATATCCCACGGGGGTAAAATTGAAAAAAGTTGAAAAAAAATTTTTTTTGGACTTAGTCATTTGTCCGGCGTTTATAAGACTTTCAGATAGGGGAAATGTCAGTGAGCATTCCGATTTCAGTTCCAGAGCGATTCGCCCAATGAGTCCTTGATATTTAGTCGTTTTCAGCCAATTTTCTGGATTTTTGAAAATTTCACTTTTTTGTGAAAATATCCACTAAATGAGGGAATAATATGTGTGAGGGTACCCCAGGAGAGTTCCAAATGTGTGTGGGTAGAATATATATCCCACGGGGGTAAAATTGAAAAAAGTTGAAAAATTTTTTTTTTTGGACTTAGTCATTTTTTGGCGTTTATCAGACTTTCAGATAGGGGAAATGTCAGTGAGCATTCCAATTTCAGTTCCAGAGCGATTCGCCCAATGAGTCCTTGATATTTAGTCGTTTTCAGCCAATTTTCTGGATTTTTGAAAATTTCACTTTTTTGTGAAAGTATCCACCAAATGAGGGAATAATATGTGTGAGGGTAACCCAGGAGAGTTCCAAATGTGTGGGTAGAATTTATATCCCACAGGGATAAAATTGAAAAAAGTTGAAAAAAAATTTTTTTTGGACTTAGTCATTTTTCCGGCGTTTATCAGACTTTCAGATAGGGGAAATGTGAGTGAGCGTTCCGATTTCAGTTCCAGAGCGATTCGCCCAATGAGTCCTTGATATTTAGTCGTTTTCAGCCAATTTTCAGGATTTTTGTAAATTTCACTTTTTTGTGAAAATATCCACTAAATGAGGGAATACTATGTGTGAGTGTACCCCAGGAGAGTTCCAAATGTGTGTGGGTAGAATATATATCCCACGGGGTTAAAATTGAAAAAAGTTGAAAAAAAAATTTTTTTGGACTTAGTAATTTTTCCGGCATTCATCAGACTTTCAGATAGGGGAAATGTCAGTGAGCGTTCAGATTTCAGTTCCACAGCGATTCGCCCAATGAGTCCTTGATATTTAGTTGTTTTCAGCCAATTTTCTGGATTTTTGAAAATTTCTCTTTTTTTTTAAAATATCCACTAAATGAGGAAATAATATGTGTGAGGGTAACCCAGGAGAGTTCCAAATGTGTGTGGGTAGAATATATATCCCACGGGAGTAAAATTGAAAAAAGTTGAAAATTTTTTTTTTTTGGACTTAGTCATTTTTCCTGCGTTTATCAGACTTTCAGTTAGGGCAAATTTCAGTGAGTGTTTCGATTTCAGTTCCAGAGTGATTCGCCCTATGAGTCCTTGATATTTAGTCATTTTCAGCCAATATTTTGGATTTTTGAAAATTTCACTCTTTTGCGAAAATATCCACTAAATGAGGGAATAATATGTGTGAGGGTACCCCAGGAGAGTTCCAAATGTGTGTGGGCAGAATATATATCCCACGGGGGTAAAATTGAAAAAAGTTAAAAAAAAAAATTTTTTAGACTTAGTCATTTTTCCTGCGTTTATCAGACTTTCAGATAGGGGAAATGTCAGTGAGCGTTCCGATTTCAGTTCCAGAGCGATTCGCCCAATGAGTCCTTGATATTTAGTAGTTTTCAGCCAATTTTCTGGATTTTTAAAAATTTCACTTTTTTGCGAAAATATCCACTAAATGAGGGAATAATATGTGAGAGGGTACCCCAGGAGAGTTCCAAATGTGTGTGTGTAGAATATATATCCCACGGGGGTAAAATTGAAAAAAGTTGAAAAAAATTTTTTTGGGGATTTAGTCATTTTTCCGGCGTTTATCAGACTTTCAGATAGGGGAAATGTCAGTGAGCATTCAGATTTTAGTTCCAGAGCAATTCGCCCAATGAGTCCATGATATTTAGTCGTTTTCAGCCAATTTTCAGGATTTTTGAAAATTTCACTTTTTTGTGAAAATATCCACGAAATGAGGGAATAATATGTGTGAGGGTACCCCAGGAGAGTTCCAAATGTGTGTGGGTAGAATATGTATCCCACGGCGATAAAATTGAAAAAAAATTTTTTTTGGACTTAGTCATTTTTCCGGCGTTTATCAGACTTTCAGATAGGGGAAATGTCAGTGAGCGTTCAGATTTCAGTTCCACAGCGATTCGCCCAATGAGTCCTTGATATTTAGTTGTTTTCAGCCAATTTTCTGGATTTTTGAAAATTTCTCTTTTTTTTTAAAATATCCACTAAATGAGGGAATAATATGTGTGAGGGTAACCCAGGAGAGATCCAAATGTGTGTGGGTAGAATATATATCCCACGGGGGTAAAATTGAAAAAAGTTGAAATTTTTTTTTTTTTGGACTTAGTCATTTTTCCTGCTCTTATCAGACTTTCAGATAGGGGAAATGTCAGTGAGCATTCCGATTTCAGTTCCAGAGCGATTCGCCCAATGAGTCCTTGATATTTAGTCGTTTTCAGCCAATTTTCTGGATTTTTAAAAATTTCACTCTTTTGTGAAAATATCCACTAAATGAGGGAATACTATGTGTGAGGGTACCCAGGAGAGTTCCAAATGTGTGTGGGTAGAATATATATCCCACTTGGGTAAAATTGAAAAAAGTTGAAAAAAATTTTTTTTTGGACTTAGTCATTGTTCCGGCGTTTATCAGACTTTCAGATAGGGGAAATGTGAGTGAGCGTTCCGATTTCAGTTCCAGAGCGATTCGCCCAATGAGTCCTTGATATTTAGTCGTTTTCAGCCAATTTTCAGGATTTTTGAAAATTTCACTTTTTTGTGAAAATATCCACTAAATGAGGGAATACTATGTGTGAGGGTACCCCAGGAGAGTTCCAAATGTGTGTGGGTAGAATATATATCCCACGGGGGTAAAATTGAAAAAAGTTGAAAATTTTTTTTTTTTGGACTTAGTCATTTTTCCTGCGTTTATCAGACTTTCAGATAGGGGAAATGTCAGTGAGCATTCCGATTTCAGTTCCAGAGCGATTCGCCCAATGAGTCCTTGATATTTAGTCGTTTTCAGCCAATTTTCTGGATTTTTAAAAATTTCACTTTTTTGTGAAAATATCCACTAAATGAGGGAATAATATGCGAGAGGTTACCCCAGGAGAGTTCCAAATGTGTGTGGGTAGAATAAATATCCCACGGGGGTAAAATTGAAAAAAGTTGAAAAAAATTTTTTTTTGGACTTAGTCATTTTTTCGGCGTTTATCAGACTTTCAGATAGGGGAAATGTCAGTGAGCGTTCAGATTTCAGTTCCACAGCGATTTGCCCAATGAGTCCTTGATATTTAGTCGTTTTCAGCCAATTTTCAGGATTTTTGAAAATTTCACTTTTTTGTGAAAATATCCACTAAATGAGGGAATAATATGTGTGAGGGTACCCCAGGAGAGTTCCAAATGGGTGTGGGTAGAATAGATATCCCACGGGGGTAAAATTGAAAAAAGTTGAAAAAAAAATTTTTTTAGACTTAGTCATTTTTCCTGCATTTATCAGACTTTCAGATAGGGCAAATGTCAGTGAGCGTTTCGATTTCAGTTCCAGAGTGATTCACCCAATGAGTCCTTGATATTTAGTCGTTTTCAGCCAATATTTTGGATTTTTGAAAATTTCACTTTTTTGTGAAAATATCCACTAAATGAGGGAATAATATGTGTGAGGGTACCCCAGGAGAGTTCCAAATGTGTGTGGGTAGAATTCATATCCCACGGGGGTAAAATTGAAAAAAGTTTAAAAAATTTTTTTGGGGAATTAGTCATTTTTCCGGCGTTTATCAGACTTTCAGATAGGGGAAATGTCAGTGAGCGTTCCGATTTCAGTTCCAGAGCGATTCGCCCAATGAGTCCTTGATATTTAGTCGTTTTCAGCCAATTTTCTGGATTTTTGAAAATTTCACTTTTTTGTGAAAATATCCACTAAATGAGGGAATAATATGTGTGAGGGTACCCCAGGAGAGTTCAAAATGTGTGTGGGTAGAATATAAATCCCACGGCGGTAAAATTGAAAAAAAATTTTTTTTGGACTTAGTCATTTTTCCGGCGTTTATCAGACTTTCAGATAGGGGAAATGTCATTGAGCGTTCAGATTTCAGTTCCACAGCGATTCGCCCAATGAGTCCGTGATATTTAGTCGTCTTCAGCCAATTTTCTGGATTTTTAAAAATTTCACTCTTTTGTGAAAATATCCACTAAATGAGGGAATACTATGTGTGAGTGTACCCCAGGAGAGTTCCAAATGTGTGTGGGTAGAATATATATCCCACGGGGGTAAAATTGAAAAAAGTTGAAAAAAAAATTTTTTTGGACTTAGTAATTTTTCCTGCGTTTATCAGACTTTCAGATAGGGGAAATGTCAGTGAGTGTTTCGATTTCAGTTCCAGAGTGATTCGCCCTATGAGTCCTTGATATTTAGTCGTTTTCAGCCAATATTTTGGATTTTTGGAAATTTCACTCTTTTGCGAAAATATCCACTAAATGAGGGAATAATATGTGTGAGGGTACACCAGGAGAGTTCCAAATGTGTGTGGGCAGAATATATATCCCACGGGGGTAAAATTGAAAAAAGTTAAAAAAAAAAATTTTTTACACTTAGTCATTTTTCCTGCGTTTATCAGACTTTCAGATAGGGGAAATGTCAGTGAGCATTCCGATTTCAGTTCCAGAGCGATTCGCCCAATGAGTCCTTGATATTTAGTCGTTTTCAGCCAATTTTCTGGATTTTTAAAAATTTCACTTTTTTGTGAAAATATCCACAAAATGAGGGAATAATATGTGTGAGGGTACCCCAGGAGAGTTCCAAATGTGTGTGGGTAGAATATATATCCCACGGGGGTAAAATTGAAAAAAGTTGAAAAAAAATTTTTTTTGGATTTAGTCATTTTTCCGGCGTTTATCAGACTTTCAGATAGGGGAAATGTCAGTGAGCCTTCAGATTTTAGTTCCAGAGCAATTCGCCCAATGAGTCCCTGATATTTAGTCGTTTTCAGCCAATTTTCAGGATTTTTGAAAATTTCACTTTTTTGTGAAAATATCCACTAAATGAGGGAATAATATGTGTGAGGGTACCCCAGGAGAGTTCCAAATGTGTGTGGGTAGAATATATATCCCACGGCGATAAAATTGAAAAAAAATTTTTTTTGGACTTAGTCATTTTTCCGGCGTTTATCAGACTTTCAGATAGGGGAAATGTCAGTGAGCGTTCAGATTTCAGTTCCACAGCGATTCGCCCAATGAGTCCTTGATATTTAGTTGTTTTCAGCCAATTTTCTGGATTTTTGAAAATTTCTCTTTTTTTAAAAAATATCCACTAAATAAGGGAATAATATGTGTGAGGGTAACCCAGGAGAGTTCCAAATGTGTGTGGGTAGAATATATATCCCACGGGGGTAAAATTGAAAAAAGTTGAAATTTTTTTTTTTTGGACTTAGTCATTTTTCCTGCGTTTATCAGACTTTCAGATAGGGGAAATGTCAGTGAGCATTCCGATTTCAGTTCCAGAGCGATTCGCCCAATGAGTCCTTGATATTTAGTCGTTTTCAGCCAATTTTCTGGATTTTTAAAAATTTCACTCTTTTGTGAAAATATCCACTAAATGAGGGAATACTATGTGTGAGGGTACCCAGGAGAGGTCCAAATGTGTGTGGGTAGAATATATATCACACTTGGGTAAAATTGAAAAAAGTTGAAAAAAAATTTTTTTTGGACTTAGTCATTTTTCCGGCGTTTATCAGACTTTCAGATAGGGGAAATATGATTGAGCGTTCCGATTTCAGTTCCAGAGCGATTCGCCCAATGAGTCCTTGATATTTAGTCGTTTTCAACCAATTTTCAGGATTTTTGAAAATTTCACTTTTTTGTGAAAATATCCACTAAATGAGGGAATAATATGTGTGAGGGTACCCCAGGAGAGTTCCAAATGTGTGTGGTTAGAATATATATCCCACGGCGGTAAAATTGAAAAAAATTGAAAAAAAATTTTTTTTGGATTTAGTCATTTTTCCGGCGTTTATCAGACTTTCAGATAGGGGAAATGTCAGTGAGCATTCAGATTTTAGTTCCAGAGCGATTCGCCCAATGAGTCCTTGATATTTAGTTGTTTTCAGCCAATTTTCTGGATTTTTGAAAATTTCACTTTTTTGCGAAAATATCCACTAAATGAGGGAATAATATGTGTGAGGGTACCCCTGGAGATTTCCAAATGTGTGTGGGTAGAATATATATCCCACGGCGGTAAAATTGAAAAAAAATTTTTTTTGGACTTAGTCATTTTTCCGGCGTTTATCAGACTTTCAGATAGGGGAAATGTCAGTGAGCGTTCAGATTTCAGTTCCACAGCGATTCGCCGAATGAGTCCTTGATATTTAGTTGTTTTCAGTCAATTTTCTGGATTTTTGAAAATTTCTCTTTTTTTTTAAAATATCCACTAAATGAGGGAATAATATGTGTGAGGGTAACCCAGGAGAGTTCCAAATGTGTGTGGGTAGAATATATATCCCACGGGGGTAAAATTGAAAAAAGATAAAAAAAAAATTTTTTTAGACTGTCATTTTTCCTGCGTTTATCAGACTTTCAGATAGGGGAAATGTCAGTGAGCATTCCAATTTCAGTTCCAGAGCGATTCGCCCAATGAGTCCTTGATATTTAGTCGTTTTCAGCCAATTTTCTGGAGTTTTAAAAATTTCACTTTTTTGTGAAAATATCCACTAAATGAGGGAATAATATGCGAGAGGTTACCCCAGGAGAGTTCCAAATGTGTGTGGGTAGAATATATATCCCACGGGGGTAAAATTGCAAAAAGTTGAACAATTTTTTTTTTTGGACTTAGTCATTTTTCCGGCGTTTATCAGACTTTCAGATAGGGCAAATGTGAGTGAGCGTTCCGATTTTAGTTCCAGAGCAATTCGCCCAATGAGTCCTTGATATTTAGTCGTTTTCAGCCAATTTTCTGGATTTTTAAAAATTTCACTCTTTTGTGAAAATATCCACTAAATGAGGGAATACTATGTGTGAGGGTACCCAGGAGAGTTCCAAATGTGTGTGGGTAGAATATATATCCCACTTGGGTAAAATTGAAAAAAGTTGAAAAAAAATTTTTTTTGGACTTAGTCATTTTTCCGGCGTTTATCAGACTTTCAGATAGGGGAAATGTGAGTGAGCGTTCCGATTTCAGTTCCAGAGCGATTCGCCCAATGAGTCCTTGATATTTAGTCGTTTTCAGCCAATTTTCAGGATTTTTGAAAATTTCACTTTTTTGTGAAAATATCCACTAAATGAGGGAATACTATGTGTGAGGGTACCCCAGGAGAGTTCCAAATGTGTGTGGGTAGAATATATATCCCACGGGGGTAAAATTGAAAAAAGTTGAAAATTTTTTTTTTTTGGACTTAGTCATTTTTCCTGCGTTTATCAGACTTTCAGATAGGGGAAATGTCAGTGAGCATTCCGATTTCAGTTCCAGAGCGATTCGCCCAATGAGTCCTTGATATTTAGTCGTTTTCAGCCAATTTTCTGGATTTTTAAAAATTTCACTTTTTTGTGAAAATATCCACTAAATGAGGGAATAATATGCGAGAGGTTACCCCAGGAGAGTTCCAAATGTGTGTGGGTAGAATAAATATCCCACGGGGGTAAAATTGAAAAAAGTTGAAAAAATTTTTTTGGGGAATTAGTCATTTTTCCGGCGTTTATCAGACTTTCAGATAGGGGAAATGTCAGTGAGCGTTCCGATTTCAGTTCCAGAACGATTCGCCCAATGAGTCCTTGATATTTAGTCGTTTTCAGCCAATTTTCTGGATTTTTGAAAATTTCACTTTTTTGTGAAAATATCCACTAAATGAGGGAATAATATGTGTGAGTGTACCCCAGGAGAGTTCCAAATGTGTGTTGGTAGAATATATATCCCACGGCGGTAAAATTGAAAAAAAATTTTTTTTGGACTTAGTCATTTTTCCGGCGTTTATCAGACTTTCAGATAGGGGAAATGTCATTGAGCGTTCAGATTTCAGTTCCACAGCGATTCGCCCAATGAGTCCGTGATATTTAGTCGTCTTCAGCCAATTTTCTGGATTTTTAAAAATTTCACTCTTTTGTGAAAATATCCACTAAATGAGGGAATACTATGTGTGAGTGTACCCCAGGAGAGTTCCAAATGTGTGTGGGTAGAATATATATCCCACGGGGGTAAAATTGAAAAAAGTTGAAAAAAAAATTTTTTTGGACTTAGTAATTTTTCCTGCGTTTATCAGACTTTCAGATAGGGGAAATGTCAGTGAGTGTTTCGATTTCAGTTCCAGAGTGATTCGCCCTATGAGTCCTTGATATTTAGTCGTTTTCAGCCAATATTTTGGATTTTTGGAAATTTCACTCTTTTGCGAAAATATCCACTAAATGAGGGAATAATATGTGTGAGGGTACCCCAGGAGAGTTCCAAATGTGTGTGGGCAGAATATATATCCCACGGGGGTAAAATTGAAAAAAGTTAAAAAAAAAAATTTTTTAGACTTAGTCATTTTTCCTGCGTTTATCAGACTTTCAGATAGGGGAAATGTCAGTGAGCATTCCGATTTCAGTTCCAGAGCGATTCGCCCAATGAGTCCTTGATATTTAGTCATTTTCAGCCAATTTTCTGGATTTTTAAAAATTTCACTTTTTTGTGAAAATATCCACTAAATGAGGGAATAATATGTGAGAGGGTACCCCAGGAGAGTTCCAAATGTGTGTGGGTAGAATATATATCCCACGGGGGTAAAATTGAAAAAAGTTGAAAAAAAAATTTTTTTGGACTTAGTAATTTTTCCGGCGTTTATCAGACTTTCAGATAGGGGAAATGTCACTGTGTTCCGATTTCAGTTCCAGAGCGATTCGCCCAATGAGTCCTTGATATTTAGTTGTTTTCAGCCAATTTTCTGGATTTTTGAAAATTTCACTTTTTTGCGAAAATATCCACTAAATGAGGGAATAATATGTGTGAGGGTACCCCAGGAGATTTCCAAATGTGTGTGGGTAGAATATATATCCCACGGGGGTAAAATTGAAAAAAGTGGAAAAACATTTTTTTTGGACTTAGTCATTTTTCCGGCGTTTATCAGACTTTCAGATAGGGCAAATGTGAGTGAGCGTTCCGATTTTAGTTCCGGAGCAATTCGCCCAATGAGTCCTTGATATTTAGTCGTTTTCAGCCAATTTTATGGATTTTTGAAAATTTCACTTTTTTGTGAAAATATCCACAAAATGAGGGAATAATATGTGTGAGGGTACCCCAGGAGAGTTCCAAATGTGTGTAGGTAGAATATATATCCCACGGGGGTAAAATTGAAAAAAGTTAAAAAAAAAATTTTTTTAGACTGTCATTTTTCCTGCGTTTATCAGACTTTCAGATAGGGGAAATGTCAGTGAGCATTCCAATTTCAGTTCCAGAGCGATTCGCCCAATGAGTCCTTGATATTTAGTCGTTTTCAGCCAATTTTCTGGAGTTTTAAAAATTTCACTTTTTTGTGAAAATATCCACTAAATGAGGGAATAATATGCGAGAGGTTACCCCAGGAGAGTTCCAAATGTGTGTGGGTAGAATATATATCCCACGGGGGTAAAATTGAAAAAAGTTGAACAATTTTTTTTTTTGGACTTAGTCATTTTTCCGGCGTTTATCAGACTTTCAGATAGGGCAAATGTGAGTGAGCGTTCCGATTTTAGTTCCAGAGCAATTCGCCCAATGAGTCCTTGATATTTAGTCGTTTTCAGCCAATTTTCTGGATTTTTAAAAATTTCACTCTTTTGTGAAAATATCCACTAAATGAGGGAATACTATGTGTGAGGGTACCCAGGAGAGTTCCAAATGTGTGTGGGTAGAATATATATCCCACTTGGGTAAAATTGAAAAAAGTTGAAAAAAATTTTTTTTTGGACTTAGTCATTTTTCCGGCGTTTATCAGACTTTCAGATAGGGGAAATGTGAGTGAGCGTTCCGATTTCAGTTCCAGAGCGATTCGCCCAATGAGTCCTTGATATTTAGTCGTTTTCAGCCAATTTTCAGGATTTTTGAAAATTTCACTTTTTTGTGAAAATATCCACTAAATGAGGGAATACTATGTGTGAGGGTACCCCAGGAGAGTTCCAAATGTGTGTGGGTAGAATATATATCCCACGGGGGTAAAATTGAAAAAAGTTGAAAATTTTTTTTTTTTGGACTTAGTCATTTTTCCTGCGTTTATCAGACTTTCAGATAGGGGAAATGTCAGTGAGCATTCCGATTTCAGTTCCAGAGCGATTCGCCCAATGAGTCCTTGATATTTAGTCGTTTTCAGCCAATTTTCTGGATTTTTAAAAATTTCACTTTTTTGTGAAAATATCCACTAAATGAGGGAATAATATGCGAGAGGTTACCCCAGGAGAGTTCCAAATGTGTGTGGGTAGAATAAATATCCCACGGGGGTAAAATTGAAAAAAGTTGAAAAAAATTTTTTTTGGGATTTAGTCATTTTTCCGGCGTTTATCAGACTTTCAGATAGGGGAAATGTCCGTGAGCCTTCAGATTTTAGTTCCAGAGCAATTCGCCCAATGAGTCCCTGATATTTAGTCGTTTTCAGCCAATTTTCAGGATTTTTGAAAATTTCACTTTTTTGTGAAAATATCCACTAAATGAGGGAATAATATGTGTGAGGGTACCCCAGGAGAGTTCCAAATGTGTGTGGGTAGAATACATATCCCACGGGGGTAAAATTGAAAAAAGTTTAAAAAATTTTTTTGGGGAATTAGTCATTTTTCCGGCGTTTATCAGACTTTCAGATAGGGGAAATGTCAGTGAGCGTTCCGATTTCAGTTCCAGAACGATTCGCCCAATGAGTCCTTGATATTTAGTCGTTTTCAGCCAATTTTCTGGATTTTTGAAAATTTCACTTTTTTGTGAAAATATCCACTAAATGAGGGAATAATATGTGTGAGGGTACCCCAGGAGAGTTCAAAATGTGTGTGGGTAGAATATATATCCCACGGCGGTAAAATTGAAAAAAAATTTTTTTTGGACTTAGTCATTTTTCCGGCGTTTATCAGACTTTCAGATAGGGGAAATGTCATTGAGCGTTCAGATTTCAGTTCCACAGCGATTCGCCCAATGAGTCCGTGATATTTAGTCGTCTTCAGCCAATTTTCTGGATTTTTAAAAATTTCACTCTTTTGTGAAAATATCCACTAAATGAGGGAATACTATGTGTGAGTGTACCCCAGGAGAGTTCCAAATGTGTGTGGGTAGAATATATATCCCACGGGGGTAAAATTGAAAAAAGTTGAAAAAAAAATTTTTTTGGACTTAGTAATTTTTCCTGCGTTTATCAGACTTTCAGATAGGGGAAATGTCAGTGAGTGTTTCGATTTCAGTTCCAGAGTGATTCGCCCTATGAGTCCTTGATATTTAGTCGTTTTCAGCCAATATTTTGGATTTTTGGAAATTTCACTCTTTTGCGAAAATATCCACTAAATGAGGGAATAATATGTGTGAGGGTACCCCAGGAGAGTTCCAAATGTGTGTGGGCAGAATATATATCCCACGGGGGTAAAATTGAAAAAAGTTAAAAAAAAAAATTTTTTAGACTTAGTCATTTTTCCTGCGTTTATCAGACTTTCAGATAGGGGAAATGTCAGTGAGCATTCCGATTTCAGTTCCAGAGCGATTCGCCCAATGAGTCCTTGATATTTAGTCGTTTTCAGCCAATTTTCTGGATTTTTAAAATTTCACTTTTTTGTGAAAATATCCACTAAATGAGGGAATAATATGTGAGAGGGTACCCCAGGAGAGTTCCAAATGTGTGTGGGTAGAATATATATCCCACGGGGGTAAAATTGAAAAAAGTTGAAAAAAAAATTTTTTTGGACTTAGTAATTTTTCCGGCGTTTATCAGACTTTCAGATAGGGGAAATGTCACTGTGTTCCGATTTCAGTTCCAGAGCGATTCGCCCAATGAGTCCTTGATATTTAGTTGTTTTCAGCCAATTTTCTGGATTTTTGAAAATTTCACTTTTTTGCGAAAATATCCACTAAATGAGGGAATAATATGTGTGAGGGTACCCCAGGAGATTTCCAAATGTGTGTGGGTAGAATATATATCCCACGGGGGTAAAATTGAAAAAAGTGGAAAAACATTTTTTTTGGACTTAGTCATTTTTCCGGCGTTTATCAGACTTTCAGATAGGGCAAATGTGAGTGAGCGTTCCGATTTTAGTTCCGGAGCAATTCGCCCAATGAGTCCTTGATATTTAGTCGTTTTCAGCCAATTTTATGGATTTTTGAAAATTTCACTTTTTTGTGAAAATATCCACAAAATGAGGGAATAATATGTGTGAGGGTACCCCAGGAGAGTTCCAAATGTGTGTAGGTAGAATATATATCCCACGGGGGTAAAATTGAAAAAAGTTGAAAAAAAAATTTTTTTCGACTTAGTAATTTTTCCGGCGTTTATCAGACTTTCAGATAGGGGAAATGTCACTGTGTTCCGATTTCAGTTCCAGAGCGATTCGCCCAATGAGTCCTTGATATTTAGTCGTTTTCAGCCAATTTTTTGGATTTTTGAAAATTTCACTTTTTTGTGAAAATATTCACTAACTGAGGGAATAATATGTGTGAGGGCACCCCAGGAGAGTTCCAAATGTGTGTGGGTAGAATATATATCCCACGGGGATAAAATTGAAAAAATTGGAAAAACATTTTTTTTGGACTTAGTCATTTTTCTGGCGTTTATCAGTCTTTCAGATAGGGGAAATGTGAGTGAGCGTTCCGATTTCAGTTCCAGAGCGATTCGCCCAATGAGTCCTTGAAATTTAGTCGTTTTCAGCCAATTTTCTGGATTTTTAAAAATTTCACTTTTTTGTGAAAATATCCACTAAATGAGGGAATAATATGTGTGAGGGTACCCCAGGAGAGTTCCAAATGTGTGTGGGTAGAATATATATCCCACGGCGGTAAAATTGAAAAAAATTGAAAAAAATTTTTTTTTGGACTTAGTCATTTTTCCGGCGTTTATCAGACTTTCAGATAGGGGAAATGTCAGTGAGCATTCAGATTTCAGTTCCACAGCGATTCGCCCAATGAGTCCTTGATATTTAGTCGTCTTCAGCCAATTTTCTGCATTTTTGAAAATTTCACATTTTTGTGAAAATATCCACTAAGTGAGGGAATAATATGTGTGAGGGTACTTCAGGAGAGTTCCAAATGTGTGTGGGTAGAATATATATCCCACGGGTGTAAAATTGAAAAAAGTTGAAAAAACATTTTTTTTGGACTTAGTCATTTTTCCGGCGTTTATCAGACTTTCAGATAGGGGAAATGTCAGTGAGCGTTCCGATTTCAGTTCCAGAGCTATTCATCCAATGAGTACTTGATATTTAGTCGTTTTCAGCCAATTTTCTGGATTTTTGAAAATTTCACTTTCTTGTGAAAATATCCACTAAATGAGGGAATAATATCTGTGAGGGTACCCCAGGAGAGTTCCAAATGTGTGTGGGTAGAATATATATCCCATGGGGGTGAAATTGAAAAAGTTGAAAAAAATTTTTTTTTGGACTTAGTTATTTTATCAGACTTTCAGATAGGGCAAATGTTAGTGAGCGTTCCGATTTCAGTTCCAGAGCGATTCGCCCAATGAGTCCTTGATATTTAGTCGTTTTCAGCCAATTTTCTGGATTTTTGAAAATTTCACTTTTTTGTGAAAATATCCACTAAATGAGGGAATAATATCTGTGAGGGTACCCCAGGAGAGTTCCAAATGTGTGTGGGTAGAATATATATCCCACGGGGGTAAAAATTGAAAAAAATTTTTTTTTGGACTTATCATTTTTCCGGCATTTATCAGACTTTCAGATAGGGGAAATGTCAGTGAGCGTTCTGATTTCAGTTCCAGAGCTATTCATCCAATGAGTACTTGATATTTAGTCGTTTTCAGCCAATTTTCTGCATTTTTGAAAATTTCACTTTTTTGTGAAAATATCCACTAAATGAGGGAATAATATGTGTGAGGGTACCCTAGGAGAGTTCCCAATGTTAGTGGGTAGAATATATATCCCACTGGAGTAAAATTGGAAAAAGTTGAAAAATTTTTTTTTTTGGACTAAGTCATTTTTCTGGCGTTTATCAGTCTTTCAGATAGGGGAAATGTGAGTGAGCGTTCCGATTTCAGTTCCAGAGCGATTCGCCCAATGAGTCCTTGAAATTTAGTCGTTTTCAGCCAATTTTCTGGATTTTTGAAAATTTCACTTTTTTGTGAAATTATTCACCAAATGAGGGAATAATATGTGTGAGGGTACCCCAGGAGAGTTCCAAATGTGTGTGGGTAGGATATATATCCCACGGGGGTAAAATTGAAAAAAGTTGAAAAAATTTTTTTTTGGAATTTAGTCATTTTTCCAGCGTTTATCAGACTTTCAGATAGGGGAAATGTCAGTGAGCATTCAGATTTCAGTTCCAGAGCGATTCGCCCAATGAGTCCTTGATGTTTAGTCGTTTTCAGCCAATTTTCTGGATTTTTAAAAATTTCACTTTTTTGTGAAAATATCCACTAAATGAGGGAATAATATGTGTGAGGGTACCCCAGGAGAGTTCCAAATGTGTGTGGGTAGAATATATATCCCACGGCGGTAAAATTGAAAAAAATTGAAAAAAATTTTTTTTTGGACTTAGTCATTTTTCCGGCGTTTATCAGACTTTCAGATAGGGGAAATGTCAGTGAGCATTCAGATTTCAGTTCCACAGCGATTCGCCCAATGAGTCCTTGATATTTAGTCGTCTTCAGCCAATTTTCTGCATTTTTGAAAATTTCACATTTTTGTGAAAATATCCACTAAGTGAGGGAATAATATGTGTGAGGGTACTTCAGGAGAGTTCCAAATGTGTGTGGGTAGAATATATATCCCACGGGTGTAAAATTGAAAAAAGTTGAAAAAACATTTTTTTTGGACTTAGTCATTTTTCCGGCGTTTATCAGACTTTCAGATAGGGGAAATGTCAGTGAGCGTTCCGATTTCAGTTCCAGAGCTATTCATCCAATGAGTACTTGATATTTAGTCGTTTTCAGCCAATTTTCTGGATTTTTGAAAATTTCACTTTCTTGTGAAAATATCCACTAAATGAGGGAATAATATCTGTGAGGGTACCCCAGGAGAGTTCCAAATGTGTGTGGGTAGAATATATATCCCATGGGGGTGAAATTGAAAAAGTTGAAAAAAATTTTTTTTTGGACTTAGTTATTTTATCAGACTTTCAGATAGGGCAAATGTTAGTGAGCGTTCCGATTTCAGTTCCAGAGCGATTCGCCCAATGAGTCCTTGATATTTAGTCGTTTTCAGCCAATTTTCTGGATTTTTGAAAATTTCACTTTTTTGTGAAAATATCCACTAAATGAGGGAATAATATCTGTGAGGGTACCCCAGGAGAGTTCCAAATGTGTGTGGGTAGAATATATATCCCACGGGGGTAAAAATTGAAAAAAATTTTTTTTTGGACTTATCATTTTTCCGGCATTTATCAGACTTTCAGATAGGGGAAATGTCAGTGAGCGTTCTGATTTCAGTTCCAGAGCTATTCATCCAATGAGTACTTGATATTTAGTCGTTTTCAGCCAATTTTCTGCATTTTTGAAAATTTCACTTTTTTGTGAAAATATCCACTAAATGAGGGAATAATATGTGTGAGGGTACCCTAGGAGAGTTCCCAATGTTAGTGGGTAGAATATATATCCCACTGGAGTAAAATTGGAAAAAGTTGAAAAATTTTTTTTTTTGGACTAAGTCATTTTTCTGGCGTTTATCAGAAATTTCAGATAGGGGAAATGTCAGTGAGCGTTCCGATTTCAGTGCCAGAGCGATTCGCCCAATGAGTCCTTGATATTTAGTCGTTTTCAGCCAATATTTTGGATTTTTGAAAATTTCACTTTTTTGTAAAAATATCCACTAAATGAGGGAATAATATGTGTGAGGGTACCCCAGGAGAGTTCCAAATGTGTGTGGGTAGAATATATAACCCACGGGGGTAAAATTGAATAAAGTTGGAAAAAATTTTTTTGGGGACTTAGTCATTTTATCAGACTTTCAGATAGAGCAAATGTCAGTGAGCGTTCCGATTTCAGTTCCAGAGCGATTCGCCCAATGAGTCCTTGATATTTAGTCGTTTTCAGCCAATTTTCTGGATTTTTGAAAATTTCTCTTTTTTGTGAAAATACCCACTAATTGAGGGAATAATATCTGTGAGGGTACCCCAGGAGAGTTCCAAATGTGTGTGGGTAGAATATATATCCCACGGGGGTAAAATTGAAAAAAGTTGAAAAAAATTTTTTTTTGACTTAGTCATCTTTCCGGCGTTTATCAGACTTTCAGATAGGGGAAATGTCAGTGAGCATTCCGATTTCAGTTCCAGAGCGATTCGCCGGATGAGTCCTTGATATTTAGTCATTTTCAAGCCAATTTTCTGAATTTTTGAAAATTTCCCTTTTTTGTGAAAATATCCACTAAGTGAGGGAATAATATGGGTGAGGGTACTTCAGGAGAGCTCCAAATGTGTGTGGGTAGAATATACAATATATCCCACGGGTGTAAAATTGAAAAAAGTTGAAATTTTTTTTTTTTGGATTTAGTCATTTTTCCGGCGTTTATCAGACTTTCAGATAGGGGAAATGTCAGTGAGTGTTCCGATTTCAGTTCCAGAGCGATTCGCCCAATGCGTCCATGATATTTCGTCATTTTCAGGCAATTTTCTGAATTTTTGAAAATTTCCCTTTTTTGTGAAAATATCCACTAAGTGAGGGAATAATATGTGTGAGGGTACTTCAGGAGAGTTCCAAATGTGTGTGGGTAGAATATATTTCCCACGGGGGTAAAATTGAAAAAAGTTGAAAACATTTTTTTTTCGGACTTAGTCATTTTTCCGGCGTTTATCAGACTTTCAGATAGGGGAAATGTCAGTGAGCGTTCCTATTTCAGTTCCAGAGCGATTCGCCCAATGAGTCCTTGATGTTTAGTCGTTTTCAGCAAATATTTTGGATTTTTGAAATTTTCACTTTCTTGTGAAAATATCCACTAAATGAGGGAATAATATGTGTGAGGGTACCACAGGGGAGTTCCAAATGTGTGTGGGTAGAATACAGTGCCTACAAGTAGTATTCAACCCCCTGCAGATTTAGCTGGTTTGATAAGATGTAAATAAGTTAGAGCCTTCAAACTGCAAACGAGAGTAGGATTTATGAACAGAAGCATAAATCTTACAAACCAAAAAGTTATGTTGCTCAGTTGAATTTTATTAAATTTTAAACATAAAAGTGTGGGTCAATTATTATTCAACCCCTATGTTTAATATTTTGTGGAATAACCCTGGTTTGCAATTACAGCTAATAATCGTCTTTTATAAGACCTGATCAGGCCGGCACAGGTCTGTGGAGTTATCTTGGCCCACTCCTCCATGCAGATCTTCTCCAAGTTATCTAGGTTCTTTGGGTGTCTCATGTGGACTTTATTCTTGAGCTCCTTCCACAAGTTTTCAATTGGGTTAAGGTCAGGAGACTGACTAGGCCACTCCAACACCTTGACTTTTTCTCTCTTGAACCAGGCCTTGGTTTTCTTGGCTGTGTGCTTTGGGTCGTTGTCTTGTTGGAAGATGAAATTACGACCCATCTTAAGATCCTTGATGGAGGAGCGGAGGTTCTTGGCCAAAATCTTCAGGTAGGCCGTGCTATCCATCTTCCCATGGATGCGGACCAGATGGCCAGGCCCCTTGGCAGAGAAACAGCCCCACAGCATGATGCTGCCACCACCATGCTTGACTGTAGGGATGGTATTCTTGGGGTCGTATGCAGTGCCATCCAGTCTCCAAACGTCACGTGTGTTGTTGGCACCAAAGGTCTCGATCTTGGTCTCATCAGACCATAGAACCTTGAACCACTCTGTCTCAGAGTCCTCCAAGTGATCATGAGCAAACTGTAGACGAGCCTTGACATGACGCTTTGAAAGTAAAGGTACCTTACGGGCTCGTCTGGAACGGAGACCATTGCGATGGAGTACGTTACTTATGGTATTGACTGAAACCAATGTCCCCACTGCCATGAGATCATCCCGGAGCTCCTTCCTTCTTGTCCTTGGGTTAGCCTTGACTCTTCGGACAAGCCTGGCCTCGGCACGGGAGGACACTTTCAAAGGCTGTCCAGGCCGTGGCAGGCTAACAGTAGTTCCATAAGCCTTCCACTTACGGATGATGCTCCCAACAGTGGAGACAGGTAGGCCCAACTCCTTGGAAAGGGTTTTGTACCCCTTGCCAGCCTTGTGACCCTCCACGATCTTGTCTCTGATGGCCTTGGAATGCTCCTTTGTCTTTCCCATGTTGACCATGTCTGAGTGCTGTTCACAAGTTTGGGGAGGGTCTTAAATAGTCAGAAAAGGCTGGCAAAAGAGATCTTTAATCCACACATGTGAAGCTCATTATTCTTGGTGCCTGAACTACTTCTTAATACTTTAGGGGGACCAAACAGAATTCTTGTGGTTTGAGGGGTTGAATAATAAATGACACTCTGAATTAACTTTTAACGTTTTAAAAACAAAAACAAAAAAAAAAACAAAAACAAAAGTTGCTGCAGTGCATTTCCCACTTCCAGGCTGATCTACAGTACAAATGTCACAATGCCAAGTTAATTCCGCATGTGTCAACCAGCTAAATCTGCAGGGGGTTGAATACTACTTGTAGGCACTGTATATATCCCATGGGGGTAAAATTGAAAAAGTTGAAAAAAATTTTTTTTTGGCCTTAGTCATTTTATCAGACTTTCAGATAGGGCAAATGTCAGTGAGCATCCCGATTTCAGTTCCAGAGCGATTCGCCCAATGAGTCCTTGATATTTGGTCGTTTTCAGCAAATATTTTGGATTTTTGAAAATTTCACTTTTTTGTGAAAATATCCACTAAATGAGGGAATAATATGTGTGAGGGTACCCCAGGAGAGTTCCAAATGTGTGTGGGTAGAATACATATCCCACGGGGGTAAAATTGAAAAAAGTTGAAATTTTTTTTTTTTTTGGACTTAGTCATTTTTCCGGCGTTTATCAGACTTTCAGATAGGGAAAATGTCAGTGAGTGTTCCGATTTCAGTTCCAGAGCGATTCGCCCAATGAGTCCTTGATATTTCGTCGTTTTCAGGCAATTTTCATTGAAAATTTCACTTTTTTGTGAAAATATCCACTAAATGAGGGTATAATATGTGTGAGGGTACCCCAGGAGAGTTCCAAATTTGTGTGGGTAGAATATATATCCCACGGGGGTAAAATTGAAAAAAGTTGAAAAAAATTTTTTTTTTGGACTTAGTCATTTTTCTGGCGTTTATCAGACTTTCGGATAGGGGAAATGTCAGTGAGCATTCCGATTTCAGTTCCAGAGCGATTCGCCTGATGACTCCTTGATATTTAGTTGTTTTCAGCCAATTTTCTGGATTTTTGAAAATTTCACTTTTTTGTGAAAATATCCACTAAATGAGGGAATAATATGTGTGAGGATACCCCAGGAGAGTTCCAAATGTGTGTGGGTAGAATATATATCCCACACGGGTAACATTGAAAAAAGTTGAAAACATTTTTTTTGGACTTAGTCATTTTTCCTGCGTTTATCAGAAATTTCAGATAGGGGAAATGTCAGTGAGCGTTCCGATTTCAGTTCCAGAGCGATTCGCACATTGAGTCCTTGATATTTAGTCGTTTTCAGCCAAATTTCTGGATTTTTGAAAATTTCACTTTTTTGTGAAAATATCCACTAAATGAGGGAATAATATGTGTGAGGATACCCAGGAGAGTTCCAAATGTGTGTGGGTAGAATATATATCCCACACGGGTAACATTGAAAAAAGTTGAAAACATTTTTTTTGGACTTAGTCATTTTTCCGCTGTTTATCAGAAATTTCAGATAGGGGAAATGTCAGTGAGCGTTCCGATTTCAGTTCCAGAGCGATTCGCCCAATGAGTCCTTGATATTTCGTCGTTTTCAGGCAATTTTCAGAATTTTTGAAAATTTCACTTTTTTGTGAAAATATCCACTAAATGAGGGAATAATATGTGTGAGGTTACCCCAGGAGAGTTCCAAATGTGTGTGGGTAGAATATATATACCACGGGAGTAAAATTGAAAAAAATATTTTTTTGTACTTAGTCATTTTTCCGGCATTTATCAGACTTTCAGATAGGGCAAATGTCAGTGAGCGTTCCGATTTCAGTTCCAAAGCGATTCGCCCAATGAGTCTTTGATATTTAGTCGTTTTCAGATAATTTTCTGGATTTTTGAAAATTTCACTTTTTTGTGAAAATATCCACTAAATGAGGGAATAATATGTGTGAGGGTACCCCAGGAGAGTTCCAAATGATTGAGGGTAGAATATATATCCAACGGGGGTAAAATTGAAAAAAGTTTAAATTTTTTTTTTTTTTGACTGTCATTTTTCCGCCGTTTATCAGAAATTTCAGATAGGGGAAATGTCAGTGTGCGTTCCGATTTCAGTTCCAGAGCGATTCATCCAATGAGTCCTTGATATTTAGTCGGTTTCAGCCAATTTTCTGCATTTTTGAAAATTTCACTTTTTTGTGAAAATATCCACTAAATGAGGGAATAATATGTGTGAGGGTACCCCAGGAGAGTTCCAAATGTGTGTGGGTAGAATATATATCCCACACGGGTAAAATTGCAAAAATGTTAAAAAAAAAAATTTTTTGGACTTAGTCATTTTTCCGGCGTTTATCAGAAATTTCAGATAGGGGAAATGTCAGTGAGCGTTCCGATTTCAGTTCCAGAGTGATTCGCCCAATGAGTCCTTGATATTTAGTCGGTTTCAGCCAATTTTCTGGATTTTTGAAAATTTCACTTTTTTGTGAAAATATCCACTAAATGAGGGAATAATATGTGTGAGGGTACCCCAGGAGAGTTCCAAATGTGTGTGGGTAGAATATATAACCCACGGGGGTAAAATTGAAAAAAGTTGTAAAAAATTTTTTTGGGGACTTAGTCATTTTATCAGACTTTCAGATAGAACAAATGTCAGTGAGCGTTCCGATTTCAGTTCCAGAGCGATTCGCCCAATGAGTCCTTGATATTTAGTCGTTTTCAGCCAATTTTCTGGATTTTTGAAAATTTCACTTTTTTGTGAAAATACCCACTAAATGAGGGAATAATATCTGTGAGGGTACCCCAGGAGAGTTCCAAATGTGTGTGGGTAGAATATATATCCCACGGGGGTAAAATTGAAAAAAGTTGAAAAAAAATTTTTTTTGGACTTACTCATCTTTCCGGCGTTTATCAGACTTTCAGATAGGGGAAATGTCAGTGAGCATTCCGATTTCAGTTCCAGAGCGATTCGCCGGATGAGTCCTTGATATTTAGTCATTTTCAAGCCAATTTTCTGAATTTTTGAAAATTTCCCTTTTTTGTGAAAATATCCACTAAGTGAGGGAATAATATGTGTGAGGGTACTTCAGGAGAGTTCCAAATGTGTGTGGGTAGAATATACAGTATATCCCACGGGTGTAAGATTGAAAAAAGTTGAAAAATTTTTTTTTTGGATTTAGTCATTTTTCCGGCGTTTATCAGACTTTCAGATAGGGGAGATGTCAGTGAGTGTTCCGATTTCAGTTCCAGAGCGATTCGCCCAATGCGTCCTTGATATTTCGTCATTTTCAGGCAATTTTCTGAATTTTTGAAAATTTCACTTTTTTGTCAAAACATCCACTAAATGAGGGTATAATATGTGTTAGGGTACCCTAGGAGAGTTCCAAATGTGTGTGGGTAGAATATATATCCCACGGGGGTAAAATTGAAAAAAGTTGAAAAAAAATTTTTTTTGGACTTAGTCATTTTTCCTGCGTTTATCAGAAATTTCAGATAGGGGAAAAGTCAGTGAGCGTTCTGATTTCAGTTCCAGAGCGATTCGCCCAATGAGTCCTTGATATTTATTCGTTTTCAGCCAATTTTCTGAATTTTTGAAAATTTCACTTTTTTGTGAAAATATCCACTAAATGAGGGAATAATATCTGTGAGGGTACCCCAGGAGAGTTCCATATGTGTGTGGGTAGAATATATATCCCACGGGGGTAAAATTGAAAAAATTTTTTTTTTGTACTTAGTCATTTTTCCGGCGTTAATCAGACTTTCAGATACGGGAAATGTCAGTGAGCGTTCCTATTTCAGTTCCAGAGCGATTCGCCCAATGAGTCCTTGATGTTTAGTCGTTTTCAGCAAATATTTTGGATTTTTGAAATTTTCAATTTCTTGTGAAAATATCCACTAAATGAGGGAATAATATGTGTGAGGGTACCACAGGGGAGTTCCAAATGTGTGTGGGTAGAATATATATCCCATGGGGGTAAAATTGAAAAAGTTGAAAAAAATTTTTTTTTGGCCTTAGTCATTTTATCAGACTTTCAGATAGGGCAAATGTCAGTGAGCATCCCGATTTCAGTTCCAGAGCGATTCGCCCAATGAGTCCTTGATATTTGGTCGTTTTCAGCAAATATTTTGGATTTTTGAAAATTTCACTTTTTTGTGAAAATATCCACTAAATGAGGGAATAATATGTGTGAGGTTACCCCAGGAGAGTTCCAAATGTGTGTGGGTAGAATATATATACCACGGGAGTAAAATTGAAAAAAATATTTTTTTGTACTTAGTCATTTTTCCGGCGTTTATCAGACTTTCAGATAGGGAAAATGTCAGTGAGCGTTCCGATTTCAGTTCCAGAGCGATTCGCCCAATGAGTCCTTGATATTTCATCGTTTTCAGGCAATTTTCAGAATTTTTGAAAATTTCACTTTTTTGTGAAAATATCCACTAAATGAGGGAATAATATGTGTGATGTTACCCCAGGAGAGTTCCAAATGTGTGTGGGTAGAATTTATATACCACGGGAGTAAAATTGAAAAAAATATTTTTTTGTACTTAGTCATTTTTCCGGCATTTATCAGACTTTCTGATAGGGCAAATGTCAGTGAGTGTTCCGATTTCAGTTCCAGAGCGATTCGCCCAATGAGTCTTTGATATTTAGTCGCTTTCAGACAATTTTCTGGATTTTTGAAAATTTCACTTTTTTGTGAAAATATCCATTAAATGAGGGAATAATATGTGTGAGGGTACCCCAGGAGAGTTCCAAATGTGTTTGGGTAGAATATATATCCCACGGGGGTAAAATTGAAAAAGGTTGAAACATTTTTTTTTTGGACTTAGTCATTTTTCCGGTGTTTATCAGAAATTTCAGATAGGGCAAATGTCAGTGAGTGTTCCGATTTCAGTTCCAGAGCGATTCGCCCAATGAGTCTTTGATATTTAGTCGCTTTCAGACAATTTTCTGGATTTTTGAAAATTTCACTTTTTTGTGAAAATATCCACTAAATGAGGGAATAATATGTGTGAGGGTACCCCAGGAGAGTTCCAAATGTGTGTGGGTAGAATATATATCCCACGCGGGTAAAATTGAAAAAAGTTGAAAAAATTTTTTTTGGACATAGTCATTTTTCCGGCGTTTATTAGACTTTCAGAAAGGGGAAATGTCAGTGAGCGTTCCGATTTCAGTTCCAGAGCGATTCGCCCAATGAGTCCTTGTTATTTAGTCGTTTTCAGCCAATTTTCTGGATTTTTGAAAATTTCACTTTTTTGTGAAAATATCCACTAAATGAGGGAATAATATGTGTGAGGGTACCTCAGGAGAGTTCCAAATGTGTGTGGGTAGAAGATATATCCCACGGGAGTTAAATTGAAAAAAGTTGAAAAATTTTTTTTTTTGGACTTAGTCATTTTTCCGGCGTTTATCAGACTTTCAGATAGGGGAAATGTCAGTGAGTGTTGCAATTTCAGTTTCAGAGTGATTCTCACAATGAGTCCTTGATATTTAATCGTTTTCAGCCAATTTTCTGGATTTTTGAAAATCTCACTTTTTTGTGAAAATATCCACTAAATGAGAGAATAATATGTATGAGGGTACCCCAGGAGAGTTCCAAATGTGTGTGGGTAGAATATATATCCCACGGGGTAAAATTGAAAAAAGTTGAAAAAATTTTTTTTTTTAACTTAGTCATTTTTCCTGCATTTATCAGACTTTCACATAGGGGAAATGTCGGTGAGCGTTCCGATTTCAGTTCCAGAGCAATTCGCCCAATGAGTCCTTGATATTTAGTCATTTTCAGCCAATTTTCTGGATTTTCGAAGATTTCACTTTTTTGTAATAATATCCACAAAATGAGAGAATAATATGTGTGAGAGTACCCCAGGAGAGTTCCAAATGTGTGTGGGTAGAATATATATCCCACGGGGATAAAATTGAAATAAAGTTGAAAAAAAATTTTTTTTTGGACTTAGTGATTTTTCCGGCGTTTATCAAACTTTCAGATAGGGAAAATGTCAGTGAGCGTTCCGATTTCAGTTCCAGAGCGATTCGCCCAATGAGTCCTTGTTATTTAGTCTTTTTCAGCCAATTTTCTGGATTTTTGAAAATTTCACTTTTTTGTAATAATATCCACTAAATCAGACAATAATATGTGTGAGGGTACCCCAGGAGAGTTCCAAATGTGTGTGGGTAGAATATATATCCCACGGGGATAAAATTGAAAAAAGTTGAAAAAAAATTTTTTTTGGACTTAGCAATTTTTCCGGCGTTTATCAGACTTTCAGATAGGGAAAATGTCAGTGAGCGTTCCGATTTCAGTTCCAGAGCGATTCGCCCAATGAGTCCTTAATATTTAGTCGTTTTCAGCCAATTTTCTGGATTTTTGAAAATTTCACTTTTTTGTGAAAATATCCACTAAATGAGGGAATAATATGTGTGAGGGTACCCCAGGAGAGTTCCAAATGTGTGTGGGTAGAATATAAATCCCACGGGGATAAAATTGAAAAAAGTTGAAAAAAATTTTTTTTTGGACTTAGTAATTTTTCCGGCGTTCATCAGACTTTCAGATAGGGGAAATGTCAGTGAGCGTTCAGATTTCAGTTCCAGAGCGATTCGCCCAATGAGTCCTTGATATTTAGTCGTTTTCAGCCAATTTTCTGGATTTTTAAAAATTTCACTTTTTTGTGAAAATATCCACTAAATGAGGGAATAATATGTGTGAGGGTACCCCAGGAGAGTTACAAATGTGTGTGGGTAGAATATAAATCCCACGGGGGTGAAATTGAAAAAAATTGAAAAACATTTTTTTTTGGATTTAGTAATTTTTCCGGCGTTTATCAGACTTTCAGATAGGGAAAATGTCAGTGAGCGTTCCGATTTCAGTTCCAGAGCGATTCGCCCAATGAGTCCTTGATATTTAGTCGTTTTCAGCCAATTTTCTGGATTTTTAAAAATTTCACTTTTTTTGTGAAAATATCCACTAAATGAGGGAATAATATGTGTGAGGGTACCCCAGGAGAGTTCCAAATGTGTGTGGGTAGAATATAAATCCCACGGGGATAAAATTGAAAAAAGTTGAAAAAAATTTTTTTTTGGACTTAGTAATTTTTCCGGTGTTCATCAGACTTTCAGATAGGGGAAATGTCAGTGAGCGTTCAGATTTCAGTTCCAGAGCGATTCGCCCAATGAGTCCTTGATATTTAGTCGTTTTCAGACAATTTTCTGGATTTTTAAAAATTTCACTTTTTTGTGAAAACATCCACTAAATGAGGGAATAATATGTGTGAGGGTACCCCAGGAGAGTTCCAAATGTGTGTGGGTAGAATATATATCCCACGGTGGTGAAATTGAAAAAAGTTGAAAAAAAATTTTTTTTGGACTTAGTAATTTTTCTGGCGTTTATCAGACTTTCAGATAGGGAAAATGTCAGTGAGCGTTCCTATTTCAGTTCCAGAGCGATTCGCCCAATGAGTCCTTAATATTTAGTCGTTTTCAGCCAATTTTCTGGATTTTTGAAAATTTCACTTTTTTGTGAAAATATCCACTAAATGAGGGAATGATATGTGTGAGGGTACCCCAGGAGAGTTCCAAATGTGTGTGGGTAGAATATAAATCCCACGGGGATAAAATTGAAAAAAGTTGAAAAAAAATTTTTTTTGAACTTAGTAATTTTTCCGGCGTTTATCAGACTTTCAGATAAGGGAAATGTCAGTGAGCGTTCCGATTTCAGTTCCAGAGCGATTCGCCCAATGAGTCCTTGATATTTACTCGTTTTCAGCCAATTTTCTGGATTTTTAAAAATTTCACTTTTTTTGTGAAAATATCCACTAAATTAGGGAATAATATGTGTGAGGGTACCCCAGGAGAGATCCAAATGTGTGTGGGTAGAATATATATCCCACGGGGATAAAATTGAAAAAAGTTGAAAAAAAAATTTTTTTTGGACTTAGTAATTTTTCCGGCGTTTATCAGACTTTCAGATCGGGGAAATGTCAGTGAGCGTTCCGATTTCAGCTCCAGTGCGATTCGCCCAATGAGTCCTTAATATTTAGTCGTTTTCAGCCAATTTTCTGGATTTTTGAAAATTTCACTTTTTTGTGAAAATATCCACTAAATGAGGGAATAATATGTGTGAGGGTACCCCAGGAGAGTTCCAAATGTGTGTGGGTAGAATATAAATCCCACGGGGATAAAATTGAAAAAAGTTGAAAAAATTTTTTTTTGGACTTAGTAATTTTTCCGGCGTTTATCAGACTTTCAGATAGGGGAAATGTCAGTGAGTATTCCGATTTCAGTTCCAGAGCGATTTGCCCAATGAGTCCTTGATATTTAGTCGTTTTCAGCCAATTTTCTGGATTTTTAAAAATTTCACTTTTTTGTGAAAATATCCACTAAATGAGGGAATAATATGTGTGAGGGTACCCCAGGAGAGTTCCAAATGTGTGTGGGTAGAATATAAATCCCACGGGGATAAAATTGAAAAAAGTTGAAAATTTTTTTTTTTTCGACTTAGTAATTTTTCCGGCGTTCATCAGACTTTCAGATAGGGGAAATGTCAGTGAGCGTTCAGATTTCAGTTCCAGAGCGATTCGCCCAATGAGTCCTTGATATTTAGTCGTTTTCAGCCAATTTTCTGGATTTTTAAAAATTTCACTTTTTTGTGAAAATATCCACTAAATGAGGGAATAATATGTGTGAGGGTACCCCAGGAGAGTTACAAATGTGTGTGGGTAGAATATAAATCCCACGGGGGTGAAATTGAAAAAAATTGAAAAACATTTTTTTTTGGATTTAGTAATTTTTCCGGCGTTTATCAGACTTTCAGATAGGGAAAATGTCAGTGAGCGTTCCGATTTCAGTTCCAGAGCGATTCGCCCAATGAGTCCTTGATATTTAGTCGTTTTCAGCCAATTTTCTGGATTTTTAAAAATTTCACTTTTTTTGTGAAAATATCCACTAAATGAGGGAATAATATGTGTGAGGGTACCCCAGGAGAGTTCCAAATGTGTGTGGGTAGAATATAAATCCCACGGGGATAAAATTGAAAAAAGTTGAAAAAAATTTTTTTTTGGACTTAGTAATTTTTCCGGTGTTCATCAGACTTTCAGATAGGGGAAATGTCAGTGAGCGTTCAGATTTCAGTTCCAGAGCGATTCGCCCAATGAGTCCTTGATATTTAGTCGTTTTCAGACAATTTTCTGGATTTTTAAAAATTTCACTTTTTTGTGAAAACATCCACTAAATGAGGGAATAATATGTGTGAGGGTACCCCAGGAGAGTTCCAAATGTGTGTGGGTAGAATATATATCCCACGGTGGTGAAATTGAAAAAAGTTGAAAAAAAATTTTTTTTGGACTTAGTAATTTTTCTGGCGTTTATCAGACTTTCAGATAGGGAAAATGTCAGTGAGCGTTCCTATTTCAGTTCCAGAGCGATTCGCCCAATGAGTCCTTAATATTTAGTCGTTTTCAGCCAATTTTCTGGATTTTTGAAAATTTCACTTTTTTGTGAAAATATCCACTAAATGAGGGAATGATATGTGTGAGGGTACCCAAGGAGAGTTCCAAATGTGTGTGGGTAGAATATAAATCCCACGGGGATAAAATTGAAAAAAGTTGAAAAAAAATTTTTTTTGAACTTAGTAATTTTTCCGGCGTTTATCAGACTTTCAGATAAGGGAAATGTCAGTGAGCGTTCCGATTTCAGTTCCAGAGCGATTCGCCCAATGAGTCCTTGATATTTACTCGTTTTCAGCCAATTTTCTGGATTTTTAAAAATTTCACTTTTTTTGTGAAAATATCCACTAAATTAGGGAATAATATGTGTGAGGGTACCCCAGGAGAGATCCAAATGTGTGTGGGTAGAATATATATCCCACGGGGATAAAATTGAAAAAAGTTGAAAAAAAAATTTTTTTTGGACTTAGTAATTTTTCCGGCGTTTATCAGACTTTCAGATCGGGGAAATGTCAGTGAGCGTTCCGATTTCAGCTCCAGTGCGATTCGCCCAATGAGTCCTTAATATTTAGTCGTTTTCAGCCAATTTTCTGGATTTTTGAAAATTTCACTTTTTTGTGAAAATATCCACTAAATGAGGGAATAATATGTGTGAGGGTACCCCAGGAGAGTTCCAAATGTGTGTGGGTAGAATATAAATCCCACGGGGATAAAATTGAAAAAAGTTGAAAAAATTTTTTTTTGGACTTAGTAATTTTTCCGGCGTTTATCAGACTTTCAGATAGGGGAAATGTCAGTGAGTATTCCGATTTCAGTTCCAGAGCGATTTGCCCAATGAGTCCTTGATATTTAGTCGTTTTCAGCCAATTTTCTGGATTTTTAAAAATTTCACTTTTTTGTGAAAATATCCACTAAATGAGGGAATAATATGTGTGAGGGTACCCCAGGAGAGTTCCAAATGTGTGTGGGTAGAATATAAATCCCACGGGGATAAAATTGAAAAAAGTTGAAAATTTTTTTTTTTTCGACTTAGTAATTTTTCCGGCGTTTATCAGACTTTCAGATAGGGGAAATGTCAGTGAGCATTCCGATTTCAGTTCCAGAGCGATTCGCCCAATGAGTCCTTAATATTTAGTCGTTTTCAGCCAATTTTCTGGATTTTTGAAAATTTCACTTTTTTGTGAAAATATCCACTAAATGAGGGAATAATATGTGTGAGGGTACCCCAGGAGAGTTCCAAATGTGTGTGGGTAGAATATAAATCCCACGGGGATAAAATTGAAAAAAGTTGAAAAAAATTTTTTTTTCGACTTAGTAATTTTTCCGGCGTTTATCAGACTTTCAGATAGGGGAAATGTCAGTGAGCGTTCCGATTTCAGTTCCAGAGCGATTCGCCCAATGAGTCCTTAATATTTAGTCGTTTTCAGCCAATTTTCTGGATTTTTGAAAATTTCACTTTTTTGTGAAAATATCTACTAAATGAGGGAATAATATGTGTGAGGGTACCCCAGGAGAGTTCCAAATGTGTGTGGGTAGAATATAAATCCCACGGGGATAAAATTGAAAAAAGTTGAAAAAAATTTTTTTTTGGACTTAGTAATTTTTCCGGCGTTTATCAGACTTTCAGATAGGGGAAATGTCAGTGAGCGTTCCGATTTCAGCTCCAGTGCGATTCGCCCAATGAGTCCTTAATATTTAGTCGTTTTCAGCCAATTTTCTGGATTTTTGAAAATTTCACTTTTTTGTGAAAATATCCACTAAATGAGGGAATAATATGTGTGAGGGTACCCCAGGAGAGTTCCAAATGTGTGTGGGTAGAATGTATATCCCACGGGGATAAAATTGAAAAAAGTTGAAAAAATTTTTTTTTTGGACTTAGTAATTTTTCCGGCGTTTATCAGACTTTCAGATAGGGAAAATCTCAGTGAGCGTTCCGATTTCAGTTCCAGAGTGATTCGCCCAATGAGTCCTTAATATTTAGTCGTTTTCAGCCAATTTTCTGGATTTTTGAAAATTTCACTTTTTTGTGAAAATATCTACTAAATGAGGGAATAATATGTGTGAGGGTACCCCAGGAGAGTTCCAAATGTGTGTGGGTAGAATATAAATCCCACGGGGATAAAATTGAAAAAAGTTGAAAAAATTTTTTTTTTGGACTTAGTAATTTTTCCGGCGTTTATCAGACTTTCAGATAGGGGAAATGTCAGTGAGCGTTCCGATTTCAGTTCCAGAGCAATTCGCCCAATGAGTCCTTAATATTTAGTCGTTTTCAGCCAATTTTCTGGATTTTTGAAAATTTCACTTTTTTGTGAAAATATCCACTAAATGAGGGAATAACATGTGTGAGGGTACCCCAGGAGAGTTCCAAATGTGTGTGGGTAGAATATATATCCCACGGGGGTAAAATTGAAAAAAGTTGAAAAAATTTTTTTTTTGGACTTAGTCATTTTTCCGGCGTTTATCAGACTTTCAGATAGGCAAAATGTCAGTGAGCGTTCCGATTTAAGTTCCAGAGCGATTCACCCAATGAGTCCTTAATATTTAGTCTTTTTCAGCCAATTTTCTGGATTTTTGAAAATTTCACTTTTTTGTGAAAATATCCACTAAATGAGGGAATAATATGTGTGAGGGTACCCCAGTAGAGTTCCAAATGTGTGTGGGTAGAATATAAATCCCACGGGGATAAAATTGAAAAAAGTTGAAAAAAATTTTTTTTGGACTTAGTAATTTTTCCGGCGTTTATCAGATTTTCAGATAGGGGAAATGTCAGTGAGCGTTCCGATTTCAGTTCCAGAGCGATTTGCCCAATGAGTCCTTGATATTTAGTCGTTTTCAGCCAATTTTCTGGATTTTTAAAAATTTCACTTTTTTGTGAAAATATCCACTAAATGAGGGAATAATATGTGTGAGGGTACCCCAGGAGAGTTCCAAATGTGTGTGGGTAGAATATAAATCCCACGGGGATAAAATTGAAAAAAGTTGAAAAAAATTTTTTTTTCGACTTAGTAATTTTTCCGGCGTTTATCAGACTTTCAGATAGGGGAAATGTCAGTGAGCGTTCTGATTTCAGTTCCAGAGCGATTCGCCCAATGAGTCCTTAATATTTAGTCGTTTTCAGCCAATTTTCTGGATTTTTGAAAATTTCACTTTTTTGTGAAAATATCTACTAAATGAGGGAATAATATGTGTGAGGGTACCCCAGGAGAGTTCCAAATGTGTGTGGGTAGAATATAAATCCCACGGGGATAAAATTGAAAAAAGTTGAAAAAAATTTTTTTTTGGACTTAGTAATTTTTCCGGCGTTTATCAGACTTTCAGATAGGGGAAATGTCAGTGAGCGTTCCGATTTCAGCTCCAGTGCGATTCGCCCAATGAGTCCTTAATATTTAGTCGTTTTCAGCCAATTTTCTGGATTTTTGAAAATTTCACTTTTTTGTGAAAATATCCACTAAATGAGGGAATAATATGTGTGAGGGTACCCCAGGAGAGTTCCAAATGTGTGTGGGTAGAATGTATATCCCACGGGGATAAAATTGAAAAAAGTTGAAAAAATTTTTTTTTTGGACTTAGTAATTTTTCCGGCGTTTATCAGACTTTCAGATAGGGAAAATCTCAGTGAGCGTTCCGATTTCAGTTCCAGAGTGATTCGCCCAATGAGTCCTTAATATTTAGTCGTTTTCAGCCAATTTTCTGGATTTTTGAAAATTTCACTTTTTTGTGAAAATATCTACTAAATGAGGGAATAATATGTGTGAGGGTACCCCAGGAGAGTTCCAAATGTGTGTGGGTAGAATATAAATCCCACGGGGATAAAATTGAAAAAAGTTGAAAAAATTTTTTTTTTGGACTTAGTAATTTTTCCGGCGTTTATCAGACTTTCAGATAGGGGAAATGTCAGTGAGCGTTCCGATTTCAGTTCCAGAGCAATTCGCCCAATGAGTCCTTAATATTTAGTCGTTTTCAGCCAATTTTCTGGATTTTTGAAAATTTCACTTTTTTGTGAAAATATCCACTAAATGAGGGAATAACATGTGTGAGGGTACCCCAGGAGAGTTCCAAATGTGTGTGGGTAGAATATATATCCCACGGGGGTAAAATTGAAAAAAGTTGAAAAAATTTTTTTTTTGGACTTAGTAATTTTTCCGGCGTTTATCAGACTTTCAGATAGGGAAAATCTCAGTGAGCGTTCCGATTTCAGTTCCAGAGTGATTCGCCCAATGAGTCCTTAATATTTAGTCGTTTTCAGCCAATTTTCTGGATTTTTGAAAATTTCACTTTTTTGTGAAAATATCTACTAAATGAGGGAATAATATGTGTGAGGGTACCCCAGGAGAGTTCCAAATGTGTGTGGGTAGAATATAAATCCCACGGGGATAAAATTGAAAAAAGTTGAAAAAATTTTTTTTTTGGACTTAGTAATTTTTCCGGCGTTTATCAGACTTTCAGATAGGGGAAATGTCAGTGAGCGTTCCGATTTCAGTTCCAGAGCAATTCGCCCAATGAGTCCTTAATATTTAGTCGTTTTCAGCCAATTTTCTGGATTTTTGAAAATTTCACTTTTTTGTGAAAATATCCACTAAATGAGGGAATAACATGTGTGAGGGTACCCCAGGAGAGTTCCACATGTGTGTGGGTAGAATATATATCCCACGGGGGTAAAATTGAAAAAAGTTGAAAAAATTTTTTTTTTGGACTTAGTCATTTTTCCGGCGTTTATCAGACTTTCAGATAGGCAAAATGTCAGTGAGCGTTCCGATTTAAGTTCCAGAGCGATTCACCCAATGAGTCCTTAATATTTAGTCTTTTTCAGCCAATTTTCTGGATTTTTGAAAATTTCACTTTTTTGTGAAAATATCCACTAAATGAGGGAATAATATGTGTGAGGGTACCCCAGTAGAGTTCCAAATGTGTGTGGGTAGAATATAAATCCCACGGGGATAAAATTGAAAAAAGTTGAAAAAAATTTTTTTTGGACTTAGTAATTTTTCCGGCGTTTATCAGATTTTCAGATAGGGGAAATGTCAGTGAGCGTTCCGATTTCAGTTCCAGAGCGATTTGCCCAATGAGTCCTTGATATTTAGTCGTTTTCAGCCAATTTTCTGGATTTTTAAAAATTTCACTTTTTTGTGAAAATATCCACTAAATGAGGGAATAATATGTGTGAGGGTACCCCAGGAGAGTTCCAAATGTGTGTGGGTAGAATATAAATCCCACGGGGATAAAATTGAAAAAAGTTTAAAAAAAATTTTTTTTGGACTTAGTAATTTTTCCGGCGTTTATCAGACTTTCAGATAGGGAAAATGTCAGTGAGCGTTCCGATTTCAGTTCCAGAGCGATTCGTCCAATGAGTCCTTAATATTTAGTCGTTTTCAGCCAATTTTATGGATTTTTGAAAATTTCACTTTTTTGTGAAAATATCTACTAAATGAGGGAATAATATGTGTGAGGGTACCCCAGGAGAGTTCCAAATGTGTGTGGGTAGAATATAAATCCCACGGGGATAAAATTGAAAAAAGTTGAAAAAAATTTTTTATTGGACTTAGTAATTTTTCCGGCGTTTATCAGACTTTCAGATAGGGGAAATGTCAGTGAGCGTTCCGATTTCAGTTCCAGAGCAATTCGCCCAATGAGTACTTGATATTTAGTCGTTTTCAGCCAATTTTCTGGATTTTTGAAAATTTCACTTTTTTGTGAAAATATCCACTAAATGAGGGAATAATATGTGTGAGGGTACCCCAGGAGAGTTCCAAATGTGTGTGGGTAGAATATAAATCCCACGGGGATAAAATTGAAAAAAGTTTAAAAAAATTTTTTTTGGGACTTAGTAATTTTTCCGGCGTTTATCAGACTTTCAGATAGGCAAAATGTCAGTGAGCGTTCCGATTTCAGTTCCAGAGCGATTCACCCAATGAGTCCTTAATATTTAGTCTTTTTCAGCCAATTTTCTGAGTTTTTGAAAATTTCACTTTTTTGTGAAAATATCCACTAAATGAGGGAATAATATGTGTGAGGGTACCCCAGGAGAGTTCCAAATGTGTGTGGGTAAAATATAAATCCCACGGGGATAAAATTGAAAAAAGTTGAAAAAATTTTTTTTTGGACTTAGTAATTTTTCCGGCGTTTATCAGACTTTCAAATAGGGGAAATGTCAGTGAGCATTCCGATTTCAGTTCCAGAGCGATTTGCCCAATGAGTCCTTGATATTTAGTCGTTTTCAGCCAATTTTCTGGATTTTTAAAAATTTCACTTTTTTGTGAAAATATCCACTAAATGAGGGAATAATATGTGTGAGGGTACCCCAGGAGAGTTCCAAATGTGTGTGGGTAGAATATAAATCCCACGGGGATAAAATTGAAAAAAGTTGAAAAAAATTTTTTTTTCGACTTAGTAATTTTTCCGGCGTTTATCAGACTTTCAGATAGGGGAAATGTCAGTGAGCGTTCCGATTTCAGTTCCAGAGCGATTCGCCCAATGAGTCCTTAATATTTAGTCGTTTTCAGCCAATTTTCTGGATTTTTGAAAATTTCACTTTTTTGTGAAAATATCTACTAAATGAGGGAATAATATGTGTGAGGGTACCCCAGGAGAGTTCCAAATGTGTGTGGGTAGAATATAAATCCCACGGGGATAAAATTGAAAAAAGTTGAAAAAAATTTTTTTTTGGACTTAGTAATTTTTCCGGCGTTTATCAGACTTTCAGATAGGGGAAATGTCAGTGAGCGTTCCGATTTCAGCTCCAGTGCGATTCGCCCAATGAGTCCTTAATATTTAGTCGTTTTCAGCCAATTTTCTGGATTTTTGAAAATTTCACTTTTTTGTGAAAATATCCACTAAATGAGGGAATAATATGTGTGAGGGTACCCCAGGAGAGTTCCGAATGTGTGTGGGTAGAATATAAATCCCACGGGGATAAAATTGAAAAAAGTTAAAAAAAAATTTTTTTTGGACTTAGTAATTTTTCCGGCGTTTATCAGACTTTCAGATAGGGAAAATGTCAGTGAGCGTTCCGATTTCAGTTCCAGAGCGATACGCCCAATGAGTCCTTAATATTTAGTCGTTTTCAGCCAATTTTCTGGATTTTTGAAAATTTCACTTTTTTGTGAAAATATCCACTAAATGAGGGAATAATATGTGTGAGGGTACCCCAGGAGAGTTCCAAATGTGTGTGGGTAGAATATAAATCCCACGGGGATAAAATTGAAAAAAGTTGAAAAAATTTTTTTTTGGACTTAGTAATTTTTCCGGCGTTTATCAGACTTTCAGATAGGGGAAATGTCAGTGAGCATTCCGATTTCAGTTCCAGAGCGATTTGCCCAATGAGTCCTTGATATTTAGTCGTTTTCAGCCAATTTTCTGGATTTTTAAAAATTTCACTTTTTTGTGAAAATATCTACTAAATGAGGGAATAATATGTGTGAGGGTACCCCAGGAGAGTTCCAAATGTGTGTGGGTAGAATATAAATCCCACGGGGATAAAATTGAAAAAAGTTGAAAAATTATTTTTTTTCGACTTAGTAATTTTTCCGGCGTTTATCAGACTTTCAGATAGGGGAAATGTCAGTGAGCGTTCCGATTTCAGTTCCAGAGCGATTCACCCAATGAGTCCTTAATATTTAGTCGTTTTCAGCCAATTTTCTGGATTTTTGAAAATTTCACTTTTTTGTGAAAATATCTACTAAATGAGGGAATAATATGTGTGAGGGTACCCCAGGAGAGTTCAAAATGTGTGTGGGTAGAATATAAATCCCACGGGGATAAAATTGAAAAAAGTTTAAAAAAATTTTTTTTTGGACTTAGTAATTTTTCCGGCGTTTATCAGACTTTCAGATAGGGGAAATGTCAGTGAGCGTTCCGATTTCAGCTCCAGTGCGATTCGCCCAATGAGTCCTTAATATTTAGTCGTTTTCAGCCAATTTTCTGGATTTTTGAAAATTTCACTTTTTTGTGAAAATATCCACTAAATGAGGGAATAATATGTGTGAGGGTACCCCAGGAGAGTTCCAAATGTGTGTGGGTAGAATATAAATCCCACGGGGATAAAATTGAAAAAAGTTTAAAAAAAATTTTTTTTGGACTTAGTAATTTTTCCGGCGTTTATCAGACTTTCAGATAGGGAAAATGTCAGTGAGCGTTCCGATTTCAGTTCCAGAGCGATTCGCCCAATGAGTCCTTAATATTTAGTCGTTTTCAGCCAATTTTCTGGATTTTTGAAAATTTCACTTTTTTGTGAAAATATCCACTAAATGAGGGAATAATATGTGTGAGGTTACCCCAGGAGAGTTCCAAATGTGTGTGGGTAGAATATAAATCCCACGGGGATAAAATTGAAAAAAGTTGAAAACATTTTTTTTTGGACTTAGTAATTTTTCCGGCGTTTATCAGACTTTCAGATAGGGGAAATGTCAGTGAGCATTCCGATTTCAGTTCCAGAGCGATTTGCCCAATGAGTCCTTGATATTTAGTCGTTTTCAGCCAATTTTCTGGATTTTTAAAAATTTCACTTTTTTGTGAAAATATCCACTAAATGAGGGAATAATATGTGTGAGGGTACCCCAGGAGAGTTCCAAATGTGTGTGGGTAGAATACAAATCCCACGGGGATAAAATTGAAAAAAGTTGAAAATTTTTTTTTTTTCGACTTAGTAATTTTTCCGGCGTTTATCAGACTTTCAGATAGGGGAAATGTCAGTGAGCGTTCCGATTTCAGTTCCAGAGCAATTCGCCCAATGAGTCCTTAATATTTAGTCGTTTTCAGCCAATTTTCTGGATTTTTGAAAATTTCACTTTTTTGTGAAAATATCCACTAAATGAGGGAATAATATGTGTGAGGGTACCCCAGGAGAGTTCCAAATGTGTGTGGGTAGAATATATATCCCACGGGGGTAAAATTGAAAAAAGTTGAAAAAATTTTTTTTTTGGACTTAGTCATTTTTCCGGCGTTTATCAGACTTTCAGATAGGTGAATTGTGAGTGAGCGTTGCGCTTTCAGTTCCAGAGCGATTCGCCCAATGAGTCCTTAATATTTAGTCGTTTTCAGCCAATTTTCTGGATTTTTGAAAATTTCACTTTTTTGTGAAAATATCTACTAAATGAGGGAATAATATGTGTGAGGGTACCCCAGGAGAGTTCCAAATGTGTGTGGGTAGAATATAAATCCCACGGGGATAAAATTGAAAAAAGTTGAAAAAAATTTTTTTTTGGACTTAGTAATTTTTCCGGCGTTTATCAGACTTTCAGATAGGGGAAATGTCAGTGAGCGTTCCGATTTCAGTTCCAGAGCAATTCGCCCAATGAGTCCTTAATATTTAGTCGTTTTCAGCCAATTTTCTGGATTTTTGAAAATTTCACTTTTTTGTGAAAATATCCACTAAATGAGGGAATAATATGTGTGAGGGTACCCCAGGAGAGTTCCAAATGTGTGTGGGTAGAATATATATCCCACGGGGGTAAAATTGAAAAAAGTTGAAAAAATTTTTTTTTTGGACTTAGTCATTTTTCCGGCGTTTATCAGACTTTCAGATAGGTGAAATGTGAGTGAGCGTTCCGCTTTCAGTTCCAGAGCGATTCGCCCCATGAGTACTTGATATTTAGTCGTTTTCAGCCAATTTTCTGGATTTTTGAAAATTTCACTTTTTTGTGAAAATATCCACTAAATGAGGGAATAATATGTGTGAGGGTACCCCAGGAGAGTTCCAAATGTGTGTGGGTAGAATATAAATCCCACGGGGATAAAATTGAAAAAAGTTTAAAAAAAATTTTTTTGGGACTTAGTAATTTTTCCGGCGTTTATCAGACTTTCAGATAGGCAAAATGTCAGTGAGCGTTCCGATTTCAGTTCCAGAGCGATTCACCCAATGAGTCCTTAATATTTAGTCTTTTTCAGCCAATTTTCTGGATTTTTGAAAATTTCACTTTTTTGTGAAAATATCCACTAAATGAGGGAATAATATGTGTGAGGGTACCCCAGGAGAGTTCCAAATGTGTGTGGGTAAAATATAAATCCCACGGGGATAAAATTGAAAAAAGTTGAAAAAAATTTTTTTTGGACTTAGTAATTTTTCCGGCGTTTATCAGACTTTCAGATAGGGGAAATGTCAGTGAGCGTTCCAATTTCAGTTCCAGAGCGATTTGCCCAATGAGTCCTTGATATTTAGTCGTTTTCAGCCAATTTTCTGGATTTTTAAAAATTTCACTTTTTTGTGAAAATATCCACTAAATGAGGGAATAATATGTGTGAGGGTACCCCAGGAGAGTTCCAAATGTGTGTGGGTAGAATATAAATCCCACGGGGATAAAATTGAAAAAAGTTGAAAAAATTTTTTTTTGGACTTTGTAATTTTTCCGGCGTTTATCAGACTTTCAGATAGGGGAAATGTCAGTGAGCATTCCGATTTCAGTTCCAGAGCGATTTGCCCAATGAGTCCTTGATATTTAGTCGTTTTCAGCCAATTTTCTGGATTTTTAAAAATTTCACTTTTTTGTGAAAATATCCACTAAATGAGGGAATAATATGTGTGAGGGTACCCCAGGAGAGTTCCAAATGTGTGTGGGTAGAATATAAATCCCACGGGGATAAAATTGAAAAAAGTTGAAAACATTTTTTTTTGGACTTAGTAATTTTTCCGGCGTTTATCAGACTTTCAGATAGGGGAAATGTCAGTGAGCATTCCGATTTCAGTTCCAGAGCGATTTGCCCAATGAGTCCTTGATATTTAGTCGTTTTCAGCCAATTTTCTGGATTTTTAAAAATTTCACTTTTTTGTGAAAATATCCACTAAATGAGGGAATAATATGTGTGAGGGTACCCCAGGAGAGTTCCAAATGTGTGTGGGTAGAATATAAATCCCACGGGGATAAAATTGAAAAAAGTTGAAAAATTTTTTTTTTTCGACTTAGTAATTTTTCCGGCGTTTATCAGACTTTCAGATAGGGGAAATGTCAGTGAGCATTCCGATTTCAGTTCCAGAGCGATTCGCCCAATGAGTCCTTAATATTTAGTCGTTTTCAGCCAATTTTCTGGATTTTTGAAAATTTCACTTTTTTGTGAAAATATCTACTAAATGAGGGAATAATATGTGTGAGGGTACCCCAGGAGAGTTCCAAATGTGTGTGGGTAGAATATATATCCCACGGGGGTGAAATTGAAAAAAGTTGAAAAAAATTTTTTTTTGGACTTAGTAATTTTTCCGCCGTTTATCAGACTTTCAGATAGGGAAAATGTCAGTGAGCGTTCCGATTTCAGTTCCAGAGCGATTCGCCCAATGAGTCCTTAATATTTATTCGTTTTCAGCCAATTTTCTGGATTTTTCAAAAGTTCACTTTTTTGTGAAAATATCCACTAAATGAGGGAATAATATGTGTGAGGGTACCCCAGGAGAGTTCCAAATATGTGTGGGTAGAATATAAATCCCACGGGGATAAAATTGAAAAAAGTTGAAAAAATTTTTTTTTTCGACTTAGTAATTTTTCCGGCGTTTATCAGACTTTCAGATAGGGGAAATGTCAGTGAGCGTTCCGATTTCAGTTCCAGAGCGATTCGCCCAATGAGTCCTTAATATTTAGTCGTTTTCAGCCAATTTTCTGGATTTTTGAAAATTTCACTTTTTTGTGAAAATATCTACTAAATGAGGGAATAATATGTGTGAGGGTACCCCAGGAGAGTTCCAAATGTGTGTGGGTAGAATATAAATCCCACGGGGATAAAATTGAAAAAAGTTTAAAAAAAATTTTTTGGGGACTTAGTAATTTTTCCGGCGTTTATCAGACTTTCAGATAGGCAAAATGTCAGTGAGCGTTCCGATTTCAGTTCCAGAGCGATTCACCCAATGAGTCCTTAATATTTAGTCTTTTTCAGCCAACTTTCTGGATTTTTGAAAATTTCACTTTTTTGTGAAAATATCCACTAAATGAGGGAATAATATGTGTGAGGGTACCCCAGGAGAGTTCCAAATGTGTGTGGGTAGAATATAAATCCCACGGGGATAAAATTGAAAAAAGTTGAAAAAAATTTTTTTTGGACTTAGTAATTTTTCCGGCGTTTATCAGACTTTCAGATAGGGGAAATGTCAGTGAGCGTTCCGATTTCAGTTCCAGAGCGATTTGCCCAATGAGTCCTTGATATTTAGTCGTTTTCAGCCAATTTTCTGGATTTTTAAAAATTTCACTTTTTTGTGAAAATATCCACTAAATGAGGGAATAATATGTGTGAGGGTACCCCAGGAGAGTTCCAAATGTGTGTGGGTAGAATATAAATCCCACGGGGATAAAATTGAAAAAAGTTAAAAAAAAATTTTTTTTGGACTTAGTAATTTTTCCGGCGTTTATCAGACTTTCAGATAGGGAAAATGTCAGTGAGCGTTCCGATTTCAGTTCCAGAGCAATTCGCCCAATGAGTCCTTAATATTTAGTCGTTTTCAGCCAATTTTCAGGATTTTTGAAAATTTCACTTTTTTGTGAAAATATCCACTAAATGAGGGAATAATATGTGTGAGGGTACCCCAGGAGAGTTCCAAATGTGTGTGGGTAGAATATAAATCTCACGGGGATAAAATTGAAAAAAGTTGAAAATTTTTTTTTTTCGACTTAGTAATTTTTCCGGCGTTTATCAGACTTTCAGATAGGGGAAATGTCAGTGAGCGTTCCGATTTCAGTTCCAGAGCGATTCGCCCAATGAGTCCTTAATATTTAGTCGTTTTCAGCCAATTTTCTGGATTTTTGAAAATTTCACTTTTTTGTGAAAATATCTACTAAATGAGGGAATAATATGTGTGAGGGTACCCCAGGAGAGTTCCAAATGTGTGTGGGTAGAATATATATCCCACGGGGGTAAAATTGAAAAAAGTTGAAAAAATTTTTTTTTTGGACTTAGTCATTTTTCCGGCGTTTATCAGACTTTCAGATAGGTGAAATGTGAGTGAGCGTTCCGCTTTCAGTTCCAGAGCGATTCGCCCCATGAGTCCTTGATATTTAGTCGTTTTCAGCCAATTTTCTGGATTTTTGAAAATTTCACTTTTTTGTGAAAATATCCACTAAATGAGGGAATAATATGTGTGAGGGTACCCCAGGAGACTTCCAAATGTGTGTGGGTAGAATATAAATCCCACGGGGATAAAATTGAAAAAAGTTTAAAAAAAATTTTTTTTTGGACTTAGTAATTTTTCCGGCGTTTATCAGGCTTTCAGATAGGGAAAATGTCAGTGAGCGTTCCGATTTCAGTTCCAGAGCGATTCGCCCAATGAGTCCTTAATATTTAGTCGTTTTCAGCCAATTTTCTGGATTTTTGAAAATTTCACTTTTTTGTGAAAATATCCACTAAATGAGGGAATAATATGTGTGAGGGTACCCCAGGAGAGTTCCAAATGTGTGTGGGTAGAATATAAATCCCACGGGGATAAAATTGAAAAAAGTTTAAAAAAAATTTTTTTTGGACTTAGTAATTTTTCCGGCGTTTATCAGACTTTCAGATAGGAAAAATGTCAGTGAGCATTCCGATTTCAGTTCCAGAGTTATTCGCCCAATGAGTCCTTAATATTTATTCGTTTTCAGCCAATTTTCTGGATTTTTGAAAATTTCACTTTTTTGTGAAAATATCCACTAAATGAGGGAATAATATGTGTGAGGGTACCCCAGGAGAGTTCCAAATGTGTGTGGGTAGAATGTATATCCCACGGGGATAAAATTGAAAAAAGTTGAAAAAAAATTTTTTTTGGACTTAGTAATTTTTCCTGCGTTTATCAAACTTTCAGGTAGGGAAAATGTCAGTGAGCGTTCCGATTTCAGTTCCAGAGCGATTCGCCCAATGAGTCCTTAATATTAAGTCGTTTTCAGCCAATTTTCTGGATTTTTGAAAATTTCACTTTTTTGTGAAAATATCCACTAAATGAGGGAATAATATGTGTGAGGGTACCCCAGGAGAGTTCCAAACGTGTGTGGGTAGAACATAAATCCCACGGGGATAAAATTGAAAAAAGTTGTAAAAAATTTTTTTTTGGACTTAGTAATTTTTCCGGCGTTTATCAGACTTTCAGATAGGGAAAATGTCAGTGAGCGTTCCGATTTCAATTCCAGAGCGATTCGCCCAATGAGTCCTTAATATTTAGTCGTTTTCAGACAATTTTCTGGATTTTTGAAAATTTCACTTTTTTGTGAAAATATCCACTAAATGAGGGAATAATATGTGTGAGGGTACCCAGGAGAGTTCCAAATGTGTGTGGGTAGAATATATATCGCACAGGGGTGAAATTGAAAAAAGTTTAAAAAAATTTTTTTTGGACTTAGTAATTTTTCCGGCGTTTATCAGACTTTCAGATAGGGGAAATGTCAGTGAGCGTTACGATTTCAGTTCCAGAGCGATTTGCCCAATGAGTCCTTGATATTTAGTCGTTTTCAGCCAATTTTCTGGATTTTTAAAAATTTCACTTTTTTGTGAAAATATCCACTAAATGAGGGAATAATATGTGTGAGGGTACCCCAGGAGAGTTCCAAGTGTGTGTGGGTAGAATATAAATCCCACGGGGATAAAATTGAAAAAAGTTGAAAAAAATTTTTTTTTCGACTTAGTAATTTTTCCGGCGTTTATCAGACTTTCAGATAGGGGAAATGTCAGTGAGCATTCCGATTTCAGTTCCAGAGCGATTCGCCCAATGAGTCCTTAATATTTAGTCGTTTTCAGCCAATTTTCTGGATTTTTGAAAATTTCACTTTTTTGTGAAAATATCCACTAAATGAGGGAATAATATGTGTGAGGGTACCCCAGGAGAGTTCCAAATGTGTGTGGGTAGAATATAAATCCCACGGGGATAAAATTGAAAGAAGTTTAAAAAAATTTTTTTTGGACTTAGTAATTTTTCCGGCGTTTATCAGACTTTCAGATAGGGGAAATGTCAGTGAGCTTTACGATTTCAGTTCCAGAGCGATTTGCCCAATGAGTCCTTGATATTTAGTCGTTTTCAGCCAATTTTCTGGATTTTTAAAAATTTCACTTTTTTGTGAAAATATCCACTAAATGAGGGAATAATATGTGTGAGGGTACCCCAGGAGAGTTCCAAGTGTGTGTGGGTAGAATATAAATCCCACGGGGATAAAATTGAAAAAAGTTGAAAAAAATTTTTTTTTCGACTTAGTAATTTTTCCGGCGTTTATCAGACTTTCAGATAGGGGAAATGTCAGTGAGCATTCCGATTTCAGTTCCAGAGCGATTCGCCCAATGAGTCCTTAATATTTAGTCGTTTTCAGCCAATTTTCTGGATTTTTGAAAATTTCACTTTTTTGTGAAAATATCCACTAAATGAGGGAATAATATGTGTGAGGGTACCCCAGGAGAGTTCCAAATGTGTGTGGGTAGAATATTTATCGCACAGGGGTGAAATTGAAAAAAGTTGAAAAAATTTTTTTTTTGGACTTAGTAATTTTTCCAGCGTTTATCAGACTTTCAGATAGGGAAAATGTCAGTGAGCGTTCCGATTTCAGTTCCAGAGCGATTCGCCCCATGAGTCCTTGATATTTAGTCGTTTTCAGCCAATTTTCTGGATTTTTGAAAATTTCACTTTTTTGTGAAAATATCCACTAAATGAGGGAATAATATGTGTGAGGGTACCCCAGGAGAGTTCCAAATGTGTGTGGGTAGAATATAAATCCCACGGGGATAAAATTGAAAAAAGTTTAAAAAAATTTTTTTTTGGACTTAGTAATTTTTCCGGCGTTTATCAGACTTTCAGATAGGGGAAATGTCAGTGAGCGTTACGATTTCAGTTCCAGAGCGATTTGCCCAATGAGTCCTTGATATTTAGTCGTTTTCAGCCAATTTTCTGGATTTTTAAAAATTTCACTTTTTTGTGAAAATATCCACTAAATGAGGGAATAATATGTGTGAGGGTACCCCAGGAGAGTTCCAAATGTGTGTGGGTAGAATATTTATCGCACAGGGGTGAAATTGAAAAAAGTTGAAAAAATTTTTTTTTTGGACTTAGTAATTTTTCCAGCGTTTATCAGACTTTCAGATAGGGAAAATGTCAGTGAGCGTTCCGATTTCAGTTCCAGAGCGATTCGCCCCATGAGTCCTTGATATTTAGTCGTTTTCAGCCAATTTTCTGGATTTTTGAAAATTTCACTTTTTTGTGAAAATATCCACTAAATGAGGGAATAATATGTGTGAGGGTACCCCAGGAGAGTTCCAAATGTGTGTGGGTAGAATATAAATCCCACGGGGATAAAATTGAAAAAAGTTTAAAAAAATTTTTTTTTGGACTTAGTAATTTTTCCGGCGTTTATCAGACTTTCAGATAGGGGAAATGTCAGTGAGCGTTACGATTTCAGTTCCAGAGCGATTTGCCCAATGAGTCCTTGATATTTAGTCGTTTTCAGCCAATTTTCTGGATTTTTAAAAATTTCACTTTTTTGTGAAAATATCCACTAAATGAGGGAATAATATGTGTGAGGGTACCCCAGGAGAGTTCCAAGTGTGTGTGGGTAGAATATAAATCCCACGGGGATAAAATTGAAAAAAGTTGAAAAAATTTTTTTTTTCGACTTAGTAATTTTTCCGGCGTTTATCAGACTTTCAGATAGGGGAAATGTCAGTGAGCATTCCGATTTCAGTTCCAGAGCGATTCGCCCAATGAGTCCTTAATATTTAGTCGTTTTCAGACAATTTTCTGGATTTTTGAAAATTTCACTTTTTTGTGAAAATATCCACTAAATGAGGGAATAATATGTGTGAGGGTACCAAGGAGAGTTCCAAATGTGTGTGGGTAGAATATATATCGCACAGGGGTGAAATTGAAAAAAGTTTAAAAAATTTTTTTTGGACTTAGTAATTTTTCCGGCGTTTATCAGACTTTCAGATAGGGGAAATGTCAGTGAGCGTTACGATTTCAGTTCCAGAGCGATTTGCCCAATGAGTCCTTGATATTTAGTCGTTTTCAGCCAATTTTCTGGATTTTTAAAAATTTCACTTTTTTGTGAAAATATCCACTAAATGAGGGAATAATATGTGTGAGGGTACCCCAGGAGAGTTCCAAGTGTGTGTGGGTAGAATATAAATCCCACGGGGATAAAATTGAAAAAAGTTGAAAAAATTTTTTTTTTCGACTTAGTAATTTTTCCGGCGTTTATCAGACTTTCAGATAGGGGAAATGTCAGTGAGCATTCCGATTTCAGTTCCAGAGCGATTCGCCCAATGAGTCCTTAATATTTAGTCGTTTTCAGCCAATTTTCTGGATTTTTGAAAATTTCACTTTTTTGTGAAAATATCCACTAAATGAGGGAATAATATGTGTGAGGGTACCCCAGGAGAGTTCCAAATGTGTGTGGGTAGAATATAAATCCCACGGGGATAAAATTGAAAGAAGTTTAAAAAAATTTTTTTTGGACTTAGTAATTTTTCCAGCGTTTATCAGACTTTCAGATAGGGAAAATGTCAGTGAGCGTTCCGATTTCAGTTCCAGAGCGATTCGCCCCATGAGTCCTTGATATTTAGTCGTTTTCAGCCAATTTTCTGGATTTTTGAAAATTTCACTTTTTTGTGAAAATATCCACTAAATGAGGGAATAATATGTGTGAGGGTACCCCAGGAGAGTTCCAAATGTGTGTGGGTAGAATATATATCCCACGGGGATAAAATTGAAAAAAGTTGAAAAAAATTTTTTTTTTGACTTAGTAATTTTTCCAGCGTTTATCAGACTTTCAGATAGGGAAAATGTCAGTGAGCGTTCCGATTTCAGTTCCAGAGCGATTCGCCCCATGAGTCCTTGATATTTAGTCGTTTTCAGCCAATTTTCTGGATTTTTGAAAATTTCACTTTTTTGTGAAAATATCCACTAAATGAGGGAATAATATGTGTGAGGGTACCCCAGGAGAGTTCCAAATGTGTGTGGGTAGAATATAAATCCCACGGGGATAAAATTGAAAAAAGTTTAAAAAAAATTTTTTTTGGACTTAGTAATTTTTCCGGCGTTTATCAGACTTTCAGATAGGGAAAATGTCAGTGAGCGTTCCGATTTCAGTTCCAGAACGATTCGCCCAATGAGTCCTTAATATTTAGTCGTTTTCAGCCAATTTTCTGGATTTTTGAAAATGTCACTTTTTTGTGAAAATATCCACTAAATGAGGGAATAATATGTGTGAGGGTACGCCAGGAGAGTTACAAATGTGTGTGGGTAGAATATAAATCCCACGGGGATAAAATTGAAAAAAGTTGAAAAAAATTTTTTTTGGACTTAGTAATTTTTCCAGCGTTTATCAGACTTTCAGATAGGGGAAATGTCAGTGAGCGTTCCGATTTCAGTTCCAGAGCGATTTGCCCAATGAGTCCTTGATATTTAGTCGTTTTCAGCCAATTTTCTGGATTTTTAAAAATTTCACTTTTTTGTGAAAATATCCACTAAATGAGGGAATAATATGTGTGAGGGTACCCCAGGAGAGTTCCAAATGTGTGTGGGTAGAATGTATATCCCACGGGGATAAAATTGAAAAAAGTTGAAAAAAAATTTTTTTTGGACTTAGTAATTTTTCCGGCGTTTATCAGACTTTCAGATAGGGGAAATGTCAGTGAGCGTTCCGATTTCAGTTCCAGAGCGATTCGCCCAATGAGTCCTTAATATTTAGTCGTTTTCAGCCAATTTTCTGGATTTTTGAAAATTTCACTTTTTTGTGAAAATATCCACTAAATGAGGGAATAATATGTTTGAGGGTACCCCAGGAGAGTTCCAAATGTGTGTGGGTAGAATATAAATCCCACGGGGATAAAATTGAAAAAAGTTGTAAAAAATTTTTTTTTGACTTAATAATTTTTCCGGCGTTTATCAGACTTTCAGATAGGGAAAATGTCAGTGAGCGTTCCGATTTCAGTTCCAGAGCGATTCGCCCAATGAGTCCTTAATATTTAGTCGTTTTCAGCCAATTTTCTGGATTTTTTAAAATTTCACTTTTTTGTGAAAATATCCACTAAATGAGGGAATAATATGTGTGAGGGTACCCCACGAGAGTTCCAAATGTGTGTGGGTAGAATATAAATCCCACGGGGATAAAATTGAAAAAAGTTGAAAAAAATTTTTTTTGGACTTAGTCATTTTTCCAGCGTTTATCAGACTTTCAGATAGGGGAAATGTCAGTGAGCGTTCCGATTTCAGTTCCAGAGCGATTTGCCCAATGAGTCCTTGATATTTAGTCGTTTTCAGCCAATTTTCTGGATTTTTAAAAATTTCACTTTTTTGTGAAAATATCCACTAAATGAGGGAATAATATGTGTGAGGGTACCCCAGGAGAGTTCCAAATGTGTGTGGGTAGAACATAAATCTCACGGGGATAAAATTGAAAAAAATTGTAAAAAATTTTTTTTTGGACTTAGTAATTTTTCCGGCGTTTATCAGACTTTCAGATAGGGAAAATGTCAGTGAGCGTTCCGATTTCAATTCCAGAGCGATTCGCCCAATGAGTCCTTAATATTTAGTCGTTTTCAGCCAATTTTCTGGATTTTTGAAAATTTCACTTTTTTGTGAAAATATCCACTAAATGAGGGAATAATATGTGTGAGGGTACGCCAGGAGAGTTCCAAATGTGTGTGGCTAGAATATAAATCCCACGGGGATAAAATTGAAAAAAGTTGAAAAAAAATTTTTTTTGGACTTAGTAATTTTTCCGGCGTTTATCAGACTTTCAGATAGGGGAAATGTCAGTGAGCGTTCCGATTTCAGTTCCAGAGCGATTCGCCCAATGAGTCCTTAATATTTAGTCGTTTTCAGCCAATTTTCTGGATTTTTGAAAATTTCACTTTTTTGTGAAAATATCCCCTAAATGAGGGAATAATATGTGTGAGGGTACCCCAGGAGAGTTCCAAATGTGTGTGGGTTGAATATATATCCCACGGGGGTAAAATTGAAAAAAGTTGAAAAAATTTTTTTTTTGGACTTAGTCATTTTTCCGGCGTTTATCAGACTTTCAGATAGGGGAAATGTCAGTGAGCATTCCGATTTCAGTTCCAGAGCGATTCGCCCAATGAGTCCTTAATATTTAGTCGTTTTCAGCCAATTTTCTGGATTTTTGAAAATTTCACTTTTTTGTGAAAATATCCACTAAATGAGGGAATAATATGTGTGAGGGTACCCCAGGAGAGTTCCAAATGTGTGTGGGTAGAACATAAATCTCACGGGGATAAAATTGAAAAAAGTTGTAAAAAATTTTTTTTTGACTTAATCATTTTTCCGGCGTTTATCAGACTTTCAGATAGGGAAAATGTCAGTGAGCGTTCCGATTTCAGTTCCAGAGCGATTCGCCCAATGAGTCCTTAATATTTAGTCGTTTTCAGCCAATTTTCTGGATTTTTGAAAATTTCACTTTTTTGTGAAAATATCCACTAAATGAGGGAATAATATGTGTGAGGGTACCCCACGAGAGTTCCAAATGTGTGTGGGTAGAATATAAATCCCACGGGGATAAAATTGAAAAAAGTTGAAAAAAATTTTTTTTGGACTTAGTCATTTTTCCGGCGTTTATCAGACTTTCAGATAGGGGAAATGTCAGTGAGCGTTCCGATTTCAGTTCCAGAGCGATTTGCCCAATGAGTCCTTGATATTTAGTCGTTTTCAGCCAATTTTCTGGATTTTTAAAAATTTCACTTTTTTGTGAAAATATCCACTAAATGAGGGAATAATATGTGTGAGGGTACCCCAGGAGAGTTCCAAATGTGTGTGGGTAGAACATAAATCTCACGGGGATAAAATTGAAAAAAGTTGTAAAAAATTTTTTTTTGGACTTAGTAATTTTTCCGGCGTTTATCAGACTTTCAGATAGGGAAAATGTCAGTGAGCGTTCCGATTTCAATTCCAGAGCGATTCGCCCAATGAGTCCTTAATATTTAGTCGTTTTCAGCCAATTTTCTGGATTTTTGAAAATTTCACTTTTTTGTGAAAATATCCACTAAATGAGGGAATAATATGTGTGAGGGTACCCCAGGAGAGTTCCAAATGTGTGTGGGTAGAATATATATCCCACAGGGGTGAAATTGAAAAAAGTTGAAAAAAATTTTTTTTGGACTTAGTAATTTTTCCGGCGTTTATCAGACTTTCAGATAGGGAAAATGTCAGTGAGTGTTCCGATTTCAGTTCCAGAGCGATTCGCCCCATGAGTCCTTGATATTTAGTCGTTTTCAGCCAATTTTCTGGATTTTTGAAAATTTCACTTTTTTGTGAAAATATCCACTAAATGAGGGAATAATATGTGTGAGGGTACGCCAGGAGAGTTCCAAATGTGTGTGGCTAGAATATAAATCCCACGGGGATAAAATTGAAAAAAGTTGAAAAAAATTTTTTTTTGGACTTAGTAATTTTTCCGGCGTTTATCAGACTTTCAGATAGGGGAAATGTCAGTGAGCGTTCCGATTTCAGTTCCAGAGCGATTCGCCCAATGAGTCCTTAATATTTAGTCGTTTTCAGCCAATTTTCTGGATTTTTGAAAATTTCACTTTTTTGTGAAAATATCCCCTAAATGAGGGAATAATATGTGGGAGGGTACCCCAGGAGAGTTCCAAATGTGTGTGGGTTGAATATATATCCCACGGGGGTAAAATTGAAAAAAGTTGAAAAAATTTTTTTTTTGGACTTAGTCATTTTTCCGGCGTTTATCAGACTTTCAGATAGGGGAAATGTCAGTGAGCATTCCGATTTCAGTTCCAGAGCGATTCGCCCAATGAGTCCTTAATATTTAGTCGTTTTCAGCCAATTTTCTGGATTTTTGAAAATTTCACTTTTTTGTGAAAATATCTACTAAATGAGGGAATAATATGTGTGAGGGTACCCCAGGAGAGTTCCAAATGTGTGTGGGTAGAATATAAATCCCACGGGGATAAAATTGAAAAAAGTTGAAAAAAATTTTTTTTTGGACTTAGTCATTTTTCCGGCGTTTATCAGACTTTCAGATAGGGAAAATGTCAGTGAGCGTTCCGATTTCAGTTCCAGAGCGATTCGCCCAATGAGTCCTTAATATTTAGTCGTTTTCAGCCAATTTTCTGGATTTTTGAAAATTTCACTTTTTTGTGAAAATATCCACTAAATGAGGGAATAATATGTGTGAGGGTACCCCAGGAGAGTTCCAAATGTGTGTGGGTAGAACATAAATCTCACGGGGATAAAATTGAAAAAAGTTGTAAAAAATTTTTTTTTGACTTAATAATTTTTCCGGCGTTTATCAGACTTTCAGATAGGGAAAATGTCAGTGAGCGTTCCGATTTCAATTCCAGAGCGATTCTCCCCATGAGTCCTTGATATTTAGTCGTTTTCAGCCAATTTTCTGGATTTTTGAAAATTTCACTTTTTTGTGAAAATATCCACTAAATGAGGGAATAATATGTGTGAGGGTACCCCAGGAGAGTTCCAAATGTGTGTGGGTAGAATATAAATCCCACGGGGATAAAATTGAAAAAAGTTTAAAAAAAATTTTTTTTGGACTTAGTAATTTTTCCGGCGTTTATCAGACTTTCAGATAGGGAAAATGTCAGTGAGCGTTCCGATTTCAGTTCCAGAGCGATTCGCCCAATGAGTCCTTAATATTTAGTCGTTTTCAGCCAATTTTCTGGATTTTTGAAAATTTCACTTTTTTGTGAAAATATCCACTAAATGAGGGAATAATATGTGTGAGGGTACCCCACGAGAGTTCCAAATGTGTGTGGGTAGAATATAAATCCCACGGGGATAAAATTGAAAAAAGTTGAAAAAAATTTTTTTTGGACTTAGTCATTTTTCCGGCGTTTATCAGACTTTCAGATAGGGGAAATGTCAGTGAGCGTTCCGATTTCAGTTCCAGAGCGATTTGCCCAATGAGTCCTTGATATTTAGTCGTTTTCAGCCAATTTTCTGGATTTTTAAAAATTTCACTTTTTTGTGAAAATATCCACTAAATGAGGGAATAATATGTGTGAGGGTACCCCAGGAGAGTTCCAAATGTGTGTGGGTAGAACATAAATCTCACGGGGATAAAATTGAAAAAAGTTGTAAAAAATTTTTTTTTGGACTTAGTAATTTTTCCGGCGTTTATCAGACTTTCAGATAGGGAAAATGTCAGTGAGCGTTCCGATTTCAATTCCAGAGCGATTCGCCCAATGAGTCCTTAATATTTAGTCGTTTTCAGCCAATTTTCTGGATTTTTGAAAATTTCACTTTTTTGTGAAAATATCCACTAAATGAGGGAATAATATGTGTGAGGGTACCCCAGGAGAGTTCCAAATGTGTGTGGGTAGAATATATATCCCACAGGGGTGAAATTGAAAAAAGTTGAAAAAAATTTTTTTTGGACTTAGTAATTTTTCCGGCGTTTATCAGACTTTCAGATAGGGAAAATGTCAGTGAGTGTTCCGATTTCAGTTCCAGAGCGATTCGCCCCATGAGTCCTTGATATTTAGTCGTTTTCAGCCAATTTTCTGGATTTTTGAAAATTTCACTTTTTTGTGAAAATATCCACTAAATGAGGGAATAATATGTGTGAGGGTACGCCAGGAGAGTTCCAAATGTGTGTGGCTAGAATATAAATCCCACGGGGATAAAATTGAAAAAAGTTGAAAAAAATTTTTTTTTGGACTTAGTAATTTTTCCGGCGTTTATCAGACTTTCAGATAGGGGAAATGTCAGTGAGCGTTCCGATTTCAGTTCCAGAGCGATTCGCCCAATGAGTCCTTAATATTTAGTCGTTTTCAGCCAATTTTCTGGATTTTTGAAAATTTCACTTTTTTGTGAAAATATCCCCTAAATGAGGGAATAATATGTGTGAGGGTACCCCAGGAGAGTTCCAAATGTGTGTGGGTTGAATATATATCCCACGGGGGTAAAATTGAAAAAAGTTGAAAAAATTTTTTTTTTGGACTTAGTCATTTTTCCGGCGTTTATCAGACTTTCAGATAGGGGAAATGTCAGTGAGCATTCCGATTTCAGTTCCAGAGCGATTCGCCCAATGAGTCCTTAATATTTAGTCGTTTTCAGCCAATTTTCTGGATTTTTGAAAATTTCACTTTTTTGTGAAAATATCTACTAAATGAGGGAATAATATGTGTGAGGGTACCCCAGGAGAGTTCCAAATGTGTGTGGGTAGAATATAAATCCCACGGGGATAAAATTGAAAAAAGTTGAAAAAAATTTTTTTTTGGACTTAGTCATTTTTCCGGCGTTTATCAGACTTTCAGATAGGGAAAATGTCAGTGAGCGTTCCGTTTTCAGTTCCAGAGCGATTCGCCCAATGAGTCCTTAATATTTAGTCGTTTTCAGCCAATTTTCTGGATTTTTGAAAATTTCACTTTTTTGTGAAAATATCCACTAAATGAGGGAATAATATGTGTGAGGGTACCCCAGGAGAGTTCCAAATGTGTGTGGGTAGAACATAAATCTCACGGGGATAAGATTGAAAAAAGTTGTAAAAAATTTTTTTTTGACTTAATAATTTTTCCGGCGTTTATCAGACTTTCAGATAGGGAAAATGTCAGTGAGCGTTCCGATTTCAATTCCAGAGCGATTCTCCCCATGAGTCCTTGATATTTAGTCGTTTTCAGCCAATTTTCTGGATTTTTGAAAATTTCACTTTTTTGTGAAAATATCCACTAAATGACGGAATAATATGTGTGAGGGTACCCCAGGAGAGTTCCAAATGTGTGTGGGTAGAATATAAATCCCACGGGGATAAAATTGAAAAAAGTTTAAAAAAAATTTTTTTTGGACTTAGTAATTTTTCCGGCGTTTATCAGACTTTCAGATAGGGAAAATGTCAGTGAGCGTTCCGATTTCAGTTCCAGAGCGATTCGCCCAATGAGTCCTTAATATTTAGTCGTTTTCAGCCAATTTTCTGGATTTTTGAAAATTTCACTTTTTTGTGAAAATATCCACTAAATGAGGGAATAATATGTGTGAGGGTACCCCAGGAGAGTTCCAAATGTGTGTGGGTAGAATATAAATCCCACGGGGATAAAATTGAAAAAAGTTGAAAAAAATTTTTTTTGGACTTAGTAATTTTTCCGGCGTTTATCAGACTTTCAGATAGGGGAAATGTCAGTGAGCGTTCCGATTTCAGTTCCAGAGCGATTTGCCCAATGAGTCCTTGATATTTAGTCGTTTTCAGCCAATTTTCTGGATTTTTAAAAATTTCACTTTTTTGTGAAAATATCCACTAAATGAGGGAATAATATGTGTGAGGGTACCCCAGGAGAGTTCCAAATGTGTGTGGGTAGAATATAAATCCCACGGGGATAAAATTGAAAAAAGTTGAAAAATTTTTTTTTTTCGACTTAGTAATTTTTCCGGAGTTTATCAGACTTTCAGATAGGGGAAATGTCAGTGAGTGTTCTGATTTCAGTTCCAGAGCGATTCGCCCAATGAGTCCTTAATATTTAGTCGTTTTCAGCCAATTTTCTGGATTTTTGAAAATTTCACTTTTTTGTGAAAATATCTACTAAATGAGGGAATAATATGTGTGAGGGTACCCCAGGAGAGTTCCAAATGTGTGTGGGTAGAATATAAATCCCACGGGGATAAAATTGAAAAAAGTTGAAAAAAATTTTTTTTTGGACTTAGTAATTTTTCCGGCGTTTATCAGACTTTCAGATAGGGGAAATGTCAGTGAGCGTTCCGATTTCAGTTCCAGAGCGATTCGCCCAATGAGTCCTTAATATTTAGTCGTTTTCAGCCAATTTTCTGGATTTTTGAAAATTTCACTTTTTTGTGAAAATATCCACTAAATGAGGGAATAATATGTGTGAGGGTACCCCAGGAGAGTTCCAAATGTGTGTGGGTAGAACATAAATCTCACGGGGATAAAATTGAAAAAAGTTGTAAAAAATTTTTTTTTGGACTTAGTAATTTTTCCGGCGTTTATCAGACTTTCAGATAGGGAAAATGTCAGTGAGCGTTCCGATTTCAATTCCAGAGCGATTCGCCCAATGAGTCCTTAATATTTAGTCGTTTTCAGCCAATTTTCTGGATTTTTGAAAATTTCACTTTTTTGTGAAAATATCCACTAAATGAGGGAATAATATGTGTGAGGGTACCCCAGGAGAGTTCCAAATGTGTGTGGGTAGAATATATATCCCACAGGGGTGAAATTGAAAAAAGTTGAAAAAAATTTTTTTTTCGACTTCGTAATTTTTCCGGTGTTTATCAGACTTTCAGATAGGGAAAATGTCAGTGAGCGTTGTGATTTCAGTTCCAGAGCGATTCGCCCAATTATTCCTTAATATTTAGTCGTTTTCAGCCAATTTTCTGGATTTTTGAAAATTTCACTTTTTTGTGAAAATATCCACTAAATGAGGGAATAATATGTGTGAGGGTACCCCAGGAGAGTTCCAAATGTGTGTGGGTAGAATATATATCCCACAGGGGTGAAATTGAAAAAAGTTGAAAAAAATTTTTTTTTGGACTTAGTAATTTTTCCAGCGTTTATCAGACTTTCAGATAGGGAAAATGTCAGTGAGCGTTCCGATTTCAGTTCCAGAGCGATTCGCCCCATGAGTCCTTAATATTTAGTCGTTTTCAGCCAATTTTCTGGATTTTTGAAAATTTCACTTTTTTGTGAAAATATCCACTAAATGAGGGAATAATATGTGTGAGGGTACCCCAGGAGAGTTCCAAATGTGTGTGGGTAGAATATAAATCCCACGGGGATAAAATTGAAAAAAGTTGAAAAAAATTTTTTTTGGACTTAGTAATTTTTCCGGCGTTTATCAGACTTTCAGATAGGGAAAATGTCAGTGAGCGTTCCGATTTCAATTCCAGAGCGATTCGCCCAATGAGTCCTTAATATTTAGTCGTTTTCAGCCAATTTTCTGGATTTTTGAAAATTTCACTTTTTTGTGAAAATATCCACTAAATGAGGGAATAATATGTGTGAGGGTACCCCAGGAGAGTTCCAAATGTGTGTGGGTAGAATATATATCCCACAGGGGTGAAATTGAAAAAAGTTGAAAAAAATTTTTTTTTCGACTTCGTAATTTTTCCGGTGTTTATCAGACTTTCAGATAGGGAAAATGTCAGTGAGCGTTGCGATTTCAGTTCCAGAGCGATTCGCCCAATTATTCCTTAATATTTAGTCGTTTTCAGCCAATTTTCTGGATTTTTGAAAATTTCACTTTTTTGTGAAAATATCCACTAAATGAGGGAATAATATGTGTGAGGGTACCCCAGGAGAGTTCCAAATGTGTGTGGGTAGAATATATATCCCACAGGGGTGAAATTGAAAAAAGTTGAAAAAAATTTTTTTTTGGACTTAGTAATTTTTCCAGCGTTTATCAGACTTTCAGATAGGGAAAATGTCAGTGAGCGTTCCGATTTCAGTTCCAGAGCGATTCGCCCCATGAGTCCTTAATATTTAGTCGTTTTCAGCCAATTTTCTGGATTTTTGAAAATTTCACTTTTTTGTGAAAATATCCACTAAATGAGGGAATAATATGTGTGAGGGTACCCCAGGAGAGTTCCAAATGTGTGTGGGTAGAATATAAATCCCACGGGGATAAAATTGAAAAAAGTTGAAAAAAATTTTTTTTGGACTTAGTAATTTTTCCGGCGTTTATCAGACTTTCAGATAGGGAAAATGTCAGTGAGCGTTCCGATTTCAATTCCAGAGCGATTCGCCCAATGAGTCCTTAATATTTAGTCGTTTTCAGCCAATTTTCTGGATTTTTGAAAATTTCACTTTTTTGTGAAAATATCCACTAAATGAGGGAATAATATGTGTGAGGGTACCCCAGGAGAGTTCCAAATGTGTGTGGGTAGAATATATATCCCACAGGGGTGAAATTGAAAAAAGTTGAAAAAAATTTTTTTTTCGACTTCGTAATTTTTCCGGTGTTTATCAGACTTTCAGATAGGGAAAATGTCAGTGAGCGTTGCGATTTCAGTTCCAGAGCGATTCGCCCAATTATTCCTTAATATTTAGTCGTTTTCAGCCAATTTTCTGGATTTTTGAAAATTTCACTTTTTTGTGAAAATATCCACTAAATGAGGGAATAATATGTGTGAGGGTACCCCAGGAGAGTTCCAAATGTGTGTGGGTAGAATATATATCCCACAGGGGTGAAATTGAAAAAAGTTGAAAAAAATTTTTTTTTGGACTTAGTAATTTTTCCAGCGTTTATCAGACTTTCAGATAGGGAAAATGTCAGTGAGCGTTCCGATTTCAGTTCCAGAGCGATTCGCCCCATGAGTCTTTAATATTTAGTCGTTTTCAGCCAATTTTCTGGATTTTTGAAAATTTCACTTTTTTGTGAAAATATCCACTAAATGAGGGAATAATATGTGTGAGGGTACCCCAGGAGAGTTCCAAATGTGTGTGGGTAGAATATAAATCCCACGGGGATAAAATTGAAAAAAGTTGAAAAAAATTTTTTTTGGACTTAGTAATTTTTCCGGCGTTTATCAGACTTTCAGATAGGGAAAATGTCAGTGAGCGTTCCGATTTCAATTCCAGAGCGATTCGCCCAATGAGTCCTTAATATTTAGTCGTTTTCAGCCAATTTTCTGGATTTTTGAAAATTTCACTTTTTTGTGAAAATATCCACTAAATGAGGGAATAATATGTGTGAGGGTACCCCAGGAGAGTTCCAAATGTGTGTGGGTAGAATATATATCCCACGGGGGTGAAATTGAAAAAAGTTGAAAAAAATTTTTTTTTGGACTTAGTCATTTTTCCGGCGTTTATCAGACTTTCAGATAGGGAAAATGTCAGTGAGCGTTCCGTTTTCAGTTCCAGAGCGATTCGCCCAATGAGTCCTTAATATTTAGTCGTTTTCAGCCAATTTTCTGGATTTTTGAAAATTTCACTTTTTTGTGAAAATATCCACTAAATGAGGGAATAATATGTGTGAGGGTACCCCAGGAGAGTTCCAAATGTGTGTGGGTAGAACATAAATCTCACGGGGATAAGATTGAAAAAAGTTGTAAAAAATTTTTTTTTGACTTAATAATTTTTCCGGCGTTTATCAGACTTTCAGATAGGGAAAATGTCAGTGAGCGTTCCGATTTCAATTCCAGAGCGATTCTCCCCATGAGTCCTTGATATTTAGTCGTTTTCAGCCAATTTTCTGGATTTTTGAAAATTTCACTTTTTTGTGAAAATATCCACTAAATGAGGGAATAATATGTGTGAGGGTACCCCAGGAGAGTTCCAAATGTGTGTGGGTAGAATATAAATCCCACGGGGATAAAATTGAAAAAAGTTTAAAAAAAATTTTTTTTGGACTTAGTAATTTTTCCGGCGTTTATCAGACTTTCAGATAGGGAAAATGTCAGTGAGCGTTCCGATTTCAGTTCCAGAGCGATTCGCCCAATGAGTCCTTAATATTTAGTCGTTTTCAGCCAATTTTCTGGATTTTTGAAAATTTCACTTTTTTGTGAAAATATCCACTAAATGAGGGAATAATATGTGTGAGGGTACCCCAGGAGAGTTCCAAATGTGTGTGGGTAGAATATAAATCCCACGGGGATAAAATTGAAAAAAGTTGAAAAAAATTTTTTTTGGACTTAGTAATTTTTCCGGCGTTTATCAGACTTTCAGATAGGGGAAATGTCAGTGAGCGTTCCGATTTCAGTTCCAGAGCGATTTGCCCAATGAGTCCTTGATATTTAGTCGTTTTCAGCCAATTTTCTGGATTTTTAAAAATTTCACTTTTTTGTGAAAATATCCACTAAATGAGGGAATAATATGTGTGAGGGTACCCCAGGAGAGTTCCAAATGTGTGTGGGTAGAATATAAATCCCACGGGGATAAAATTGAAAAAAGTTGAAAAATTTTTTTTTTTCGACTTAGTAATTTTTCCGGAGTTTATCAGACTTTCAGATAGGGGAAATGTCAGTGAGTGTTCCGATTTCAGTTCCAGAGCGATTCGCCCAATGAGTCCTTAATATTTAGTCGTTTTCAGCCAATTTTCTGGATTTTTGAAAATTTCACTTTTTTGTGAAAATATCTACTAAATGAGGGAATAATATGTGTGAGGGTACCCCAGGAGAGTTCCAAATGTGTGTGGGTAGAATATAAATCCCACGGGGATAAAATTGAAAAAAGTTGAAAAAAATTTTTTTTTGGACTTAGTAATTTTTCCGGCGTTTATCAGACTTTCAGATAGGGGAAATGTCAGTGAGCGTTCCGATTTCAGTTCCAGAGCGATTCGCCCAATGAGTCCTTAATATTTAGTCGTTTTCAGCCAATTTTCTGGATTTTTGAAAATTTCACTTTTTTGTGAAAATATCCACTAAATGAGGGAATAATATGTGTGAGGGTACCCCAGGAGAGTTCCAAATGTGTGTGGGTAGAACATAAATCTCACGGGGATAAAATTGAAAAAAGTTGTAAAAAATTTTTTTTTGGACTTAGTAATTTTTCCGTCGTTTATCAGACTTTCAGATAGGGAAAATGTCAGTGAGCGTTCCGATTTCAATTCCAGAGCGATTCGCCCAATGAGTCCTTAATATTTAGTCGTTTTCAGCCAATTTTCTGGATTTTTGAAAATTTCACTTTTTTGTGAAAATATCCACTAAATGAGGGAATAATATGTGTGAGGGTACCCCAGGAGAGTTCCAAATGTGTGTGGGTAGAATATATATCCCACAGGGGTGAAATTGAAAAAAGTTGAAAAAAATTTTTTTTTCGACTTCGTAATTTTTCCGGTGTTTATCAGACTTTCAGATAGGGAAAATGTCAGTGAGCGTTGCGATTTCAGTTCCAGAGCGATTCGCCCAATTATTCCTTAATATTTAGTCGTTTTCAGCCAATTTTCTGGATTTTTGAAAATTTCACTTTTTTGTGAAAATATCCACTAAATGAGGGAATAATATGTGTGAGGGTACCCCAGGAGAGTTCCAAATGTGTGTGGGTAGAATATATATCCCACAGGGGTGAAATTGAAAAAAGTTGAAAAAAATTTTTTTTTGGACTTAGTAATTTTTCCAGCGTTTATCAGACTTTCAGATAGGGAAAATGTCAGTGAGCGTTCCGATTTCAGTTCCAGAGCGATTCGCCCCATGAGTCCTTAATATTTAGTCGTTTTCAGCCAATTTTCTGGATTTTTGAAAATTTCACTTTTTTGTGAAAATATCCACTAAATGAGGGAATAATATGTGTGAGGGTACCCCAGGAGAGTTCCAAATGTGTGTGGGTAGAATATAAATCCCACGGGGATAAAATTGAAAAAAGTTGAAAAAAATTTTTTTTGGACTTAGTAATTTTTCCGGCGTTTATCAGACTTTCAGATAGGGAAAATGTCAGTGAGCGTTCCGATTTCAATTCCAGAGCGATTCGCCCAATGAGTCCTTAATATTTAGTCGTTTTCAGCCAATTTTCTGGATTTTTGAAAATTTCACTTTTTTGTGAAAATATCCACTAAATGAGGGAATAATATGTGTGAGGGTACCCCAGGAGAGTTCCAAATGTGTGTGGGTAGAATATATATCCCACAGGGGTGAAATTGAAAAAAGTTGAAAAAAATTTTTTTTTCGACTTCGTAATTTTTCCGGTGTTTATCAGACTTTCAGATAGGGAAAATGTCAGTGAGCGTTGCGATTTCAGTTCCAGAGCGATTCGCCCAATTATTCCTTAATATTTAGTCGTTTTCAGCCAATTTTCTGGATTTTTGAAAATTTCACTTTTTTGTGAAAATATCCACTAAATGAGGGAATAATATGTGTGAGGGTACCCCAGGAGAGTTCCAAATGTGTGTGGGTAGAATATATATCCCACAGGGGTGAAATTGAAAAAAGTTGAAAAAAATTTTTTTTTGGACTTAGTAATTTTTCCAGCGTTTATCAGACTTTCAGATAGGGAAAATGTCAGTGAGCGTTCCGATTTCAGTTCCAGAGCGATTCGCCCCATGAGTCCTTAATATTTAGTCGTTTTCAGCCAATTTTCTGGATTTTTGAAAATTTCACTTTTTTGTGAAAATATCCACTAAATGAGGGAATAATATGTGTGAGGGTACCCCAGGAGAGTTCCAAATGTGTGTGGGTAGAATATAAATCCCACGGGGATAAAATTGAAAAAAGTTGAAAAAAATTTTTTTTGGACTTAGTAATTTTTCCGGCGTTTATCAGACTTTCAGATAGGGAAAATGTCAGTGAGCGTTCCGATTTCAATTCCAGAGCGATTCGCCCAATGAGTCCTTAATATTTAGTCGTTTTCAGCCAATTTTCTGGATTTTTGAAAATTTCACTTTTTTGTGAAAATATCCACTAAATGAGGGAATAATATGTGTGAGGGTACCCCAGGAGAGTTCCAAATGTGTGTGGGTAGAATATATATCCCACAGGGGTGAAATTGAAAAAAGTTGAAAAAAATTTTTTTTTCGACTTCGTAATTTTTCCGGTGTTTATCAGACTTTCAGATAGGGAAAATGTCAGTGAGCGTTGCGATTTCAGTTCCAGAGCGATTCGCCCAATTATTCCTTAATATTTAGTCGTTTTCAGCCAATTTTCTGGATTTTTGAAAATTTCACTTTTTTGTGAAAATATCCACTAAATGAGGGAATAATATGTGTGAGGGTACCCCAGGAGAGTTCCAAATGTGTGTGGGTAGAATATATATCCCACAGGGGTGAAATTGAAAAAAGTTGAAAAAAATTTTTTTTTGGACTTAGTAATTTTTCCAGCGTTTATCAGACTTTCAGATAGGGAAAATGTCAGTGAGCGTTCCGATTTCAGTTCCAGAGCGATTCGCCCCATGAGTCCTTAATATTTAGTCGTTTTCAGCCAATTTTCTGGATTTTTGAAAATTTCACTTTTTTGTGAAAATATCCACTAAATGAGGGAATAATATGTGTGAGGGTACCCCAGGAGAGTTCCAAATGTGTGTGGGTAGAATATAAATCCCACGGGGATAAAATTGAAAAAAGTTGAAAAAAATTTTTTTTGGACTTAGTAATTTTTCCGGCGTTTATCAGACTTTCAGATAGGGAAAATGTCAGTGAGCGTTCCGATTTCAATTCCAGAGCGATTCGCCCAATGAGTCCTTAATATTTAGTCGTTTTCAGCCAATTTTCTGGATTTTTGAAAATTTCACTTTTTTGTGAAAATATCCACTAAATGAGGGAATAATATGTGTGAGGGTACCCCAGGAGAGTTCCAAATGTGTGTGGGTAGAATATATATCCCACGGGGGTGAAATTGAAAAAAGTTGAAAAAAATTTTTTTTTGGACTTAGTCATTTTTCCGGCGTTTATCAGACTTTCAGATAGGGAAAATGTCAGTGAGCGTTCCGTTTTCAGTTCCAGAGCGATTCGCCCAATGAGTCCTTAATATTTAGTCGTTTTCAGCCAATTTTCTGGATTTTTGAAAATTTCACTTTTTTGTGAAAATATCCACTAAATGAGGGAATAATATGTGTGAGGGTACCCCAGGAGAGTTCCAAATGTGTGTGGGTAGAACATAAATCTCACGGGGATAAGATTGAAAAAAGTTGTAAAAAATTTTTTTTTGACTTAATAATTTTTCCGGCGTTTATCAGACTTTCAGATAGGGAAAATGTCAGTGAGCGTTCCGATTTCAATTCCAGAGCGATTCTCCCCATGAGTCCTTGATATTTAGTCGTTTTCAGCCAATTTTCTGGATTTTTGAAAATTTCACTTTTTTGTGAAAATATCCACTAAATGAGGGAATAATATGTGTGAGGGTACCCCAGGAGAGTTCCAAATGTGTGTGGGTAGAATATAAATCCCACGGGGATAAAATTGAAAAAAGTTTAAAAAAAATTTTTTTTGGACTTAGTAATTTTTCCGGCGTTTATCAGACTTTCAGATAGGGAAAATGTCAGTGAGCGTTCCGATTTCAGTTCCAGAGCGATTCGCCCAATGAGTCCTTAATATTTAGTCGTTTTCAGCCAATTTTCTGGATTTTTGAAAATTTCACTTTTTTGTGAAAATATCCACTAAATGAGGGAATAATATGTGTGAGGGTACCCCAGGAGAGTTCCAAATGTGTGTGGGTAGAATATAAATCCCACGGGGATAAAATTGAAAAAAGTTGAAAAAAATTTTTTTTGGACTTAGTAATTTTTCCGGCGTTTATCAGACTTTCAGATAGGGGAAATGTCAGTGAGCGTTCCGATTTCAGTTCCAGAGCGATTTGCCCAATGAGTCCTTGATATTTAGTCGTTTTCAGCCAATTTTCTGGATTTTTAAAAATTTCACTTTTTTGTGAAAATATCCACTAAATGAGGGAATAATATGTGTGAGGGTACCCCAGGAGAGTTCCAAATGTGTGTGGGTAGAATATAAATCCCACGGGGATAAAATTGAAAAAAGTTGAAAAATTTTTTTTTTTCGACTTAGTAATTTTTCCGGAGTTTATCAGACTTTCAGATAGGGGAAATGTCAGTGAGTGTTCCGATTTCAGTTCCAGAGCGATTCGCCCAATGAGTCCTTAATATTTAGTCGTTTTCAGCCAATTTTCTGGATTTTTGAAAATTTCACTTTTTTGTGAAAATATCTACTAAATGAGGGAATAATATGTGTGAGGGTACCCCAGGAGAGTTCCAAATGTGTGTGGGTAGAATATAAATCCCACGGGGATAAAATTGAAAAAAGTTGAAAAAAATTTTTTTTTGGACTTAGTAATTTTTCCGGCGTTTATCAGACTTTCAGATAGGGGAAATGTCAGTGAGCGTTCCGATTTCAGTTCCAGAGCGATTCGCCCAATGAGTCCTTAATATTTAGTCGTTTTCAGCCAATTTTCTGGATTTTTGAAAATTTCACTTTTTTGTGAAAATATCCACTAAATGAGGGAATAATATGTGTGAGGGTACCCCAGGAGAGTTCCAAATGTGTGTGGGTAGAACATAAATCTCACGGGGATAAAATTGAAAAAAGTTGTAAAAAATTTTTTTTTGGACTTAGTAATTTTTCCGTCGTTTATCAGACTTTCAGATAGGGAAAATGTCAGTGAGCGTTCCGATTTCAATTCCAGAGCGATTCGCCCAATGAGTCCTTAATATTTAGTCGTTTTCAGCCAATTTTCTGGATTTTTGAAAATTTCACTTTTTTGTGAAAATATCCACTAAATGAGGGAATAATATGTGTGAGGGTACCCCAGGAGAGTTCCAAATGTGTGTGGGTAGAATATATATCCCACAGGGGTGAAATTGAAAAAAGTTGAAAAAAATTTTTTTTTCGACTTCGTAATTTTTCCGGTGTTTATCAGACTTTCAGATAGGGAAAATGTCAGTGAGCATTGCGATTTCAGTTCCAGAGCGATTCGCCCAATTATTCCTTAATATTTAGTCGTTTTCAGCCAATTTTCTGGATTTTTGAAAATTTCACTTTTTTGTGAAAATATCCACTAAATGAGGGAATAATATGTGTGAGGGTACCCCAGGAGAGTTCCAAATGTGTGTGGGTAGAATATAAATCCCACGGGGATAAAATTGAAAAAAGTTGAAAAATTTTTTTTTTTCGACTTAGTAATTTTTCCGGAGTTTATCAGACTTTCAGATAGGGGAAATGTCAGTGAGTGTTCCGATTTCAGTTCCAGAGCGATTCGCCCAATGAGTCCTTAATATTTAGTCGTTTTCAGCCAATTTTCTGGATTTTTGAAAATTTCACTTTTTTGTGAAAATATCTACTAAATGAGGGAATAATATGTGTGAGGGTACCCCAGGAGAGTTCCAAATGTGTGTGGGTAGAATATAAATCCCACGGGGATAAAATTGAAAAAAGTTGAAAAAAATTTTTTTTTGGACTTAGTAATTTTTCCGGCGTTTATCAGACTTTCAGATAGGGGAAATGTCAGTGAGCGTTCCGATTTCAGTTCCAGAGCGATTCGCCCAATGAGTCCTTAATATTTAGTCGTTTTCAGCCAATTTTCTGGATTTTTGAAAATTTCACTTTTTTGTGAAAATATCCACTAAATGAGGGAATAATATGTGTGAGGGTACCCCAGGAGAGTTCCAAATGTGTGTGGGTAGAACATAAATCTCACGGGGATAAAATTGAAAAAAGTTGTAAAAAATTTTTTTTTGGACTTAGTAATTTTTCCGTCGTTTATCAGACTTTCAGATAGGGAAAATGTCAGTGAGCGTTCCGATTTCAATTCCAGAGCGATTCGCCCAATGAGTCCTTAATATTTAGTCGTTTTCAGCCAATTTTCTGGATTTTTGAAAATTTCACTTTTTTGTGAAAATATCCACTAAATGAGGGAATAATATGTGTGAGGGTACCCCGGGAGAGTTCCAAATGTGTGTGGGTAGAATATAAATCCCACGGGGATAAAATTGAAAAAAGTTGAAAAAAATTTTTTTTGGACTTAGTAATTTTTCCGGCGTTTATCAGACTTTCAGATAGGGAAAATGTCAGTGAGCGTTCCGATTTCAATTCCAGAGCGATTCGCCCAATGAGTCCTTAATATTTAGTCGTTTTCAGCCAATTTTCTGGATTTTTGAAAATTTCACTTTTTTGTGAAAATATCCACTAAATGAGGGAATAATATGTGTGAGGGTACCCCAGGAGAGTTCCAAATGTGTGTGGGTAGAATATATATCCCACGGGGGTGAAATTGAAAAAAGTTGAAAAAAATTTTTTTTTGGACTTAGTCATTTTTCCGGCGTTTATCAGACTTTCAGATAGGGAAAATGTCAGTGAGCGTTCCGTTTTCAGTTCCAGAGCGATTCGCCCAATGAGTCCTTAATATTTAGTCGTTTTCAGCCAATTTTCTGGATTTTTGAAAATTTCACTTTTTTGTGAAAATATCCACTAAATGAGGGAATAATATGTGTGAGGGTACCCCAGGAGAGTTCCAAATGTGTGTGGGTAGAACATAAATCTCACGGGGATAAGATTGAAAAAAGTTGTAAAAAATTTTTTTTTGACTTAATAATTTTTCCGGCGTTTATCAGACTTTCAGATAGGGAAAATGTCAGTGAGCGTTCCGATTTCAATTCCAGAGCGATTCTCCCCATGAGTCCTTGATATTTAGTCGTTTTCAGCCAATTTTCTGGATTTTTGAAAATTTCACTTTTTTGTGAAAATATCCACTAAATGAGGGAATAATATGTGTGAGGGTACCCCAGGAGAGTTCCAAATGTGTGTGGGTAGAATATAAATCCCACGGGGATAAAATTGAAAAAAGTTTAAAAAAAATTTTTTTTGGACTTAGTAATTTTTCCGGCGTTTATCAGACTTTCAGATAGGGAAAATGTCAGTGAGCGTTCCGATTTCAGTTCCAGAGCGATTCGCCCAATGAGTCCTTAATATTTAGTCGTTTTCAGCCAATTTTCTGGATTTTTGAAAATTTCACTTTTTTGTGAAAATATCCACTAAATGAGGGAATAATATGTGTGAGGGTACCCCAGGAGAGTTCCAAATGTGTGTGGGTAGAATATAAATCCCACGGGGATAAAATTGAAAAAAGTTGAAAAAAATTTTTTTTGGACTTAGTAATTTTTCCGGCGTTTATCAGACTTTCAGATAGGGGAAATGTCAGTGAGCGTTCCGATTTCAGTTCCAGAGCGATTTGCCCAATGAGTCCTTGATATTTAGTCGTTTTCAGCCAATTTTCTGGATTTTTAAAAATTTCACTTTTTTGTGAAAATATCCACTAAATGAGGGAATAATATGTGTGAGGGTACCCCAGGAGAGTTCCAAATGTGTGTGGGTAGAATATAAATCCCACGGGGATAAAATTGAAAAAAGTTGAAAAAAATTTTTTTTGGACTTAGTAATTTTTCCGGCGTTTATCAGACTTTCAGATAGGGGAAATGTCAGTGAGCGTTCCGATTTCAGTTCCAGAGCGATTTGCCCAATGAGTCCTTGATATTTAGTCGTTTTCAGCCAATTTTCTGGATTTTTAAAAATTTCACTTTTTTGTGAAAATATCCACTAAATGAGGGAATAATATGTGTGAGGGTACCCCAGGAGAGTTCCAAATGTGTGTGGGTAGAATATAAATCCCACGGGGATAAAATTGAAAAAAGTTGAAAAATTTTTTTTTTTCGACTTAGTAATTTTTCCGGAGTTTATCAGACTTTCAGATAGGGGAAATGTCAGTGAGTGTTCCGATTTCAGTTCCAGAGCGATTCGCCCAATGAGTCCTTAATATTTAGTCGTTTTCAGCCAATTTTCTGGATTTTTGAAAATTTCACTTTTTTGTGAAAATATCTACTAAATGAGGGAATAATATGTGTGAGGGTACCCCAGGAGAGTTCCAAATGTGTGTGGGTAGAATATAAATCCCACGGGGATAAAATTGAAAAAAGTTGAAAAAAATTTTTTTTTGGACTTAGTAATTTTTCCGGCGTTTATCAGACTTTCAGATAGGGGAAATGTCAGTGAGCGTTCCGATTTCAGTTCCAGAGCGATTCGCCCAATGAGTCCTTAATATTTAGTCGTTTTCAGCCAATTTTCTGGATTTTTGAAAATTTCACTTTTTTGTGAAAATATCCACTAAATGAGGGAATAATATGTGTGAGGGTACCCCAGGAGAGTTCCAAATGTGTGTGGGTAGAACATAAATCTCACGGGGATAAAATTGAAAAAAGTTGTAAAAAATTTTTTTTTGGACTTAGTAATTTTTCCGTCGTTTATCAGACTTTCAGATAGGGAAAATGTCAGTGAGCGTTCCGATTTCAATTCCAGAGCGATTCGCCCAATGAGTCCTTAATATTTAGTCGTTTTCAGCCAATTTTCTGGATTTTTGAAAATTTCACTTTTTTGTGAAAATATCCACTAAATGAGGGAATAATATGTGTGAGGGTACCCCAGGAGAGTTCCAAATGTGTGTGGGTAGAATATATATCCCACAGGGGTGAAATTGAAAAAAGTTGAAAAAAATTTTTTTTTCGACTTCGTAATTTTTCCGGTGTTTATCAGACTTTCAGATAGGGAAAATGTCAGTGAGCATTGCGATTTCAGTTCCAGAGCGATTCGCCCAATTATTCCTTAATATTTAGTCGTTTTCAGCCAATTTTCTGGATTTTTGAAAATTTCACTTTTTTGTGAAAATATCCACTAAATGAGGGAATAATATGTGTGAGGGTACCCCAGGAGAGTTCCAAATGTGTGTGGGTAGAATATATATCCCACAGGGGTGAAATTGAAAAAAGTTGAAAAAAATTTTTTTTTGGACTTAGTAATTTTTCCAGCGTTTATCAGACTTTCAGATAGGGAAAATGTCAGTGAGCGTTCCGATTTCAGTTCCAGAGCGATTCGCCCCATGAGTCCTTAATATTTAGTCGTTTTCAGCCAATTTTCTGGATTTTTGAAAATTTCACTTTTTTGTGAAAATATCCACTAAATGAGGGAATAATATGTGTGAGGGTACCCCAGGAGAGTTCCAAATGTGTGTGGGTAGAATATAAATCCCACGGGGATAAAATTGAAAAAAGTTGAAAAAAATTTTTTTTGGACTTAGTAATTTTTCCGGCGTTTATCAGACTTTCAGATAGGGAAAATGTCAGTGAGCGTTCCGATTTCAATTCCAGAGCGATTCGCCCAATGAGTCCTTAATATTTAGTCGTTTTCAGCCAATTTTCTGGATTTTTGAAAATTTCACTTTTTTGTGAAAATATCCACTAAATGAGGGAATAATATGTGTGAGGGTACCCCAGGAGAGTTCCAAATGTGTGTGGGTAGAACATAAATCTCACGGGGATAAAATTGAAAAAAGTTGTAAAAAATTTTTTTTTGGACTTAGTAATTTTTCCGTCGTTTATCAGACTTTCAGATAGGGAAAATGTCAGTGAGCGTTCCGATTTCAATTCCAGAGCGATTCGCCCAATGAGTCCTTAATATTTAGTCGTTTTCAGCCAATTTTCTGGATTTTTGAAAATTTCACTTTTTTGTGAAAATATCCACTAAATGAGGGAATAATATGTGTGAGGGTACCCCAGGAGAGTTCCAAATGTGTGTGGGTAGAATATATATCCCACAGGGGTGAAATTGAAAAAAGTTGAAAAAAATTTTTTTTTCGACTTCGTAATTTTTCCGGTGTTTATCAGACTTTCAGATAGGGAAAATGTCAGTGAGCATTGCGATTTCAGTTCCAGAGCGATTCGCCCAATTATTCCTTAATATTTAGTCGTTTTCAGCCAATTTTCTGGATTTTTGAAAATTTCACTTTTTTGTGAAAATATCCACTAAATGAGGGAATAATATGTGTGAGGGTACCCCAGGAGAGTTCCAAATGTGTGTGGGTAGAATATATATCCCACAGGGGTGAAATTGAAAAAAGTTGAAAAAAATTTTTTTTTGGACTTAGTAATTTTTCCAGCGTTTATCAGACTTTCAGATAGGGAAAATGTCAGTGAGCGTTCCGATTTCAGTTCCAGAGCGATTCGCCCCATGAGTCCTTAATATTTAGTCGTTTTCAGCCAATTTTCTGGATTTTTGAAAATTTCACTTTTTTGTGAAAATATCCACTAAATGAGGGAATAATATGTGTGAGGGTACCCCAGGAGAGTTCCAAATGTGTGTGGGTAGAATATAAATCCCACGGGGATAAAATTGAAAAAAGTTGAAAAAAATTTTTTTTGGACTTAGTAATTTTTCCGGCGTTTATCAGACTTTCAGATAGGGAAAATGTCAGTGAGCGTTCCGATTTCAATTCCAGAGCGATTCGCCCAATGAGTCCTTAATATTTAGTCGTTTTCAGCCAATTTTCTGGATTTTTGAAAATTTCACTTTTTTGTGAAAATATCCACTAAATGAGGGAATAATATGTGTGAGGGTACCCCAGGAGAGTTCCAAATGTGTGTGGGTAGAATATATATCCCACGGGGGTGAAATTGAAAAAAGTTGAAAAAAATTTTTTTTTGGACTTAGTAATTTTTCCAGCGTTTATCAGACTTTCAGATAGGGAAAATGTCAGTGAGCGTTCCGATTTCAGTTCCAGAGCGATTCGCCCAATGAGTCCTTAATATTTAGTCATTTTCAGCCAATTTTCTGGATTTTTTAAAATTTCACTTTTTTGTGAAAATATCCACTAAATGAGGGAATAATATGTGTGAGGGTACCCCAGGAGAGTTCCAAATGTGTGTGGGTAGAATATAAATCCCACGGGGATAAAATTGAAAAAAGTTGCAAAAAATTTTTTTTGGACTTAGTAATTTTTCCGGCGTTTATCAGACTTTCAGATAGGGGAAATGTCAGTGAGCGTTCCGATTTCAGTTCCAGAGCGATTTGCCCAATGAGTCCTTGATATTTAGTCGTTTTCAGCCAATTTTCTGGATTTTTAAAAATTTCACTTTTTTGTGAAAATATCCACTAAATGAGGGAATAATATGTGTGAGGGTACCCCAGGAGAGTTCCAAATGTGTGTGGGTAGAATATAAATCCCACGGGGATAAAATTGAAAAAAGTTGAAAAAATTTTTTTTTTCGACTTAGTAATTTTTCCGGAGTTTATCAGACTTTCAGATAGGGGAAATGTCAGTGAGTGTTCCGATTTCAGTTCCAGAGCGATTCGCCCAATGAGTCCTTAATATTTAGTTGTTTTCAGCCAATTTTCTGGATTTTTGAAAATTTCACTTTTTTGTGAAAATATCTACTAAATGAGGGAATAATATGTGTGAGGGTACCCCAGGAGAGTTCCAAATGTGTGTGGGTAGAATATAAATCCCACGGGGATAAAATTGAAAAAAGTTGAAAAAAATTTTTTTTTGGACTTAGTAATTTTTCCGGCGTTTATCAGACTTTCAGATAGGGGAAATGTCAGTGAGCGTTCCGATTTCAGTTCCAGAGTGATTCGCCCAATGAGTCCTTAATATTTAGTCGTTTTCAGCCAATTTTCTGGATTTTTGAAAATTTCACTTTTTTGTGAAAATATCCTCTAAATGAGGGAATAATATGTGTGAGGGTACCCCAGGAGAGTTCCAAATGTGTGTGGGTAGAACATAAATCTCACGGGGATAAAATTGAAAAAAGTTGTAAAAAATTTTTTTTTGGACTTAGTAATTTTTCCGGCGTTTATCAGACTTTCAGATAGGGAAAATGTCAGTGAGCGTTCCGATTTCAGTTCCAGAGCGATTCGCCCAATTATTCCTTAATATTTAGTCGTTTTCAGCCAATTTTCTGGATTTTTGAAAATTTCACTTTTTTTGTGAAAATATCCACTAAATGAGGGAATAATATGTGTGAGGGTACCCCAGGAGAGTTCCAAATGTGTGTGGGTAGAATGTAAATCCCACGGGGATAAAATTGAAAAAAGTTGAAAAAAATTTTTTTTTGGACTTAGTTTTTTTTCCGGCGTTTATCAGACTTTCAGATAGGGAAAATGTCAGTGAGCGTTCCGATTTCAGTTCCAGAGCGATTTGCCCAATGAGTCCTTAATATTTAGTCGTTTTCAGCCAATTTTTTGGATTTTTGAAAATTTCACTTTTTTGTGAAAATATCCACTAAATGAGGGAATAATATGTGTGAGGGTACCCCAGGAGAGTTCCAAATGTGTGTGGGTAGAACATAAATCCCACGGGGATAAAATTGAAAAAAGATGTAAAAAATTTTTTTTTGGACTTAGTAATTTTTCCGTCGTTTATCAGACTTTCAGATAGGGAAAATGTCAGTGAGCATTGCGATTTCAGTTCCAGAGCGATTCGCCCAATTATTCCTTAATATTTAGTCGTTTTCAGCCAATTTTCTGGATTTTTGAAAATTTCACTTTTTTGTGAAAATATCCACTAAATGAGGGAATAATATGTGTGAGGGTACCCCAGGAGAGTTCCAAATGTGTGTGGGTAGAATATATATCCCACAGGGGTGAAATTGAAAAAAGTTGAAAAAAATTTTTTTTTGGACTTAGTAATTTTTCCAGCGTTTATCAGACTTTCAGATAGGGAAAATGTCAGTGAGCGTTCCGATTTCAGTTCCAGAGCGATTCGCCCCATGAGTCCTTAATATTTAGTCGTTTTCAGCCAATTTTCTGGATTTTTGAAAATTTCACTTTTTTGTGAAAATATCCACTAAATGAGGGAATAATATGTGTGAGGGTACCCCAGGAGAGTTCCAAATGTGTGTGGGTAGAATATAAATCCCACGGGGATAAAATTGAAAAAAGTTGAAAAAAATTTTTTTTGGACTTAGTAATTTTTCCGGCGTTTATCAGACTTTCAGATAGGGAAAATGTCAGTGAGCGTTCCGATTTCAATTCCAGAGCGATTCGCCCAATGAGTCCTTAATATTTAGTCGTTTTCAGCCAATTTTCTGGATTTTTGAAAATTTCACTTTTTTGTGAAAATATCCACTAAATGAGGGAATAATATGTGTGAGGGTACCCCAGGAGAGTTCCAAATGTGTGTGGGTAGAATATATATCCCACGGGGGTGAAATTGAAAAAAGTTGAAAAAAATTTTTTTTTGGACTTAGTAATTTTTCCAGCGTTTATCAGACTTTCAGATAGGGAAAATGTCAGTGAGCGTTCCGATTTCAGTTCCAGAGCGATTCGCCCAATGAGTCCTTAATATTTAGTCATTTTCAGCCAATTTTCTGGATTTTTTAAAATTTCACTTTTTTGTGAAAATATCCACTAAATGAGGGAATAATATGTGTGAGGGTACCCCAGGAGAGTTCCAAATGTGTGTGGGTAGAATATAAATCCCACGGGGATAAAATTGAAAAAAGTTGCAAAAAATTTTTTTTGGACTTAGTAATTTTTCCGGCGTTTATCAGACTTTCAGATAGGGGAAATGTCAGTGAGCGTTCCGATTTCAGTTCCAGAGCGATTTGCCCAATGAGTCCTTGATATTTAGTCGTTTTCAGCCAATTTTCTGGATTTTTAAAAATTTCACTTTTTTGTGAAAATATCCACTAAATGAGGGAATAATATGTGTGAGGGTACCCCAGGAGAGTTCCAAATGTGTGTGGGTAGAATATAAATCCCACGGGGATAAAATTGAAAAAAGTTGAAAAAATTTTTTTTTTCGACTTAGTAATTTTTCCGGAGTTTATCAGACTTTCAGATAGGGGAAATGTCAGTGAGTGTTCCGATTTCAGTTCCAGAGCGATTCGCCCAATGAGTCCTTAATATTTAGTTGTTTTCAGCCAATTTTCTGGATTTTTGAAAATTTCACTTTTTTGTGAAAATATCTACTAAATGAGGGAATAATATGTGTGAGGGTACCCCAGGAGAGTTCCAAATGTGTGTGGGTAGAATATAAATCCCACGGGGATAAAATTGAAAAAAGTTGAAAAAAATTTTTTTTTGGACTTAGTAATTTTTCCGGCGTTTATCAGACTTTCAGATAGGGGAAATGTCAGTGAGCGTTCCGATTTCAGTTCCAGAGCGATTCGCCCAATGAGTCCTTAATATTTAGTCGTTTTCAGCCAATTTTCTGGATTTTTGAAAATTTCACTTTTTTGTGAAAATATCCTCTAAATGAGGGAATAATATGTGTGAGGGTACCCCAGGAGAGTTCCAAATGTGTGTGGGTAGAACATAAATCTCACGGGGATAAAATTGAAAAAAGTTGTAAAAAATTTTTTTTTGGACTTAGTAATTTTTCCGGCGTTTATCAGACTTTCAGATAGGGAAAATGTCAGTGAGCGTTCCGATTTCAGTTCCAGAGCGATTCGCCCAATTATTCCTTAATATTTAGTCGTTTTCAGCCAATTTTCTGGATTTTTGAAAATTTCACTTTTTTTGTGAAAATATCCACTAAATGAGGGAATAATATGTGTGAGGGTACCCCAGGAGAGTTCCAAATGTGTGTGGGTAGAATGTAAATCCCACGGGGATAAAATTGAAAAAAGTTGAAAAAAATTTTTTTTTGGACTTAGTTTTTTTTCCGGCGTTTATCAGACTTTCAGATAGGGAAAATGTCAGTGAGCGTTCCGATTTCAGTTCCAGAGCGATTTGCCCAATGAGTCCTTAATATTTAGTCGTTTTCAGCCAATTTTTTGGATTTTTGAAAATTTCACTTTTTTGTGAAAATATCCACTAAATGAGGGAATAATATGTGTGAGGGTACCCCAGGAGAGTTCCAAATGTGTGTGGGTAGAACATAAATCCCACGGGGATAAAATTGAAAAAAGATGTAAAAAATTTTTTTTTGGACTTAGTAATTTTTCCGTCGTTTATCAGACTTTCAGATAGGGAAAATGTCAGTGAGCATTGCGATTTCAGTTCCAGAGCGATTCGCCCAATTATTCCTTAATATTTAGTCGTTTTCAGCCAATTTTCTGGATTTTTGAAAATTTCACTTTTTTGTGAAAATATCCACTAAATGAGGGAATAATATGTGTGAGGGTACCCCAGGAGAGTTCCAAATGTGTGTGGGTAGAATATATATCCCACAGGGGTGAAATTGAAAAAAGTTGAAAAAAATTTTTTTTTGGACTTAGTAATTTTTCCAGCGTTTATCAGACTTTCAGATAGGGAAAATGTCAGTGAGCATTCCGATTTCAGTTCCAGAGCGATTCGCCCCATGAGTCCTTAATATTTAGTCGTTTTCAGCCAATTTTCTGGATTTTTGAAAATTTCACTTTTTTGTGAAAATATCCACTAAATGAGGGAATAATATGTGTGAGGGTACCCCAGGAGAGTTCCAAATGTGTGTGGGTAGAATATAAATCCCACGGGGATAAAATTGAAAAAAGTTGAAAAAAATTTTTTTTGGACTTAGTAATTTTTCCGGCGTTTATCAGACTTTCAGATAGGGAAAATGTCAGTGAGCGTTCCGATTTCAATTCCAGAGCGATTCGCCCAATGAGTCCTTAATATTTAGTCGTTTTCAGCCAATTTTCTGGATTTTTGAAAATTTCACTTTTTTGTGAAAATATCCACTAAATGAGGGAATAATATGTGTGAGGGTACCCCAGGAGAGTTCCAAATGTGTGTGGGTAGAATATATATCCCACGGGGGTGAAATTGAAAAAAGTTGAAAAAAATTTTTTTTTGGACTTAGTAATTTTTCCAGCGTTTATCAGACTTTCAGATAGGGAAAATGTCAGTGAGCGTTCCGATTTCAGTTCCAGAGCGATTCGCCCCATGAGTCCTTGATATTTAGTCGTTTTCAGCCAATTTTCTGGATTTTTGAAAATTTCACTTTTTTGTGAAAATATCCACTAAATGAGGGAATAATATGTGTGAGGGTACCCCAGGAGAGTTCCAAATGTGTGTGGGTAGAATATAAATCCCACGGGGATAAAATTGAAAAAAGTTGAAAAAAATTTTTTTTTGGACTTCGTAATTTTTCCGGCGTTTATCAGACTTTCAGATAGGGAAAATGTCAGTGAGCGTTCCGATTTCAGTTCCAGAGCGATTTGCCCAATGAGTCCTTGATATTTAGTCGTTTTCAGCCAATTTTCTGGATTTTTAAAAATTTCACTTTTTTGTGAAAATATCCACTAAATGAGGGAATAATATGTGTGAGGGTACCCCAGGAGAGTTCCAAACGTGTGTGGGTAGAACATAAATCCCACGGGGATAAAATTGAAAAAAGTTGTAAAAAATTTTTTTTTGGACTTAGTAATTTTTCCAGCGTTTATCAGACTTTCAGATAGGGAAAATGTCAGTGAGCGTTCCGATTTCAGTTCCAGAGCGATTCGCCCCATGAGTCCTTGATATTTAGTCGTTTTCAGCCAATTTTCTGGATTTTTGAAAATTTCACTTTTTTGTGAAAATATCCACTAAATGAGGGAATAATATGTGTGAGGGTACCCCAGGAGAGTTCCAAATGTGTGTGGGTAGAATATAAATCCCACGAGGATAAAATTGAAAAAAGTTGAAAAATTTTTTTTTTTCGACTTAGTAATTTTTCCGGCGTTTATCAGACTTTCAGATAGGGGAAATGTCAGTGAGCGTTCCGATTTCAGTTCCAGAGCGATTCGCCCAATGAGTCCTTAATATTTAGTCGTTTTCAGCCAATTTTCTGGATTTTTGAAAATTTCACTTTTTTGTGAAAATATCTACTAAATGAGGGAATAATATGTGTGAGGGTACCCCAGGAGAGTTCCAAATGTGTGTGGGTAGAATATAAATCCCACGGGGATAAAATTGAAAAAAGTTGAAAAAAATTTTTTTTTGGACTTAGTAATTTTTCCGGCGTTTATCAGACTTTCAGATAGGGGAAATGTCAGTGAGCGTTCCGATTTCAGTTCCAGAGCGATTCGCCCAATGAGTCCTTAATATTTAGTCGTTTTCAGCCAATTTTCTGGATTTTTGAAAATTTCACTTTTTTGTGAAAATATCTACTAAATGAGGGAATAATATGTGTGAGGGTACCCCAGGAGAGTTCCAAATGTGTGTGGGTAGAATATAAATCCCACGGGGATAAAATTGAAAAAAGTTGAAAAAAATTTTTTTTTGGACTTAGTAATTTTTCCGGCGTTTATCAGACTTTCAGATAGGGGAAATGTCAGTGAGCGTTCCGATTTCAGTTCCAGAGCGATTCGCCCAATGAGTCCTTAATATTTAGTCGTTTTCAGCCAATTTTCTGGATTTTTGAAAATTTCACTTTTTTGTGAAAATATCCACTAAATGAGGGAATAATATGTGTGAGGGTACCCCAGGAGAGTTCCAAATGTGTGTGGGTTGAATATATATCCCACGGGGGTAAAATTGAAAAAAGTTGAAAAAATTTTTTTTTTGGACTTAGTCATTTTTCCGGCGTTTATCAGACTTTCAGATAGGGAAAATGTCAGGGAGCGTTCTGATTTCAGTTCCAGAGCGATTCGCCCAATGAGTCCTTAATATTTAGTCGTTTTCAGCCAATTTTCTGGATTTTTGAAAATTTCACTTTTTTGTGAAAATATCCACTAAATGAGGGAATAATATGTGTGAGGTTACCCCAGGAGAGTTCCAAATGTGTGTGGGTAGAACATAAATCTCACGGGGATAAAATTGAAAAAAGTTGTAAAAAATTTTTTTTTGACTTAATAATTTTTCCGGCGTTTATCAGACTTTCAGATAGGGAAAATGTCAGTGAGCGTTCCGATTTCAATTCCAGAGCGATTCTCCCCATGAGTCCTTGATATTTAGTCGTTTTCAGCCAATTTTCTGGATTTTTGAAAATTTCACTTTTTTGCGAAAATATCCACTAAATGAGGGAATAATATGTGTGAGGGTACCCCAGGAGAGTTCCAAATGTGTGTGGGTAGAATATAAATCCCACGGGGATAAAATTGAAAAAAGTTTAAAAAAAATTTTTTTTGGACTTAGTAATTTTTCCGGCGTTTATCAGACTTTCAGATAGGGAAAATGTCAGTGAGCGTTCCGATTTCAGTTCCAGAGCGATTCGCCCAATGAGTCCTTAATATTTAGTCGTTTTCAGCCAATTTTCTGGATTTTTTAAAATTTCACTTTTTTGTGAAAATATCCACTAAATGAGGGAATAATATGTGTGAGGGTACCCCACGAGAGTTCCAAATGTGTGTGGGTAGAATATAAATCCCACGGGGATAAAATTGAAAAAAGTTGAAAAAAATTTTTTTTGGACTTAGTAATTTTTCCTGCGTTTATCAGACTTTCAGATAGGGGAAATGTCAGTGAGCGTTCCCATTTCAGTTCCAGAGCGATTTGCCCAATGAGTCCTTAATATTTAGTCGTTTTCAGCCAATTTTCTGGATTTTTGAAAATTTCACTTTTTTGTGAAAATATCTACTAAATGAGGGAATAATATGCGTGAGGGTACCCCAGGAGAGTTCCAAATGTGTGTGGGTAGAATATAAATCCCGCGGGGATAAAATTGAAAAAAGTTGTAAAAAATTTTTTTTTGACTTAATAATTTTTCCGGCGTTTATCAGACTTTCAGATAGGGAAAATGTCAGTGAGCGTACCGATTTCAATTCCAGAGCGATTCTCCCCATGAGTCCTTGATATTTAGTCGTTTTCAGCCAATTTTCTGGATTTTTGAAAATTTCACTTTTTTGTGAAAATATCCACTAAATGAGGGAATAATATGTGTGAGGGTACCCCAGGAGAGTTCCAAATGTGTGTGGGTAGAATATAAATCCCACGAGGATAAAATTGAAAAAAGTTGAAAAATTTTTTTTTTTCGACTTAGTAATTTTTCCGGCGTTTATCAGACTTTCAGATAGGGGAAATGTCAGTGAGCGTTCCGATTTCAGTTCCAGAGCGATTCGCCCAATGAGTCCTTAATATTTAGTCGTTTTCAGCCAATTTTCTGGATTTTTGAAAATTTCACTTTTTTGTGAAAATATCTACTAAATGAGGGAATAATATGTGTGAGGGTACCCCAGGAGAGTTCCAAATGTGTGTGGGTAGAATATAAATCCCACGGGGATAAAATTGAAAAAAGTTGAAAAAAATTTTTTTTTGGACTTAGTAATTTTTCCGGCGTTTATCAGACTTTCAGATAGGGGAAATGTCAGTGAGCGTTCCGATTTCAGTTCCAGAGCGATTCGCCCAATGAGTCCTTAATATTTAGTCGTTTTCAGCCAATTTTCTGGATTTTTGAAAATTTCACTTTTTTGTGAAAATATCCACTAAATGAGGGAATAATATGTGTGAGGGTACCCCAGGAGAGTTCCAAATGTGTGTGGGTTGAATATATATCCCACGGGGGTAAAATTGAAAAAAGTTGAAAAAATTTTTTTTTTGGACTTAGTCATTTTTCCGGCGTTTATCAGACTTTCAGATAGGGAAAATGTCAGGGAGCGTTCCGATTTCAGTTCCAGAGCGATTCGCCCAATGAGTCCTTAATATTTAGTCGTTTTCAGCCAATTTTCTGGATTTTTGAAAATTTCACTTTTTTGTGAAAATATCCACTAAATGAGGGAATAATATGTGTGAGGGTACCCCAGGAGAGTTCCAAATGTGTGTGGGTAGAACATAAATCTCACGGGGATAAAATTGAAAAAAGTTGTAAAAAATTTTTTTTTGACTTAATAATTTTTCCGGCGTTTATCAGACTTTCAGATAGGGAAAATGTCAGTGAGCGTTCCGATTTCAATTCCAGAGCGATTCTCCCCATGAGTCCTTGATATTTAGTCGTTTTCAGCCAATTTTCTGGATTTTTGAAAATTTCACTTTTTTGCGAAAATATCCACTAAATGAGGGAATAATATGTGTGAGGGTACCCCAGGAGAGTTCCAAATGTGTGTGGGTAGAATATAAATCCCACGGGGATAAAATTGAAAAAAGTTTAAAAAAATTTTTTTTTGGACTTAGTAATTTTTCCGGCGTTTATCAGACTTTCAGATAGGGAAAATGTCAGTGAGCGTTCCGATTTCAGTTCCAGAGCGATTCGCCCAATGAGTCCTTAATATTTAGTCGTTTTCAGCCAATTTTCTGGATTTTTGAAAATTTCACTTTTTTGTGAAAATATCCACTAAATGAGGGAATAATATGTGTGAGGGTACCCCAGGAGAGTTTCAAACGTGTGTGGGTAGAACATAAATCCCACGGGGATAAAATTGAAAAAAGTTGTAAAAAATTTTTTTTTGGACTTAGTAATTTTTCCAGCGTTTATCAGACTTTCAGATAGGGAAAATGTCAGTGAGCGTTCCGATTTCAGTTCCAGAGCGATTCGCCCAATGAGTCCTTAATATTTAGTCGTTTTCAGCCAATTTTCTGGATTTTTGAAAATTTCACTTTTTTGTGAAAATATCTACTAAATGAGGGAATAATATGTGTGAGGGTACCCCAGGAGAGTTCCAAATGTGTGTGGGTAGAATATAAATCCCACGGGGATAAAATTGAAAAAAGTTGAAAAAAATTTTTTTTTGGACTTAGTAATTTTTCCGGCATTTATCAGACTTTCAGATAGGGGAAATGTCAGTGAGCGTTCCGATTTCAGTTCCAGAGCGATTCGCCCAATGAGTCCTTAATATTTAGTCGTTTTCAGCCAATTTTCTGGATTTTTGAAAATTTCACTTTTTTGTGAAAATATCCCCTAAATGAGGGAATAATATGTGTGAGGGTACCCCAGGAGAGTTCCAAATGTGTGTGGGTTGAATATATATCCCACGGGGGTAAAATTGAAAAAAGTTGAAAAAATTTTTTTTATGGACTTAGTCATTTTTCCGGCGTTTATCAGACTTTCAGATAGGGAAAATGTCAGTGAGCATTCCGATTTCAGTTCCAGAGCGATTCGCCCAATGAGTCCTTAATATTTAGTCGTTTTCAGCCAATTTTCTGGATTTTTGAAAATTTCACTTTTTTGTGAAAATATCCACTAAATGAGGGAATAATATGTGTGAGGGTACCCCAGGAGAGTTCCAAATGTGTGTGGGTAGAATATAAATCCCACGGGGATAAAATTGAAAAAAGTTGAAAAAAATTTTTTTTGGACTTAGTAATTTTTCCGGCGTTTATCAGACTTTCAGATAGGGGAAATGTCAGTGAGCGTTCCGATTTTAGTTCCAGAGCGATTTGCCCAATGAGTCCTTAATATTTAGTCGTTTTCAGCCAATTTTCTGGATTTTTGAAAATTTCACTTTTTTGTGAAAATATCCACTAAATGAGGGAATAATATGTGTGAGGGTACCCCAGGAGAGTTCCAAATGTGTGTGGGTAGAATATAAATCCCACGGGGATAAAATTGAAAAAAGTTGAAAAAAATTTTTTTTTGGACTTCGTAATTTTTCCGGCGTTTATCAGACTTTCAGATAGGGAAAATGTCAGTGAGCGTTCCGATTTCAGTTCCAGAGCGATTCGCCCAATTATTCCTTAATATTTAGTCGTTTTCAGCCAATTTTCTGGATTTTTGAAAATTTCACTTTTTTTGTGAAAATATCCACTAAATGAGGGAATAATATGTGTGAGGGTACCCCAGGAGAGTTCCAAATGTGTGTGGGTAGAATGTAAATCCCACGGGGATAAAATTGAAAAAAGTTGAAAAAAATTTTTTTTTGGACTTAGTTATTTTTCCGGCGTTTATCAGACTTTCAGATAGGGAAAATGTCAGTGAGCGTTCCGATTTCAGTTCCAGAGCGATTTGCCCAATGAGTCCTTAATATTTAGTCGTTTTCAGCCAATTTTTTGGATTTTTGAAAATTTCACTTTTTTGTGAAAATATCCACTAAATGAGGGAATAATATGTGTGAGGGTACCCCAGGAGAGTTCCAAATGTGTGTGGGTAGAACATAAATCCCACGGGGATAAAATTGAAAAAAGATGTAAAAAATTTTTTTTTGGACTTAGTAATTTTTCCGTCGTTTATCAGACTTTCAGATAGGGAAAATGTCAGTGAGCGTTCCGATTTCAATTCCAGAGCGATTCGCCCAATGAGTCCTTAATATTTAGTCGTTTTCAGCCAATTTTCTGGATTTTTGAAAATTTCACTTTTTTGTGAAAATATCCCCTAAATGAGGGAATAATATGTGTGAGGGTACCCCAGGAGAGTTCCAAATGTGTGTGGGTTGAATATATATCCCACGGGGGTAAAATTGAAAAAAGTTGAAAAAATTTTTTTTATGGACTTAGTCATTTTTCCGGCGTTTATCAGACTTTCAGATAGGGAAAATGTCAGTGAGCATTCCGATTTCAGTTCCAGAGCGATTCGCCCAATGAGTCCTTAATATTTAGTCGTTTTCAGCCAATTTTCTGGATTTTTGAAAATTTCACTTTTTTGTGAAAATATCCACTAAATGAGGGAATAATATGTGTGAGGGTACCCCAGGAGAGTTCCAAATGTGTGTGGGTAGAATATAAATCCCACGGGGATAAAATTGAAAAAAGTTGAAAAAAATTTTTTTTGGACTTAGTAATTTTTCCGGCGTTTATCAGACTTTCAGATAGGGGAAATGTCAGTGAGCGTTCCGATTTTAGTTCCAGAGCGATTTGCCCAATGAGTCCTTAATATTTAGTCGTTTTCAGCCAATTTTCTGGATTTTTGAAAATTTCACTTTTTTGTGAAAATATCCACTAAATGAGGGAATAATATGTGTGAGGGTACCCCAGGAGAGTTCCAAATGTGTGTGGGTAGAATATAAATCCCACGGGGATAAAATTGAAAAAAGTTGAAAAAAATTTTTTTTTGGACTTCGTAATTTTTCCGGCGTTTATCAGACTTTCAGATAGGGAAAATGTCAGTGAGCGTTCCGATTTCAGTTCCAGAGCGATTCGCCCAATTATTCCTTAATATTTAGTCGTTTTCAGCCAATTTTCTGGATTTTTGAAAATTTCACTTTTTTTGTGAAAATATCCACTAAATGAGGGAATAATATGTGTGAGGGTACCCCAGGAGAGTTCCAAATGTGTGTGGGTAGAATGTAAATCCCACGGGGATAAAATTGAAAAAAGTTGAAAAAAATTTTTTTTTGGACTTAGTTATTTTTCCGGCGTTTATCAGACTTTCAGATAGGGAAAATGTCAGTGAGCGTTCCGATTTCAGTTCCAGAGCGATTTGCCCAATGAGTCCTTAATATTTAGTCGTTTTCAGCCAATTTTTTGGATTTTTGAAAATTTCACTTTTTTGTGAAAATATCCACTAAATGAGGGAATAATATGTGTGAGGGTACCCCAGGAGAGTTCCAAATGTGTGTGGGTAGAACATAAATCCCACGGGGATAAAATTGAAAAAAGATGTAAAAAATTTTTTTTTGGACTTAGTAATTTTTCCGTCGTTTATCAGACTTTCAGATAGGGAAAATGTCAGTGAGCGTTCCGATTTCAATTCCAGAGCGATTCGCCCAATGAGTCCTTAATATTTAGTCGTTTTCAGCCAATTTTCTGGATTTTTGAAAATTTCACTTTTTTGTGAAAATATCCACTAAATGAGGGAATAATATGTGTGAGGGTACCCCAGGAGAGTTCCAAATGTGTGTGGGTTGAATATATATCCCACGGGGGTAAAATTGAAAAAAGTTGAAAAAATTTTTTTTTTGGACTTAGTCATTTTTCCGGCGTTTATCAGACTTTCAGATAGGGAAAATGTCAGTGAGCGTTCCGATTTCAGTTCCAGAGCGATTCGCCAAATGAGTCCTTAATATCTAGTCGTTTTCAGCCAATTTTCTGGATTTTTGAAAATTTCACTTTTTTGTGAAAATATCCACTAAATGAGGGAATAATATGTGTGAGGGTACCCCAGGAGAGTTCCAAATGTGTGTGGGTAGAACATAAATCTCACGGGGATAAAATTGAAAAAAGTTGTAAAAAATTTTTTTTTGACTTAATAATTTTTCCGGCGTTTATCAGACTTTCAGATAGGGAAAATGTCAGTGAGCGTTCCGATTTCAATTCCAGAGCGATTCTCCCCATGAGTCCTTGATATTTAGTCGTTTTCAGCCAATTTTCTGGATTTTTGAAAATTTCACTTTTTTGTGAAAATATCCACTAAATGAGGGAATAATATGTGTGAGGGTACCCCAGGAGAGTTCCAAATGTGTGTGGGTAGAATATAAATCCCACGGGGATAAAATTGAAAAAAGTTTAAAAAAAATTTTTTTTGGACTTAGTAATTTTTCCGGCGTTTATCAGACTTTCAGATAGGGGAAATGTCAGTGAGCGTTCCGATTTCAGTTCCAGAGCGATTCGCCCAATGAGTCCTTAATATTTAGTCGTTTTCAGCCAATTTTCTGGATTTTTGAAAATTTCACTTTTTTGTGAAAATATCCACTAAATGAGGGAATAATATGTGTGAGGGTACCCCAGGAGAGTTCCAAATGTGTGTGGGTAGAATATATATCCCACAGGGGTGAAATTGAAAAAAGTTGAAAAAAATTTTTTTTGGACTTCGTAATTTTTCCGGCGTTTATCAGACTTTCAGATAGGGAAAATGTCAGTGAGTGTTCCGATTTCAGTTCCAGAGCGATTCGCCCCATGAGTCCTTGATATTTAGTCGTTTTCAGCCAATTTTCTGGATTTTTGAAAATTTCACTTTTTTGTGAAAATATCCACTAAATGAGGGAATAATATGTGTGAGGGTACCCCAGGAGAGTTCCAAATGTGTGTGGGTAGAATATAAATCCCACGGGGATAAAATTGAAAAAAGTTTAAAAAAATTTTTTTTTGGACTTAGTAATTTTTCCGGCGTTTATCAGACTTTCAGATAGGGAAAATGTCAGTGAGCGTTCCGATTTCAGTTCCAGAGCGATTCGCCCAATGAGTCCTTAATATTTAGTCGTTTTCAGCCAATTTTCTGGATTTTTGAAAATTTCACTTTTTTGTGAAAATATCCACTAAATGAGGGAATAATATGTGTGAGGGTACCCCAGGAGAGTTCCAAATGTGTGTGGGTAGAATATAAATCCCACGGGGATAAAATTGAAAAAAGTTGAAAAAAATTTTTTTTGGACTTAGTAATTTTTCCGGCGTTTATCAGACTTTCAGATAGGGGAAATGTCAGTGAGCGTTCCGATTTTAGTTCCAGAGCGATTTGCCCAATGAGTCCTTAATATTTAGTCGTTTTCAGCCAATTTTCTGGATTTTTGAAAATTTCACTTTTTTGTGAAAATATCCACTAAATGAGGGAATAATATGTGTGAGGGTACCCCAGGAGAGTTCCAAATGTGTGTGGGTAGAATATAAATCCCACGGGGATAAAATTGAAAAAAGTTGAAAAAAATTTTTTTTTGGACTTCGTAATTTTTCCGGCGTTTATCAGACTTTCAGATAGGGAAAATGTCAGTGAGCGTTCCGATTTCAGTTCCAGAGCGATTTGCCCAATTATTCCTTAATATTTAGTCGTTTTCAACCAATTTTCTGGATTTTTGAAAATTTCACTTTTTTGTGAAAATATCCACTAAATGAGGGAATAATATGTGTGAGGGTACCCCAGGAGAGTTCCAAATGTGTGTGGGTAGAACATAAATCTCACGGGGATAAAATTGAAAAAAGTTGTAAAAAATTTTTTTTTGGACTTAGTAATTTTTCCGGCGTTTATCAGACTTTCAGATAGGGAAAATGTCAGTGAGCGTTCCGATTTCAATTCCAGAGCGATTCGCCCAATGAGTCCTTAATATTTAGTCGTTTTCAGCCAATTTTCTGGATTTTTGAAAATTTCACTTTTTTGTGAAAATATCCACTAAATGAGGGAATAATATGTGTGAGGGTACCCCAGGAGAGTTCCAAATGTGTGTGGGTAGAATATATATCCCACAGGGGTGAAATTGAAAAAAGTTGAAAAAAATTTTTTTTGGACTTAGTAATTTTTCCGGCGTTTATCAGACTTTCAGATAGGGAAAATGTCAGTGAGTGTTCCGATTTCAGTTCCAGAGCGATTCGCCCCATGAGTCCTTGATATTTAGTCGTTTTCAGCCAATTTTCTGGATTTTTGAAAATTTCACTTTTTTGTGAAAATATCCACTAAATGAGGGAATAATATGTGTGAGGGTACCCCAGGAGAGTTCCAAATGTGTGTGGGTAGAATATAAATCCCACGGGGATAAAATTGAAAAAAGTTTAAAAAAATTTTTTTTTGGACTTAGTAATTTTTCCGGCGTTTATCAGACTTTCAGATAGGGAAAATGTCAGTGAGCGTTCCGATTTCAGTTCCAGAGCGATTCGCCCAATGAGTCCTTAATATTTAGTCGTTTTCAGCCAATTTTCTGGATTTTTGAAAATTTCACTTTTTTGTGAAAATATCCACTAAATGAGGGAATAATATGTGTGAGGGTACCCCAGGAGAGTTCCAAATGTGTGTGGGTAGAATATAAATCCCACGGGGATAAAATTGAAAAAAGTTGAAAAAAATTTTTTTTGGACTTAGTAATTTTTCCGGCGTTTATCAGACTTTCAGATAGGGGAAATGTCAGTGAGCGTTCCGATTTTAGTTCCAGAGCGATTTGCCCAATGAGTCCTTAATATTTAGTCGTTTTCTGCCAATTTTCTGGATTTTTGAAAATTTCACTTTTTTGTGAAAATATCCACTAAATGAGGGAATAATATGTGTGAGGGTACCCCAGGAGAGTTCCAAATGTGTGTGGGTAGAATATAAATCCCACAGGGATAAAATTGAAAAAAGTTGAAAAAAATTTTTTTTTGGACTTCGTAATTTTTCCGGCGTTTATCAGACTTTCAGATAGGGAAAATGTCAGTGAGCGTTCCGATTTCAGTTCCAGAGCGATTCGCCCAATTATTCCTTAATATTTAGTCGTTTTCAGCCAATTTTCTGGATTTTTGAAAATTTCACTTTTTTGTGAAAATATCCACTAAATGAGGGAATAATATGTGTGAGGGTACCCCAGGAGAGTTCCAAATGTGTGTGGGTAGAATATATATCCCACAGGGGTGAAATTGAAAAAAGTTGAAAAAAATTTTTTTTTGGACTTAGTAATTTTTCCAGCGTTTATCAGACTTTCAGATAGGGAAAATGTCAGTGAGCGTTCCGATTTCAGTTCCAGAGCGATTCGCCCCATGAGTCCTTAATATTTAGTCGTTTTCAGCCAATTTTCTGGATTTTTGAAAATTTCACTTTTTTGTGAAAATATCCACTAAATGAGGGAATAATATGTGTGAGGGTACCCCAGGAGAGTTCCAAATGTGTGTGGGTAGAATATATATCCCACGGGGGTGAAATTGAAAAAAGTTGAAAAAAATTTTTTTTTGGACTTAGTAATTTTTCCAGCGTTTATCAGACTTTCAGATAGGGAAAATGTCAGTGAGCGTTCCGATTTCAGTTCCAGAGCGATTCGCCCCATGAGTCCTTGATATTTAGTCGTTTTCAGCCAATTTTCTGGATTTTTGAAAATTTCACTTTTTTGTGAAAATATCCACTAAATGAGGGAATAATATGTGTGAGGGTACCCCAGGAGAGTTCCAAATGTGTGTGGGTAGAATATAAATCCCACGGGGATAAAATTGAAAAAAGTTGAAAAAAATTTTTTTTTGGACTTCGTAATTTTTCCGGCGTTTATCAGACTTTCAGATAGGGAAAATGTCAGTGAGCGTTCTGATTTCAGTTCCAGAGCGATTCGCCCAATTATTCCTTAATATTTAGTCGTTTTCAGCCAATTTTCTGGATTTTTGAAAATTTCACTTTTTTTGTGAAAATATCCACTAAATGAGGGAATAATATGTGTGAGGGTACCCCAGGAGAGTTCCAAATGTGTGTGGGTAGAATGTAAATCCCACGGGGATAAAATTGAAAAAAGTTGAAAAAAATTTTTTTTTGGACTTAGTAATTTTTCCGGCGTTTATCAGACTTTCAGATAGGGAAAATGTCAGTGAGCGTTCCGATTTCAGTTCCAGAGCGATTCGCCCAATGAGTCCTTAATATTTAGTCGTTTTCAGCCAATTTTCTGGATTTTTGAAAATTTCACTTTTTTGTGAAAATATCCACTAAATGAGGGAATAATATGTGTGAGGGTACCCCAGGAGAGTTCCAAATGTGTGTGGGTAGAATATAAATCCCACGGGGATAAAATTGAAAAAAGTTGAAAAAAATTTTTTTTTGGACTTAGTAATTTTTCCAGCGTTTATCAGACTTTCAGATAGGGAAAATGTCAGTGAGCGTTCCGATTTCAGTTCCAGAGCGATTCGCCCCATGAGTCCTTAATATTTAGTCGTTTTCAGCCAATTTTCTGGATTTTTGAAAATTTCACTTTTTTGTGAAAATATCCACTAAATGAGGGAATAATATGTGTGAGGGTACCCCAGGAGAGTTCCAAATGTGTGTGGGTAGAATATATATCCCACGGGGGTGAAATTGAAAAAAGTTGAAAAAAATTTTTTTTTGGACTTAGTAATTTTTCCAGCGTTTATCAGACTTTCAGATAGGGAAAATGTCAGTGAGCGTTCCGATTTCAGTTCCAGAGCGATTCGCCCCATGAGTCCTTGATATTTAGTCGTTTTCAGCCAATTTTCTGGATTTTTGAAAATTTCACTTTTTTGTGAAAATATCCACTAAATGAGGGAATAATATGTGTGAGGGTACCCCAGGAGAGTTCCAAATGTGTGTGGGTAGAATATAAATCCCACGGGGATAAAATTGAAAAAAGTTGAAAAAAATTTTTTTTTGGACTTCGTAATTTTTCCGGCGTTTATCAGACTTTCAGATAGGGAAAATGTCAGTGAGCGTTCCGATTTCAGTTCCAGAGCGATTCGCCCAATTATTCCTTAATATTTAGTCGTTTTCAGCCAATTTTCTGGATTTTTGAAAATTTCACTTTTTTTGTGAAAATATCCACTAAATGAGGGAATAATATGTGTGAGGGTACCCCAGGAGAGTTCCAAATGTGTGTGGGTAGAATGTAAATCCCACGGGGATAAAATTGAAAAAAGTTGAAAAAAATTTTTTTTTGGACTTAGTAATTTTTCCGGCGTTTATCAGACTTTCAGATAGGGAAAATGTCAGTGAGCGTTCCGATTTCAGTTCCAGAGCGATTCGCCCAATGAGTCCTTAATATTTAGTCGTTTTCAGCCAATTTTCTGGATTTTTGAAAATTTCACTTTTTTGTGAAAATATCCACTAAATGAGGGAATAATATGTGTGAGGGTACCCCAGGAGAGTTCCAAATGTGTGTGGGTAGAATGTAAATCCCACGGGGATAAAATTGAAAAAAGTTGAAAAAAAATTTTTTTTGGACTTAGTAATTTTTCCGGCGTTTATCAGACTTTCAGATAGGGAAAATGTCAGTGAGCGTTCCGATTTCAGTTCCAGAGCGATTCGCCCAATGAGTCCTTGATATTTAGTAGTTTTAAGCCAATTTTCTGGATTTTTAAAAATTTCACTTTTTTGTGAAAATATCCACTAAATGAGGGAATAATATGTGTGAGGGTACCCCAGGAGAGTTCCAAATGTGTGTGGGTAGAAAATATATCCCACGGGGATAAAATTGAAAAAAGTTGAAAAAAATTTTTTTTTGGACTTAGTAATTTTTCCGGCGTTTATCAGACTTTCAGATAGGGAAAATGTCAGTGAGCGTTCCGATTTCAGTTCCAGAGCAATTCGCCCAATTATTCCTTAATATTTAGTCGTTTTCAGCCAATTTTCTGGATTTTTGAAAATTTCACTTTTTTGTGAAAATATCCACTAAATGAGGGAATAATATGTGTGAGGGTACCCCAGGAGAGTTCCAAATGTGTGTGGGTAGAAAATATATCCCACGGGGATAAAATTGAAAAAAGTTGAAAAAAATTTTTTTTTGGACTTAGTAATTTTTCCGGCGTTTATCAGACTTTCAGATAGGGAAAATGTCAGTGAGCGTTCCGATTTCAGTTCCAGAGCGATTCGCCCAATGAGTCCTTAATATTTAGTCGTTTTCAGCCAATTTTCTGGATTTTTGAAAATTTCACTTTTTTGTGAAAATATCCACTAAATGAGGGAATAATATGTGTGAGGGTACCCCAGGAGAGTTCCAAATGTGTGTGGGTAGAATATAAATCCCACGGGGATAAAATTGTAAAAAGTTTAAAAAAAATTTTTTTTGGACTTAGTAATTTTTCCAGCGTTTATCAGACTTTCAGATAGGGAAAATGTCAGTGAGCGTTCCGATTTCAGTTCCAGAGCGATTCGCCCAATGAGTCCTTAATATTTAGTCGTTTTCAGCCAATTTTCTGGATTTTTGAAAATTTCACTTTTTTGTGAAAATATCCACTAAATGAGGGAATAATATGTGTGAGGGTACCCCAGGAGAGTTCCAAATGTGTTTGGGTAGAATATATATCCCACGGGGGTGAAATTGAAAAAAGTTGAAAAAAATTTTTTTTTCGACTTCGTAATTTTTCCGGCGTTTATCAGACTTTCAGATAGGGAAAATGTCAGTGAGCGTTCCGATTTCAGTTCCAGAGCAATTCGCCCAATTATTCCTTAATATTTAGTCGTTTTCAGCCAATTTTCTGGATTTTTGAAAATTTCACTTTTTTGTGAAAATATCCACTAAATGAGGGAATAATATGTGTGAGGGTACCCCAGGAGAGTTCCAAATGTGTGTGGGTAGAAAATATATCCCACGGGGATAAAATTGAAAAAAGTTGAAAAAAATTTTTTTTTGGACTTAGTAATTTTTCCGGCGTTTATCAGACTTTCAGATAGGGAAAATGTCAGTGAGCGTTCCGATTTCAGTTCCAGAGCGATTCGCCCAATGAGTCCTTAATATTTAGTCGTTTTCAGCCAATTTTCTGGATTTTTGAAAATTTCACTTTTTTGTGAAAATATCCACTAAATGAGGGAATAATATGTGTGAGGGTACCCCAGGAGAGTTCCAAATGTGTGTGGGTAGAATATAAATCCCACGGGGATAAAATTGTAAAAAGTTTAAAAAAAATTTTTTTTGGACTTAGTAATTTTTCCAGCGTTTATCAGACTTTCAGATAGGGAAAATGTCAGTGAGCGTTTCGATTTCAGTTCCAGAGCGATTCGCCCAATGAGTCCTTAATATTTAGTCGTTTTCAGCCAATTTTCTGGATTTTTGAAAATTTCACTTTTTTGTGAAAATATCCACTAAATGAGGGAATAATATGTGTGAGGGTACCCCAGGAGAGTTCCAAATGTGTGTGGGTAGAATATATATCCCACAGGGGTGAAATTGAAAAAAGTTGAAAAAAATTTTTTTTTGGACTTAGTAATTTTTCCAGCGTTTATCAGACTTTCAGATAGGGAAAATGTCAGTGAGCGTTCCGATTTCAGTTCCAGAGCGATTCGCCCCATGAGTCCTTAATATTTAGTCGTTTTCAGCCAATTTTCTGGATTTTTGAAAATTTCACTTTTTTGTGAAAATATCCACTAAATGAGGGAATAATATGTGTGAGGGTACCCCAGGAGAGTTCCAAATGTGTGTGGGTAGAATATAAATCCCACGGGGATAAAATTGAAAAAAGTTGAAAAAAATTTTTTTTGGACTTAGTAATTTTTCCGGCGTTTATCAGACTTTCAGATAGGGAAAATGTCAGTGAGCGTTCCGATTTCAATTCCAGAGCGATTCGCCCAATGAGTCCTTAATATTTAGTCGTTTTCAGCCAATTTTCTGGATTTTTGAAAATTTCACTTTTTTGTGAAAATATCCACTAAATGAGGGAATAATATGTGTGAGGGTACCCCAGGAGAGTTCCAAATGTGTGTGGGTAGAATATATATCCCACGGGGGTGAAATTGAAAAAAGTTGAAAAAAATTTTTTTTTGTTCTTAGTAATTTTTCCAGCGTTTATCAGACTTTCAGATAGGGAAAATGTCAGTGAGCGTTCCGATTTCAGTTCCAGAGCGATTCGCCCCATGAGTCCTTGATATTTAGTCGTTTTCAGCCAATTTTCTGGATTTTTGAAAATTTCACTTTTTTGTGAAAATATCCACTAAATGAGGGAATAATATGTGTGAGGGTACCCCAGGAGAGTTCCAAATGTGTGTGGGTAGAATATAAATCCCACGGGGATAAAATTTAAAAAAGTTGAAAAAAATTTTTTTTTGGACTTCGTAGTTTTTCCGGCGTTTATCAGACTTTCAGATAGGGAAAATGTCAGTGAGCGTTCCGATATCAGTTCCAGAGCGATTCGCCCAATTATTCCTTAATATTTAGTCGTTTTCAGCCAATTTTCTGGATTTTTGAAAATTTCACTTTTTTGTGAAAATATCCACTAAATGAGGGAATAATATGTGTGAGGGTACCCCAGGAGAGTTCCAAATGTGTGTGGGTAGAATATAAATCCCACGGGGATAAAATTGAAAAAAGTTGAAAAAAATTTTTTTTTGGACTTCGTACTTTTTCCGGCGTTTATCAGACTTTCAGATAGGGAAAATGTCAGTGAGCGTTCCGATTTCAGTTCCAGAGCGATTCGCCCAATTATTCCTTAATATTTAGTCGTTTTCAGCCAATTTTCTGGATTTTTGAAAATTTCACTTTTTTTGTGAAAATATCCACTAAATGAGGGAATAATATGTGTGAGGGTACCCCAGGAGAGTTCCAAATGTGTGTGGGTAGAATGTAAATCCCACGGGGATAAAATTGAAAAAAGTTGAAAAAAATTTTTTTTTGGACTTAGTAATTTTTCCGGCGTTTATCAGACTTTCAGATAGGGAAAATGTCAGTGAGCGTTCCGATTTCAGTTCCAGAGCGATTCGCCCAATGAGTCCTTAATATTTAGTCGTTTTCAGCCAATTTTCTGGATTTTTGAAAATTTCACTTTTTTGTGAAAATATCCACTAAATGAGGGAATAATATGTGTGAGGGTACCCCAGGAGAGTTCCAAATGTGTGTGGGTAGAATATAAATCCCACGGGGATAAAATTGAAAAAAGTTGAAAAAAATTTTTTTTTGGACTTCGTAATTTTTCCGGCGTTTATCAGACTTTCAGATAGGGAAAATGTCAGTGAGCGTTCCGATTTCAGTTCCAGAGCGATTCGCCCAATTATTCCTTAATATTTAGTCGTTTTCAGCCAATTTTCTGGATTTTTGAAAATTTCACTTTTTTTGTGAAAATATCCACTAAATGAGGGAATAATATGTGTGAGGGTACCCCAGGAGAGTTCCAAATGTGTGTGGGTAGAATGTAAATCCCACGGGGATAAAATTGAAAAAAGTTGAAAAAAATTTTTTTTTGGACTTAGTAATTTTTCCGGCGTTTATCAGACTTTCAGATAGGGAAAATGTCAGTGAGCGTTCCGATTTCAGTTCCAGAGCGATTCGCCCAATGAGTCCTTAATATTTAGTCGTTTTCAGCCAATTTTCTGGATTTTTGAAAATTTCACTTTTTTGTGAAAATATCCACTAAATGAGGGAATAATATGTGTGAGGGTACCCCAGGAGAGTTCCAAATGTGTTTGGGCAGAATATATATCCCACGGGGGTGAAATTGAAAAAAGTTGAAAAAAAATTTTTTTTCGACTTCGTAATTTTTCCGGCGTTTATCAGACTTTCAGATAGGGAAAATGTCAGTGAGCGTTCCGATTTCAGTTCCAGAGCAATTCGCCCAATTATTCCTTAATATTTAGTCGTTTTCAGCCAATTTTCTGGATTTTTGAAAATTTCACTTTTTTGTGAAAATATTCACTAAATGAGGGAATAATATGTGTGAGGGTACCCCAGGAGAGTTCCAAATGTGTGTGGGTAGAAAATATATCCCACGGGGATAAAATTGAAAAAAGTTGAAAAAAATTTTTTTTTGGACTTAGTAATTTTTCCGGCGTTTATCAGACTTTCAGATAGGGAAAATGTCAGTGAGCGTTCCGATTTCAGTTCCAGAGCGATTCGCCCAATGAGTCCTTAATATTTAGTCGTTTTCAGCCAATTTTCTGGATTTTTGAAAATTTCACTTTTTTGTGAAAATATCCACTAAATGAGGGAATAATATGTGTGAGGGTACCCCAGGAGAGTTCCAAATGTGTGTGGGTAGAATATAAATCCCACGGGGATAAAATTGTAAAAAGTTTAAAAAAAATTTTTTTTGGACTTAGTAATTTTTCCAGCATTTATCAGACTTTCAGATAGGGAAAATGTCAGTGAGCGTTCCGATTTCAGTTCCAGAGCGATTCGCCCAATGAGTCCTTAATATTTAGTCGTTTTCAGCCAATTTTCTGGATTTTTGAAAATTTCACTTTTTTGTGAAAATATCCACTAAATGAGGGAATAATATGTGTGAGGGTACCCCAGGAGAGTTCCAAATGTGTTTGGGTAGAATATATATCCCACGGGGGTGAAATTGAAAAAAGTTGAAAAAAATTTTTTTTTCGACTTCGTAATTTTTCCGGCGTTTATCAGACTTTCAGATAGGGAAAATGTCAGTGAGCGTTCCGATTTCAGTTCCAGAGCAATTCGCCCAATTATTCCTTAATATTTAGTCGTTTTCAGCCAATTTTCTGGATTTTTGAAAATTTCACTTTTTTGTGAAAATATCCACTAAATGAGGGAATAATATGTGTGAGGGTACCCCAGGAGAGTTCCAAATGTGTGTGGGTAGAAAATATATCCCACGGGGATAAAATTGAAAAAAGTTGAAAAAAATTTTTTTTTGGACTTAGTAATTTTTACGGCGTTTATCAGACTTTCAGATAGGGAAAATGTCAGTGAGCATTCCGATTTCAGTTCCAGAGCGATTCGCCCAATGAGTCCTTAATATTTAGTCGTTTTCAGCCAATTTTCTGGATTTTTGAAAATTTCACTTTTTTGTGAAAATATCCACTAAATGAGGGAATAATATGTGTGAGGGTACCCCAGGAGAGTTCCAAATGTGTGTGGGTAGAATATAAATCCCACGGGGATAAAATTGTAAAAAGTTTAAAAAAAATTTTTTTTGGACTTAGTAATTTTTCCAGCGTTTATCAGACTTTCAGATAGGGAAAATGTCAGTGAGCGTTCCGATTTCAGTTCCAGAGCGATTCGCCCAATGAGTCCTTAATATTTAGTCGTTTTCAGCCAATTTTCTGGATTTTTGAAAATTTCACTTTTTTGTGAAAATATCCACTAAATGAGGGAATAATATGTGTGAGGGTACCCCAGGAGAGTTCCAAATGTGTGTGGGTAGAATATAAATCCCACGGGGATAAAATTGAAAAAAGTTGAAAAAAATTTTTTTTTGGACTTCGTAATTTTTCCGGCGTTTATCAGACTTTCAGATAGGGAAAATGTCAGTGAGCGTTCCGATTTCAGTTCCAGAGCGATTCGCCCAATTATTCCTTAATATTTAGTCGTTTTCAGCCAATTTTCTGGATTTTTGAAAATTTCACTTTTTTTGTGAAAATATCCACTAAATGAGGGAATAATATGTGTGAGGGTACCCCAGGAGAGTTCCAAATGTGTGTGGGTAGAATGTAAATCCCACGGGGATAAAATTGAAAAAAGTTGAAAAAAATTTTTTTTTGGACTTAGTAATTTTTCCGGCGTTTATCAGACTTTCAGATAGGGAAAATGTCAGTGAGCGTTCCGATTTCAGTTCCAGAGCGATTCGCCCAATGAGTCCTTAATATTTAGTCGTTTTCAGCCAATTTTCTGGATTTTTGAAAATTTCACTTTTTTGTGAAAATATCCACTAAATGAGGGAATAATATGTGTGAGGGTACCCCAGGAGAGTTCCAAATGTGTTTGGGCAGAATATATATCCCACGGGGGTGAAATTGAAAAAAGTTGAAAAAAATTTTTTTTTCGACTTCGTAATTTTTCCGGCGTTTATCAGACTTTCAGATAGGGAAAATGTCAGTGAGCGTTCCGATTTCAGTTCCAGAGCAATTCGCCCAATTATTCCTTAATATTTAGTCGTTTTCAGCCAATTTTCTGGATTTTTGAAAATTTCACTTTTTTGTGAAAATATCCACTAAATGAGGGAATAATATGTGTGAGGGTACCCCAGGAGAGTTCCAAATGTGTGTGGGTAGAAAATATATCCCACGGGGATAAAATTGAAAAAAGTTGAAAAAAATTTTTTTTTGGACTTAGTAATTTTTCCGGCGTTTATCAGACTTTCAGATAGGGAAAATGTCAGTGAGCGTTCCGATTTCAGTTCCAGAGCGATTCGCCCAATGAGTCCTTAATATTTAGTCGTTTTCAGCCAATTTTCTGGATTTTTGAAAATTTCACTTTTTTGTGAAAATATCCACTAAATGAGGGAATAATATGTGTGAGGGTACCCCAGGAGAGTTCCAAATGTGTGTGGGTAGAATATAAATCCCACGGGGATAAAATTGTAAAAAGTTTAAAAAAAATTTTTTTTGGACTTAGTAATTTTTCCAGCGTTTATCAGACTTTCAGATAGGGAAAATGTCAGTGAGCGTTCCGATTTCAGTTCCAGAGCGATTCGCCCAATGAGTCCTTAATATTTAGTCGTTTTCAGCCAATTTTCTGGATTTTTGAAAATTTCACTTTTTTGTGAAAATATCCACTAAATGAGGGAATAATATGTGTGAGGGTACCCCAGGAGAGTTCCAAATGTGTTTGGGTAGAATATATATCCCACGGGGGTGAAATTGAAAAAAGTTGAAAAAAATTTTTTTTTCGACTTCGTAATTTTTCCGGCGTTTATCAGACTTTCAGATAGGGAAAATGTCAGTGAGCATTCCGATTTCAGTTCCAGAGCAATTCGCCCAATTATTCCTTAATATTTAGTCGTTTTCAGCCAATTTTCTGGATTTTTGAAAATTTCACTTTTTTGTGAAAATATCCACTAAATGAGGGAATAATATGTGTGAGGGTACCCCAGGAGAGTTCCAAATGTGTGTGGGTAGAAAATATATCCCACGGGGATAAAATTGAAAAAAGTTGAAAAAAATTTTTTTTTGGACTTAGTAATTTTTCCGGCGTTTATCAGACTTTCAGATAGGGAAAATGTCAGTGAGCGTTCCGATTTCAGTTCCAGAGCGATTCGCCCAATGAGTCCTTAATATTTAGTCGTTTTCAGCCAATTTTCTGGATTTTTGAAAATTTCACTTTTTTGTGAAAATATCCACTAAATGAGGGAATAATATGTGTGAGGGTACCCCAGGAGAGTTCCAAATGTGTGTGGGTAGAATGTAAATCCCACGGGGATAAAATTGAAAAAAGTTGAAAAAAATTTTTTTTTGGACTTAGTAATTTTTCCGGCGTTTATCAGACTTTCAGATAGGGAAAATGTCAGTGAGCGTTCCGATTTCAGTTCCAGAGCGATTCGCCCAATGAGTCCTTAATATTTAGTCGTTTTCAGCCAATTTTCTGGATTTTTGAAAATTTCACTTTTTTGTGAAAATATCCACTAAATGAGGGAATAATATGTGTGAGGGTACCCCAGGAGAGTTCCAAATGTGTGTGGGTAGAATGTAAATCCCACGGGGATAAAATTGAAAAAAGTTGAAAAAAAATTTTTTTTGGACTTAGTAATTTTTCCGGCGTTTATCAGACTTTCAGATAGGGAAAATGTCAGTGAGCGTTCCGATTTCAGTTCCAGAGCGATTCGCCCAATGAGTCCTTGATATTTAGTAGTTTTAAGCCAATTTTCTGGATTTTTAAAAATTTCACTTTTTTGTGAAAATATCCACTAAATGAGGGAATAATATGTGTGAGGGTACCCCAGGAGAGTTCCAAATGTGTGTGGGTAGAAAATATATCCCACGGGGATAAAATTGAAAAAAGTTGAAAAAAATTTTTTTTTGGACTTAGTAATTTTTCCGGCGTTTATCAGACTTTCAGATAGGGAAAATGTCAGTGAGCGTTCCGATTTCAGTTCCAGAGCAATTCGCCCAATTATTCCTTAATATTTAGTCGTTTTCAGCCAATTTTCTGGATTTTTGAAAATTTCACTTTTTTGTGAAAATATCCACTAAATGAGGGAATAATATGTGTGAGGGTACCCCAGGAGAGTTCCAAATGTGTGTGGGTAGAAAATATATCCCACGGGGATAAAATTGAAAAAAGTTGAAAAAAATTTTTTTTTGGACTTAGTAATTTTTCCGGCGTTTATCAGACTTTCAGATAGGGAAAATGTCAGTGAGCGTTCCGATTTCAGTTCCAGAGCGATTCGCCCAATGAGTCCTTAATATTTAGTCGTTTTCAGCCAATTTTCTGGATTTTTGAAAATTTCACTTTTTTGTGAAAATATCCACTAAATGAGGGAATAATATGTGTGAGGGTACCCCAGGAGAGTTCCAAATGTGTGTGGGTAGAATATAAATCCCACGGGGATAAAATTGTAAAAAGTTTAAAAAAAATTTTTTTTGGACTTAGTAATTTTTCCAGCGTTTATCAGACTTTCAGATAGGGAAAATGTCAGTGAGCGTTCCGATTTCAGTTCCAGAGCGATTCGCCCAATGAGTCCTTAATATTTAGTCGTTTTCAGCCAATTTTCTGGATTTTTGAAAATTTCACTTTTTTGTGAAAATATCCACTAAATGAGGGAATAATATGTGTGAGGGTACCCCAGGAGAGTTCCAAATGTGTTTGGGTAGAATATATATCCCACGGGGGTGAAATTGAAAAAAGTTGAAAAAAATTTTTTTTTCGACTTCGTAATTTTTCCGGCGTTTATCAGACTTTCAGATAGGGAAAATGTCAGTGAGCGTTCCGATTTCAGTTCCAGAGCAATTCGCCCAATTATTCCTTAATATTTAGTCGTTTTCAGCCAATTTTCTGGATTTTTGAAAATTTCACTTTTTTGTGAAAATATCCACTAAATGAGGGAATAATATGTGTGAGGGTACCCCAGGAGAGTTCCAAATGTGTGTGGGTAGAAAATATATCCCACGGGGATAAAATTGAAAAAAGTTGAAAAAAATTTTTTTTTGGACTTAGTAATTTTTCCGGCGTTTATCAGACTTTCAGATAGGGAAAATGTCAGTGAGCGTTCCGATTTCAGTTCCAGAGCGATTCGCCCAATGAGTCCTTAATATTTAGTCGTTTTCAGCCAATTTTCTGGATTTTTGAAAATTTCACTTTTTTGTGAAAATATCCACTAAATGAGGGAATAATATGTGTGAGGGTACCCCAGGAGAGTTCCAAATGTGTGTGGGTAGAATATAAATCCCACGGGGATAAAATTGTAAAAAGTTTAAAAAAAATTTTTTTTGGACTTAGTAATTTTTCCAGCGTTTATCAGACTTTCAGATAGGGAAAATGTCAGTGAGCGTTTCGATTTCAGTTCCAGAGCGATTCGCCCAATGAGTCCTTAATATTTAGTCGTTTTCAGCCAATTTTCTGGATTTTTGAAAATTTCACTTTTTTGTGAAAATATCCACTAAATGAGGGAATAATATGTGTGAGGGTACCCCAGGAGAGTTCCAAATGTGTGTGGGTAGAATATATATCCCACAGGGGTGAAATTGAAAAAAGTTGAAAAAAATTTTTTTTTGGACTTAGTAATTTTTCCAGCGTTTATCAGACTTTCAGATAGGGAAAATGTCAGTGAGCGTTCCGATTTCAGTTCCAGAGCGATTCGCCCCATGAGTCCTTAATATTTAGTCGTTTTCAGCCAATTTTCTGGATTTTTGAAAATTTCACTTTTTTGTGAAAATATCCACTAAATGAGGGAATAATATGTGTGAGGGTACCCCAGGAGAGTTCCAAATGTGTGTGGGTAGAATATAAATCCCACGGGGATAAAATTGAAAAAAGTTGAAAAAAATTTTTTTTGGACTTAGTAATTTTTCCGGCGTTTATCAGACTTTCAGATAGGGAAAATGTCAGTGAGCGTTCCGATTTCAATTCCAGAGCGATTCGCCCAATGAGTCCTTAATATTTAGTCGTTTTCAGCCAATTTTCTGGATTTTTGAAAATTTCACTTTTTTGTGAAAATATCCACTAAATGAGGGAATAATATGTGTGAGGGTACCCCAGGAGAGTTCCAAATGTGTGTGGGTAGAATATATATCCCACGGGGGTGAAATTGAAAAAAGTTGAAAAAAATTTTTTTTTGTTCTTAGTAATTTTTCCAGCGTTTATCAGACTTTCAGATAGGGAAAATGTCAGTGAGCGTTCCGATTTCAGTTCCAGAGCGATTCGCCCCATGAGTCCTTGATATTTAGTCGTTTTCAGCCAATTTTCTGGATTTTTGAAAATTTCACTTTTTTGTGAAAATATCCACTAAATGAGGGAATAATATGTGTGAGGGTACCCCAGGAGAGTTCCAAATGTGTGTGGGTAGAATATAAATCCCACGGGGATAAAATTTAAAAAAGTTGAAAAAAATTTTTTTTTGGACTTCGTAGTTTTTCCGGCGTTTATCAGACTTTCAGATAGGGAAAATGTCAGTGAGCGTTCCGATATCAGTTCCAGAGCGATTCGCCCAATTATTCCTTAATATTTAGTCGTTTTCAGCCAATTTTCTGGATTTTTGAAAATTTCACTTTTTTGTGAAAATATCCACTAAATGAGGGAATAATATGTGTGAGGGTACCCCAGGAGAGTTCCAAATGTGTGTGGGTAGAATATAAATCCCACGGGGATAAAATTGAAAAAAGTTGAAAAAAATTTTTTTTTGGACTTCGTACTTTTTCCGGCGTTTATCAGACTTTCAGATAGGGAAAATGTCAGTGAGCGTTCCGATTTCAGTTCCAGAGCGATTCGCCCAATTATTCCTTAATATTTAGTCGTTTTCAGCCAATTTTCTGGATTTTTGAAAATTTCACTTTTTTTGTGAAAATATCCACTAAATGAGGGAATAATATGTGTGAGGGTACCCCAGGAGAGTTCCAAATGTGTGTGGGTAGAATGTAAATCCCACGGGGATAAAATTGAAAAAAGTTGAAAAAAATTTTTTTTTGGACTTAGTAATTTTTCCGGCGTTTATCAGACTTTCAGATAGGGAAAATGTCAGTGAGCGTTCCGATTTCAGTTCCAGAGCGATTCGCCCAATGAGTCCTTAATATTTAGTCGTTTTCAGCCAATTTTCTGGATTTTTGAAAATTTCACTTTTTTGTGAAAATATCCACTAAATGAGGGAATAATATGTGTGAGGGTACCCCAGGAGAGTTCCAAATGTGTGTGGGTAGAATATAAATCCCACGGGGATAAAATTGAAAAAAGTTGAAAAAAATTTTTTTTTGGACTTCGTAATTTTTCCGGCGTTTATCAGACTTTCAGATAGGGAAAATGTCAGTGAGCGTTCCGATTTCAGTTCCAGAGCGATTCGCCCAATTATTCCTTAATATTTAGTCGTTTTCAGCCAATTTTCTGGATTTTTGAAAATTTCACTTTTTTTGTGAAAATATCCACTAAATGAGGGAATAATATGTGTGAGGGTACCCCAGGAGAGTTCCAAATGTGTGTGGGTAGAATGTAAATCCCACGGGGATAAAATTGAAAAAAGTTGAAAAAAATTTTTTTTTGGACTTAGTAATTTTTCCGGCGTTTATCAGACTTTCAGATAGGGAAAATGTCAGTGAGCGTTCCGATTTCAGTTCCAGAGCGATTCGCCCAATGAGTCCTTAATATTTAGTCGTTTTCAGCCAATTTTCTGGATTTTTGAAAATTTCACTTTTTTGTGAAAATATCCACTAAATGAGGGAATAATATGTGTGAGGGTACCCCAGGAGAGTTCCAAATGTGTTTGGGCAGAATATATATCCCACGGGGGTGAAATTGAAAAAAGTTGAAAAAAAATTTTTTTTCGACTTCGTAATTTTTCCGGCGTTTATCAGACTTTCAGATAGGGAAAATGTCAGTGAGCGTTCCGATTTCAGTTCCAGAGCAATTCGCCCAATTATTCCTTAATATTTAGTCGTTTTCAGCCAATTTTCTGGATTTTTGAAAATTTCACTTTTTTGTGAAAATATCCACTAAATGAGGGAATAATATGTGTGAGGGTACCCCAGGAGAGTTCCAAATGTGTGTGGGTAGAAAATATATCCCACGGGGATAAAATTGAAAAAAGTTGAAAAAAATTTTTTTTTGGACTTAGTAATTTTTCCGGCGTTTATCAGACTTTCAGATAGGGAAAATGTCAGTGAGCGTTCCGATTTCAGTTCCAGAGCGATTCGCCCAATGAGTCCTTAATATTTAGTCGTTTTCAGCCAATTTTCTGGATTTTTGAAAATTTCACTTTTTTGTGAAAATATCCACTAAATGAGGGAATAATATGTGTGAGGGTACCCCAGGAGAGTTCCAAATGTGTGTGGGTAGAATATAAATCCCACGGGGATAAAATTGTAAAAAGTTTAAAAAAAATTTTTTTTGGACTTAGTAATTTTTCCAGCATTTATCAGACTTTCAGATAGGGAAAATGTCAGTGAGCGTTCCGATTTCAGTTCCAGAGCGATTCGCCCAATGAGTCCTTAATATTTAGTCGTTTTCAGCCAATTTTCTGGATTTTTGAAAATTTCACTTTTTTGTGAAAATATCCACTAAATGAGGGAATAATATGTGTGAGGGTACCCCAGGAGAGTTCCAAATGTGTTTGGGTAGAATATATATCCCACGGGGGTGAAATTGAAAAAAGTTGAAAAAAATTTTTTTTTCGACTTCGTAATTTTTCCGGCGTTTATCAGACTTTCAGATAGGGAAAATGTCAGTGAGCGTTCCGATTTCAGTTCCAGAGCAATTCGCCCAATTATTCCTTAATATTTAGTCGTTTTCAGCCAATTTTCTGGATTTTTGAAAATTTCACTTTTTTGTGAAAATATCCACTAAATGAGGGAATAATATGTGTGAGGGTACCCCAGGAGAGTTCCAAATGTGTGTGGGTAGAAAATATATCCCACGGGGATAAAATTGAAAAAAGTTGAAAAAAATTTTTTTTTGGACTTAGTAATTTTTACGGCGTTTATCAGACTTTCAGATAGGGAAAATGTCAGTGAGCATTCCGATTTCAGTTCCAGAGCGATTCGCCCAATGAGTCCTTAATATTTAGTCGTTTTCAGCCAATTTTCTGGATTTTTGAAAATTTCACTTTTTTGTGAAAATATCCACTAAATGAGGGAATAATATGTGTGAGGGTACCCCAGGAGAGTTCCAAATGTGTGTGGGTAGAATATAAATCCCACGGGGATAAAATTGTAAAAAGTTTAAAAAAAATTTTTTTTGGACTTAGTAATTTTTCCAGCGTTTATCAGACTTTCAGATAGGGAAAATGTCAGTGAGCGTTCCGATTTCAGTTCCAGAGCGATTCGCCCAATGAGTCCTTAATATTTAGTCGTTTTCAGCCAATTTTCTGGATTTTTGAAAATTTCACTTTTTTGTGAAAATATCCACTAAATGAGGGAATAATATGTGTGAGGGTACCCCAGGAGAGTTCCAAATGTGTGTGGGTAGAATATAAATCCCACGGGGATAAAATTGAAAAAAGTTGAAAAAAATTTTTTTTTGGACTTCGTAATTTTTCCGGCGTTTATCAGACTTTCAGATAGGGAAAATGTCAGTGAGCGTTCCGATTTCAGTTCCAGAGCGATTCGCCCAATTATTCCTTAATATTTAGTCGTTTTCAGCCAATTTTCTGGATTTTTGAAAATTTCACTTTTTTTGTGAAAATATCCACTAAATGAGGGAATAATATGTGTGAGGGTACCCCAGGAGAGTTCCAAATGTGTGTGGGTAGAATGTAAATCCCACGGGGATAAAATTGAAAAAAGTTGAAAAAAATTTTTTTTTGGACTTAGTAATTTTTCCGGCGTTTATCAGACTTTCAGATAGGGAAAATGTCAGTGAGCGTTCCGATTTCAGTTCCAGAGCGATTCGCCCAATGAGTCCTTAATATTTAGTCGTTTTCAGCCAATTTTCTGGATTTTTGAAAATTTCACTTTTTTGTGAAAATATCCACTAAATGAGGGAATAATATGTGTGAGGGTACCCCAGGAGAGTTCCAAATGTGTTTGGGCAGAATATATATCCCACGGGGGTGAAATTGAAAAAAGTTGAAAAAAATTTTTTTTTCGACTTCGTAATTTTTCCGGCGTTTATCAGACTTTCAGATAGGGAAAATGTCAGTGAGCGTTCCGATTTCAGTTCCAGAGCAATTCGCCCAATTATTCCTTAATATTTAGTCGTTTTCAGCCAATTTTCTGGATTTTTGAAAATTTCACTTTTTTGTGAAAATATCCACTAAATGAGGGAATAATATGTGTGAGGGTACCCCAGGAGAGTTCCAAATGTGTGTGGGTAGAAAATATATCCCACGGGGATAAAATTGAAAAAAGTTGAAAAAAATTTTTTTTTGGACTTAGTAATTTTTCCGGCGTTTATCAGACTTTCAGATAGGGAAAATGTCAGTGAGCGTTCCGATTTCAGTTCCAGAGCGATTCGCCCAATGAGTCCTTAATATTTAGTCGTTTTCAGCCAATTTTCTGGATTTTTGAAAATTTCACTTTTTTGTGAAAATATCCACTAAATGAGGGAATAATATGTGTGAGGGTACCCCAGGAGAGTTCCAAATGTGTGTGGGTAGAATATAAATCCCACGGGGATAAAATTGTAAAAAGTTTAAAAAAAATTTTTTTTGGACTTAGTAATTTTTCCAGCGTTTATCAGACTTTCAGATAGGGAAAATGTCAGTGAGCGTTCCGATTTCAGTTCCAGAGCGATTCGCCCAATGAGTCCTTAATATTTAGTCGTTTTCAGCCAATTTTCTGGATTTTTGAAAATTTCACTTTTTTGTGAAAATATCCACTAAATGAGGGAATAATATGTGTGAGGGTACCCCAGGAGAGTTCCAAATGTGTTTGGGTAGAATATATATCCCACGGGGGTGAAATTGAAAAAAGTTGAAAAAAATTTTTTTTTCGACTTCGTAATTTTTCCGGCGTTTATCAGACTTTCAGATAGGGAAAATGTCAGTGAGCATTCCGATTTCAGTTCCAGAGCAATTCGCCCAATTATTCCTTAATATTTAGTCGTTTTCAGCCAATTTTCTGGATTTTTGAAAATTTCACTTTTTTGTGAAAATATCCACTAAATGAGGGAATAATATGTGTGAGGGTACCCCAGGAGAGTTCCAAATGTGTGTGGGTAGAAAATATATCCCACGGGGATAAAATTGAAAAAAGTTGAAAAAAATTTTTTTTTGGACTTAGTAATTTTTCCGGCGTTTATCAGACTTTCAGATAGGGAAAATGTCAGTGAGCGTTCCGATTTCAGTTCCAGAGCGATTCGCCCAATGAGTCCTTAATATTTAGTCGTTTTCAGCCAATTTTCTGGATTTTTGAAAATTTCACTTTTTTGTGAAAATATCCACTAAATGAGGGAATAATATGTGTGAGGGTACCCCAGGAGAGTTCCAAATGTGTGTGGGTAGAATATAAATCCCACGGGGATAAAATTGTAAAAAGTTTAAAAAAAATTTTTTTTGGACTTAGTAATTTTTCCAGCGTTTATCAGACTTTCAGATAGGGAAAATGTCAGTGAGCGTTCCGATTTCAGTTCCAGAGCGATTCGCCCAATGAGTCCTTAATATTTAGTCGTTTTCAGCCAATTTTCTGGATTTTTGAAAATTTCACTTTTTTGTGAAAATATCCACTAAATGAGGGAATAATATGTGTGAGGGTACCCCAGGAGAGTTCCAAATGTGTGTGGGTAGAATATATATCCCACAGGGGTGAAATTGAAAAAAGTTGAAAAAAATTTTTTTTTGGACTTAGTAATTTTTCCAGCGTTTATCAGACTTTCAGATAGGGAAAATGTCAGTGAGCGTTCCGATTTCAGTTCCAGAGCGATTCGCCCCATGAGTCCTTAATATTTAGTCGTTTTCAGCCAATTTTCTGGATTTTTGAAAATTTCACTTTTTTGTGAAAATATCCACTAAATGAGGGAATAATATGTGTGAGGGTACCCCAGGAGAGTTCCAAATGTGTGTGGGTAGAATATAAATCCCACGGGGATAAAATTGAAAAAAGTTGAAAAAAATTTTTTTTGGACTTAGTAATTTTTCCGGCGTTTATCAGACTTTCAGATAGGGAAAATGTCAGTGAGCGTTCCGATTTCAATTCCAGAGCGATTCGCCCAATGAGTCCTTAATATTTAGTCGTTTTCAGCCAATTTTCTGGATTTTTGAAAATTTCACTTTTTTGTGAAAATATCCACTAAATGAGGGAATAATATGTGTGAGGGTACCCCAGGAGAGTTCCAAATGTGTGTGGGTAGAATATATATCCCACGGGGGTGAAATTGAAAAAAGTTGAAAAAAATTTTTTTTTGTTCTTAGTAATTTTTCCAGCGTTTATCAGACTTTCAGATAGGGAAAATGTCAGTGAGCGTTCCGATTTCAGTTCCAGAGCGATTCGCCCCATAAGTCCTTGATATTTAGTCGTTTTCAGCCAATTTTCTGGATTTTTGAAAATTTCACTTTTTTGTGAAAATATCCACTAAATGAGGGAATAATATGTGTGAGGGTACCCCAGGAGAGTTCCAAATGTGTGTGGGTAGAATATAAATCCCACGGGGATAAAATTTAAAAAAGTTGAAAAAAATTTTTTTTTGGACTTCGTAGTTTTTCCGGCGTTTATCAGACTTTCAGATAGGGAAAATGTCAGTGAGCGTTCCGATATCAGTTCCAGAGCGATTCGCCCAATTATTCCTTAATATTTAGTCGTTTTCAGCCAATTTTCTGGATTTTTGAAAATTTCACTTTTTTGTGAAAATATCCACTAAATGAGGGAATAATATGTGTGAGGGTACCCCAGGAGAGTTCCAAATGTGTGTGGGTAGAATATAAATCCCACGGGGATAAAATTGAAAAAAGTTGAAAAAAATTTTTTTTTGGACTTCGTACTTTTTCCGGCGTTTATCAGACTTTCAGATAGGGAAAATGTCAGTGAGCGTTCCGATTTCAGTTCCAGAGCGATTCGCCCAATTATTCCTTAATATTTAGTCGTTTTCAGCCAATTTTCTGGATTTTTGAAAATTTCACTTTTTTTGTGAAAATATCCACTAAATGAGGGAATAATATGTGTGAGGGTACCCCAGGAGAGTTCCAAATGTGTGTGGGTAGAATGTAAATCCCACGGGGATAAAATTGAAAAAAGTTGAAAAAAATTTTTTTTTGGACTTAGTAATTTTTCCGGCGTTTATCAGACTTTCAGATAGGGAAAATGTCAGTGAGCGTTCCGATTTCAGTTCCAGAGCGATTCGCCCAATGAGTCCTTAATATTTAGTCGTTTTCAGCCAATTTTCTGGATTTTTGAAAATTTCACTTTTTTGTGAAAATATCCACTAAATGAGGGAATAATATGTGTGAGGGTACCCCAGGAGAGTTCCAAATGTGTGTGGGTAGAAAATATATCCCACAGGGGTGAAATTGAAAAAAGTTGAAAAAAATTTTTTTTTGAACTTAGTAATTTTTCCAGCGTTTATCAGACTTTCAGATAGGGAAAATGTCAGTGAGCATTCCGATTTCAGTTCCAGAGCGATTCGCCCCATGAGTCCTTGATATTTAGTCGTTTTCAGCCAATTTTCTGGATTTTTGAAAATTTCACTTTTTTTGTGAAAATATCCACTAAATGAGGGAATAATATGTGTGAGGGTACCCCAGGAGAGTTCCAAATGTGTGTGGGTAGAATATAAATCCCACGGGGATAAAATTGTAAAAAGTTTAAAAAAAATTTTTTTTGGACTTAGTAATTTTTCCAGCGTTTATCAGACTTTCAGATAGGGAAAATGTCAGTGAGCGTTCCGATTTCAGTTCCAGAGCGATTCGCCCAATGAGTCCTTAATATTTAGTCGTTTTCAGCCAATTTTCTGGATTTTTGAAAATTTCACTTTTTTGTGAAAATATCCACTAAATGAGGGAATAATATGTGTGAGGGTACCCCAGGAGAGTTCCAAATGTGTGTGGGTAGAACATAAATCCCACGGGGATAAAATTGAAAAAAGATGTAAAAAATTTTTTTTTGGACTTAGTAATTTTTCCGGCGTTTATCAGACTTTCAGATAGGGAAAATGTCAGTGAGCGTTCCGATTTCAATTCCAGAGCGATTCGCCCAATGAGTCCTTAATATTTAGTCGTTTTCAGCCAATTTTCTGGATTTTTGAAAATTTCACTTTTTTGTGAAAATATCCACTAAATGAGGGAATAATATGTGTGAGGGTACCCCAGGAGAGTTCCAAATGTGTGTGGGTAGAATATATATCCCACAGGGGTGAAATTGAAAAAAGTTGAAAAAAATTTTTTTTTGGACTTAGTAATTTTTCCAGCGTTTATCAGACTTTCAGATAGGGAAAATGTCAGTGAGCGTTCCGATTTCAGTTCCAGAGCGATTCGCCCCATGAGTCCTTAATATTTAGTCGTTTTCAGCCAATTTTCTGGATTTTTGAAAATTTCACTTTTTTGTGAAAATATCCACTAAATGAGGGAATAATATGTGTGAGGGTACCCCAGGAGAGTTCCAAATGTGTGTGGGTAGAACATAAATCCCACGGGGATAAAATTGAAAAAAGTTGAAAAATTTTTTTTTTTGGACTTAGTAATTTTTCCGGCGTTTATCAGACTTTCAGATAGGGAAAATGTCAGTGAGCGTTCCGATTTCAGTTCCAGAGCGATTCGCCCAATGAGTCCTTAATATTTAGTCGTTTTCAGCCAGTTTTCTGGATTTTTGAAAATTTCACTTTTTTGTGAAAATATCCACTAAATGAGGGAATAATATGTGTGAGGGTACCCCAGGAGAGTTCCAAATGTGTGTGGGTAGAATATATATCCCACAGGGGTGAAATTGAAAAAAGTTGAAAAAAAATTTTTTTTTAACTTAGTAATTTTTCCAGCGTTTATCAGACTTTCAGATAGGGAAAATGTCAGTGAGCGTTCCGATTTCAGTTCCAGAGCGATTCGCCCCATGAGTCCTTGATATTTAGTCGTTTTCAGCCAATTTTCTGGATTTTTGAAAATTTCACTTTTTTTGTGAAAATATCCACTAAATGAGGGAATAATATGTGTGAGGGTACCCCAGGAGAGTTCCAAATGTGTGTGGGTAGAATATAAATCCCACGGGGATAAAATTGAAAAAAGTTTAAAAAAAATTTTTTTTGGACTTAGTAATTTTTCCGGCGTTTATCAGACTTTCAGATAGGGAAAATGTCAGTGAGCGTTCCGATTTCAGTTCCAGAGCGATTCGCCCAATGAGTCCTTAATATTTAGTTGTTTTCAGCCAATTTTCTGGATTTTTGAAAATTTCACTTTTTTGTGAAAATATCCACTAAATGAGGGAATAATATGTGTGAGGGTACCCCAGGAGAGTTCCAAATGTGTGTGGGTAGAATATATATCCCACGGGGGTGAAATTGAAAAAAGTTGAAAAAAATTTTTTTTTTGACTTAGTAATTTTTCCGGCGTTTATCAGACTTTCAGATAGGGAAAATGTCAGTGAGCATTCCGATTTCAGTTCCAGAGCGATTCGCCCAATGAGTCCTTAAAATTTAGTCATTTCAGCCAATTTTCTGGATTTTTCAAAATTTCACTTTTTTGTGAAAATATCCACTAAATGAGGGAATAATATGTGTGAGGGTACCACAGGAGAGTTCCAAATGTGTGTGGGTAGAATATAAATTCCACGGGGATAAAATTGAAAAAAGTTGAAAAAAATTTTTTTTTGGTCTTAGTAATTTTTCCGGAGTTTATCAGACTTTCAGATAGGGGAAATGTCAGTGAGCGTTCCGATTTCAGTTCCAGAGCGATTCGCCCAATTATTCCTTAATATTTAGTCGTTTTCAGCCAATTTTCTGGATTTTTGAAAATTTCACTTTTTTGTGAAAATATCCACTAAATGAGGGAATAATATGTGTGAGGGTACCCCAGGGGAGTTCCAAATGTGTGTGGGTAGAATGTAAATCCCACGGGGATAAAATTGAAAAAAGTTGAAAAAAATTTTTTTTTGGACTTAGTAATTTTTCCGGCGTTTATCAGACTTTCACATAGGGAAAATGTCAGTGAGCGTTCCGATTTCAGTTCCAGAGCGATTCGCCCAATGAGTCCTTGATATTTAGTAGTTTTAAGCCAATTTTCTGGATTTTTAAAAATTTCACTTTTTTGTGAAAATATCCACTAAATGAGGGAATAATATGTGTGAGGGTACCCCAGGAGAGTTCCAAATGTGTGTGGGTAGAATATATATCCCAAGGGGCTGAAATTGAAAAAAGTTGAAAAAAAGTTTTTTTTGGACTTAGTAATTTTTCCAGCGTTTATCAGACTTTCAGATAGGGAAAATGTCAGTGATCGTTCCGATTTCAGTTCCAGAGCGATTCGCCCTATGAGTCCTTGATATTTAGTCGTTTTCAGCCAATTTTCTGGATTTTTGAAAATTTCACTTTTTTGTGAAAATATCCACTAAATGAGGGAATAATATGTGTGAGGGTACCCCAGGAGCATTCCAAATGTGTGTGGGTAGAATATAAATCCCACGGGGATAAAATTGAAAAAAGTTGAAAAAAATTTTTTTTTGGACTTCGTAATTTTTCCGGCGTTTATCAGACTTTCAGATAGGGAAAATGTCAGTGAGCGTTCCGATTTCATTTCCAGAGCGATTCGCCCAATTATTCCTTAATATTTAGTCATTTTCAGCCAATTTTCTGGATTTTTGAAAATTTCACTTTTTTGTGAAAATATCCACTAAATGAGGGAATAATATGTGTGAGGGTACCCCAGGAGAGTTCCAAATGTGTGTGGGTAGAATATAAATCCCACGGGGATAAAATTGAAAAAAGTTTTAAAAACATTTTTTTTGGACTTAGTAATTTTTCCGGCGTTTATCAGACTTTCAGATAGGGGAAATGTCAGCGAGCGTTCCGATTTCAGTTCCAGAGCGATTCGCCCAATGAGTCCTTGATATTTAGTCGTTTTCAGCCAATTTTCTGGATTTTTGAAAATTTCACTTTTTTGAGAAAATATCCACTAAATGAGGGAATAATATGTGTGAGGGTACCCCAGGAGAGTTCCAAATGTGTGTGGGTAGAATATAAATCCCACGGGGATAAAATTGAAAAAAGTTGAAAAAAATTTTTTTTTGGACTTCGTAATTTTTCCGGTGTTTATCAGACTTTCAGATAGGGAAAATGTCAGTGAGCGTTCCGATTTCAGTTCCAGAGCGATTCGCCCAATTATTCCTTAATATTTAGTCGTTTTCAGCCAATTTTCTGGATTTTTGAAAATTTCACTTTTTTGTGAAAATATCCACTAAATGAGGGAATAATATGTGTGAGGGTACCCCAGGAGAGTTCCAAATGTGTGTGGGTAGAACATAAATCCCACAGGGATAAAATTGAAAAAAGATGTAAAAAATTTTTTTTTGGACTTAGTAATTTTTCCGGCGTTTATCAGACTTTCAGATAGGGAAAATGTCAGTGAGCGTTCTGATTTCAATTCCAGAGCGATTCGCCCAATGAGTCCTTAATATTTAGTCGTTTTCAGCCAATTTTCTGGATTTTTGAAAATTTCACTTTTTTGTGAAAATATCCACCAAATGAGGGAATAATATGTGTGAGGGTACCCCAGGAGAGTTCCAAATTTGTGTGGGTAGAATATAAATCCCACGGGGATAAAATTGAAAAAAGTTGAAAAAAATTTTTTTTTGGACTTAGTAATTTTTCCGGCGTTTATCAGACTTTCAGATAGGGGAAATGTCAGTGAGCATTCCGATTTCAGTTCCAGAGCGATTCGCCCAATGAGTCCTTGATATTTAGTCGTTTTCAGCCAATTTTCTGGATTTTTGAAAATTTCACTTTTTTGTGAAAATATCCAATAAATGAGGGAATAATATGTGTGAGGGTACCCCAGGAGCATTCCAAATGTGTGTGGGTAGAATATAAATCCCACGGGGATAAAATTGAAAAAAGTTGAAAAAAATTTTTTTTTGGACTTCGTAATTTTTCCGGCGTTTATCAGACTTTCAGATAGGGAAAATGTCAGTGAGCGTTCCGATTTCAGTTCCAGAGCGATTTGCCCAATTATTCCTTAATATTTAGTCATTTTCAGCCAATTTTCTGGATTTTTGAAAATTTCACTTTTTTGTGAAAATATCCACTAAATGAGGGAATAATATGTGTGAGGGTACCCCAGGAGAGTTCCAAATGTGTGTGGGTAGAATATAAATCCCACAGGGATAAAATTGAAAAAATGTAAAAAAAAATTTTTTTTGGACTTAGTAATTTTTCCGGCGTTTATCAGACTTTCAGATAGGGGAAATGTCAGTGAGCGTTCCGATTTCAGTTCCAGAGCGATTCGCCCAATGAGTCCTTGATATTTAGTCGTTTTCAGCCAATTTTCTGGATTTTTGAAAATTTCACTTTTTTGAGAAAATATCCACTAAATGAGGGAATAATATGTGTGAGGGTACCCCAGGAGCATTCCAAATGTGTGTGGGTAGAATATAAATCCCACGGGGATAAAATTGAAAAAAGTTGAAAAAAATTTTTTTTTGGACTTCGTAATTTTTCCGGCGTTTATCAGACTTTCAGATAGGGAAAATGTCAGTGAGCGTTCCAATTTCAGTTCCAGAGCGATTCGCCCAATTATTCCTTAATATTTAGTCATTTTCAGCCAATTTTCTGGATTTTTGAAAATTTCACTTTTTTGTGAAAATATCCACTAAATGAGGGAATAATATGTGTGAGGGTACCCCAGGAGAGTTCCAAATGTGTGTGGGTAGAATATAAATCCCACAGGGATAAAATTGAAAAAATTTAAAAAAAAATTTTTTTTGGACTTAGTAATTTTTCCGGCGTTTATCAGACTTTCAGATAGGGGAAATGTCAGTGAGCGTTCCGATTTCAGTTCCAGAGCGATTCGCCCAATGAGTCCTTGATATTTAGTCGTTTTCAGCCAATTTTCTGGATTTTTGAAAATTTCACTTTTTTGAGAAAATATCCACTAAATGAGGGAATAATATGTGTGAGGGTACCCCAGGAGAGTTCCAAATGTGTGTGGGTAGAATATAAATCCCACGGGGATAAAATTGAAAAAAGTTGAAAAAAATTTTTTTTTGGACTTCGTAATTTTTCCGGTGTTTATCAGACTTTCAGATAGGGAAAATGTCAGTGAGCGTTCCGATTTCAGTTCCAGAGCGATTCGCCCAATTATTCCTTAATATTTAGTCGTTTTCAGCCAATTTTCTGGATTTTTGAAAATTTCACTTTTTTGTGAAAATATCCACTAAATGAGGGAATAATATGTGTGAGGGTACCCCAGGAGAGTTCCAAATGTGTGTGGGTAGAACATAAATCCCACAGGGATAAAATTGAAAAAAGATGTAAAAAATTTTTTTTTGGACTTAGTAATTTTTCCGGCGTTTATCAGACTTTCAGATAGGGAAAATGTCAGTGAGCATTCTGATTTCAATTCCAGAGCGATTCGCCCAATGAGTCCTTAATATTTAGTAGTTTTCAGCCAATTTTCTGGATTTTTGAAAATTTCCCTTTTTTGTGAAAATATCCACCAAATGAGGGAATAATATGTGTGAGGGTACCCCAGGAGAGTTCCAAATGTGTGTGGGTAGAATATAAATCCCACGGGGATAAAATTGAAAAAAGTTGAAAAAAATTTTTTTTTGGACTTCGTAATTTTTCCGGTGTTTATCAGACTTTCAGATAGGGAAAATGTCAGTGAGCATTCCGATTTCAGTTCCAGAGCGATTCGCCCAATTATTCCTTAATATTTAGTCGTTTTCAGCCAATTTTCTGGATTTTTGAAAATTTCACTTTTTTGTGAAAATATCCACTAAATGAGGGAATAATATGTGTGAGGGTACCCCAGGAGAGTTCCAAATGTGTGTGGGTAGAACATAAATCCCACAGGGATAAAATTGAAAAAAGATGTAAAAAATTTTTTTTTGGACTTAGTAATTTTTCCGGCGTTTATCAGACTTTCAGATAGGGAAAATGTCAGTGAGCGTTCCGATTTCAGTTCCAGAGCGATTCGCCCAATGAGTCCTTAATATTTAGTCGTTTTCAGCCAATTATCTGGATTTTTGAAAATTTCACTTTTTTGTGAAAATATCCACTAAATGAGGGAATAATATGTGTGAGGGTACCCCAGGAGAGTTCCAAATGTGTGTGGGTAGAATATAAATCCCACGGGGATAAAATTGAAAAAAGTTGAAAAAAATTTTTTTTTGGTCTTAGTAATTTTTCCGGCGTTTATCAGACTTTCAGATAGGGGAAATGTCAGTGAGCATTCCGATTTCAGTTCCAGAGCGATTCGCCCAATTATTCCTTAATATTTAGTCGTTTTCAGCCAATTTTCTGGATTTTTGAAAATTTCACTTTTTTGTGAAAATATCCACTAAATGAGGGAATAATATGTGTGAGGGTACCCCAGGGGAGTTCCAAATGTGTGTGGGTAGAATGTAAATCCCACGGGGATAAAATTGAAAAAAGTTGAAAAAAATTTTTTTTTGGACTTAGTAATTTTTCCGGCGTTTATCAGACTTTCAGATAGGGGAAATGTCAGTGAGCATTCCGATTTCAGTTCCAGAGCGATTCGCCCAATGAGTCCTTGATATTTAGTCGTTTTCAGCCAATTTTCTGGATTTTTGAAAATTTCACTTTTTTGTGAAAATATCCACTAAATGAGGGAATAATATGTGTGAGGGTACCCCAGGAGCATTCCAAATGTGTGTGGGTAGAATATAAATCCCACGGGGATAAAATTGAAAAAAGTTGAAAAAAATTTTTTTTTGGACTTCGTAATTTTTCCGGCGTTTATCAGACTTTCAGATAGGGAAAATGTCAGTGAGCGTTCCGATTTCAGTTCCAGAGCGATTCGCCCAATTATTCCTTAATATTTAGTCATTTTCAGCCAATTTTCTGGATTTTTGAAAATTTCACTTTTTTGTGAAAATATCCACTAAATGAGGGAATAATATGTGTGAGGGTACCCCAGGAGAGTTCCAAATGTGTGTGGGTAGAATATAAATCCCACGGGGATAAAATTGAAAAAAGTTGAAAAAAATTTTTTTTTGGACTTCGTAATTTTTCCGGTGTTTATCAGACTTTCAGATAGGGAAAATGTCAGTGAGCGTTCCGATTTCAGTTCCAGAGCGATTCGCCCAATTATTCCTTAATATTTAGTCGTTTTCAGCCAATTTTCTGGATTTTTGAAAATTTCACTTTTTTGTGAAAATATCCACTAAATGAGGGAATAATATGTGTGAGGGTACCCCAGGAGAGTTCCAAATGTGTGTGGGTAGAACATAAATCCCACAGGGATAAAATTGAAAAAAGATGTAAAAAATTTTTTTTTGGACTTAGTAATTTTTCCGGCGTTTATCAGACTTTCAGATAGGGAAAATGTCAGTGAGCGTTCTGATTTCAATTCCAGAGCGATTCGCCCAATGAGTCCTTAATATTTAGTAGTTTTCAGCCAATTTTCTGGATTTTTGAAAATTTCACTTTTTTGTGAAAATATCCACTAAATGAGGGAATAATATGTGTGAGGGTACCCCAGGATAGTTCCAAATGTGTGTGGGTAGAACATAAATCCCACAGGGATAAAATTGAAAAAAGATATAAAAAATTTTTTTTTGGACTTAGTAATTTTTCCGGCGTTTATCAGACTTTCAGATAGGGAAAATGTCAGTGAGCGTTCTGATTTCAATTCCAGAGCGATTCGCCCAATGAGTCCTTAATATTTAGTAGTTTTCAGCCAATTTTCTGGATTTTTGAAAATTTCACTTTTTTGTGAAAATATCCACCAAATGAGGGAATAATATGTGTGAGGGTACCCCCAGGAGAGTTCCAAATGTGTGTGGGTAGAATATAAATCCCACGGGGATAAAATTGAAAAAAGTTGAAAAAAATTTTTTTTTGGACTTAGTAATTTTTCCGGCGTTTATCAGACTTTCAGATAGGGGAAATGTCAGTGAGCATTCCGATTTCAGTTCCAGAGCGATTCGCCCAATTATTCCTTAATATTTAGTCATTTTCAGCCAATTTTCTGGATTTTTGAAAATTTCACTTTTTTGTGAAAATATCCACTAAATGAGGGAATAATATGTGTGAGGGTACCCCAGGAGAGTTCCAAATGTGTGTGGGTAGAATATAAATCCCACGGGGATAAAATTGAAAAAAGTTTTAAAAAAATTTTTTTTGGACTTAGTAATTTTTCCGGCGTTTATCAGACTTTCAGATAGGGGAAATGTCAGTGAGCGTTCCGATTTCAGTTCCAGAGCGATTCGCCCAATGAGTCCTTAATATTTAGTCGTTTTCAGCCAATTTTCTGGATTTTTGAAAATTTCACTTTTTTGTGAAAATATCCACTAAATGAGGGAATAATATGTGTGAGGGTACCCCAGCAGAGTTCCAAATGTGTGTGGGTAGAATATATATCCCACGGGGGTGAAATTGAAAAAAGTTGAAAAAAATTTTTTTTTGTTCTTAGTAATTTTTCCAGCGTTTATCAGACTTTCAGATAGGGAAAATGTCAGTGAGCGTTCCGATTTCAGTTCCAGAGCGATTCGCCCAATGAGTCCTTGATATTTAGTCGTTTTCAGCCAATTTTCTGGATTTTTGAAAATTTCACTTTTTTGTGAAAATATCCACTAAATGAGGGAATAATATGTGTGAGGGTACCCCAGGAGCATTCCAAATGTGTGTGGGTAGAATATAAATCCCACGGGGATAAAATTGAAAAAAGTTGAAAAAAATTTTTTTTTGGACTTCGTAATTTTTCCGGCGTTTATCAGACTTTCAGATAGGGAAAATGTCAGTGAGCGTTCCGATTTCAGTTCCAGAGCGATTCGCCCAATTATTCCTTAATATTTAGTCATTTTCAGCCAATTTTCTGGATTTTTGAAAATTTCACTTTTTTGTGAAAATATCCACTAAATGAGGGAATAATATGTGTGAGGGTACCCCAGGAGAGTTCCAAATGTGTGTGGGTAGAATATAAATCCCACGGGGATAAAATTGAAAAAAGTTGAAAAAAATTTTTTTTTGGACTTCGTAATTTTTCCGGTGTTTATCAGACTTTCAGATAGGGAAAATGTCAGTGAGCGTTCCGATTTCAGTTCCAGAGCAATTCGCCCAATTATTCCTTAATATTTAGTCGTTTTCAGCCAATTTTCTGGATTTTTGAAAATTTCACTTTTTTGTGAAAATATCCACTAAATGAGGGAATAATATGTGTGAGGGTACCCCAGGAGAGTTCCAAATGTGTGTGGGTAGAACATAAATCCCACAGGGATAAAATTGAAAAAAGATGTAAAAAATTTTTTTTTGGACTTAGTAATTTTTCCGGCGTTTATCAGACTTTCAGATAGGGAAAATGTCAGTGAGCGTTCTGATTTCAATTCCAGAGCGATTCGCCCAATGAGTCCTTAATATTTAGTAGTTTTCAGCCAATTTTCTGGATTTTTGAAAATTTCACTTTTTTGTGAAAATATCCACCAAATGAGGGAATAATATGTGTGAGGGTACCCCAGGAGAGTTCCAAATGTGTGTGGGTAGAATATAAATCCCACGGGGATAAAATTGAAAAAAGTTGAAAAAAATTTTTTTTTGGACTTAGTAATTTTTCCGGCGTTTATCAGACTTTCAGATAGGGGAAATGTCAGTGAGCATTCCGATTTCAGTTCCAGAGCGATTCGCCCAATTATTCCTTAATATTTAGTCATTTTCAGCCAATTTTCTGGATTTTTGAAAATTTCACTTTTTTGTGAAAATATCCACTAAATGAGGGAATAATATGTGTGAGGGTACCCCAGGAGAGTTCCAAATGTGTGTGGGTAGAATATAAATCCCACGGGGATAAAATTGAAAAAAGTTTTAAAAAAAATTTTTTTGGACTTAGTAATTTTTCCGGCGTTTATCAGACTTTCAGATAGGGGAAATGTCAGTGAGCGTTCCGATTTCAGTTCCAGAGCGATTCGCCCAATGAGTCCTTAATATTTAGTCGTTTTCAGCCAATTTTCTGGATTTTTGAAAATTTCACTTTTTTGTGAAAATATCCACTAAATGAGGGAATAATATGTGTGAGGGTACCCCAGCAGAGTTCCAAATGTGTGTGGGTAGAATATATATCCCACGGGGGTGAAATTGAAAAAAGTTGAAAAAAATTTTTTTTTGTTCTTAGTAATTTTTCCAGCGTTTATCAGACTTTCAGATAGGGAAAATGTCAGTGAGCGTTCCGATTTCAGTTCCAGAGCGATTCGCCCAATGAGTCCTTGATATTTAGTCGTTTTCAGCCAATTTTCTGGATTTTTGAAAATTTCACTTTTTTGAGAAAATATCCACTAAATGAGGGAATAATATGTGTGAGGGTACCCCAGGAGAGTTCCAAATGTGTGTGGGTAGAATATAAATCCCACGGGGATAAAATTGAAAAAAGTTGAAAAAAATTTTTTTTTGGACTTCGTAATTTTTCCGGTGTTTATCAGACTGTCAGATAGGGAAAATGTCAGTGAGCGTTCCGATTTCAGTTCCAGAGCGATTCGCCCAATTATTCCTTAATATTTAGTCGTTTTCAGCCAATTTTCTGGATTTTTGAAAATTTCACTTTTTTGTGAAAATATCCACTAAATGAGGGAATAATATGTGTGAGGGTACCCCAGGAGAGTTCCAAATGTGTGTGGGTAGAACATAAATCCCACAGGGATAAAATTGAAAAAAGATGTAAAAAATTTTTTTTTGGACTTAGTAATTTTTCCGGCGTTTATCAGACTTTCAGATAGGGAAAATGTCAGTGAGCGTTCCGATTTCAGTTCCAGAGCGATTCGCCCAATGAGTCCTTAATATTTAGTCGTTTTCAGCCAATTATCTGGATTTTTGAAAATTTCACTTTTTTGTGAAAATATCCACTAAATGAGGGAATAATATGTGTGAGGGTACCCCAGGAGAGTTCCAAATGTGTGTGGGTAGAATATAAATCCCACGGGGATAAAATTGAAAAAAGTTGAAAAAAATTTTTTTTGGTCTTAGTAATTTTTCCGGCGTTTATCAGACTTTCAGATAGGGGAAATGTCAGTGAGCATTCCGATTTCAGTTCCAGAGCGATTCGCCCAATTATTCCTTAATATTTAGTCGTTTTCAGCCAATTTTCTGGATTTTTAAAAATTTCACTTTTTTGTGAAAATATCCACTAAATGAGGGAATAATATGTGTGAGGGTACCCCAGGAGAGTTCCAAATGTGTTTGGGTAGAATATATATCCCACGGGGGTGAAATTGAAAAAAGTTGAAAAAATTTTTTTTTTCGACTTCGTAATTTTTCCGGCGTTTATCAGACTTTCAGATAGGGAAAATGTCAGTGAGCGTTCCGATTTCAGTTCCAGAGCGATTCGCCCAATTATTCCTTAATATTTAGTCGTTTTCAGCCAATTTTCTGGATTTTTGAAAATTTCACTTTTTTGTGAAAATATCCACTAAATGAGGGAATAATATGTGTGAGGGTACCCCAGGAGAGTTCCAAATGTGTGTGGGTAGAATATATATCCCACAGGGGTAAAATTGAAAAAAGTTGAAAAAAATTTTTTTTTGAACTTAGTAATTTTTCCAGCGTTTATCAGACTTTCAGATAGGGAAAATGTCAGTGAGCGTTCCGATTTCAGTTCCAGAGCGATTCGCCCCATAAGTCCTTGATATTTAGTCGTTTTCAGCCAATTTTCTGGATTTTTGAAAATTTCACTTTTTTTGTGAAAATATCCACTAAATGAGGGAATAATATGTGTGAGGGTACCCCAGGAGAGTTCCAAATGTGTGTGGGTAGAATATAAATCCCACGGGGATAAAATTGAAAAAAGTTGAAAAAAATTTTTTTTTGGTCTTAGTAATTTTTCCGGCGTTTATCAGACTTTCAGATAGGGGAAATGTCAGTGAGCGTTCCGATTTCAGTTCCAGAGCGATTCGCCCAATTATTCCTTAATATTTAGTCGTTTTCAGCCAATTTTCTGGATTTTTGAAAATTTCACTTTTTTGTGAAAATATCCACTAAATGAGGGAATAATATGTGTGAGGGTACCCCAGGAGAGTTCCAAATGTGTGTGGGTAGAATATAAATCCCACGGGGATAAAATTGAAAAAAGTTGAAAAAAATTTTTTTTTGGACTTAGTAATTTTTCCGGCGTTTATCAGACTTTCAGATAGGGGAAATGTCAGTGAGCATTCCGATTTCAGTTCCAGAGCGATTCGCCCAATTATTCCTTAGTATTTAGTCATTTTCAGCCAATTTTCTGGATTTTTGAAAATTTCACTTTTTTGTGAAAATATCCACTAAATGAGGGAATAATATGTGTGAGGGTACCCCAGGAGAGTTCCAAATGTGTGTGGGTAGAATATAAATCCCACGGGGATAAAATTGAAAAAAGTTTTAAAAAAATTTTTTTTGGACTTAGTAATTTTTCCGGCGTTTATCAGACTTTCAGATAGGGGAAATGTCAGTGAGCGTTCCGATTTCAGTTCCAGAGCGATTCGCCCAATGAGTCCTTAATATTTAGTCGTTTTCAGCCAATTTTCTGGATTTTTGAAAATTTCACTTTTTTGTGAAAATATCCACTAAATGAGGGAATAATATGTGTGAGGGTACCCCAGGAGAGTTCCAAATGTGTGTGGGTAGAATATAAATCCCACGGGGATAAAATTGAAAAAAGTTGAAAAAAATTTTTTTTTGGACTTCGTAATTTTTCCGGTGTTTATCAGACTTTCAGATAGGGAAAATGTCAGTGAGCGTTCCGATTTCAGTTCCAGAGCGATTCGCCCAATTATTCCTTAATATTTAGTCGTTTTCAGCCAATTTTCTGGATTTTTGAAAATTTCACTTTTTTGTGAAAATATCCACTAAATGAGGGAATAATATGTGTGAGGGTACCACAGGAGAGTTCCAAATGTGTGTGGGTAGAACATAAATCCCACAGGGATAAAATTGAAAAAAGATGTAAAAAATTTTTTTTTGGACTTAGTAATTTTTCCGGCGTTTATCAGACTTTCAGATAGGGAAAATGTCAGTGAGCGTTCTGATTTCAATTCCAGAGCGATTCGCCCAATGAGTCCTTAATATTTAGTAGTTTTCAGCCAATTTTCTGGATTTTTGAAAATTTCACTTTTTTGTGAAAATATCCACTAAATGAGGGAATAATATGTGTGAGGGTACCCCAGGAGAGTTCCAAATGTGTGTGGGTAGAATATAAATCCCACGGGGATAAAATTGAAAAAAGTTGAAAAAAATTTTTTTTTGGACTTAGTAATTTTTCCGGCGTTTATCAGACTTTCAGATAGGGGAAATGTCAGTGAGCATTCCGATTTCAGTTCCAGAGCGATTCGCCCAATTATTCCTTAGTATTTAGTCATTTTCAGCCAATTTTCTGGATTTTTGAAAATTTCACTTTTTTGTGAAAATATCCACTAAATGAGGGAATAATATGTGTGAGGGTACCCCAGGAGAGTTCCAAATGTGTGTGGGTAGAATATAAATCCCACGGGGATAAAATTGAAAAAAGTTTTAAAAAAATTTTTTTTGGACTTAGTAATTTTTCCGGCGTTTATCAGACTTTCAGATAGGGGAAATGTCAGTGAGCATTCCGATTTCAGTTCCAGAGCGATTCGCCCAATGAGTCCTTAATATTTAGTCGTTTTCAGCCAATTTTCTGGATTTTTGAAAATTTCACTTTTTTGTGAAAATATCCACTAAATGAGGGAATAATATGTGTGAGGGTACCCCAGGAGAGTTCCAAATGTGTGTGGGTAGAATATAAATCCCACGGGGATAAAATTGAAAAAAGTTGAAAAAAATTTTTTTTTGGACTTCGTAATTTTTCCGGTGTTTATCAGACTTTCAGATAGGGAAAATGTCAGTGAGCGTTCCGATTTCAGTTCCAGAGCGATTCGCCCAATTATTCCTTAATATTTAGTCGTTTTCAGCCAATTTTCTGGATTTTTGAAAATTTCACTTGTTTGTGAAAATATCCACTAAATGAGGGAATAATATGTGTGAGGGTACCACAGGAGAGTTCCAAATGTGTGTGGGTAGAACATAAATCCCACAGGGATAAAATTGAAAAAAGATGTAAAAAATTTTTTTTTGGACTTAGTAATTTTTCCGGCGTTTATCAGACTTTCAGATAGGGAAAATGTCAGTGAGCGTTCTGATTTCAATTCCAGAGCGATTCGCCCAATGAGTCCTTAATATTTAGTAGTTTTCAGCCAATTTTCTGGATTTTTGAAAATTTCACTTTTTTGTGAAAATATCCACCAAATGAGGGAATAATATGTGTGAGGGTACCCCAGGAGAGTTCCAAATGTGTGTGGGTAGAATATAAATCCCACGGGGATAAAATTGAAAAAAGTTGAAAAAAATTTTTTTTTGGACTTAGTAATTTTTCCGGCGTTTATCAGACTTTCAGATAGGGGAAATGTCAGTGAGCATTCCGATTTCAGTTCCAGAGCGATTCGCCCAATTATTCCTTAATATTTAGTCATTTTCAGCCAATTTTCTGGATTTTTGAAAATTTCACTTTTTTGTGAAAATATCCACTAAATGAGGGAATAATATGTGTGAGGGTACCCCAGGAGAGTTCCAAATGTGTGTGGGTAGAATATAAATCCCACGGGGATAAAATTGAAAAAAGTTTTAAAAAAAATTTTTTTGGACTTAGTAATTTTTCCGGCGTTTATCAGACTTTCAGATAGGGGAAATGTCAGTGAGCGTTCCGATTTCAGTTCCAGAGCGATTCGCCCAATGAGTCCTTAATATTTAGTCGTTTTCAGCCAATTTTCTGGATTTTTGAAAATTTCACTTTTTTGTGAAAATATCCACTAAATGAGGGAATAATATGTGTGAGGGTACCCCAGCAGAGTTCCAAATGTGTGTGGGTATTATATATATCCCACAGGGGTGAAATTGAAAAAAGTTGAAAAAAATTTTTTTTTGTTCTTAGTAATTTTTCCAGCGTTTATCAGACTTTCAGATAGGGAAAATGTCAGTGAGCGTTCCGATTTCAGTTCCAGAGCGATTCGCCCAATGAGTCCTTGATATTTAGTCGTTTTCAGCCAATTTTCTGGATTTTTGAAAATTTCACTTTTTTGAGAAAATATCCACTAAATGAGGGAATAATATGTGTGAGGGTACCCCAGGAGAGTTCCAAATGTGTGTGGGTAGAATATAAATCCCACGGGGATAAAATTGAAAAAAGTTGAAAAAAATTTTTTTTTGGACTTCGTAATTTTTCCGGTGTTTATCAGACTGTCAGATAGGGAAAATGTCAGTGAGCGTTCCGATTTCAGTTCCAGAGCGATTCGCCCAATTATTCCTTAATATTTAGTCGTTTTCAGCCAATTTTCTGGATTTTTGAAAATTTCACTTTTTTGTGAAAATATCCACTAAATGAGGGAATAATATGTGTGAGGGTACCCCAGGAGAGTTCCAAATGTGTGTGGGTAGAACATAAATCCCACAGGGATAAAATTGAAAAAAGATGTAAAAAATTTTTTTTTGGACTTAGTAATTTTTCCGGCGTTTATCAGACTTTCAGATAGGGAAAATGTCAGTGAGCGTTCCGATTTCAGTTCCAGAGCGATTCGCCCAATGAGTCCTTAATATTTAGTCGTTTTCAGCCAATTATCTGGATTTTTGAAAATTTCACTTTTTTGTGAAAATATCCACTAAATGAGGGAATAATATGTGTGAGGGTACCCCAGGAGAGTTCCAAATGTGTGTGGGTAGAATATAAATCCCACGGGGATAAAATTGAAAAAAGTTGAAAAAAATTTTTTTTGGTCTTAGTAATTTTTCCGGCGTTTATCAGACTTTCAGATAGGGGAAATGTCAGTGAGCATTCCGATTTCAGTTCCAGAGCGATTCGCCCAATTATTCCTTAATATTTAGTCGTTTTCAGCCAATTTTCTGGATTTTTAAAAATTTCACTTTTTTGTGAAAATATCCACTAAATGAGGGAATAATATGTGTGAGGGTACCCCAGGAGAGTTCCAAATGTGTTTGGGTAGAATATATATCCCACGGGGGTGAAATTGAAAAAAGTTGAAAAAATTTTTTTTTTCGACTTCGTAATTTTTCCGGCGTTTATCAGACTTTCAGATAGGGAAAATGTCAGTGAGCGTTCCGATTTCAGTTCCAGAGCGATTCGCCCAATTATTCCTTAATATTTAGTCGTTTTCAGCCAATTTTCTGGATTTTTGAAAATTTCACTTTTTTGTGAAAATATCCACTAAATGAGGGAATAATATGTGTGAGGGTACCCCAGGAGAGTTCCAAATGTGTGTGGGTAGAATATATATCCCACAGGGGTAAAATTGAAAAAAGTTGAAAAAAATTTTTTTTTGAACTTAGTAATTTTTCCAGCGTTTATCAGACTTTCAGATAGGGAAAATGTCAGTGAGCGTTCCGATTTCAGTTCCAGAGCGATTCGCCCCATAAGTCCTTGATATTTAGTCGTTTTCAGCCAATTTTCTGGATTTTTGAAAATTTCACTTTTTTTGTGAAAATATCCACTAAATGAGGGAATAATATGTGTGAGGGTACCCCAGGAGAGTTCCAAATGTGTGTGGGTAGAATATAAATCCCACGGGGATAAAATTGAAAAAAGTTGAAAAAAATTTTTTTTTGGTCTTAGTAATTTTTCCGGCGTTTATCAGACTTTCAGATAGGGGAAATGTCAGTGAGCGTTCCGATTTCAGTTCCAGAGCGATTCGCCCAATTATTCCTTAATATTTAGTCGTTTTCAGCCAATTTTCTGGATTTTTGAAAATTTCACTTTTTTGTGAAAATATCCACTAAATGAGGGAATAATATGTGTGAGGGTACCCCAGGAGAGTTCCAAATGTGTGTGGGTAGAATATAAATCCCACGGGGATAAAATTGAAAAAAGTTGAAAAAAATTTTTTTTTGGACTTAGTAATTTTTCCGGCGTTTATCAGACTTTCAGATAGGGGAAATGTCAGTGAGCATTCCGATTTCAGTTCCAGAGCGATTCGCCCAATTATTCCTTAGTATTTAGTCATTTTCAGCCAATTTTCTGGATTTTTGAAAATTTCACTTTTTTGTGAAAATATCCACTAAATGAGGGAATAATATGTGTGAGGGTACCCCAGGAGAGTTCCAAATGTGTGTGGGTAGAATATAAATCCCACGGGGATAAAATTGAAAAAAGTTTTAAAAAAATTTTTTTTGGACTTAGTAATTTTTCCGGCGTTTATCAGACTTTCAGATAGGGGAAATGTCAGTGAGCGTTCCGATTTCAGTTCCAGAGCGATTCGCCCAATGAGTCCTTAATATTTAGTCGTTTTCAGCCAATTTTCTGGATTTTTGAAAATTTCACTTTTTTGTGAAAATATCCACTAAATGAGGGAATAATATGTGTGAGGGTACCCCAGGAGAGTTCCAAATGTGTGTGGGTAGAATATAAATCCCACGGGGATAAAATTGAAAAAAGTTGAAAAAAATTTTTTTTTGGACTTCGTAATTTTTCCGGTGTTTATCAGACTTTCAGATAGGGAAAATGTCAGTGAGCGTTCCGATTTCAGTTCCAGAGCGATTCGCCCAATTATTCCTTAATATTTAGTCGTTTTCAGCCAATTTTCTGGATTTTTGAAAATTTCACTTTTTTGTGAAAATATCCACTAAATGAGGGAATAATATGTGTGAGGGTACCACAGGAGAGTTCCAAATGTGTGTGGGTAGAAGATAAATCCCACAGGGATAAAATTGAAAAAAGATGTAAAAAATTTTTTTTTGGACTTAGTAATTTTTCCGGCGTTTATCAGACTTTCAGATAGGGAAAATGTCAGTGAGCGTTCTGATTTCAATTCCAGAGCGATTCGCCCAATGAGTCCTTAATATTTAGTAGTTTTCAGCCAATTTTCTGGATTTTTGAAAATTTCACTTTTTTGTGAAAATATCCACCAAATGAGGGAATAATATGTGTAAGGGTACCCCAGGAGAGTTCCAAATGTGTGTGGGTAGAATATAAATCCCACAGGGATAAAATTGAAAAAAGTTGAAAAAAATTTTTTTTTGGACTTAGTAATTTTTCCGGCGTTTATCAGACTTTCAGATAGGGGAAATGTCAGTGAGCATTCCGATTTCAGTTCCAGAGCGATTCGCCCAATTATTCCTTAATATTTAGTCATTTTCAGCCAATTTTCTGGATTTTTGAAAATTTCACTTTTTTGTGAAAATATCCACTAAATGAGGGAATAATATGTGTGAGGGTACCCCAGGAGAGTTCCAAATGTGTGTGGGTAGAATATAAATCCCACGGGGATAAAATTGAAAAAAGTTTTAAAAAAATTTTTTTTGGACTTAGTAATTTTTCCGGCGTTTATCAGACTTTCAGATAGGGGAAATGTCAGTGAGCGTTCCGATTTCAGTTCCAGAGCGATTCGCCCAATGAGTCCTTAATATTTAGTCGTTTTCAGCCAATTTTCTGGATTTTTGAAAATTTCACTTTTTTGTGAAAATATCCACTAAATGAGGGAATAATATGTGTGAGGGTACCCCAGGAGAGTTCCAAATGTGTGTGGGTAGAATATATATCCCACGGGGGTGAAATTGAAAAAAGTTGAAAAAAATTTTTTTTTGTTCTTAGTAATTTTTCCAGCGTTTATCAGACTTTCAGATAGGGAAAATGTCAGTGAGCGTTCCGATTTCAGCTCCAGAGCGATTCGCCCAATGAGTCCTTGATATTTAGTCGTTTTCAGCCAATTTTCTGGATTTTTGAAAATTTCACTTTTTTGAGAAAATATCCACTAAATGAGGGAATAATATGTGTGAGGGTACCCCAGGAGAGTTCCAAATGTGTGTGGGTAGAATATAAATCCCACGGGGATAAAATTGAAAAAAGTTGAAAAAAATTTTTTTTTGGACTTCGTAATTTTTCCGGTGTTTATCAGACTTTCAGATAGGGAAAATGTCAGTGAGCGTTCCGATTTCAGTTCCAGAGCGATTCGCCCAATTATTCCTTAATATTTAGTCGTTTTCAGCCAATTTTCTGGATTTTTGAAAATTTCACTTTTTTGTGAAAATATCCACTAAATGAGGGAATAATATGTGTGAGGGTACCCCAGGAGAGTTCCAAATGTGTGTGGGTAGAATATAAATCCCACGGGGATAAAATTGAAAAAAGTTTTAAAAAAATTTTTTTTGGACTTAGTAATTTTTCCGGCGTTTATCAGACTTTCAGATAGGGGAAATGTCAGTGAGCGTTCCGATTTCAGTTCCAGAGCGATTCGCCCAATGAGTCCTTAATATTTAGTCGTTTTCAGCCAATTTTCTGGATTTTTGAAAATTTCACTTTTTTGTGAAAATATCCACTAAATGAGGGAATAATATGTGTGAGGGTACCCCAGGAGAGTTCCAAATGTGTGTGGGTAGAATATATATCCCACGGGGGTGAAATTGAAAAAAGTTGAAAAACATTTTTTTTTGTTCTTAGTAATTTTTCCAGCGTTTATCAGACTTTCAGATAGGGAAAATGTCAGTGAGTGTTCCGATTTCAGCTCCAGAGCGATTCGCCCAATGAGTCCTTGATATTTAGTCGTTTTCAGCCAATTTTCTGGATTTTTGAAAATTTCACTTTTTTGAGAAAATATCCACTAAATGAGGGAATAATATGTGTGAGGGTACCCCAGGAGAGTTCCAAATGTGTGTGGGTAGAATATAAATCCCACGGGGATAAAATTGAAAAAAGTTGAAAAAAATTTTTTTTTGGACTTCGTAATTTTTCCGGTGTTTATCAGACTGTCAGATAGGGAAAATGTCAGTGAGCGTTCCGATTTCAGTTCCAGAGCGATTCGCCCAATTATTCCTTAATATTTAGTCGTTTTCAGCCAATTTTCTGGATTTTTGAAAATTTCACTTTTTTGTGAAAATATCCACTAAATGAGGGAATAATATGTGTGAGGGTACCCCAGGAGAGTTCCAAATGTGTGTGGGTAGAATATATATCCCACGGGGGTGAAATTGAAAAAAGTTGAAAAACATTTTTTTTTGTTCTTAGTAATTTTTCCAGCGTTTATCAGACTTTCAGATAGGGAAAATGTCAGTGAGCGTTCCGATTTCAGCTCCAGAGCGATTCGCCCAATGAGTCCTTGATATTTAGTCGTTTTCAGCCAATTTTCTGGATTTTTGAAAATTTCACTTTTTTGAGAAAATATCCACTAAATGAGGGAATAATATGTGTGAGGGTACCCCAGGAGAGTTCCAAATGTGTGTGGGTAGAATATAAATCCCACGGGGATAAAATTGAAAAAAGTTGAAAAAAATTTTTTTTTGGACTTCGTAATTTTTCCGGTGTTTATCAGACTGTCAGATAGGGAAAATGTCAGTGAGCGTTCCGATTTCAGTTCCAGAGCGATTCGCCCAATTATTCCTTAATATTTAGTCGTTTTCAGCCAATTTTCTGGATTTTTGAAAATTTCACTTTTTTGTGAAAATATCCACTAAATGAGGGAATAATATGTGTGAGGGTACCCCAGGAGAGTTCCAAATGTGTGTGGGTAGAACATAAATCCCACAGGGATAAAATTGAAAAAAGATGTAAAAAATTTTTTTTTGGACTTAGTAATTTTTCCGGCGTTTATCAGACTTTCAGATAGGGAAAATGTCAGTGAGCGTTCCGATTTCAGTTCCAGAGCGATTCGCCCAATTATTCCTTAATATTTAGTCGTTTTCAGCCAATTTTCTGGATTTTTGAAAATTTCACTTTTTTGTGAAAATATCCACTAAATGAGGGAATAATATGTGTGAGGGTACCCCAGGAGAGTTCCAAATGTGTGTGGGTAGAATATATATCCCACAGGGGTAAAATTGAAAAAAGTTGAAAAAAATTTTTTTTTGAACTTAGTAATTTTTCCAGCGTTTATCAGACTTTCAGATAGGGAAAATGTCAGTGAGCGTTCCGATTTCAGTTCCAGAGCGATTCGCCCCATAAGTCCTTGATATTTAGTCGTTTTCAGCCAATTTTCTGGATTTTTGAAAATTTCACTTTTTTTGTGAAAATATCCACTAAATGAGGGAATAATATGTGTGAGGGTACCCCAGGAGAGTTCCAAATGTGTGTGGGTAGAATATAAATCCCACGGGGATAAAATTGAAAAAAGTTGAAAAAAATTTTTTTTTGGTCTTAGTAATTTTTCCGGCGTTTATCAGACTTTCAGATAGGGGAAATGTCAGTGAGCGTTCCGATTTCAGTTCCAGAGCGATTCGCCCAATTATTCCTTAATATTTAGTCGTTTTCAGCCAATTTTCTGGATTTTTGAAAATTTCACTTTTTTGTGAAAATATCCACTAAATGAGGGAATAATATGTGTGAGGGTACCCCAGGAGAGTTCCAAATGTGTGTGGGTAGAATATAAATCCCACGGGGATAAAATTGAAAAAAGTTGAAAAAAATTTTTTTTTGGACTTAGTAATTTTTCCGGCGTTTATCAGACTTTCAGATAGGGGAAATGTCAGTGAGCATTCCGATTTCAGTTCCAGAGCGATTCGCCCAATTATTCCTTAGTATTTAGTCATTTTCAGCCAATTTTCTGGATTTTTGAAAATTTCACTTTTTTGTGAAAATATCCACTAAATGAGGGAATAATATGTGTGAGGGTACCCCAGGAGAGTTCCAAATGTGTGTGGGTAGAATATAAATCCCACGGGGATAAAATTGAAAAAAGTTTTAAAAAAATTTTTTTTGGACTTAGTAATTTTTCCGGCGTTTATCAGACTTTCAGATAGGGGAAATGTCAGTGAGCGTTCCGATTTCAGTTCCAGAGCGATTCGCCCAATGAGTCCTTAATATTTAGTCGTTTTCAGCCAATTTTCTGGATTTTTGAAAATTTCACTTTTTTGTGAAAATATCCACTAAATTAGGGAATAATATGTGTGAGGGTACCCCAGGAGAGTTCCAAATGTGTGTGGGTAGAATATAAATCCCACGGGGATAAAATTGAAAAAAGTTGAAAAAAATTTTTTTTTGGACTTCGTAATTTTTCCGGTGTTTATCAGACTTTCAGATAGGGAAAATGTCAGTGAGCGTTCCGATTTCAGTTCCAGAGCGATTCGCCCAATTATTCCTTAATATTTAGTCGTTTTCAGCCAATTTTCTGGATTTTTGAAAATTTCACTTTTTTGTGAAAATATCCACTAAATGAGGGAATAATATGTGTGAGGGTACCACAGGAGAGTTCCAAATGTGTGTGGGTAGAACATAAATCCCACAGGGATAAAATTGAAAAAAGATGTAAAAAATTTTTTTTTGGACTTAGTAATTTTTCCGGCGTTTATCAGACTTTCAGATAGGGAAAATGTCAGTGAGCGTTCTGATTTCAATTCCAGAGCGATTCGCCCAATGAGTCCTTAATATTTAGTAGTTTTCAGCCAATTTTCTGGATTTTTGAAAATTTCACTTTTTTGTGAAAATATCCACCAAATGAGGGAATAATATGTGTGAGGGTACCCCAGGAGAGTTCCAAATGTGTGTGGGTAGAATATAAATCCCACAGGGATAAAATTGAAAAAAGTTGAAAAAAATTTTTTTTTGGACTTAGTAATTTTTCCGGCGTTTATCAGACTTTCAGATAGGGGAAATGTCAGTGAGCATTCCGATTTCAGTTCCAGAGCGATTCGCCCAATTATTCCTTAATATTTAGTCATTTTCAGCCAATTTTCTGGATTTTTGAAAATTTCACTTTTTTGTGAAAATATCCACTAAATGAGGGAATAATATGTGTGAGGGTACCCCAGGAGAGTTCCAAATGTGTGTGGGTAGAATATAAATCCCACGGGGATAAAATTGAAAAAAGTTTTAAAAAAATTTTTTTTGGACTTAGTAATTTTTCCGGCGTTTATCAGACTTTCAGATAGGGGAAATGTCAGTGAGCGTTCCGATTTCAGTTCCAGAGCGATTCGCCCAATGAGTCCTTAATATTTAGTCGTTTTCAGCCAATTTTCTGGATTTTTGAAAATTTCACTTTTTTGTGAAAATATCCACTAAATGAGGGAATAATATGTGTGAGGGTACCCCAGGAGAGTTCCAAATGTGTGTGGGTAGAATATATATCCCACAGGGGTAAAATTGAAAAAAGTTGAAAAAAATTTTTTTTTGAACTTAGTAATTTTTCCAGCGTTTATCAGACTTTCAGATAGGGAAAATGTCAGTGAGCGTTCCGATTTCAGTTCCAGAGCGATTCGCCCCATAAGTCCTTGATATTTAGTCGTTTTCAGCCAATTTTCTGGATTTTTGAAAATTTCACTTTTTTTGTGAAAATATCCACTAAATGAGGGAATAATATGTGTGAGGGTACCCCAGGAGAGTTCCAAATGTGTGTGGGTAGAATATAAATCCCACGGGGATAAAATTGAAAAAAGTTGAAAAAAATTTTTTTTTGGTCTTAGTAATTTTTCCGGCGTTTATCAGACTTTCAGATAGGGGAAATGTCAGTGAGCGTTCCGATTTCAGTTCCAGAGCGATTCGCCCAATTATTCCTTAATATTTAGTCGTTTTCAGCCAATTTTCTGGATTTTTGAAAATTTCACTTTTTTGTGAAAATATCCACTAAATGAGGGAATAATATGTGTGAGGGTACCCCAGGAGAGTTCCAAATGTGTGTGGGTAGAATATAAATCCCACGGGGATAAAATTGAAAAAAGTTGAAAAAAATTTTTTTTTGGACTTCGTAATTTTTCCGGTGTTTATCAGACTTTCAGATAGGGAAAATGTCAGTGAGCGTTCCGATTTCAGTTCCAGAGCGATTCGCCCAATTATTCCTTAATATTTAGTCGTTTTCAGCCAATTTTCTGGATTTTTGAAAATTTCACTTTTTTGTGAAAATATCCACTAAATGAGGGAATAATATGTGTGAGGGTACCACAGGAGAGTTCCAAATGTGTGTGGGTAGAACATAAATCCCACAGGGATAAAATTGAAAAAAGATGTAAAAAATTTTTTTTTGGACTTAGTAATTTTTCCGGCGTTTATCAGACTTTCAGATAGGGAAAATGTCAGTGAGCGTTCTGATTTCAATTCCAGAGCGATTCGCCCAATGAGTCCTTAATATTTAGTAGTTTTCAGCCAATTTTCTGGATTTTTGAAAATTTCACTTTTTTGTGAAAATATCCACCAAATGAGGGAATAATATGTGTGAGGGTACCCCAGGAGAGTTCCAAATGTGTGTGGGTAGAATATAAATCCCACAGGGATAAAATTGAAAAAAGTTGAAAAAAATTTTTTTTTGGACTTAGTAATTTTTCCGGCGTTTATCAGACTTTCAGATAGGGGAAATGTCAGTGAGCATTCCGATTTCAGTTCCAGAGCGATTCGCCCAATTATTCCTTAATATTTAGTCATTTTCAGCCAATTTTCTGGATTTTTGAAAATTTCACTTTTTTGTGAAAATATCCACTAAATGAGGGAATAATATGTGTGAGGGTACCCCAGGAGAGTTCCAAATGTGTGTGGGTAGAATATAAATCCCACGGGGATAAAATTGAAAAAAGTTTTAAAAAAATTTTTTTTGGACTTAGTAATTTTTCCGGCGTTTATCAGACTTTCAGATAGGGGAAATGTCAGTGAGCGTTCCGATTTCAGTTCCAGAGCGATTCGCCCAATGAGTCCTTAATATTTAGTCGTTTTCAGCCAATTTTCTGGATTTTTGAAAATTTCACTTTTTTGTGAAAATATCCACTAAATGAGGGAATAATATGTGTGAGGGTACCCCAGGAGAGTTCCAAATGTGTGTGGGTAGAATATATATCCCACGGGGGTGAAATTGAAAAAAGTTGAAAAAAATTTTTTTTTGTTCTTAGTAATTTTTCCAGCGTTTATCAGACTTTCAGATAGGGAAAATGTCAGTGAGCGTTCCGATTTCAGCTCCAGAGCGATTCGCCCAATGAGTCCTTGATATTTAGTCGTTTTCAGCCAATTTTCTGGATTTTTGAAAATTTCACTTTTTTGAGAAAATATCCACTAAATGAGGGAATAATATGTGTGAGGGTACCCCAGGAGAGTTCCAAATGTGTGTGGGTAGAATATAAATCCCACGGGGATAAAATTGAAAAAAGTTGAAAAAAATTTTTTTTTGGACTTCGTAATTTTTCCGGTGTTTATCAGACTTTCAGATAGGGAAAATGTCAGTGAGCGTTCCGATTTCAGTTCCAGAGCGATTCGCCCAATTATTCCTTAATATTTAGTCGTTTTCAGCCAATTTTCTGGATTTTTGAAAATTTCACTTTTTTGTGAAAATATCCACTAAATGAGGGAATAATATGTGTGAGGGTACCCCAGGAGAGTTCCAAATGTGTGTGGGTAGAACATAAATCCCACAGGGATAAAATTGAAAAAAGATGTAAAAAATTTTTTTTTGGACTTAGTAATTTTTCCGGCGTTTATCAGACTTTCAGATAGGGAAAATGTCAGTGAGCGTTCCGATTTCAGTTCCAGAGCGATTCGCCCAATGAGTCCTTAATATTTAGTCGTTTTCAGCCAATTATCTGGATTTTTGAAAATTTCACTTTTTTGTGAAAATATCCACTAAATGAGGGAATAATATGTGTGAGGGTACCCCAGGAGAGTTCCAAATGTGTGTGGGTAGAATATAAATCCCACGGGGATAAAATTGAAAAAAGTTGAAAAAAATTTTTTTTGGTCTTAGTAATTTTTCCGGCGTTTATCAGACTTTCAGATAGGGGAAATGTCAGTGAGCATTCCGATTTCAGTTCCAGAGCGATTCGCCCAATTATTCCTTAATATTTAGTCGTTTTCAGCCAATTTTCTGGATTTTTGAAAATTTCACTTTTTTGTGAAAATATCCACTAAATGAGGGAATAATATGTGTGAGGGTACCCCAGGAGAGTTCCAAATGTGTGTGGGTAGAATATAAATCCCACGGGGATAAAATTGAAAAAAGTTTTAAAAAAATTTTTTTTGGACTTAGTAATTTTTCCGGCGTTTATCAGACTTTCAGATAGGGGAAATGTCAGTGAGCGTTCCGATTTCAGTTCCAGAGCGATTCGCCCAATGAGTCCTTAATATTTAGTCGTTTTCAGCCAATTATCTGGATTTTTGAAAATTTCACTTTTTTGTGAAAATATCCACTAAATGAGGGAATAATATGTGTGAGGGTACCCCAGGAGAGTTCCAAATGTGTGTGGGTAGAATATAAATCCCACGGGGATAAAATTGAAAAAAGTTGAAAAAAATTTTTTTTGGTCTTAGTAATTTTTCCGGCGTTTATCAGACTTTCAGATAGGGGAAATGTCAGTGAGCATTCCGATTTCAGTTCCAGAGCGATTCGCCCAATTATTCCTTAATATTTAGTCGTTTTCAGCCAATTTTCTGGATTTTTGAAAATTTCACTTTTTTGTGAAAATATCCACTAAATGAGGGAATAATATGTGTGAGGGTACCCCAGGAGAGTTCCAAATGTGTGTGGGTAGAATATAAATCCCACGGGGATAAAATTGAAAAAAGTTTTAAAAAAATTTTTTTTGGACTTAGTAATTTTTCCGGCGTTTATCAGACTTTCAGATAGGGGAAATGTCAGTGAGCGTTCCGATTTCAGTTCCAGAGCGATTCGCCCAATGAGTCCTTAATATTTAGTCGTTTTCAGCCAATTTTCTGGATTTTTGAAAATTTCACTTTTTTGTGAAAATATCCACTAAATGAGGGAATAATATGTGTGAGGGTACCCCAGGAGAGTTCCAAATGTGTGTGGGTAGAATATATATCCCACGGGGGTGAAATTGAAAAAAGTTGAAAAAAATTTTTTTTTGTTCTTAGTAATTTTTCCAGCGTTTATCAGACTTTCAGATAGGGAAAATGTCAGTGAGCGTTCCGATTTCAGCTCCAGAGCGATTCGCCCAATGAGTCCTTGATATTTAGTCGTTTTCAGCCAATTTTCTGGATTTTTGAAAATTTCACTTTTTTGAGAAAATATCCACTAAATGAGGGAATAATATGTGTGAGGGTACCCCAGGAGAGTTCCAAATGTGTGTGGGTAGAATATAAATCCCACGGGGATAAAATTGAAAAAAGTTTTAAAAAAATTTTTTTTGGACTTAGTAATTTTTCCGGCGTTTATCAGACTTTCAGATAGGGGAAATGTCAGTGAGCGTTCCGATTTCAGTTCCAGAGCGATTCGCCCAATGAGTCCTTAATATTTAGTCGTTTTCAGCCAATTTTCTGGATTTTTGAAAATTTCACTTTTTTGTGAAAATATCCACTAAATGAGGGAATAATATGTGTGAGGGTACCCCAGGAGAGTTCCAAATGTGTGTGGGTAGAATATATATCCCACGGGGGTGAAATTGAAAAAAGTTGAAAAAAATTTTTTTTTGTTCTTAGTAATTTTTCCAGCGTTTATCAGACTTTCAGATAGGGAAAATGTCAGTGAGCGTTCCGATTTCAGCTCCAGAGCGATTCGCCCAATGAGTCCTTGATATTTAGTCGTTTTCAGCCAATTTTCTGGATTTTTGAAAATTTCACTTTTTTGAGAAAATATCCACTAAATGAGGGAATAATATGTGTGAGGGTACCCCAGGAGAGTTCCAAATGTGTGTGGGTAGAATATAAATCCCACGGGGATAAAATTGAAAAAAGTTGAAAAAAATTTTTTTTTGGACTTCGTAATTTTTCCGGTGTTTATCAGACTTTCAGATAGGGAAAATGTCAGTGAGCGTTCCGATTTCAGTTCCAGAGCGATTCGCCCAATTATTCCTTAATATTTAGTCGTTTTCAGCCAATTTTCTGGATTTTTGAAAATTTCACTTTTTTGTGAAAATATCCACTAAATGAGGGAATAATATGTGTGAGGGTACCCCAGGAGAGTTCCAAATGTGTGTGGGTAGAACATAAATCCCACAGGGATAAAATTGAAAAAAGATGTAAAAAATTTTTTTTTGGACTTAGTAATTTTTCCGGCGTTTATCAGACTTTCAGATAGGGAAAATGTCAGTGAGCGTTCCGATTTCAGTTCCAGAGCGATTCGCCCAATGAGTCCTTAATATTTAGTCGTTTTCAGCCAATTATCTGGATTTTTGAAAATTTCACTTTTTTGTGAAAATATCCACTAAATGAGGGAATAATATGTGTGAGGGTACCCCAGGAGAGTTCCAAATGTGTGTGGGTAGAATATAAATCCCACGGGGATAAAATTGAAAAAAGTTGAAAAAAATTTTTTTTGGTCTTAGTAATTTTTCCGGCGTTTATCAGACTTTCAGATAGGGGAAATGTCAGTGAGCATTCCGATTTCAGTTCCAGAGCGATTCGCCCAATTATTCCTTAATATTTAGTCGTTTTCAGCCAATTTTCTGGATTTTTGAAAATTTCACTTTTTTGTGAAAATATCCACTAAATGAGGGAATAATATGTGTGAGGGTACCCCAGGAGAGTTCCAAATGTGTGTGGGTAGAATATAAATCCCACGGGGATAAAATTGAAAAAAGTTTTAAAAAAATTTTTTTTGGACTTAGTAATTTTTCCGGCGTTTATCAGACTTTCAGATAGGGGAAATGTCAGTGAGCGTTCCGATTTCAGTTCCAGAGCGATTCGCCCAATGAGTCCTTAATATTTAGTCGTTTTCAGCCAATTTTCTGGATTTTTGAAAATTTCACTTTTTTGTGAAAATATCCACTAAATGAGGGAATAATATGTGTGAGGGTACCCCAGGAGAGTTCCAAATGTGTGTGGGTAGAATATATATCCCACGGGGGTGAAATTGAAAAAAGTTGAAAAAAATTTTTTTTTGTTCTTAGTAATTTTTCCAGCGTTTATCAGACTTTCAGATAGGGAAAATGTCAGTGAGCGTTCCGATTTCAGCTCCAGAGCGATTCGCCCAATGAGTCCTTGATATTTAGTCGTTTTCAGCCAATTTTCTGGATTTTTGAAAATTTCACTTTTTTGAGAAAATATCCACTAAATGAGGGAATAATATGTGTGAGGGTACCCCAGGAGAGTTCCAAATGTGTGTGGGTAGAATATAAATCCCACGGGGATAAAATTGAAAAAAGTTGAAAAAAATTTTTTTTTGGACTTCGTAATTTTTCCGGTGTTTATCAGACTTTCAGATAGGGAAAATGTCAGTGAGCGTTCCGATTTCAGTTCCAGAGCGATTCGCCCAATTATTCCTTAATATTTAGTCGTTTTCAGCCAATTTTCTGGATTTTTGAAAATTTCACTTTTTTGTGAAAATATCCACTAAATGAGGGAATAATATGTGTGAGGGTACCCCAGGAGAGTTCCAAATGTGTGTGGGTAGAACATAAATCCCACAGGGATAAAATTGAAAAAAGATGTAAAAAATTTTTTTTTGGACTTAGTAATTTTTCCGGCGTTTATCAGACTTTCAGATAGGGAAAATGTCAGTGAGCGTTCCGATTTCAGTTCCAGAGCGATTCGCCCAATGAGTCCTTAATATTTAGTCGTTTTCAGCCAATTATCTGGATTTTTGAAAATTTCACTTTTTTGTGAAAATATCCACTAAATGAGGGAATAATATGTGTGAGGGTACCCCAGGAGAGTTCCAAATGTGTGTGGGTAGAATATAAATCCCACGGGGATAAAATTGAAAAAAGTTGAAAAAAATTTTTTTTGGTCTTAGTAATTTTTCCGGCGTTTATCAGACTTTCAGATAGGGGAAATGTCAGTGAGCATTCCGATTTCAGTTCCAGAGCGATTCGCCCAATTATTCCTTAATATTTAGTCGTTTTCAGCCAATTTTCTGGATTTTTGAAAATTTCACTTTTTTGTGAAAATATCCACTAAATGAGGGAATAATATGTGTGAGGGTACCCCAGGAGAGTTCCAAATGTGTGTGGGTAGAATATAAATCCCACGGGGATAAAATTGAAAAAAGTTTTAAAAAAATTTTTTTTGGACTTAGTAATTTTTCCGGCGTTTATCAGACTTTCAGATAGGGGAAATGTCAGTGAGCGTTCCGATTTCAGTTCCAGAGCGATTCGCCCAATGAGTCCTTAATATTTAGTCGTTTTCAGCCAATTTTCTGGATTTTTGAAAATTTCACTTTTTTGTGAAAATATCCACTAAATGAGGGAATAATATGTGTGAGGGTACCCCAGGAGAGTTCCAAATGTGTGTGGGTAGAATATATATCCCACGGGGGTGAAATTGAAAAAAGTTGAAAAACATTTTTTTTTGTTCTTAGTAATTTTTCCAGCGTTTATCAGACTTTCAGATAGGGAAAATGTCAGTGAGCGTTCCGATTTCAGCTCCAGAGCGATTCGCCCAATGAGTCCTTGATATTTAGTCGTTTTCAGCCAATTTTCTGGATTTTTGAAAATTTCACTTTTTTGAGAAAATATCCACTAAATGAGGGAATAATATGTGTGAGGGTACCCCAGGAGAGTTCCAAATGTGTGTGGGTAGAATATAAATCCCACGGGGATAAAATTGAAAAAAGTTGAAAAAAATTTTTTTTTGGACTTCGTAATTTTTCCGGTGTTTATCAGACTTTCAGATAGGGAAAATGTCAGTGAGCGTTCCGATTTCAGTTCCAGAGCGATTCGCCCAATTATTCCTTAATATTTAGTCGTTTTCAGCCAATTTTCTGGATTTTTGAAAATTTCACTTTTTTGTGAAAATATCCACTAAATGAGGGAATAATATGTGTGAGGGTACCCCAGGAGAGTTCCAAATGTGTGTGGGTAGAACATAAATCCCACAGGGATAAAATTGAAAAAAGATGTAAAAAATTTTTTTTTGGACTTAGTAATTTTTCCGGCGTTTATCAGACTTTCAGATAGGGAAAATGTCAGTGAGCGTTCCGATTTCAGTTCCAGAGCGATTCGCCCAATGAGTCCTTAATATTTAGTCGTTTTCAGCCAATTATCTGGATTTTTGAAAATTTCACTTTTTTGTGAAAATATCCACTAAATGAGGGAATAATATGTGTGAGGGTACCCCAGGAGAGTTCCAAATGTGTGTGGGTAGAATATAAATCCCACGGGGATAAAATTGAAAAAAGTTGAAAAAAATTTTTTTTGGTCTTAGTAATTTTTCCGGCGTTTATCAGACTTTCAGATAGGGGAAATGTCAGTGAGCATTCCGATTTCAGTTCCAGAGCGATTCGCCCAATTATTCCTTAATATTTAGTCGTTTTCAGCCAATTTTCTGGATTTTTGAAAATTTCACTTTTTTGTGAAAATATCCACTAAATGAGGGAATAATATGTGTGAGGGTACCCCAGGGGAGTTCCAAATGTGTGTGGGTAGAATGTAAATCCCACGGGGATAAAATTGAAAAAAGTTGAAAAAAATTTTTTTTTGGACTTAGTAATTTTTCCGGCGTTTATCAGACTTTCACATAGGGAAAATGTCAGTGAGCGTTCCGATTTCAGTTCCAGAGCGATTCGCCCAATGAGTCCTTGATATTTAGTAGTTTTAAGCCAATTTTCTGGATTTTTAAAAATTTCACTTTTTTGTGAAAATATCCACTAAATGAGGGAATAATATGTGTGAGGGTACCCCAGGAGAGTTCCAAATGTGTGTGGGTAGAATATATATCCCACGGGGCTGAAATTGAAAAAAGTTGAAAAAAAGTTTTTTTTGGACTTAGTAATTTTTCCAGCATTTATCAGACTTTCAGATAGGGAAAATGTCAGTGATCGTTCCGATTTCAGTTCCAGAGCGATTCGCCCTATGAGTCCTTGATATTTAGTCGTTTTCAGCCAATTTTCTGGATTTTTGAAAATTTCACTTTTTTGTGAAAATATCCACTAAATGAGGGAATAATATGTGTGAGGGTACCCCAGGAGCATTCCAAATGTGTGTGGGTAGAATATAAATCCCACGGGGATAAAATTGAAAAAAGTTGAAAAAAATTTTTTTTTGGACTTCGTAATTTTTCCGGCGTTTATCAGACTTTCAGATAGGGAAAATGTCAGTGAGCGTTCCGATTTCAGTTCCAGAGCGATTCGCCCAATTATTCCTTAATATTTAGTCATTTTCAGCCAATTTTCTGGATTTTTGAAAATTTCACTTTTTTGTAAAAATATCCACTAAATGAGGGAATAATATGTGTGAGGGTACCCCAGGAGAGTTCCAAATGTGTGTGGGTAGAATATAAATCCCACGGGGATAAAATTGAAAAAAGTTTTAAAAAAATTTTTTTTGGACTTAGTAATTTTTCCGGCGTTTATCAGACTTTCAGATAGGAAAAATGTCAGTGAGCGTTCTGATTTCAATTCCAGAGCGATTCGCCCAATGAGTCCTTAATATTTAGTAGTTTTCAGCCAATTTTCTGGATTTTTGAAAATTTCACTTTTTTGTGAAAATATCCACTAAATGAGGGAATAATATGTGTGAGGGTACCCCAGGAGAGTTCCAAATGTGTGTGGGTAGAATATATATCCCACGGGGCTGAAATTGAAAAAAGTTGAAAAAAAGTTTTTTTTGGACTTAGTAATTTTTCCAGCATTTATCAGACTTTCAGATAGGGAAAATGTCAGTGATCGTTCCGATTTCAGTTCCAGAGCGATTCGCCCTATGAGTCCTTGATATTTAGTCGTTTTCAGCCAATTTTCTGGATTTTTGAAAATTTCACTTTTTTGTGAAAATATCCACTAAATGAGGGAATAATATGTGTGAGGGTACCCCAGGAGCATTCCAAATGTGTGTGGGTAGAATATAAATCCCACGGGGATAAAATTGAAAAAAGTTGAAAAAAATTTTTTTTTGGACTTCGTAATTTTTCCGGCGTTTATCAGACTTTCAGATAGGGAAAATGTCAGTGAGCGTTCCGATTTCAGTTCCAGAGCGATTCGCCCAATTATTCCTTAATATTTAGTCATTTTCAGCCAATTTTCTGGATTTTTGAAAATTTCACTTTTTTGTGAAAATATCCACTAAATGAGGGAATAATATGTGTGAGGGTACCCCAGGAGAGTTCCAAATGTGTGTGGGTAGAATATAAATCCCACGGGGATAAAATTGAAAAAAGTTTTAAAAAAATTTTTTTTGGACTTAGTAATTTTTCCGGCGTTTATCAGACTTTCAGATAGGGGAAATGTCAGTGAGCGTTCCGATTTCAGTTCCAGAGCGATTCGCCCAATGAGTCCTTGATATTTAGTCGTTTTCAGCCAATTTTCTGGATTTTTGAAAATTTCACTTTTTTGAGAAAATATCCACTAAATGAGGGAATAATATGTGTGAGGGTACCCCAGGAGAGTTCCAAATGTGTGTGGGTAGAATATAAATCCCACGGGGATAAAATTGAAAAAAGTTGAAAAAAATTTTTTTTTGGACTTCGTAATTTTTCCGGTGTTTATCAGACTTTCAGATAGGGAAAATGTCAGTGAGCATTCCGATTTCAGTTCCAGAGCGATTCGCCCAATTATTCCTTAATATTTAGTCGTTTTCAGCCAATTTTCTGGATTTTTGAAAATTTCACTTTTTTGTGAAAATATCCACTAAATGAGGGAATAATATGTGTGAGGGTACCCCAGGAGAGTTCCAAATGTGTGTGGGTAGAACATAAATCCCACAGGGATAAAATTGAAAAAAGATGTAAAAAATTTTTTTTTGGACTTAGTAATTTTTCCGGCGTTTATCAGACTTTCAGATAGGGAAAATGTCAGTGAGCGTTCTGATTTCAATTCCAGAGCGATTCGCCCAATGAGTCCTTAATATTTAGTAGTTTTCAGCCAATTTTCTGGATTTTTGAAAATTTCACTTTTTTGTGAAAATATCCACCAAATGAGGGAATAATATGTGTGAGGGTACCCCAGGAGAGTTCCAAATGTGTGTGGGTAGAATATAAATCCCACGGGGATAAAATTGAAAAAAGTTGAAAAAAATTTTTTTTTGGACTTAGTAATTTTTCCGGCGTTTATCAGACTTTCAGATAGGGGAAATGTCTGTGAGCATTCCGATTTCAGTTCCAGAGCGATTCGCCCAATGAGTCCTTGATATTTAGTCGTTTTCAGCCAATTTTCTGGATTTTTGAAAATTTCACTTTTTTGTGAAAATATCCACTAAATGAGGGAATAATATGTGTGAGGGTACCCCAGGAGCATTCCAAATGTGTGTGGGTAGAATATAAATCCCACGGGGATAAAATTGAAAAAAGTTGAAAAAAATTTTTTTTTGGACTTCGTAATTTTTCCGGCGTTTATCAGACTTTCAGATAGGGAAAATGTCAGTGAGCGTTCCGATTTCAGTTCCAGAGCGATTCGCCCAATTATTTCTTAATATTTAGTCATTTTCAGCCAATTTTCTAGATTTTTGAAAATTTCACTTTTTTGTGAAAATATCCACTAAATGAGGGAATAATATGTGTGAGGGTACCCCAGGAGAGTTCCAAATGTGTGTGGGTAGAATATAAATCCCACGGGGATAAAATTGAAAAAAGTTTTAAAAAAATTTTTTTTGGACTTAGTAATTTTTCCGGCGTTTATCAGACTTTCAGATAGGGGAAATGTCAGTGAGCGTTCCGATTTCAGTTCCAGAGCGATTCGCCCAATGAGTCCTTGATATTTAGTCGTTTTCAGCCAATTTTCTGGATTTTTGAAAATTTCACTTTTTTGTGAAAATATCCAATAAATGAGGGAATAATATGTGTGAGGGTACCCCAGGAGAGTTCCAAATGTGTGTGGGTAGAATATAAATCCCACGGGGATAAAATTGAAAAAAGTTGAAAAAAATTTTTTTTTGGACTTCGTAATTTTTCCGGTGTTTATCAGACTTTCAGATAGGGAAAATGTCAGTGAGCGTTCCGATTTCAGTTCCAGAGTGATTCGCCCAATTATTCCTTAATATTTAGTCATTTTCAGCCAATTTTCTGGATTTTTGAAAATTTCACTTTTTTGTGAAAATATCCACTAAATGAGGGAATAATATGTGTGAAGGTACCCCAGGAGAGTTCCAAATGTGTGTGGGTAGAATATATATCCCACGGGGCTGAAATTGAAAAAAGTTGAAAAAAAGTTTTTTTTGGACTTAGTAATTTTTCCAGCGTTTATCAGACTTTCAGATAGGGAAAATGTCAGTGATCGTACCGATTTCAGTTCCAGAGCGATTCGCCCTATGAGTCCTTGATATTTAGTCGTTTTCAGCCAATTTTCTGGATTTTTGAAAGTTTCACTTTTTTGTGAAAATATCCACTAAATGAGGGAATAATATGTGTGAGGGTACCCCAGGAGCATTCCAAATGTGTGTGGGTAGAATATAAATCCCACGGGGATAAAATTGAAAAAAGTTGAAAAAAATTTTTTTTTGGACTTAGTAATTTTTCCGGCGTTTATCAGACTTTCAGATAGGGAAAATGTCAGTGAGCGTTCCGATTTCAGTTCCAGAGCGATTCGCCCAATTATTCCTTAATATTTTGTCATTTTCAGCCAATTTTCTGGATTTTTGAAAATTTCACTTTTTTGTGAAAATATCCACTAAATGAGGGAATAATATGTGTGAGGGTACCCCAGGAGAGTTCCAAATGTGTGTGGGTAGAATATATATCCCACGGGGCTGAAATTGAAAAAAGTTGAAAAAAAGTTTTTTTTGGACTTAGTAATTTTTCCAGCGTTTATCAGACTTTCAGATAGGGAAAATGTCAGTGATCGTTCCGATTTCAGTTCCAGAGCGATTCGCCCTATGAGTCCTTGATATTTAGTCGTTTTCAGCCAATTTTCTGGATTTTTGAAAATTTCACTTTTTTGTGAAAATATCCACTAAATGAGGGAATAATATGTGTGAGGGTACCCCAGGAGCATTCCAAATGTGTGTGGGTAGAATATAAATCCCACGGGGATAAAATTGAAAAAAGTTGAAAAAAATTTTTTTTTGGACTTCGTAATTTTTCCGGCGTTTATCAGCCTTTCAGATAGGGAAAATGTCAGTGAGCGTTCCGATTTCAGTTCCAGAGCGATTCGCCCAATTATTCCTTAATATTTAGTCATTTTCAGCCAATTTTCTGGATTTTTGAAAATTTCACTTTTTTGTGAAAATATCCACTAAATGAGGGAATAATATGTGTGAGGGTACCCCAGGAGAGTTCCAAATGTGTGTGGGTAGAATATAAATCCCACGGGGATAAAATTGAAAAAAGTTTTAAAAAAATTTTTTTTGGACTTAGTAATTTTTCCGGCGTTTATCAGACTTTCAGATAGGGGAAATGTCAGTGAGCGTTCCGATTTCAGTTCCAGAGCGATTCGCCCAATGAGTCCTTGATATTTAGTCGTTTTCAGCCAATTTTCTGGATTTTTGAAAATTTCACTTTTTTGAGAAAATATCCACTAAATGAGGGAATAATATGTGTGAGGGTACCCCAGGAGAGTTCCAAATGTGTGTGGGTAGAATATAAATCCCACGGGGATAAAATTGAAAAAAGTTGAAAAAATTTTTTTTTTGGACTTCGTAATTTTTCCGGTGTTTATCAGACTTTCAGATAGGGAAAATGTCAGTGAGCGTTCCGATTTCAGTTCCAGAGCGATTCGCCCAATTATTCCTTAATATTTAGTCGTTTTCAGCCAATTTTCTGGATTTTTGAAAATTTCACTTTTTTGTGAAAATATCCACCAAATGAGGGAATAATATGTGTGAGGGTACCCCAGGAGAGTTCCAAATGTGTGTGGGTAGAATATAAATCCCACGGGGATAAAATTGAAAAAAGTTGAAAAAAATTTTTTTTTGGACTTAGTAATTTTTCCGGCGTTTATCAGACTTTCAGATAGGGGAAATGTCAGTGAGCATTCCGATTTCAGTTCCAGAGCGATTCGCCCAATGAGTCCTTGATATTTAGTCGTTTTCAGCCAATTTTCTGGATTTTTGAAAATTTCACTTTTTTGTGAAAATATCCACTAAATGAGGGAATAATATGTGTGAGGGTACCCCAGGAGCATTCCAAATGTGTGTGGGTAGAATATAAATCCCACGGGGATAAAATTGAAAAAAGTTGAAAAAAATTTTTTTTTGGACTTCGTAATTTTTCCGGCGTTTATCAGACTTTCAGATAGGGAAAATGTCAGTGAGCGTTCCGATTTCAGTTCCAGAGCGATTCGCCCAATTATTCCTTAATATTTAGTCATTTTCAGCCAATTTTCTGGATTTTTGAAAATTTCACTTTTTTGTGAAAATATCCACTAAATGAGGGAATAATATGTGTGAGGGTACCCCAGGAGAGTTCCAAATGTGTGTGGGTAGAATATATATCCCACGGGGCTGAAATTGAAAAAAGTTGAAAAAAAGTTTTTTTTGGACTTAGTAATTTTTCCAGCGTTTATCAGACTTTCAGATAGGGAAAATGTCAGTGATCGTTCCGATTTCAGTTCCAGAGCGATTTGCCCTATGAGTCCTTGATATTTAGTCGTTTTCAGCCAATTTTCTGGATTTTTGAAAATTTCACTTTTTTGTGAAAATATCCACTAAATGAGGGAATAATATGTGTGAGGGTACCCCAGGAGCATTCCAAATGTGTGTGGGTAGAATATAAATCCCACGGGGATAAAATTGAAAAAAGTTGAAAAAAATTTTTTTTTGGACTTCGTAATTTTTCCGGCGTTTATCAGACTTTCAGATAGGGAAAATGTCAGTGAGCGTTCCGATTTCAGTTCCAGAGCGATTCGCCCAATTATTCCTTAATATTTAGTCATTTTCAGCCAATTTTCTGGATTTTTGAAAATTTCACTTTTTTGTGAAAATATCCACTAAATGAGGGAATAATATGTGTGAGGGTACCCCAGGAGAGTTCCAAATGTGTGTGGGTAGAACATAAATCCCACAGGGATAAAATTGAAAAAAGATGTAAAAAATTTTTTTTTGGACTTAGTAATTTTTCCGGCGTTTATCAGGCTTTCAGATAGGGGAAATGTCAGTGAGTGTTCCGATTTCAGTTCCAGAGCGATTCGCCCTATGAGTCCTTGATATTTAGTCGTTTTCAGCCAATTTTCTGGATTTTTAAAAATTTCACTTTTTTGTGAAAATATCCACTAAATGAGGGAATAATATGTGTGAGGGTACCCCAGGAGAGTTCCAAATGTGTGTGGGTAGAATATAAATCCCACGGGGATAAAATTGAAAAAAGTTGAAAAAAATTTTTTTTTGGACTTCGTAATTTTTCCGGTGTTTATCAGACTTTCAGATAGGGAAAATGTCAGTGAGCGTTCCGATTTCAGTTCCAGAGCGATTCGCCCAATTATTCCTTAATATTTAGTCGTTTTCAGCCAATTTTCTGGATTTTTGAAAATTTCACTTTTTTGTGAAAATATCCACTAAATGAGGGAATAATATGTGTGAGGGTACCCCAGGAGAGTTCCAAATGTGTGTGGGTAGAATATATATCCCACGGGGCTGAAATTGAAAAAAGTTGAAAAAAAGTTTTTTTTGGACTTAGTAATTTTTCCAGCGTTTATCAGACTTTCAGATAGGGAAAATGTCAGTGATCGTTCCGATTTCAGTTCCAGAGCGATTCGCCCTATGAGTCCTTGATATTTAGTCGTTTTCAGCCAATTTTCTGGATTTTTGAAAATTTCACTTTTTTGTGAAAATATCCACTAAATGAGGGAATAATATGTGTGAGGGTACCCCAGGAGCATTCCAAATGTGTGTGGGTAGAATATAAATCCCACGGGGATAAAATTGAAAAAAGTTGAAAAAAATTTTTTTTTGGACTTCGTAATTTTTCCGGCGTTTATCAGACTTTCAGATAGGGAAAATGTCAGTGAGCGTTCCGATTTCAGTTCCAGAGCGATTCGCCCAATTATTCCTTAATATTTAGTCATTTTCAGCCAATTTTCTGGATTTTTGAAAATTTCACTTTTTTGTGAAAATATCCACTAAATGAGGGAATAATATGTGTGAGGGTACCCCAGGAGAGTTCCAAATGTGTGTGGGTAGAATATAAATCCCACGGGGATAAAATTGAAAAAAGTTTTAAAAAAATTTTTTTTGGACTTAGTAATTTTTCCGGCGTTTATCAGACTTTCAGATAGGGGAAATGTCAGTGAGCGTTCCGATTTCAGTTCCAGAGCGATTCGCCCAATGAGTCCTTGATATTTAGTCGTTTTCAGCCAATTTTCTGGATTTTTGAAAATTTCACTTTTTTGAGAAAATATCCACTAAATGAGGGAATAATATGTGTGAGGGTACCCCAGGAGAGTTCCAAATGTGTGTGGGTAGAATATAAATCCCACGGGGATAAAATTGAAAAAAGTTGAAAAAAATTTTTTTTTGGACTTCGTAATTTTTCCGGTGTTTATCAGACTTTCAGATAGGGAAAATGTCAGTGAGCGTTCCGATTTCAGTTCCAGAGCGATTCGCCCAATTATTCCTTAATATTTAGTCGTTTTCAGCCAATTTTCTGGATTTTTGAAAATTTCACTTTTTTGTGAAAATATCCACCAAATGAGGGAATAATATGTGTGAGGGTACCCCCAGGAGAGTTCCAAATGTGTGTGGGTAGAATATAAATCCCACGGGGATAAAATTGAAAAAAGTTGAAAAAAATTTTTTTTTGGACTTAGTAATTTTTCCGGCGTTTATCAGACTTTCAGATAGGGGAAATGTCAGTGAGCATTCCGATTTCAGTTCCAGAGTGATTCGCCCAATGAGTCCTTGATATTTAGTCGTTTTAAGCCAATTTTCTGGATTTTTAAAAATTTCACTTTTTTGTGAAAATATCCACTAAATGAGGGAATAATATGTGTGAGGGTACCCCAGGAGAGTTCCAAATGTGTGTGGGTAGAATATATATCCCACGGGGGTGAAATTGAAAAAAGTTGAAAAAAATTTTTTTTTGGACTTAGTAATTTTTCCAGCGTTTATCAGACTTTCAGATAGGGAAAATGTCAGTGATCGTTCCGATTTCAGTTCCAGAGCGATTCGCCCCATGAGTCCTTGATATTTAGTCGTTTTCAGCCAATTTTCTGGATTTTTGAAAATTTCACTTTTTTGTGAAAATATCCACTAAATGAGGGAATAATATGTGTGAGGGTACCCCAGGAGCATTCCAAATGTGTGTGGGTAGAATATAAATCCCACGGGGATAAAATTGAAAAAAGTTGAAAAAAATTTTTTTTTGGACTTCGTAATTTTTCCGGCGTTTATCAGACTTTCAGATAGGGAAAATGTCAGTGAGCGTTCCGATTTCAGTTCCAGAGCGATTCGCCCAATGAGTCCTTGATATTTAGTCGTTTTCAGCCAATTTTCTGGATTTTTGAAAATTTCACTTTTTTGTGAAAATATCCAATAAATGAGGGAATAATATGTGTGAGGGTACCCCAGGAGAGTTCCAAATGTGTGTGGGTAGAATATAAATCCCACGGGGATAAAATTGAAAAAAGTTGAAAAAAATTTTTTTTGGGACTTCGTAATTTTTCCGGTGTTTATCAGACTTTCAGATAGGGAAAATGTCAGTGAGCGTTCCGATTTCAGTTCCAGAGTGATTCGCCCAATTATTCCTTAATATTTAGTGGTTTTCAGCCAATTTTCTGGATTTTTGAAAATTTCACTTTTTTGTGAAAATATACACTAAATGAGGGAATAATATGTGTGAGGGTACCCCAGGAGAGTTCCAAATGTGTGTGGGTAGAATATATATCCCACGGGGGTGAAATTGAAAAAAGTTGAAAAAAAATTTTTTTTGGACTTAGTAATTTTTCCGGCGTTTATCAGACTTTCAGATAGGGAAAATGTCAGTGAGCGTTCCGATTTCAGTTCTAGAGCGATTCGCCCAATGAGTCCTTAATATTTAGTCGTTTTCAGCCAATTTTCTGGATTTTTGAAAATTTCACTTTTTTGTGAAAATATCCACTAAATGAGGGAATAATATGTGTGAGGGTACCCCAGGAGAGTTCCAAATGTGTGTGGGTAGAATATAAATCCCACGGGGATAAAATTGAAAAAAGTTTAAAAAAAATTTTTTTTGGACTTAGTAATTTTTCCGGCGTTTATCAGGCTTTCAGATAGGGGAAATGTCAGTGAGCGTTCCGATTTCAGTTCCAGAGCGATTCGCCCTATGAGTCCTTGATATTTAGTCGTTTTCAGCCAATTTTCTGGATTTTTGAAAATTTCACTTTTTTGTGAAAATATCCACTAAATGAGGGAATAATATGTGTGAGGGTACCCCAGGAGCATTCCAAATGTGTGTGGGTAGAATATAAATCCCACGGGGATAAAATTGAAAAAAGTTGAAAAAAATTTTTTTTTGGACTTCGTAATTTTTCCGGCGTTTATCAGACTTTCAGATAGGGAAAATGTCAGTGAGCGTTCCTATTTCAGTTCCAGAGCGATTCGCCCAATTATTCCTTAATATTTAGTCATTTTCAGCCAATTTTCTGGATTTTTGAAAATTTCACTTTTTTGTGAAAATATCCACTAAATGAGGGAATAATATGTGTGAGGGTACCCCAGGAGAGTTCCAAATGTGTGTGGGTAGAATATAAATCCCACGGGGATAAAATTGAAAAAAGTTTAAAAAAAATTTTTTTTGGACTTCGTAATTTTTCCGGCGTTTATCAGACTTTCAGATAGGGAAAATGTCAGTGAGCGTTCCGATTTCAGTTCCAGAGCGATTCGCCCAATTATTCCTTAATATTTAGTCGTTTTCAGCCAATTTTCTGGATTTTTGAAAATTTCACTTTTTTGTGAAAATATCCACTAAATGAGGGAATAATATGTGTGAGGGTACCCCAGGAGAGTTCCAAATGTGTGTGGGTAGAATATATATCCCACGGGGGTGAAATTGAAAAAAGTTGAAAAAAATTTTTTTTTGGACTTAGTAATTTTTCCAGCGTTTATCAGACTTTCAGATAGGGAAAATGTCAGTGAGCGTTCCGATTTCAGTACCAGAGCGATTCGCCCCATGAGTCCTTGATATTTAGTCGTTTTCAGCCAATTTTCTGGATTTTTGAAAATTTCACTTTTTTGTGAAAATATCCACTAAATGAGGGAATAATATGTGTGAGGGTACCCCAGGAGAGTTCCAAATGTGTGTGGGTAGAATATAAATCCCACGGGGATAAAATTGAAAAAAGTTTAAAAAAATTTTTTTTTGGACTTAGTAATTTTTCCGGCGTTTATCAGACTTTCAGATAGGGGAAATGTCAGTGAGCATTCCGATTTCAGTTCCAGAGCGATTCGCCCAATGAGTCCTTGATATTTAGTCGTTTTCAGCCAATTTTCTGGATTTTTAAAAATTTCACTTTTTTGTGAAAATATCCACTAAATGAGGGAATAATATGTGTGAGGGTACCCCAGGAGAGTTCCAAATGTGTGTGTGTAGAATATATATCCCACGGGGGTAAAATTGAAAAAAGTTGAAAAAAAATTTTTTTTGGACTTAGTAATTTTTCCGGCGTTTATCAGACTTTCAGATAGGGAAAATGTCAGTGAGCGTTCCGATTTCAGTTCCAGAGCGATTCGCCCAATGAGTCCTTAATCTTTAGTCGTTTTCAGCCAATTTTCTGGATTTTTGAAAATTTCACTTTTTTGTGAAAATATCCACTAAATGAGGGAATAATATGTGTGAGGGTACCCCAGGAGAGTTCCAAATGTGTGTGGGTAGAATATAAATCCCACGTGGATAAAATTGAAAAAAGTTTTAAAAATTTTTTTTTTTGGACTTAGTAATTTTTCCGGCGTTTATCAGACTTTCAGATAGGGGAAATGTCAGTGAGCGTTCCGATTTCAGTTCCAGAGCGATTCGCCCAATGAGTCCTTGATATTTAGTCATTTTCAGCCAATTTTCTGGATTTTTAAAAATTTCACTTTTTTGTGAAAATATCCACTAAATGAGGGAATAATATGACTGAGGGTACCCCAGGAGAGTTCCAAATGTGTGTGGGTAGAATATAAATCCCACGGGGATAAAATTGAAAAAAGTTGAAAAAATTTTTTTTTTCGACTTAGTAATTTTTCCGGCGTTTATCAGACTTTCAGATAGGGGAAATGTCAGTGAGCGTTCCGATTTCAGTTCCAGAGCGATTCGCCCAATGAGTCCTTAATATTTAGTCGTTTTCAGCCAATTTTCTGGATTTTTGAAAATTTCACTTTTTTGTGAAAATATCTACTAAATGAGGGAATAATATGTGTGAGGGTACCCCAGGAGAGTTCCAAATGTGTGTGGGTAGAATATAAATCCCACGGGGATAAAATTGAAAAAAGTTGAAAAAAAATTTTTTTTGGACTTCGTAATTTTTCCGGCGTTTATCAGACTTTCAGATAGGGAAAATGTCAGTGAGCGTTCCGATTTCAGTTCCAGAGTGATTCGCCCAATGAGTCTTTGATATTTAGTCGTTTTCAGACAATTTTCTGGATTTTTGAAAATTTCACTTTTTTGTGAAAATATCCTCTAAATGAGGGAATAATATGTGTGAGGGTACCCCAGGAGAGTTCCAAATGTGTGTGGGTAGAATGTAAATCCCACGGGGATAAAATTGAAAAAAGTTGAAAAAAATTTTTTTTTGGACTTAGTAATTTTTCCGGCGTTTATCAGACTTTCACATAGGGAAAATGTCAGTGAGCGTTCCGATTTCAGTTCCAGAGCGATTCGCCCAATGAGTCCTTAATATTTAGTCGTTTTCAGCCAATTTTCTGGATTTTTGAAAATTTCACTTTTTTGTGAAAATATCCACTAAATGAGGGAATAATATGTGTGAGGGTACCCCAGGAGAGTTCCAAATGTGTGTGGGTAGAATATAAATCCCACGGGGATAAAATTGAAAAAAGTTTAAAAAAAATTTTTTTGGGACTTAGTAATTTTTCCGGCGTTTATCAGACTTTCAGATAGGGGAAATGTCTGTGAGCGTTCCGATTTCAGTTCCAGAGCGATTCGCCCAATGAGTCCTTGATATTTAGTCGTTTTCAGCCAATCTTCTGGATTTTTAAAAATTTCACTTTTTTGTGAAAATATCCACTAAATGAGGGAATAATATGTGTGAGGGTACCCCAGGAGAGTTCCAAATGTGTGTTGGTAGAATATATATCCCACGGGGGTGAAATTGAAAAAAGTTGAAAAAAATTTTTTTTTGGACTTAGTAATTTTTCCGGCGTTTATCAGACTTTCAGATAGGGGAAATGTCAGTGAGCATTCCGATTTCAGTTCCAGAGCGAGTCGCCCAATGAGTCCTTAAAATTTAGTCATTTCAGCCAATTTTCTGGATTTTTCAAAATTTCACTTTTTTGTGAAAATATCCACTAAATGAGGGAATAATATGTGTGAGGGTACCCCAGGAGAGTTCCAAATGTGTGTGGGTAGAACATAAATCCCACAGGGATAAAATTGAAAAAAGATGTAAAAAATTTTTTTTTGGACTTAGTAATTTTTCCGGCGTTTATCAGACTTTCAGATAGGGAAAATGTCAGTGAGCGTTCTGATTTCAATTCCAGAGCGATTCGCCCAATGAGTCCTTAATATTTAGTAGTTTTCAGCCAATTTTCTGGATTTTTGAAAATTTCACTTTTTTGTGAAAATATCCACTAAATGAGGGAATAATATGTGTGAGGGTACCCCAGGAGAGTTCCAAATGTGTGTGGGTAGAATATAAATCCCACGGGGATAAAATTGAAAAAAGTTGAAAAAAAATTTTTTTTGGACTTCGTAATTTTTCCGGTGTTTATCAGACTTTCAGATAGGGAAAATGTCAGTGAGCGTTCCGATTTCAGTTCCAGAGCGATTCGCCCAATTATTCCTTAATATTTAGTCATTTTCAGCCAATTTTCTGGATTTTTGAAAATTTCACTTTTTTGTGAAAATATCCACTAAATGAGGGAATAATATGTGTGAGGGTACCCCAGGAGAGTTCCAAATGTGTGTGGGTAGAATATAAATCCCACGGGGATAAAATTGAAAAAAGTTTTAAAAAAATTTTTTTTGGGACTTCGTAATTTTTCCGGTGTTTATCAGACTTTCAGATAGGGAAAATGTCAGTGAGCGTTCCGATTTCAGTTCCAGAGCGATTCGCCCAATTATTCCTTAATATTTAGTCGTTTTCAGCCAATTTTCTGGATTTTTGAAAATTTCACTTTTTTGTGAAAATATCCACTAAATGAGGGAATAATATGTGTGAGGGTACCCCAGGAGAGTTCCAAATGTGTGTGGGTAGAATATAAATCCCACGGGGATAAAATTGAAAAAAGTTTAAAAAAAATTTTTTTTGGACTTCGTAATTTTTCCGGCGTTTATCAGACTTTCAGATAGGGAAAATGTCAGTGAGCGTTCCGATTTCAGTTCCAGAGCGATTCGCCCAATTATTCCTTAATATTTAGTCGTTTTCAGCCAATTTTCTGGATTTTTGAAAATTTCACTTTTTTGTGAAAATATCCACTAAATGAGGGAATAATATGTGTGAGGGTACCCCAGGAGAGTTCCAAATGTGTGTGGGTAGAATATATATCCCACGGGGGTGAAATTGAAAAAAGTTGAAAAAAATTTTTTTTTGGACTTAGTAATTTTTCCAGCGTTTATCAGACTTTCAGATAGGGAAAATGTCAGTGATCGTTCCGATTTCAGTTCCAGAGCGATTCGCCCCATGAGTCCTTGATATTTAGTCGTTTTCAGCCAATTTTCTGGATTTTTGAAAATTTCACTTTTTTGTGAAAATATCCACTAAATGAGGGAATAATATGTGTGAGGGTACCCCAGGAGCATTCCAAATGTGTGTGGGTAGAATATAAATCCCACGGGGATAAAATTGAAAAAAGTTGAAAAAAATTTTTTTTTGGACTTCGTAATTTTTCCGGCGTTTATCAGACTTTCAGATAGGGAAAATGTCAGTGAGCGTTCCGATTTCAGTTCCAGAGCGATTCGCCCAATGAGTCCTTGATATTTAGTCGTTTTCAGCCAATTTTCTGGATTTTTGAAAATTTCACTTTTTTGTGAAAATATCCAATAAATGAGGGAATAATATGTGTGAGGGTACCCCAGGAGAGTTCCAAATGTGTGTGGGTAGAATATAAATCCCACGGGGATAAAATTGAAAAAAGTTTAAAAAAAATTTTTTTTGGACTTCGTAATTTTTCCGGCGTTTATCAGACTTTCAGATAGGGAAAATGTCAGTGAGCGTTCCGATTTCAGTTCCAGAGCGATTCGCCCAATTATTCCTTAATATTTAGTCGTTTTCAGCCAATTTTCTGGATTTTTGAAAATTTCACTTTTTTGTGAAAATATCCACTAAATGAGGGAATAATATGTGTGAGGGTACCCCAGGAGAGTTCCAAATGTGTGTGGGTAGAATATATATCCCACGGGGGTGAAATTGAAAAAAGTTGAAAAAAATTTTTTTTTGGACTTAGTAATTTTTCCAGCGTTTATCAGACTTTCAGATAGGGAAAATGTCAGTGAGCGTTCCGATTTCAGTACCAGAGCGATTCGCCCCATGAGTCCTTGATATTTAGTCGTTTTCAGCCAATTTTCTGGATTTTTGAAAATTTCACTTTTTTGTGAAAATATCCACTAAATGAGGGAATAATATGTGTGAGGGTACCCCAGGAGAGTTCCAAATGTGTGTGGGTAGAATATAAATCCCACGGGGATAAAATTGAAAAAAGTTTAAAAAAATTTTTTTTTGGACTTAGTAATTTTTCCGGCGTTTATCAGACTTTCAGATAGGGGAAATGTCAGTGAGCATTCCGATTTCAGTTCCAGAGCGATTCGCCCAATGAGTCCTTGATATTTAGTCGTTTTCAGCCAATTTTCTGGATTTTTAAAAATTTCACTTTTTTGTGAAAATATCCACTAAATGAGGGAATAATATGTGTGAGGGTACCCCAGGAGAGTTCCAAATGTGTGTGTGTAGAATATATATCCCACGGGGGTAAAATTGAAAAAAGTTGAAAAAAAATTTTTTTTGGACTTAGTAATTTTTCCGGCGTTTATCAGACTTTCAGATAGGGAAAATGTCAGTGAGCGTTCCGATTTCAGTTCCAGAGCGATTCGCCCAATGAGTCCTTAATCTTTAGTCGTTTTCAGCCAATTTTCTGGATTTTTGAAAATTTCACTTTTTTGTGAAAATATCCACTAAATGAGGGAATAATATGTGTGAGGGTACCCCAGGAGAGTTCCAAATGTGTGTGGGTAGAATATAAATCCCACGTGGATAAAATTGAAAAAAGTTTTAAAAATTTTTTTTTTTGGACTTAGTAATTTTTCCGGCGTTTATCAGACTTTCAGATAGGGAAAATGTCAGTGAGCGTTCCGATTTCAGTTCCAGAGTGATTCGCCCAATGAGTCTTTGATATTTAGTCGTTTTCAGACAATTTTCTGGATTTTTGAAAATTTCACTTTTTTGTGAAAATATCCTCTAAATGAGGGAATAATATGTGTGAGGGTACCCCAGGAGAGTTCCAAATGTGTGTGGGTAGAATGTAAATCCCACGGGGATAAAATTGAAAAAAGTTGAAAAAAATTTTTTTTTGGACTTAGTAATTTTTCCGGCGTTTATCAGACTTTCACATAGGGAAAATGTCAGTGAGCGTTCCGATTTCAGTTCCAGAGCGATTCGCCCAATGAGTCCTTAATATTTAGTCGTTTTCAGCCAATTTTCTGGATTTTTGAAAATTTCACTTTTTTGTGAAAATATCCACAAAATGAGGGAATAATATGTGTGAGGGTACCCCAGGAGAGTTCCAAATGTGTGTGGGTAGAATATAAATCCCACGGGGATAAAATTGAAAAAAGTTTAAAAAAAATTTTTTTGGGACTTAGTAATTTTTCCGGCGTTTATCAGACTTTCAGATAGGGGAAATGTCAGTGAGCGTTCCGATTTCAGTTCCAGAGCGATTCGCCCAATGAGTCCTTGATATTTAGTCGTTTTCAGCCAATCTTCTGGATTTTTAAAAATTTCACTTTTTTGTGAAAATATCCACTAAATGAGGGAATAATATGTGTGAGGGTACCCCAGGAGAGTTCCAAATGTGTGTGGGTAGAATATAAATCCCACGGGGATAAAATTGAAAAAAGTTTAAAAAAAATTTTTTTTGGACTTCGTAATTTTTCCGGCGTTTATCAGACTTTCAGATAGGGAAAATGTCAGTGAGCGTTCCGATTTCAGTTCCAGAGCGATTCGCCCAATTATTCCTTAATATTTAGTCGTTTTCAGCCAATTTTCTGGATTTTTGAAAATTTCACTTTTTTGTGAAAATATCCACTAAATGAGGGAATAATATGTGTGAGGGTACCCCAGGAGAGTTCCAAATGTGTGTGGGTAGAATATATATCCCACGGGGGTGAAATTGAAAAAAGTTGAAAAAAATTTTTTTTTGGACTTAGTAATTTTTCCAGCGTTTATCAGACTTTCAGGTAGGGAAAATGTCAGTGAGCGTTCCGATTTCAGTTCCAGAGCGATTCGCCCCATGAGTCCTTGATATTTAGTCGTTTTCAGCCAATTTTCTGGATTTTTGAAAATTTCACTTTTTTGTGAAAATATCCACTAAATGAGGGAATAATATGTGTGAGGGTACCCCAGGAGAGTTCCAAATGTGTGTGGGTAGAATATAAATCCCACGGGGATAAAATTGAAAAAAGTTTAAAAAAATTTTTTTTTGGACTTAGTAATTTTTCCGGCGTTTATCAGACTTTCAGATAGGGGAAATGTCAGTGAGCATTCCGATTTCAGTTCCAGAGCGATTCGCCCAATGAGTCCTTGATATTTAGTCGTTTTCAGCCAATTTTCTGGATTTTTAAAAATTTCACTTTTTTGTGAAAATATCCACTAAATGAGGGAATAATATGTGTGAGGGTACCCCAGGAGAGTTCCAAATGTGTGTGTGTAGAATATATATCCCACGGGGGTAAAATTGAAAAAAGTTGAAAAAAAATTTTTTTTGGACTTAGTAATTTTTCCGGCGTTTATCAGACTTTCAGATAGGGAAAATGTCAGTGAGCGTTCCGATTTCAGTTCCAGAGCGATTCGCCCAATGAGTCCTTAATCTTTAGTCGTTTTCAGCCAATTTTCTGGATTTTTGAAAATTTCACTTTTTTGTGAAAATATCCACTAAATGAGGGAATAATATGTGTGAGGGTACCCCAGGAGAGTTCCAAATGTGTGTGGGTAGAATATAAATCCCACGTGGATAAAATTGAAAAAAGTTTTAAAAATTTTTTTTTTTGGACTTAGTAATTTTTCCGGCGTTTATCAGACTTTCAGATAGGGGAAATGTCAGTGAGCGTTCCGATTTCAGTTCCAGAGCGATTCGCCCAATGAGTCCTTGATATTTAGTCATTTTCAGCCAATTTTCTGGATTTTTAAAAATTTCACTTTTTTGTGAAAATATCCACTAAATGAGGGAATAATATGACTGAGGGTACCCCAGGAGAGTTCCAAATGTGTGTGGGTAGAATATAAATCCCACGGGGATAAAATTGAAAAAAGTTGAAAAAAATTTTTTTTTGGACTTCGTAATTTTTCCGGCGTTTATCAGACTTTCAGATAGGGAAAATGTCAGTGAGCGTTCCGATTTCAGTTCCAGAGTGATTCGCCCAATGAGTCTTTGATATTTAGTCGTTTTCAGACAATTTTCTGGATTTTTGAAAATTTTACTTTTTTGTGAAAATATCCTCTAAATGAGGGAATAATATGTGTGAGGGTACCCCAGGAGAGTTCCAAATGTGTGTGGGTAGAATGTAAATCCCACGGGGATAAAATTGAAAAAAGTTGAAAAAAATTTTTTTTTGGACTTGGTAATTTTTCCGGCGTTTATCAGACTTTCACATAGGGAAAATGTCAGTGAGCGTTCCGATTTCAGTTCCAGAGCGATTCGCCCAATGAGTCCTTAATATTTAGTCGTTTTCAGCCAATTTTCTGGATTTTTGAAAATTTCACTTTTTTGTGAAAATATCCACTAAATGAGGGAATAATATGTGTGAGGGTACCCCAGGAGAGTTCCAAATGTGTGTGGGTAGAATATAAATCCCACGGGGATAAAATTGAAAAAAGTTTAAAAAAAATTTTTTTGGGACTTAGTAATTTTTCCGGCGTTTATCAGACTTTCAGATAGGGGAAATGTCAGTGAGCGTTCCGATTTCAGTTCCAGAGCGATTCGCCCAATGAGTCCTTGATATTTAGTCGTTTTCAGCCAATCTTCTGGATTTTTAAAAATTTCACTTTTTTGTGAAAATATCCACTAAATGAGGGAATAATATGTGTGAGGGTACCCCAGGAGAGTTCCAAATGTGTGTGGGTAGAATATATATCCCACGGGGGTGAAATTGAAAAAAGTTGAAAAAAATTTTTTTTTGGACTTAGTAATTTTTCCGGCGTTTATCAGACTTTCAGATAGGGGAAATGTCAGTGAGCATTCCGATTTCAGTTCCAGAGCGATTCGCCCAATGAGTCCTTAAAATTTAGTCATTTCAGCCAATTTTCTGGATTTTTCAAAATTTCACTTTTTTGTTTAAATATCCACTAAATGAGGGAATAATATGTGTGAGGGTACCCCAGGAGAGTTCCAAATGTGTGTGGGTAGAATATAAATCCCACAGGGATAAAATTGAAAAAAGATGTAAAAAATTTTTTTTTGGACTTAGTAATTTTTCCGGCGTTTATCAGACTTTCAGATAGGGAAAATGTCAGTGAGCGTTCTGATTTCAATTCCAGAGCGATTCGCCCAATGAGTCCTTAATATTTAGTAGTTTTCAGCCAATTTTCTGGATTTTTGAAAATTTCACTTTTTTGTGAAAATATCCACTAAATGAGGGAATAATATGTGTGAGGGTACCCCAGGAGAGTTCCAAATGTGTGTGGGTAGAATATAAATCCCACGGGGATAAAATTGAAAAAAGTTGAAAAAAAATTTTTTTTGGACTTCGTAATTTTTCCGGTGTTTATCAGACTTTCAGATAGGGAAAATGTCAGTGAGCGTTCCGATTTCAGTTCCAGAGCGATTCGCCCAATTATTCCTTAATATTTAGTCGTTTTCAGCCAATTTTCTGGATTTTTGAAAATTTCACTTTTTTGTGAAAATATCCACTAAATGAGGGAATAATAGGTGTGAGGGTACCCCAGGAGAGTTCCAAATGTGTGTGGGTAGAATATAAATCCCACGGGGATAAAATTGAAAAAAGTTTAAAAAAAATTTTTTTTGGACTTAGTAATTTTTCCGGCGTTTATCAGACTTTCAGATAGGGAAAATGTCAGTGAGCATTCCGATTTCAGTTCTAGAGCGATTCGCCCAATGAGTCCTTAATATTTAGTCGTTTTCAGCCAATTTTCTGGATTTTTGAAAATTTCACTTTTTTGTGAAAATATCCACTAAATGAGGGAATAATATGTGTGAGGGTACCCCAGGAGAGTTCCAAATGTGTGTGGGTAGAATGTAAATCCCACGGGGATAAAATTGAAAAAAGTTGAAAAAAATTTTTTTTTGGACTTAGTAATTTTTCCGGCGTTTATCAGACTTTCAGATAGGGAAAATGTCAGTGAGCGTTCCGATTTCAGTTTCAGAGCGATTCGCCCAATGAGTCCTTAATATTTAGTCGTTTTCAGCCAATTTTCTGGATTTTTGAAAATTTCACTTTTTTGTGAAAATATCCACTAAATGAGGGAATAATATGTGTGAGGGTACCCCAGGAGAGTTCCAAATGTGTGTGGGTAGAACATAAATCCCACGGGGATAAAATTGAAAAAAGATGTAAAAAATTTTTTTTTGGACTTAGTAATTTTTCCGGCGTTTATCAGACTTTCAGATAGGGAAAATGTCAGTGAGCATTCCGATTTCAGTTCCAGAGCGATTCGCCCAATTATTCCTTAATATTTAGTCGTTTTCAGCCAATTTTCTGGATTTTTGAAAATTTCACTTTTTTGTGAAAATATCCACTAAATGAGGGAATAATATGTGTGAGGGTACCCCAGGAGAGTTCCAAATGTGTGTGGGTAGAATATATATCCCACGGGGGTGAAATTGAAAAAAGTTGAAAAAAATTTTTTTTTGGACTTAGTAATTTTTCCGGCGTTTATCAGACTTTCAGATAGGGAAAATGTCAGTGAGCATTCCGATTTCAGTTCCAGAGCGATTCGCCCAATGAGTCCTTGATATTTAGTCGTTTTCAGCCAATTTTCTGGATTTTTAAAAATTTCACTTTTTTGTGACAATATCCACTAAATGAGGGAATAATATGTGTGAGGGTACCCCAGGAGAGTTCCAAATGTGTGTGGGTAGAATATAAATCCCACGGGGATAAAATTGAAAAAAGTTGAAAAAAATTTTTTTTGGACTTAGTAATTTTTCCGGCGTTTATCAGACTTTCAGATAGGGAAAATGTCAGTGAGCGTTCCGATTTCAGTTCCAGAGCGATTCGCCCAATGAGTCCTTAATATTTAGTCGTTTTCAGCCAATTTTCTGGATTTTTGAAAATTTCACTTTTTTGTGAAAATATCCACTAAATGAGGGAATAATATGTGTGAGGGTACCCCAGGAGAGTTCCAAATGCGTGTGGGTAGAATTTATATCCCACGGGGATAAAATTGAAAAAAGTTGAAAAAAATTTTTTTTGGACTTAGTAATTTTTCCGGCGTTTATCAGACTTTCAGATAGGGGAAATGTCAGTGAGCATTCCGATTTCAGTTCCAGAGCGATTCGCCCAATGAGTCCTTGATATTTAGTCGTTTTCAGCCAATTTTCTGGATTTTTAAAAATTTCACTTTTTTGTGAAAATATCCACTAAATGAGGGAATAATATGTGTGAGGGTACCCCAGGAGAGTTCCAAATGTGTGTGTGTAGAATATATATCCCACGGGGGTAAAATTGAAAAAAGTTGAAAAAAAATTTTTTTTGGACTTAGTAATTTTTCCGGCGTTTATCAGACTTTCAGATAGGGAAAATGTCAGTGAGCGTTCCGATTTCAGTTCCAGAGCGATTCGCCCAATGAGTCCTTAATCTTTAGTCGTTTTCAGCCAATTTTCTGGATTTTTGAAAATTTCACTTTTTTGTGAAAATATCCACTAAATGAGGGAATAATATGTGTGAGGGTACCCCAGGAGAGTTCCAAATGTGTGTGGGTAGAATATAAATCCCACGTGGATAAAATTGAAAAAAGTTTTAAAAATTTTTTTTTTTGGACTTAGTAATTTTTCCGGCGTTTATCAGACTTTCAGATAGGGGAAATGTCAGTGAGCGTTCCGATTTCAGTTCCAGAGCGATTCGCCCAATGAGTCCTTGATATTTAGTCATTTTCAGCCAATTTTCTGGATTTTTAAAAATTTCACTTTTTTGTGAAAATATCCACTAAATGAGGGAATAATATGACTGAGGGTACCCCAGGAGAGTTCCAAATGTGTGTGGGTAGAATATAAATCCCACGGGGATAAAATTGAAAAAAGTTGAAAAAATTTTTTTTTTCGACTTAGTAATTTTTCCGGCGTTTATCAGACTTTCAGATAGGGGAAATGTCAGTGAGCGTTCCGATTTCAGTTCCAGAGCGATTCGCCCAATGAGTCCTTAATATTTAGTCGTTTTCAGCCAATTTTCTGGATTTTTGAAAATTTCACTTTTTTGTGAAAATATCTACTAAATGAGGGAATAATATGTGTGAGGGTACCCCAGGAGAGTTCCAAATGTGTGTGGGTAGAATATAAATCCCACGGGGATAAAATTGAAAAAAGTTGAAAAAAATTTTTTTTTGGACTTCGTAATTTTTCCGGCGTTTATCAGACTTTCAGATAGGGAAAATGTCAGTGAGCGTTCCGATTTCAGTTCCAGAGTGATTCGCCCAATGAGTCCTTGATATTTAGTCGTTTTCAGCCAATCTTCTGGATTTTTAAAAATTTCACTTTTTTGTGAAAATATCCACTAAATGAGGGAATAATATGTGTGAGGGTACCCCAGGAGAGTTCCAAATGTGTGTGGGTAGAACATAAATCCCACAGGGATAAAATTGAAAAAAGATGTAAAAAATTTTTTTTTGGACTTAGTAATTTTTCCGGCGTTTATCAGACTTTCAGATAGGGAAAATGTCAGTGAGCGTTCTGATTTCAATTCCAGAGCGATTCGCCCAATGAGTCCTTAATATTTAGTAGTTTTCAGCCAATTTTCTGGATTTTTGAAAATTTCACTTTTTTGTGAAAATATCCACTAAATGAGGGAATAATATGTGTGAGGGTACCCCAGGAGAGTTCCAAATGTGTGTGGGTAGAATATAAATCCCACGGGGATAAAATTGAAAAAAGTTGAAAAAAAATTTTTTTTGGACTTCGTAATTTTTCCGGTGTTTATCAGACTTTCAGATAGGGAAAATGTCAGTGAGCGTTCCGATTTCAGTTCCAGAGCGATTCGCCCAATTATTCCTTAATATTTAGTCGTTTTCAGCCAATTTTCTGGATTTTTGAAAATTTCACTTTTTTGTGAAAATATCCACTAAATGAGGGAATAATAGGTGTGAGGGTACCCCAGGAGAGTTCCAAATGTGTGTGGGTAGAATATAAATCCCACGGGGATAAAATTGAAAAAAGTTTAAAAAAAATTTTTTTTGGACTTAGTAATTTTTCCGGCGTTTATCAGACTTTCAGATAGGGAAAATGTCAGTGAGCATTCCGATTTCAGTTCTAGAGCGATTCGCCCAATGAGTCCTTAATATTTAGTCGTTTTCAGCCAATTTTCTGGATTTTTGAAAATTTCACTTTTTTGTGAAAATATCCACTAAATGAGGGAATAATATGTGTGAGGGTACCCCAGGAGAGTTCCAAATGTGTGTGGGTAGAATATAAATCCCACGGGGATAAAATTGAAAAAAGTTTAAAAAAAATTTTTTTTGGACTTAGTAATTTTTCCGGCGTTTATCAGGCTTTCAGATAGGGGAAATGTCAGTGAGCGTTCCGATTTCAGTTCCAGAGCGATTCGCCCAATGAGTCCTTGATATTTAGTCGTTTTCAGCCAATTTTCTGGATTTTTGAAAATTTCACTTTTTTGTGAAAATATCCACTAAATGAGGGAATAATATGTGTGAGGGTACCCCAGGAGAGTTCCAAATGTGTGTGGGTAGAATGTAAATCCCACGGGGATAAAATTGAAAAAAGTTGAAAAAAATTTTTTTTTGGACTTAGTAATTTTTCCGGCGTTTATCAGACTTTCAGATAGGGAAAATGTCAGTGAGCGTTCCGATTTCAGTTTCAGAGCGATTCGCCCAATGAGTCCTTAATATTTAGTCGTTTTCAGCCAATTTTCTGGATTTTTGAAAATTTCACTTTTTTGTGAAAATATCCACTAAATGAGGGAATAATATGTGTGAGGGTACCCCAGGAGAGTTCCAAATGTGTGTGGGTAGAACATAAATCCCACGGGGATAAAATTGAAAAAAGATGTAAAAAATTTTTTTTTGGACTTAGTAATTTTTCCGGCGTTTATCAGACTTTCAGATAGGGAAAATGTCAGTGAGCATTCCGATTTCAGTTCCAGAGCGATTCGCCCAATTATTCCTTAATATTTAGTCGTTTTCAGCCAATTTTCTGGATTTTTGAAAATTTCACTTTTTTGTGAAAATATCCACTAAATGAGGGAATAATATGTGTGAGGGTACCCCAGGAGAGTTCCAAATGTGTGTGGGTAGAATATATATCCCACGGGGGTGAAATTGAAAAAAGTTGAAAAAAATTTTTTTTTGGACTTAGTAATTTTTCCGGCGTTTATCAGACTTTCAGATAGGGGAAATTTCAGTGAGCATTCCGATTTCAGTTCCAGAGCGATTCGCCCAATGAGTCCTTAATATTTAGTCGTTTTCAGCCAATTTTCTGGATTTTTGAAAATTTCCCTTTTTTGTGAAAATATCCACTAAATGAGGGAATAATATGTGTGAGGGTACCCCAGGAGAGTTCCAAATGTGTGTGGGTAGAATATAAATCCCACGGGGATAAAATTGAAAAAAGTTTAAAAAAATTTTTTTTTGGACTTGGTAATTTTTCCGGCGTTTATCAGACTTTCAGATAGGGAAAATGTCAGTGAGCGTTCCGATTTCAGTTCCAGAGCGATTCGCCCAATGAGTCCTTGATATTTAGTCGTTTTCAGCCAATTTTCTGGATTTTTAAAAATTTCACTTTTTTGTGAAAATATCCACTAAATGAGGGAATAATATGTGTGAGGGTACCCCAGGAGAGTTCCAAATGTGTGTGGGTAGAATATAAATCCCACGGGGATAAAATTGAAAAAAGTTGAAAAAAATTTTTTTTGGACTTAGTAATTTTTCCGGCGTTTATCAGACTTTCAGATAGGGAAAATGTCAGTGAGCGTTCCGATTTCAGTTCCAGAGCGATTCGCCCAATGAGTCCTTAATATTTAGTCGTTTTCAGCCAATTTTCTGGATTTTTGAAAATTTCACTTTTTTGTGAAAATATCCACTAAATGAGGGAATAATATGTGTGAGGGTACCCCAGGAGAGTTCCAAATGCGTGTGGGTAGAATTTATATCCCACGGGGATAAAATTGAAAAAAGTTGAAAAAAATTTTTTTTGGACTTAGTAATTTTTCCGGCGTTTATCAGACTTTCAGATAGGGGAAATGTCAGTGAGCATTCCGATTTCAGTTCCAGAGTGATTTGCCCAATGAGTCCTTGATATTTAGTCGTTTTCAGCCAATTTTCTGGATTTTTAAAAATTTCACTTTTTTGTGAAAATATCCACTAAATGAGGGAATAATATGTGTGAGGGTACCCCAGGAGAGTTCCAAATGTGTGTGGGTAGAATATAAATCCCACGGGGATAAAATTGAAAAAAGTTGAAAAAAATTTTTTTTGGACTTAGTAATTTTTCCGGCGTTTATCAGACTTTCAGATAGGGAAAATGTCAGTGAGCGTTCCGATTTCAGTTCCAGAGCGATTCGCCCAATGAGTCCTTAATATTTAGTCGTTTTCAGCCAATTTTCTGGATTTTTGAAAATTTCACTTTTTTGTGAAAATATCCACTAAATGAGGGAATAATATGTGTGAGGGTACCCCAGGAGAGTTCCAAATGCGTGTGGGTAGAATTTATATCCCACGGGGATAAAATTGAAAAAAGTTGAAAAAAATTTTTTTTGGACTTAGTAATTTTTCCGGCGTTTATCAGACTTTCAGATAGGGGAAATGTCAGTGAGCATTCCGATTTCAGTTCCAGAGTGATTTGCCCAATGAGTCCTTGATATTTAGTCGTTTTCAGCCAATTTTCTGGATTTTTAAAAATTTCACTTTTTTGTGAAAATATCCACTAAATGAGGGAATAATATGTGTGAGGGTACCCCAGGAGAGTTCCAAATGTGTGTGGGTAGAATATAAATCCCACGGGGATAAAATTGAAAAAAGTTGAAAAAAATTTTTTTTGGACTTAGTAATTTTTCCGGCGTTTATCAGACTTTCAGATAGGGAAAATGTCAGTGAGCGTTCCGATTTCAGTTCCAGAGCGATTCGCCCAATGAGTCCTTAATATTTAGTCGTTTTCAGCCAATTTTCTGGATTTTTGAAAATTTCACTTTTTTGTGAAAATATCCACTAAATGAGGGAATAATATGTGTGAGGGTACCCCAGGAGAGTTCCAAATGCGTGTGGGTAGAATTTATATCCCACGGGGATAAAATTGAAAAAAGTTGAAAAAAATTTTTTTTGGACTTAGTAATTTTTCCGGCGTTTATCAGACTTTCAGATAGGGGAAATGTCAGTGAGCATTCCGATTTCAGTTCCAGAGTGATTTGCCCAATGAGTCCTTGATATTTAGTCGTTTTCAGCCAATTTTCTGGATTTTTAAAAATTTCACTTTTTTGTGAAAATATCCACTAAATGAGGGAATAATATGTGTGAGGGTACCCCAGGAGAGTTCCAAATGTGTGTGGGTAGAATATATATCCCACGGGGGTGAATTTGAAAAAAGTTGAAAAAAATTTTTTTTTGGACTTAGTAATTTTTCCGGCGTTTATCAGACTTTCAGATAGGGAAAATGTCAGTGAGCATTCCGATTTCAGTTCCAGAGCGATTCGCCCAATGAGTCCTTAAAATTTAGTCATTTCAGCCAATTTTCTGGATTTTTCAAAATTTCACTTTTTTGTGAAAATATCCACTAAATGAGGGAATAATATGTGTGAGGGTACCCCAGGAGAGTTCCAAATGTGTGTGGGTAGAACATAAATCCCACAGGGATAAAATTGAAAAAAGATGTAAAAAATTTTTTTTTGGACTTAGTAATTTTTCCGGCGTTTATCAGACTTTCAGATAGGGAAAATGTCAGTGAGCGTTCTGATTTCAATTCCAGAGCGATTCGCCCAATGAGTCCTTAATATTTAGTAGTTTTCAGCCAATTTTCTGGATTTTTGAAAATTTCACTTTTTTGTGAAAATATCCACTAAATGAGGGAATAATATGTGTGAGGGTACCCCAGGAGAGTTCCAAATGTGTGTGGGTAGAATATAAATCCCACGGGGATAAAATTGAAAAAAGTTGAAAAAAATTTTTTTTGGACTTAGTAATTTTTCCGGCGTTTATCAGACTTTCAGATAGGGAAAATGTCAGTGAGCGTTCCGATTTCAGTTCCAGAGCGATTCGCCCAATGAGTCCTTAATATTTAGTCGTTTTCAGCCAATTTTCTGGATTTTTGAAAATTTCACTTTTTTGTGAAAATATCCACTAAATGAGGGAATAATATGTGTGAGGGTACCCCAGGAGAGTTCCAAATGCGTGTGGGTAGAATTTATATCCCACGGGGATAAAATTGAAAAAAGTTGAAAAAAATTTTTTTTGGACTTAGTAATTTTTCCGGCGTTTATCAGACTTTCAGATAGGGGAAATGTCAGTGAGCATTCCGATTTCAGTTCCAGAGTGATTTGCCCAATGAGTCCTTGATATTTAGTCGTTTTCAGCCAATTTTCTGGATTTTTAAAAATTTCACTTTTTTGTGAAAATATCCACTAAATGAGGGAATAATATGTGTGAGGGTACCCCAGGAGAGTTCCAAATGTGTGTGGGTAGAATATATATCCCACGGGGGTGAATTTGAAAAAAGTTGAAAAAAATTTTTTTTTAGACTTAGTAATTTTTCCGGCGTTTATCAGACTTTCAGATAGGGAAAATGTCAGTGAGCATTCCGATTTCAGTTCCAGAGCGATTCGCCCAATGAGTCCTTAAAATTTAGTCATTTCAGCCAATTTTCTGGATTTTTCAAAATTTCACTTTTTTGTGAAAATATCCACTAAATGAGGGAATAATATGTGTGAGGGTACCCCAGGAGAGTTCCAAATGTGTGTGGGTAGAACATAAATCCCACAGGGATAAAATTGAAAAAAGATGTAAAAAATTTTTTTTTGGACTTAGTAATTTTTCCGGCGTTTATCAGACTTTCAGATAGGGAAAATGTCAGTGAGCGTTCTGATTTCAATTCCAGAGCGATTCGCCCAATGAGTCCTTAATATTTAGTAGTTTTCAGCCAATTTTCTGGATTTTTGAAAATTTCACTTTTTTGTGAAAATATCCACTAAATGAGGGAATAATATGTGTGAGGGTACCCCAGGAGAGTTCCAAATGTGTGTGGGTAGAATATAAATCCCACGGGGATAAAATTGAAAAAAGTTGAAAAAAAATTTTTTTTGGACTTCGTAATTTTTCCGGTGTTTATCAGACTTTCAGATAGGGAAAATGTCAGTGAGCGTTCCGATTTCAGTTCCAGAGCGATTCGCCCAATTATTCCTTAATATTTAGTCGTTTTCAGCCAATTTTCTGGATTTTTGAAAATTTCACTTTTTTGTGAAAATATCCACTAAATGAGGGAATAATATGTGTGAGGGTACCCCAGGAGAGTTCCAAATGTGTGTGGGTAGAATATAAATCCCACGGGGATAAAATTGAAAAAAGTTTAAAAAAAATTTTTTTTGGACTTAGTAATTTTTCCGGCGTTTATCAGACTTTCAGATAGGGAAAATGTCAGTGAGCATTCCGATTTCAGTTCTAGAGCGATTCGCCCAATGAGTCCTTAATATTTAGTCGTTTTCAGCCAATTTTCTGGATTTTTGAAAATTTCACTTTTTTGTGAAAATATCCACTAAATGAGGGAATAATATGTGTGAGGGTACCCCAGGAGAGTTCCAAATGTGTGTGGGTAGAATATAAATCCCACGGGGATAAAATTGAAAAAAGTTTAAAAAAAATTTTTTTTGGACTTAGTAATTTTTCCGGCGTTTATCAGGCTTTCAGATAGGGGAAATGTCAGTGAGCGTTCCGATTTCAGTTCCAGAGCGATTCGCCCAATGAGTCCTTAATATTTAGTCGTTTTCAGCCAATATTCTGGATTTTTGAAAATTTCACTTTTTTGTGAAAATATCCACTAAATGAGGGAATAATATGTGTGAGGGTACCCCAGGAGAGTTCCAAATGTGTGTGGGTAGAATGTAAATCCCACAGGGATAAAATTGAAAAAAGTTGAAAAAAATTTTTTTTTGGACTTGGTAATTTTTCCGGCGTTTATCAGACTTTCAGATAGGGGAAATGTCAGTGAGCGTTCCGATTTCAGTTCCAGAGCGATTCGCCCAATGAGTCCTTAATATTTAGTCGTTTTCAGCCAATATTCTGGATTTTTGAAAATTTCACTTTTTTGTGAAAATATCCACTAAATGAGGGAATAATATGTGTGAGGGTACCCCAGGAGAGTTCCAAATGTGTGAGGGTAGAATATAAATCCCACGGGGATAAAATTGAAAAAAGTTTTAAAAAAAATTTTTTTGGACTTAGTAATTTTTCCGGCGTTTATCAGACTTTCAGATAGGGGAAATGTCAGTGAGCGTTCCGATTTCAGTTCCAGAGCGATTCGCCCAATGAGTCCTTGATATTTAGTCGTTTTCAGCCAATTTTCTGGATTTTTGAAAATTTCCCTTTTTTGTGAAAATATCCACTAAATGAGGGAATAATATGTGTGAGGGTACCCCAGGAGAGTTCCAAATGTGTGTGGGTAGAATATAAATCCCACGGGGATAAAATTGAAAAAAGTTTAAAAAAATTTTTTTTTGGACTTGGTAATTTTTCCGGCGTTTATCAGACTTTCAGATAGGGAAAATGTCAGTGAGCGTTCCGATTTCAGTTCCAGAGCGATTCGCCCAATGAGTCCTTGATATTTAGTCGTTTTCAGCCAATTTTCTGGATTTTTAAAAATTTCACTTTTTTGTGAAAATATCCACTAAATGAGGGAATAATATGAGTGAGGGTACCCCAGGAGAGTTCCAAATGTGTGTGGGTAGAATATAAATCCCACGGGGATAAAATTGAAAAAAGTTGAAAATTTTTTTTTTTTCGACTTAGTAATTTTTCCGGCGTTTATCAGACTTTCAGATAGGGGAAATGTCAGTGAGCGTTCCGATTTCAGTTCCAGAGCGATTCGCCCAATGAGTCCTTAATATTTAGTCGTTTTCAGCCAATTTTCTGGATTTTTGAAAATTTCCCTTTTTTGTGAAAATATCCACTAAATGAGGGAATAATATGTGTGAGGGTACCCCAGGAGAGTTCCAAATGTGTGTGGGTAGAATATAAATCCCACGGGGATAAAATTGAAAAAAGTTTAAAAAAATTTTTTTTTGGACTTGGTAATTTTTCCGGCGTTTATCAGACTTTCAGATAGGGAAAATGTCAGTGAGCGTTCCGATTTCAGTTCCAGAGCGATTCGCCCAATGAGTCCTTGATATTTAGTCGTTTTCAGCCAATTTTCTGGATTTTTAAAAATTTCACTTTTTTGTGAAAATATCCACTAAATGAGGGAATAATATGTGTGAGGGTACCCCAGGAGAGTTCCAAATGTGTGTGGGTAGAATATATATCCCACGAGGGTGAAATTGAAAAAAGTTGAAAAAAAATTTTTTTTGGACTTAGTAATTTTTCCGGCGTTTATCAGACTTTCAGATAGGGGAAATGTCAGTGAGCGTTCCGATTTCAGTTCCAGAGCGATTCGCCCAATGAGTCCTTAATATTTAGTCGTTTTCAGCCAATTTTCTGGATTTTTGAAAATTTCACTTTTTTGTGAAAATATCCACTAAATGAGGGAATAATATGTGTGAGGGTACCCAAGGAGAGTTCCAAATGTGTGTGGGTAGAATATAAATCCCACGGGGATAAAATTGAAAAAAGTTGAAAAAAATTTTTTTTTGGACTTAGTAATTTTTCCGGCGCTTATCAGACTTTCAGATAGGGAAAATGTCAGTGAGCGTTCCGATTTCAGTTCCAGAGCGATTCGCCCAATGAGTCCTTGATATTTAGTCGTTTTCAGCCAATTTTCTGGATTTTTGAAAATTTCACTTTTTTGTGAAAATATCCACTAAATGAGGGAATAATATGTGTGAGGGTACCCCAGGAGAGTTCCAAATGTGTGTGGGTAGAATATAAATCCCACGGGGATAAAATTGAAAAAAGTTGAAAAAAAATTTTTTTTGGACTTCGTAATTTTTCCGGCGTTTATCAGACTTTCAGATAGGGAAAATGTCAGTGAGCTTTCCGATTTCAGTTCCAGAGCGATTCGCCCAATGAGTCTTTGATATTTAGTCGTTTTCAGCCAATTTTCTGGATTTTTGAAAATTTCACTTTTTTGTGAAAATATCCACTAAATGAGGGAATAATATGTGTGAGGGTACCCCAGGAGAGTTCCAAATGTGTGAGGGTAGAATATAAATCACACGGGGATAAAATTGAAAAAAGTTTAAAAAAAATTTTTTTTGGACTTAGTAATTTTTCCGGCGTTTATCAGACTTTCAGATAGGGGAAATGTCAGTGAGCGTTCCGATTTCAGTTCCAGAGCGATTCGGCCAATGAGTCCTTAATATTTAGTCGTTTTCAGCCAATTTTCTGGATTTTTGAAAATTTCACTTTTTTGTGAAAATATCCACTAAATGAGGGAATAATATGTGTGAGGGTACCCCAGGAGAGTTCCAAATGTGTGTGGGTAGAATATAAATCCCACGGGGATAAAATTGAAAAAAGTTGAAAAAAATTTTTTTTTGGACTTAGTAATTTTTCCGGCGTTTATCAGACTTTCAGATAGGGGAAATGTCAGTGAGCGTTCCGATTTCAGTTCCAGAGCGATTCGCCCAATGAGTCCTTAATATTTAGTCGTTTTCAGCCAATTTTCTGGATTTTTGAAAATTTCACTTTTTTGTGAAAATATCTACTAAATGAGGGAATAATATGTGTGAGGGTACCCCAGGAGAGTTCCAAATGTGTGTGGGTAGAATATAAATCCCACGGGGATAAAATTGAAAAAAGTTGAAAAAAATTTTTTTTTGGACTTAGTAATTTTTCCGGCGTTTATCAGACTTTCAGATAGGGGAAATGTCAGTGAGCGTTCCGATTTCAGTTCCAGAGCGATTCGCCCAATGAGTCCTTGATATTTAGTCGTTTTCAGCCAATTTTCTGGATTTTTAAAAATTTCACTTTTTTGTGAAAATATCCACTAAATGAGGGAATAATATGTGTGAGGGTACCCCAGGAGAGTTCCAAATGTGTGTGGGTATAATATAAATCCCACGGGGATAAAATTGAAAAAAGTTGAAAAATTTTTTTTTTTCGACTCAGTAATTTTTCCGGCGTTTATCAGACTTTCAGATAGGGAAAATGTCAGTGAGCGTTCCGATTTCAGTTCCAGAGTGATTCGCCCAATGAGTCCTTAATATTTAGTCGTTTTCAGCCAATTTTCTGGATTTTTGAAAATTTCACTTTTTTGTGAAAATATCCACTAAATGAGGGAATAATATGTGTGAGGGTACCCCAGGAGAGTTCCAAATGTGTGTGAGTAGAATATAAATCCCACGGGGATAAAATTGAAAAAAGTTTTAAAAAATTTTTTTTTGGACTTAGTAATTTTTCCAGCGTTTATCAGACTTTCAGATAGGGGAAATGTCAGTGAGCGTTCCGATTTCAGTTCCAGAGCGATTCGGCCAATGAGTCCTTAATATTTAGTCGTTTTCAGCCAATTTTCTGGATTTTTGAAAATTTCACTTTTTTGTGAAAATATCCACTAAATGAGGGAATAATATGTGTGAGGGTACCCCAGGAGAGTTCCAAATGTGTGTGGGTAGAATATAAATCCCACGGGGATAAAATTGAAAAAAGTTTTAAAAAATTTTTTTTTGGACTTAGTAATTTTTCCGGCGTTTATCAGACTTTCAGATAGGGGAAATGTCAGTGAGCGTTCCGATTTCAGTTCCAGAGCGATTCGCCCAATGAGTCCTTGATATTTAGTCGTTTTCAGCCAATTTTCTGGATTTTTGAAAATTTCACTTTTTTGTGAAAATATCCACTAAATGATGGAATAATATGTGTGAGGGTACCCCAGGAGAGTTCCAAATGTGTGTGGGTAGAATGTAAATCCCACGGGGATAAAATTGAAAACAGTTGAAAAAAATTTTTTTTTTGGACTTAGTAATTTTTCCGGCGTTTATCAGACTTTCAGATAGGGAAAATGTCAGTGAGCGTTCCGATTTCAGTTCCAGAGTGATTCGCCCAATGAGTCCTTAATATTTAGTCGTTTTCAGCCAATTTTCTGGATTTTTGAAAATTTCACTTTTTTGTGAAAATATCCACTAAATGAGGGAATAATATGTGTGAGGGTACCCCAGGAGAGTTCCAAATGTGTGTGGGTAGAATATAAATCCCACGGGGATAAAATTGAAAAAAAGTTTTAAAAAATTTTTTTTTGGACTTAGTAATTTTTCCGGCGTTTATCAGACTTTCAGATAGGGGAAATGTCAGTGAGCGTTCCGATTTCAGTTCCAGAGCGATTCGCCCAATGAGTCCTTGATATTTAGTCGTTTTCAGCCAATTTTCTGGATTTTTGAAAATTTCACTTTTTTGTGAAAATATCCACTAAATGAGGGAATAATATGTGTGAGGGTACCCCAGGAGAGTTCCAAATGTGTGTGGGTAGAATATAAATCCCACGGGGATAAAATTGAAAAAAGTTTTAAAAAATTTTTTTTTGGACTTAGTAATTTTTCCGGCGTTTATCAGACTTTCAGATAGGGGAAATGTCAGTGAGCGTTCCGATTTCAGTTCCAGAGCGATTCGCCCAATGAGTCCTTGATATTTAGTCGTTTTCAGCCAATTTTCTGGATTTTTAAAAATTTCACTTTTTTGTGAAAATATCCACTAAATGAGGGAATAATATGTGTGAGGGTACCCCAGGAGAGTTCCAAATGTGTGTGGGTAGAATATAAATCCCACGGGGATAAAATTGAAAAAAGTTGAAAAAATTTTTTTTTTCGACTCAGTAATTTTTCCGGCGTTTATCAGACTTTCAGATAGGGGAAATGTCAGTGAGCGTTCCGATTTCAGTTCCAGAGCGATTCGCCCAATGAGTCCTTGATATTTAGTCGTTTTCAGCCAATTTTCTGGATTTTTAAAAATTTCACTTTTTTGTGAAAATATCCACTAAATGAGGGAATAATATATGTGAGGGTACCCCAGGAGAGTTCCAAATGTGTGTGGGTAGAATATAAATCCCACGGGGATAAAATTGAAAAAAGTTGAAAAAAATTTTTTTTTCGACTCAGTAATTTTTCCGGCGTTTATCAGACTTTCAGATAGGGGAAATGTCAGTGAGCGTTCCGATTTCAGTTCCAGAGCGATTCGCCCAATGAGTCCTTAATATTTAGTCGTTTTCAGCCAATTTTCTGGATTTTTGAAAATTTCACTTTTTTGTGAAAATATCTATTAAATGAGGGAATAATATGTGTGAGGGTACCCCAGGAGAGTTCCAAATGTGTGTGGGTAGAATATAAATCCCACGGGGATAAAATTGAAAACAGTTGAAAAAAATTTTTTTTTGGACTTAGTAATTTTTCCGGCGTTTATCAGACTTTCAGATAGGGAAAATGTCAGTGAGCGTTCCGATTTCAGTTCCAGAGTGATTCGCCCAATGAGTCCTTAATATTTAGTCGTTTTCAGCCAATTTTCTGGATTTTTGAAAATTTCACTTTTTTGTGAAAATATCCACTAAATGAGGGAATAATATGTGTGAGGGTACCCCAGGAGAGTTCCAAATGTGTGTGGGTAGAATATAAATCCCACGGGGATAAAATTGAAAAAAGTTGAAAAATTTTTTTTTTGCGACTCAGTAATTTTTCCGGCGTTTATCAGACTTTCAGATAGGGGAAATGTCAGTGAGCGTTCCGATTTCAGTTCCAGAGCGATTCGCCCAATGAGTCCTTAATATTTAGTCGTTTTCAGCCAATTTTCTGGATTTTTGAAAATTTCACTTTTTTGTGAAAATATCTACTAAATGAGGGAATAATATGTGTGAGGGTACCCCAGGAGAGTTCCAAATGTGTGTGGGTAGAATATAAATCCCACGGGGATAAAATTGAAAACAGTTGAAAAAAATTTTTTTTTGGACTTAGTAATTTTTCCGGCGTTTATCAGACTTTCAGATAGGGAAAATGTCAGTGAGCGTTCCGATTTCAGTTCCAGAGTGATTCGCCCAATGAGTCCTTAATATTTAGTCGTTTTCAGCCAATTTTCTGGATTTTTGAAAATTTCACTTTTTTGTGAAAATATCCACTAAATGAGGGAATAATATGTGTGAGGGTACTCCAGGAGAGTTCCAAATGTGTGTGGGTAGAATATAAATCCCACGGGGATAAAATTGAAAAAAGTTGAAAAAATTTTTTTTTTCGACTCAGTAATTTTTCCGGCGTTTATCAGACTTTCAGATAGGGGAAATGTCAGTGAGCGTTCCGATTTCAGTTCCAGAGCGATTCGCCCAATGAGTCCTTAATATTTAGTCGTTTTCAGCCAATTTTCTGGATTTTTGAAAATTTCACTTTTTTGTGAAAATATCTACTAAATGAGGGAATAATATGTGTGAGGGTACCCCAGGAGAGTTCCAAATGTGTGTGGGTAGAATATAAATCCCACGGGGATAAAATTGAAAAAAGTTGAAAAAAATTTTTTTTTGGACTTAGTAATTTTTCCGGTGTTTATCAGACTTTCAGATAGGGGAAATGTCAGTGAGCGTTCCGATTTCAGTTCCAGAGCGATTCGCCCAATGAGTCCTTGATATTTAGTCGTTTTCAGCCAATTTTCTGGATTTTTAAAAATTTCACTTTTTTGTGAAAATATCCACTAAATGAGGGAATAATATGTGTGAGGGTACCCCAGGAGAGTTCCAAATGTGTGTGGGTAGAATATAAATCCCACGGGGATAAAATTGAAAAAAGTTGAAAAAATTTTTTTTTTCGACTCAGTAATTTTTCCGGCGTTTATCAGACTTTCAGATAGGGTAAATGTCAGTGAGCGTTGGGATTTCAGTTCCAGAGCGATTCGCCCAATAAGTCCTTAATATTTAGTCGTTTTCAGCCAATTTTTGGGATTTTTGAAAATTTCACTTTTTTGTGAAAATATCCACTAAATGATGGAATAATATGTGTGAGGGTACCCCAGGAGAGTTCCAAATGTGTGTGGGTAGAATGTAAATCCCACGGGGATAAAATTGAAAACAGTTGAAAAAAATTTTTTTTTGGACTTAGTAATTTTTCCGGCGTTTATCAGACTTTCAGATAGGGAAAATGTCAGTGAGCGTTCCGATTTCAGTTCCAGAGTGATTCGCCCAATGAGTCCTTAATATTTAGTCGTTTTCAGCCAATTTTCTGGATTTTTGAAAATTTCACTTTTTTGTGAAAATATCCACTAAATGAGGGAATAATATGTGTGAGGGTACCCCAGGAGAGTTCCAAATGTGTGTGGGTAGAATATAAATCCCACGGGGATAAAATTGAAAAAAGTTTTAAAAAATTTTTTTTTGGACTTAGTAATTTTTCCAGCGTTTATCAGACTTTCAGATAGGGGAAATGTCAGTGAGCGTTCCGATTTCAGTTCCAGAGCGATTCGGCCAATGAGTCCTTAATATTTAGTCGTTTTCAGCCAATTTTCTGGATTTTTGAAAATTTCACTTTTTTGTGAAAATATCTACTAAATGAGGGAATAATATGTGTGAGGGTACCCCAGGAGAGTTCCAAATGTGTGTGGGTAGAATAAAAATCCCACGGGGATAAAATTGAAAAAAGTTGAAACAAATATTTTTTTGGACTTAGTAATTTTTCAGGCGTTTATCAGACTTTCAGATAGGGAAAATGTCAGTGAGCGTTCCGATTTCAGTTCCAGAGTGATTCGCCCAATGAGTCCTTAATATTTAGTCGTTTTCAGCCAATTTTCTGGATTTTTGAAAATTTCACTTTTTTGTGAAAATATCCACTAAATGAGGGAATAATATGTGTGAGGGTTCCCCAGGAGAGTTCCAAATGTGTGTGGGTAGAATATAAATCCCACGGGGATAAAATTGAAAAAAGTTTTAAAAAATTTTTTTTTGGACTTAGTAATTTTTCCGGCGTTTATCAGACTTTCAGATAGGGGAAATGTCAGTGAGCGTTCTGATTTCAGTTCCAGAGCGATTCGCCCAATGAGTCCTTGATATTTAGTCGTTTTCAGCCAATTTTCTGGATTTTTAAAAATTTCACTTTTTTGTGAAAATATCCACTAAATGAGGGAATAATATGTGTGAGGGTACCCCAGGAGAGTTCCAAATGTGTGTGGGTAGAATATAAATCCCACGGGGATAAAATTGAAAAAAGTTGAAAAAATTTTTTTTTTCGACTCAGTAATTTTTCCGGCGTTTATCAGACTTTCAGATAGGGGAAATGTCAGTGAGCGTTCCGATTTCAGTTCCAGAGCGATTCGCCCAATGAGTCCTTAATATTTAGTCGTTTTCAGCCAATTTTCTGGATTTTTGAAAATTTCACTTTTTTGTGAAAATATCCACTAAATGATGGAATAATATGTGTGAGGGTACCCCAGGAGAGTTCCAAATGTGTGTGGGTAGAATGTAAATCCCACGGGGATAAAATTGAAAACAGTTGAAAAAAATTTTTTTTTTGACTTAGTAATTTTTCCGGCGTTTATCAGACTTTCAGATAGGGAAAATGTCAGTGAGCGTTCCGATTTCAGTTCCAGAGTGATTCGCCCAATGAGTCCTTAATATTTAGTCGTTTTCAGCCAATTTTCTGGATTTTTGAAAATTTCACTTTTTTGTGAAAATATCCACTAAATGAGGGAATAATATGTGTGAGGGTACCCCAGGAGAGTTCCAAATGTGTGTGGGTAGAATATAAATCCCACGGGGATAAAATTGAAAAAAGTTTTAAAAAATTTTTTTTTGGACTTAGTAATTTTTCCGGCGTTTATCAGACTTTCAGATAGGGGAAATGTCAGTGAGCGTTCCGATTTCAGTTCCAGAGCGATTCGCCCAATGAGTCCTTAATATTTAGTCGTTTTCAGCCAATTTTCTGGATTTTTGAAAATTTCACTTTTTTGTGAAAATATCTACTAAATGAGGGAATAATATGTGTGAGGGTACCCCAGGAGAGTTCCAAATGTGTGTGGGTAGAATATAAATCCCACGGGGATAAAATTGAAAACAGTTGAAAAAAATTTTTTTTTGGACTTAGTAATTTTTCCGGCGTTTATCAGACTTTCAGATAGGGAAAATGTCAGTGAGCGTTCCGATTTCAGTTCCAGAGTGATTCGCCCAATGAGTCCTTAATATTTAGTCGTTTTCAGCCAATTTTCTGGATTTTTGAAAATTTCACTTTTTTGTGAAAATATCCACTAAATGAGGGAATAATATGTGTGAGGGTACCCCAGGAGAGTTCCAAATGTGTGTGGGTAGAATATAAATCCCACGGGGATAAAATTGAAAAAAGTTGAAAAAATTTTTTTTTTCGACTCAGTAATTTTTCCGGCGTTTATCAGACTTTCAGATAGGGGAAATGTCAGTGAGCGTTCCGATTTCAGTTCCAGAGCGATTCGCCCAATGAGTCCTTAATATTTAGTCGTTTTCAGCCAATTTTCTGGATTTTTGAAAATTTCACTTTTTTGTGAAAATATCTACTAAATGAGGGAATAATATGTGTGAGGGTACCCCAGGAGAGTTCCAAATGTGTGTGGGTAGAATATAAATCCCACGGGGATAAAATTGAAAACAGTTGAAAACAATTTTTTTTTGGACTTAGTAATTTTTCCGGCGTTTATCAGACTTTCAGATAGGGAAAATGTCAGTGAGCGTTCCGATTTCAGTTCCAGAGTGATTCGCCCAATGAGTCCTTAATATTTAGTCGTTTTCAGCCAATTTTCTGGATTTTTGAAAATTTCACTTTTTTGTGAAAATATCCACTAAATGAGGGAATAATATGTGTGAGGGTACCCCAGGAGAGTTCCAAATGTGTGTGGGTAGAATATAAATCCCACGGGGATAAAATTGAAAAAAGTTTTAAAAAATTTTTTTTTGGACTTAGTAATTTTTCCGGCGTTTATCAGACTTTCAGATAGGGGAAATGTCAGTGAGCGTTCCGATTTCAGTTCCAGAGCGATTCGCCCAATGAGTCCTTGATATTTAGTCGTTTTCAGCCAATTTTCTGGATTTTTAAAAATTTCACTTTTTTGTGAAAATATCCACTAAATGAGGGAATAATATGTGTGAGGGTACCCCAGGAGAGTTCCAAATGTGTGTGGGTAGAATATAAATCCCACGGGGATAAAATTGAAAAAAGTTGAAAAAAATTTTTTTTTCGACTCAGTAATTTTTCCGGCGTTTATCAGACTTTCAGATAGGGGAAATGTCAGTGAGCGTTCCGATTTCAGTTCCAGAGCGATTCGCCCAATGAGTCCTTAATATTTAGTCGTTTTCAGCCAATTTTCTGGATTTTTGAAAATTTCACTTTTTTGTGAAAATATCTACTAAATGAGGGAATAATATGTGTGAGGGTACCCCAGGAGAGTTCCAAATGTGTGTGGCTAGAATATAAATCCCACGGGGATAAAATTGAAAAAAGTTGAAAAAAATTTTTTTTTGGACTTAGTAATTTTTCCGGCGTTTATCAGACTTTCAGATAGGGGAAATGTCAGTGAGCGTTCCGATTTCAGTTCCAGAGCGATTCGCCCAATGAGTCCTTAATATTTAGTCGTTTTCAGCCAATTTTCTGGATTTTTGAAAATTTCACTTTTTTGTGAAAATATCCACTAAATGATGGAATAATATGTGTGAGGGTACCCCAGGAGAGTTCCAAATGTGTGTGGGTAGAATGTAAATCCCACGGGGATAAAATTGAAAACAGTTGAAAAAAAATTTTTTTTGGACTTAGTAATTTTTCCGGCGTTTATCAGACTTTCAGATAGGGAAAATGTGAGTGAGCGTTCCGATTTCAGTTCCAGAGTGATTCGCCCAATGAGTCCTTAATATTTAGTCGTTTTCAGCCAATTTTCTGGATTTTTGAAAATTTCACTTTTTTGTGAAAATATCCACTAAATGAGGGAATAATATGTGTGAGGGTACCCCAGGAGAGTTCCAAATGTGTGTGGGTAGAATATAAATCCCACGGGGATAAAATTGAAAAAAGTTTAAAAAAATTTTTTTTTGGACTTAGTAATTTTTCCGGCGTTTATCAGACTTTCAGATAGGGGAAATGTCAGTGAGCGTTCCGATTTCAGTTCCAGAGCGATTCGCCCAATGAGTCCTTGATATTTAGTCGTTTTCAGCCAATTTTCTGGATTTTTAAAAATTTCACTTTTTTGTGAAAATATCCACTAAATGAGGGAATAATATGTGTGAGGGTACCCCAGGAGAGTTCCAAATGTGTGTGGGTAGAATATAAATCCCACGGGGATAAAATTGAAAAAAGTTGAAAAAATTTTTTTTTTGGACTTAGTAATTTTTCCGGCGTTTATCAGACTTTCAGATAGGGGAAATGTCAGTGAGCGTTCCGATTTCAGTTCCAGAGCGATTCGCCCAATGAGTCCTTGATATTTAGTCGTTTTCAGCCAATTTTCTGGATTTTTAAAAATTTCACTTTTTTGTGAAAATATCCACTAAATGAGGGAATAATATGAGTGAGGGTACCCCAGGAGAGTTCCAAATGTGTGTGGGTAGAATATAAATCCCACGGGGATAAAATTGAAAAAAGTTGAAAAAATTTTTTTTTTCGACTTAGTAATTTTTCCGGCGTTTATCAGACTTTCAGATAGGGGAAATGTCAGTGAGCGTTCCGATTTCAGTTCCAGAGCGATTCGCCCAATGAGTCCTTAATATTTAGTCGTTTTCAGCCAATTTTCTGGATTTTTGAAAATTTCACTTTTTTGTGAAAATATCCACTAAATGAGGGAATAATATGTGTGAGGGTACCCCAGGAGAGTTCCAAATGTGTGTGGGTAGAATATAAATTCCACGGGGATAAAATTGAAAAAAGTTGAAAAAAATTTTTTTTTGGACTTCGTATTTTTTCCGGCGTTTATCAGACTTTCAGATAGGGAAAATGTCAGTGAGCATTCCGATTTCAGTTCCAGAGCGATTCGCCCAATTATTCCTTAATATTTAGTCGTTTTCAGCCAATTTTCTGGATTTTTGAAAATTTCACTTTTTTGTGAAAATATCCACTAAATGAGGGAATAATATGTGTGAGGGTACCCCAGGAGAGTTCCAAATGTGTGTGGGTAGAATGTAAATCCCACGGGGATAAAATTGAAAAAAGTTGAAAAAAATTTTTTTTTGGACTTAGTAATTTTTCCGGCGTTTATCAGACTTTCAGATAGGGGAAATGTGAGTGAGCGTTCCGATTTCAGTTCCAGAGCGATTCGCCCAATGAGTCCTTGATATTTAGTCGTTTTCAGCCAATTTTCTGGATTTTTAAAAATTTCACTTTTTTGTGAAAATATCCACTAAATGAGGGAATAATATGTGTGAGGGTACCCCAGGAGAGTTCCAAATGTGTGCGGGTAGAATATAAATCCCACGGGGATAAAATTGAAAAAAGTTGAAAAAATTTTTTTTTTCGACTCAGTAATTTTTCCGGCGTTTATCAGACTTTCAGATAGGGGAAATGTCAGTGAGCGTTCCGATTTCAGTTCCAGAGCGATTCGCCCAATGAGTCCTTAATATTTAGTCGTTTTCAGCCAATTTTCTGGATTTTTGAAAATTTCACTTTTTTGTGAAAATATCCACTAAATGAGGGAATAATATGTGTTAGGGTACCCCAGGAGAGTTCCAAATGTGTGTGGGTAGAATATAAATCCCACGGGGATAAAATTGAAAAAAGTTGAAAAAAATTTTTTTTTGGTCTTAGTAATTTTTCCGGCGTTTATCAGACTTTCAGATAGGTGAAATGTCAGTGAGCGTTCCGATTTCAGTTCCAGAGTGATTCGCCCAATGAGTCCTTAATATTTAGTCGTTTTCAGCCAATTTTCTGGATTTTTGAAAATTTCACTTTTTTGTGAAAATATCCACTAAATGAGGGAATAATATGTGTGAGGGTACCCCAGGAGAGTTCCAAATGTGTGTGGGTAGAATATAAATCCCACGGGGATAAAATTGAAAAAAGTTTTAAAAAATTTTTTTTTGGACTTAGTAATTTTTCCGGCGTTTATCAGACTTTCAGATAGGGGAAATGTCAGTGAGCGTTCCGATTTCAGTTCCAGAGCGATTCGCCCAATGAGTCCTTGATATTTAGTCGTTTTCAGCCAATTTTCTGGATTTTTAAAAATTTCACTTTTTTGTGAAAATATCCACTAAATGAGGGAATAATATGAGTGAGGGTACCCCAGGAGAGTTCCAAATGTGTGTGGGTAGAATATAAATCCCACGGGGATAAAATTGAAAAAAGTTGAAAAATTTTTTTTTTTCGACTTAGTAATTTTTCCGGCGTTTATCAGACTTTCAGATAGGGGAAATGTCAGTGAGCGTTCCGATTTCAGTTCCAGAGCGATTCGCCCAATGAGTCCTTAATATTTAGTCGTTTTCAGCCAATTTTCTGGATTTTTGAAAATTTCACTTTTTTGTGAAAATATCCACTAAATGAGGGAATAATATGTGTGAGGGTACCCCAGGAGAGTTCCAAATGTGTGTGGGTAGAATATAAATCCCACGGGGATAAAATTGAAAAAAGTTGAAAAAAATTTTTTTTTGGACTTCGTATTTTTTCCGGCGTTTATCAGACTTTCAGATAGGGAAAATGTCAGTGAGCATTCCGATTTCAGTTCCAGAGCGATTCGCCCAATTATTCCTTAATATTTAGTCGTTTTCAGCCAATTTTCTGGATTTTTGAAAATTTCACTTTTTTGTGAAAATATCCACTAAATGAGGGAATAATATGTGTGAGGGTACCCCAGGAGAGTTCCAAATGTGTGTGGGTAGAATGTAAATCCCACGGGGATAAAATTGAAAAAAGTTGAAAAAAATTTTTTTTTGGACTTAGTAATTTTTCCGGCGTTTATCAGACTTTCAGATAGGGGAAATGTCAGTGAGCGTTCCGATTTCAGTTCCAGAGCGATTCGCCCAATGAGTCATTGATATTTAGTCGTTTTCAGCCAATTTTCTGGATTTTTAAAAATTTCACTTTTTTGTGAAAATATCCACTAAATGAGGGAATAATATGTGTGAGGGTACCCCAGGAGAGTTCCAAATGTGTGCGGGTAGAATATAAATCCCACGGGGATAAAATTGAAAAAAGTTGAAAAATTTTTTTTTTTCGACTCAGTAATTTTTCCGGCGTTTATCAGACTTTCAGATAGGGGAAATGTCAGTGAGCGTTCCGATTTCAGTTCCAGAGCGATTCGCCCAATGAGTCCTTAATATTTAGTCGTTTTCAGCCAATTTTCTGGATTTTTGAAAATTTCACTTTTTTGTGAAAATATCCACTAAATGATGGAATAATATGTGTGAGGGTACCCCAGGAGAGTTCCAAATGTGTGTGGGTAGAATGTAAATCCCACGGGGATAAAATTGAAAACAGTTGAAAAAAATTTTTTTTTGGACTTAGTAATTTTTCCGGCGTTTATCAGACTTTCAGATAGGGAAAATGTGAGTGAGCGTTCCGATTTCAGTTCCAGAGCGATTCGCCCAATTATTCCTTAATATTTAGTCGTTTTCAGCCAATTTTCTGGATTTTTGAAAATTTCACTTTTTTGTGAAAATATCCACTAAATGAGGGAATAATATGTGTGAGGGTACCCCAGGAGAGTTCCAAATGTGTGTGGGTAGAATATAAATCCCACGGGGATAAAATTGAAAAAAGTTTTAAAAAATTTTTTTTTGGACTTAGTAATTTTTCCGGCGTTTATCAGACTTTCAGATAGGGGAAATGTCAGTGAGCGTTCCGATTTCAGTTCCAGAGTGATTCGCCCAATGAGTCCTTAATATTTAGTCGTTTTCAGCCAATTTTCTGGATTTTTGAAAATTTCACTTTTTTGTGAAAATATCCACTAAATGAGGGAATAATATGTGTGAGGGTACCCCAGGAGAGTTCCAAATGTGTGTGGGTAGAATATAAATCCCACGGGGATAAAATTGAAAAAAGTTTAAAAAAATTTTTTTTTGGACTTAGTAATTTTTCCGGCGTTTATCAGACTTTCAGATAGGGGAAATGTCAGTGAGCGTTCCGATTTCAGTTCCAGAGCGATTCGCCCAATGAGTCCTTGATATTTAGTCGTTTTCAGCCAATTTTCTGGATTTTTAAAAATTTCACTTTTTTGTGAAAATATCCACTAAATGAGGGAATAATATGAGTGAGGGTACCCCAGGAGAGTTCCAAATGTGTGTGGGTAGAATATAAATCCCACGGGGATAAAATTGAAAAAAGTTGAAAAATTTTTTTTTTTCGACTTAGTAATTTTTCCGGCGTTTATCAGACTTTCAGATAGGGGAAATGTGAGTGAGCGTTCCGATTTCAGTTCCAGAGCGATTCGCCCAATGAGTCCTTAATATTTAGTCGTTTTCAGCCAATTTTCTGGATTTTTGAAAATTTCACTTTTTTGTGAAAATATCCACTAAATGAGGGAATAATATGTGTGAGGGTACCCCAGGAGAGTTCCAAATGTGTGTGGGTAGAATATAAATCCCACGGGGATAAAATTGAAAAAAGTTGAAAAAAATTTTTTTTTGGACTTCGTATTTTTTCCGGCGTTTATCAGACTTTCAGATAGGGAAAATGTCAGTGAGCATTCCGATTTCAGTTCCAGAGCGATTCGCCCAATTATTCCTTAATATTTAGTAGTTTTCAGCCAATTTTCTGGATTTTTGAAAATTTCACTTTTTTGTGAAAATATCCACTAAATGAGGGAATAATATGTGTGAGGGTACCCCAGGAGAGTTCCAAATGTGTGTGGGTAGAATGTAAATCCCACGGGGATAAAATTGAAAAAAGTTGAAAAAAATTTTTTTTTGGACTTAGTAATTTTTCCGGCGTTTATCAGACTTTCAGATAGGGGAAATGTCAGTGAGCGTTCCGATTTCAGTTCCAGAGCGATTCGCCCAATGAGTCCTTGATATTTAGTCGTTTTCAGCCAATTTTCTGGATTTTTAAAAATTTCACTTTTTTGTGAAAATATCCACTAAATGAGGGAATAATATGTGTGAGGGTACCCCAGGAGAGTTCCAAATGTGTGCGGGTAGAATATAAATCCCACGGGGATAAAATTGAAAAAAGTTGAAAAAATTTTTTTTTTCGACTCAGTAATTTTTCCGGCGTTTATCAGACTTTCAGATAGGGGAAATGTCAGTGAGCGTTCCGATTTCAGTTCCAGAGCGATTCGCCCAATGAGTCCTTAATATTTAGTCGTTTTCAGCCAATTTTCTGGATTTTTGAAAATTTCACTTTTTTGTGAAAATATCTACTAAATGAGGGAATAATATGTGTGAGGGTACCCCAGGAGAGTTCCAAATGTGTGTGGGTAGAATGTAAATCCCACGGGGATAAAATTGAAAACAGTTGAAAAAAATTTTTTTTTGGACTTAGTAATTTTTCCGGCGTTTATAAGACTTTCAGATAGGGGAAATGTCAGTGAGCGTTCCGATTTCAGTTCCAGAGCGATTCGCCCAATGAGTCCTTGATATTTAGTCGTTTTCAGCCAATTTTCTGGATTTTTAAAAATTTCACTTTTTTGTGAAAATATCCACTAAATGAGGGAATAATATGTGTGAGGGTACCCCAGGAGAGGTCCAAATGTGTGTGGGTAGAATATAAATCCCACGGGGATAAAATTGAAAAAAGTTGAAAAATTTTTTTTTTCGACTTAGTAATTTTTCCGGCGTTTATCAGACTTTCAGATAGGGGAAATGTCAGTGAGCGTTCCGATTTCAGTTCCAGAGTGATTCGCCCAATGAGTCCTTAATATTTAGTCGTTTTCAGCCAATTTTCTGGATTTTTGAAAATTTCACTTTTTTGTGAAAATATCCACTAAATGAGGGAATAATATGTGTGAGGGTACCCCAGGAGAGTTCCAAATGTGTGTGGGTAGAATATAAATCCCACGGGGATAAAATTGAAAAAAGTTTTAAAAAATTTTTTTTTGGACTTAGTAATTTTTCCGGCGTTTATCAGACTTTCAGATAGGGGAAATGTCAGTGAGCATTCCGATTTCAGTTCCAGAGTGATTCGCCCAATGAGTCCTTGATATTTAGTCGTTTTCAGCCAATTTTCTGGATTTTTAAAAATTTCACTTTTTTGTGAAAATATCCACTAAATGAGGGAATAATATGAGTGAGGGTACCCCAGGAGAGTTCCAAATGTGTGTGGGTAGAATATAAATCCCACGGGGATAAAATTGAAAAAAGTTGAAAAATTTTTTTTTTTCGACTTAGTAATTTTTCCGGCGTTTATCAGACTTTCAGATAGGGGAAATGTCAGTGAGCGTTCCGATTTCAGTTCCAGAGTGATTCGCCCAATGAGTCCTTAATATTTAGTCGTTTTCAGCCAATTTTCTGGATTTTTGAAAATTTCACTTTTTTGTGAAAATATCCACTAAATGAGGGAATAATATGTGTGAGGGTACCCCAGGAGAGTTCCAAATGTGTGTGGGTAGAATATATATCCCACGGGGATAAAATTGAAAAAAGTTGAAAAAAATTTTTTTTTGGACTTCGTATTTTTTCCGGCGTTTATCAGACTTTCAGATAGGGAAAATGTCAGTGAGCGTTCCGATTTCAGTTCCAGAGCGATTCGCCCAATTATTCCTTAATATTTAGTCGTTTTCAGCCAATTTTCTGGATTTTGAAAATTTCACTTTTTTGTGAAAATATCCACTAAATGAGGGAATAATATGTGTGAGGGTACCCCAGGAGAGTTCCAAATGTATGTGGGTAGAATGTAAATCCCACGGGGATAAAATTGAAAAAAGTTGAAAAAAATTTTTTTTTGGACTTAGTAATTTTTCCGGCGTTTATCAGACTTTCAGATAGGGGAAATGTCAGTGAGCGTTCCGATTTCAGTTTCAGAGCGATTCGCCCAATTATTCCTTAATATTTAGTCGTTTTCAGCCAATTTTCAGGATTTTTGAAAATTTCACTTTTTTGTGAAAATATCCACTAAATGAGGGAATAATATGTGTGAGGGTACCCCAGGAGAGTTCCAAATGTGTGTGGGTAGAATGTAAATCCCACGGGGATAAAATTGAAAAAAGTTGAAAAAAATTTTTTTTTGGACTTAGTAATTTTTCCGGCGTTTATCAGACTTTCAGATAGGGAAAATGTCAGGGAGCGTTCCGATTTCAGTTCCAGAGCGATTCGCCCAATGAGTCCTTAATATTTAGTCGTTTTCAGCCAATTTTCTGGATTTTTGAAAATTTCACTTTTTTGTGAAAATATCCACTAAATGAGGGAATAATATGTGTGAGGGTACCCCAGGAGAGTTCCAAATGTGTGTGGGTAGAATATAAATCCCACGGGGATAAAATTGAAAAAAGTTTAAAAAAAATTTTTTTTGGACTTAGTAATTTTTCCGGCGTTTATCAGACTTTCAGATAGGGGAAATGTCAGTGAGCGTTCCGATTTCAGTTCCAGAGCGATTCGCCCAATGAGTCCTTGATATTTAGTCGTTTTCAGCCAATTTTCTGGATTTTTAAAAATTTCACTTTTTTGTGAAAATATCCACTAAATGAGGGAATAATATGTGTGAGGGTACCCGAGGAGAGTTCCAAATGTGTGTGGGTAGAATATAAATCCCACGGGGATAAAATTGAAAAAAGTTTAAAAAATTTTTTTTTTGGACTTAGTAATTTTTCCGGCGTTTATCAGACTTTCAGATAGGGGAAATGTCAGTGAGCGTTCCGATTTCAGTTCCAGAGCGATTCACCCAATGAGTCCTTAATATTTCGTCGTTTTCAGCCAATTTTCTGGATTTTTGAAAATTTCACTTTTTTGTGAAAATATCCACTAAATGAGGGAATAATATGTGTGAGGGTACCCCAGGAGAGTTCCAAATGTGTGTGGGTAGAATATAAATCCCACGGGGATAAAATTGAAAAAAGTTTAAAAAAATTTTTTTTTGGACTTAGTAATTTTTCCGGCGTTTATCAGACTTTCAGATAGGGGAAATGTCAGTGAGTGTTCCGATTTCAGTTCCAGAGCGATTCGCCCAATGAGTCCTTAATATTTAGTCGTTTTCAGCCAATTTTCTGGATTTTTAAAAATTTCACTTTTTTGTGAAAATATCCACTAAATGAGGGAATAATATGTGTGAGGGTACCCCAGGAGAGTTCCAAATGTGTGTGGGTAGAATATAAATCCCACGGGGATAAAATTGAAAAAAGTTTAAAAAAAATTTTTTTTGGACTTAGTAATTTTTCCGGCGTTTATCAGACTTTCAGATAGGGGAAATGTCAGTGAGCGTTCCGATTTCAGTTCCAGAGCGATTCGCCCAATGAGTCCTTAATATTTAGTCGTTTTCAGCCAATTTTCTGGATTTTTGAAAATTTCACTTTTTTGTGAAAATATCCACTAAATGAGGGAATAATATGTGTGAGGGTACCCGAGGAGAGTTCCAAATGTGTGTGGGTAGAATATAAATCCCACGGGGATAAAATTGAAAAAAGTTTAAAAAATTTTTTTTTTGGACTTAGTAATTTTTCCGGCGTTTATCAGACTTTCAGATAGGGGAAATGTCAGTGAGCGTTCCGATTTCAGTTCCAGAGCGATTCACCCAATGAGTCCTTAATATTTCGTCGTTTTCAGCCAATTTTCTGGATTTTTGAAAATTTCACTTTTTTGTGAAAATATCCACTAAATGAGGGAATAATATGTGTGAGGGTACCCCAGGAGAGTTCCAAATGTGTGTGGGTAGAATATAAATCCCACGGGGATAAAATTGAAAAAAGTTTAAAAAAATTTTTTTTTGGACTTAGTAATTTTTCCGGCGTTTATCAGACTTTCAGATAGGGGAAATGTCAGTGAGTGTTCCGATTTCAGTTCCAGAGCGATTCGCCCAATGAGTCCTTAATATTTAGTCGTTTTCAGCCAATTTTCTGGATTTTTAAAAATTTCACTTTTTTGTGAAAATATCCACTAAATGAGGGAATAATATGTGTGAGGGTACCCCAGGAGAGTTCCAAATGTGTGTGGGTAGAATATAAATCCCACGGGGATAAAATTGAAAAAAGTTTAAAAAAAATTTTTTTTGGACTTAGTAATTTTTCCGGCGTTTATCAGACTTTCAGATAGGGGAAATGTCAGTGAGCGTTCCGATTTCAGTTCCAGAGCGATTCGCCCAATGAGTCCTTGATATTTAGTCGTTTTCAGCCAATTTTCTGGATTTTTAAAAATTTCACTTTTTTGTGAAAATATCCACTAAATGAGGGAATAATATGTGTGAGGGTACCCCAGGAGAGTTCCAAATGTGTGTGGGTAGAATATATATCCCACGGGGGTGAAATTGAAAAAAGTTGAAAAAATTTTTTTTTTGGACTTAGTAATTTTTCCGGCGTTTATCAGACTTTCAGATAGGGAAAATGTCAGTGAGCGTTCCGATTTCAGTTCCAGAGCGATTCGCCCAATGAGTCCTTAATATTTAGTCGTTTTCAGCCAATTTTCTGGATTTTTGAAAATTTCACTTTTTTGTGAAAATATCCACTAAATGAGGGAATAATATGTGTGAGGGTACCCGAGGAGAGTTCCAAATGTGTGTGGGTAGAATATAAATCCCACGGGGATAAAATTGAAAAAAGTTTAAAAAATTTTTTTTTTGGACTTAGTAATTTTTCCGGCGTTTATCAGACTTTCAGATAGGGGAAATGTCAGTGAGCGTTCCGATTTCAGTTCCAGAGCGATTCACCCAATGAGTCCTTAATATTTCGTCGTTTTCAGCCAATTTTCTGGATTTTTGAAAATTTCACTTTTTTGTGAAAATATCCACTAAATGAGGGAATAATATGTGTGAGGGTACCCCAGGAGAGTTCCAAATGTGTGTGGGTAGAATATAAATCCCACGGGGATAAAATTGAAAAAAGTTTAAAAAAATTTTTTTTTGGACTTAGTAATTTTTCCGGCGTTTATCAGACTTTCAGATAGGGGAAATGTCAGTGAGTGTTCCGATTTCAGTTCCAGAGCGATTCGCCCAATGAGTCCTTAATATTTAGTCGTTTTCAGCCAATTTTCTGGATTTTTAAAAATTTCACTTTTTTGTGAAAATATCCACTAAATGAGGGAATAATATGTGTGAGGGTACCCCAGGAGAGTTCCAAATGTGTGTGGGTAGAATATAAATCCCACGGGGATAAAATTGAAAAAAGTTGAAAAATTTTTTTTTTTCGACTCAGTAATTTTTCCGGCGTTTATCAGACTTTCAGATAGGGGAAATGTCAGTGAGCATTCCGATTTCAGTTCCAGAGCGATTCGCCCAATGAGTCCTTAATATTTAGTCGTTTTCAGCCAATTTTCTGGATTTTTGAAAATTTCACTTTTTTGTGAAAATATCTACTAAATGAGGGAATAATATGTGTGAGGGTACCCCAGGAGAGTTGCAAATGTGTGTGGGTAGAATATAAATCTCACGGGGATAAAATTGAAAAAAGTTGAGAAAAATTTTTTTTTGGACTTAGTAATTTTTCCGGCGTTTATCAGACTTTCAGATAGGGAAAATGTCAGTGAGCATTCCGATTTCAGTTCCAGAGCGATTCGCCCAATGAGTCCTTAATATTTAGTCGTTTTCAGCCAATTTTCTGGATTTTTGAAAATTTCACTTTTTTGTGAAAATATCTACTAAATGAGGGAATAATATGTGTGAGGGTACCCCAGGAGAGTTGCAAATGTGTGTGGGTAGAATATAAATCCCACGGGGATAAAATTGAAAAAAGTTGAAAAAAATTTTTTTTTGGACTTAGTAATTTTTCCGGCGTTTATCAGACTTTCAGATAGGGAAAATGTCAGTGAGCGTTCCGATTTCAGTTCCAGAGCGATTCGCCCAATGAGTCCTTGATATTTAGTCGTTTTAAGCCAATTTTCTGGATTTTTAAAAATTTAACTTTTTTGTGAAAATATCCACTAAATGAGGGAATAATATGTGTGAGGGTACCCCAGGAGAGTTCTAAATGTGTGTGGGTAGAATATATATCCCACGGGGATAAAATTGAAAAAAGTTGAAAAACATTTTTTTTTGGACTTAGTAATTTTTCCGGCGTTTATCAGACTTTCAGATAGGGAAAATGTCAGCGAGCATTCCGATTTCAGTTCCAGAGCGATTCGCCCAATGAGTCCTTAATATTTAGTCGTTTTCAGCCAACTTTCTGGATTTTTGAAAATTTCTCTTTTTTGTGAAAATATCAGCTAAATGAGGGAATAATATGTGTGAGGGTACCCCAGGAGAGTTCCAAATGTGTGTGGGTAGAATATATATCCCACGGGGGTAAAATTGAAAAAAGTTGAAAAATTATATTTTTTTGCACTTAGTCATTTTTCCGGCATTTATCAGACTTTCAGATAGGGGAAATGTCAGTGAGCATTCCGATTTCAGTTCCAGAGCGATTCGCCCAATGAGTCCTTAATATTTAGTCGTTTTCAGCCAATTTTCTGGATTTTTGAAAATTTCACTTTTTTGTGAAAATATCCACTAAATGAGGGAATAATATGTGTGAGGGTACCCCAGGAGAGTTCCAAATGTGTGTGGGTAGAATGTAAATCCCACGGGGATAAAATTGAAAAAAGTTGAAAAAAATTTTTTTTTGGACTTAGTAATTTTTCCGGCGTTTATCAGACTTTCAGATAGGGGAAATGTCAGTGAGCGTTCCGATTTCAGTTCCAGAGCGATTCGCCCAATGAGTCCTTAATATTTAGTCGTTTTCAGCCAATTTTCTGGATTTTTGAAAATTTCACTTTTTTGTGAAAATATCCACTAAATGAGGGAATAATATGTGTGAGGGTACCCGAGGAGAGTTCCAAATGTGTGTGGGTAGAATATAAATCCCACGGGGATAAAATTGAAAAAAGTTTAAAAAAAATTTTTTTTGGACTTAGTAATTTTTCCGGCGTTTATCAGACTTTCAGATAGGGAAAATGTCAGGGAGCGTTCCGATTTCAGTTCCAGAGCGATTCGCCCTATGAGTCCTTAATATTTAGTCGTTTTCAGCCAATTTTCTGGATTTTTGAAAATTTCACTTTTTTGTGAAAATATCCACTAAATGAGGGAATAATATGTGTGAGGGTACCCCAGGAGAGTTCCAAATGTGTGTGGGTAGAATATAAATCCCACAGGGATAAAATTGAAAAAAGTTTAAAAAAAATTTTTTTTGGACTTAGTAATTTTTCCGGCGTTTATCAGACTTTCAGATAGGGGAAATGTCAGTGAGCGTTCCGATTTCAGTTCCAGAGCGATTCGCCCAATGAGTCCTTGATATTTAGTCGTTTTCAGCCAATTTTCTGGATTTTTAAAAATTTCACTTTTTTGTGAAAATATCCACTAAATGAGGGAATAATATGTGTGAGGGTACCCCAGGAGAGTTCCAAATGTGTGTGGGTAGAATATATATCCCACGGGGGTGAAATTGAAAAAAGTTGAAAAAAATTTTTTTTTGGACTTAGTAATTTTTCCGGCGTTTATCAGACTTTCAGATAGGGAAAATGTCAGTGAGCGTTCCGATTTCAGTTCCAGAGCGATTCGCCCAATGAGTCCTTAATATTTAGTCGTTTTCAGCCAATTTTCTGGATTTTTGAAAATTTCACTTTTTTGTGAAAATATCCACTAAATGAGGGAATAATATGTGTGAGGGTACCCGAGGAGAGTTCCAAATGTGTGTGGGTAGAATATAAATCCCACGGGGATAAAATTGAAAAAAGTTTAAAAAAATTTTTTTTTGGACTTAGTAATTTTTCCGGCGTTTATCAGACTTTCAGATAGGGGAAATGTCAGTGAGCGTTCCGATTTCAGTTCCAGAGCGATTCGCCCAATGAGTCCTTAATATTTCGTCGTTTTCAGCCAATTTTCTGGATTTTTGAAAATTTCACTTTTTTGTGAAAATATCCACTAAATGAGGGAATAATATGTGTGAGGGTACCCCAGGAGAGTTCCAAATGTGTGTGGGTAGAATATAAATCCCACGGGGATAAAATTGAAAAAAGTTTAAAAAAATTTTTTTTTGGACTTAGTAATTTTTCCGGCGTTTATCAGACTTTCAGATAGGGGAAATGTCAGTGAGTGTTCCGATTTCAGTTCCAGAGCGATTCGCCCAATGAGTCCTTAATATTTAGTCGTTTTCAGCCAATTTTCTGGATTTTTAAAAATTTCACTTTTTTGTGAAAATATCCACTAAATGAGGGAATAATATGTGTGAGGGTACCCCAGGAGAGTTCCAAATGTGTGTGGGTAGAATATAAATCCCACGGGGATAAAATTGAAAAAAGTTGAAAAATTTTTTTTTTTCGACTCAGTAATTTTTCCGGCAATTATCAGACTTTCAGATAGGGGAAATGTCAGTGAGCATTCCGATTTCAGTTCCAGAGCGATTCGCCCAATGAGTCCTTAATATTTAGTCGTTTTCAGCCAATTTTCTGGATTTTTGAAAATTTCACTTTTTTGTGAAAATATCTACTAAATGAGGGAATAATATGTGTGAGGGTACCCCAGGAGAGTTGCAAATGTGTGTGGGTAGAATATAAATCTCACGGGGATAAAATTGAAAAAAGTTGAGAAAAATTTTTTTTTGGACTTAGTAATTTTTCCGGCGTTTATCAGACTTTCAGATAGGGAAAATGTCAGTGAGCGTTCCGATTTCAGTTCCAGAGCGATTCGCCCAATGAGTCCTTAATATTTAGTCGTTTTCAGCCAATTTTCTGGATTTTTGTAAATTTCACTTTTTTGTGAAAATATCCACTAAATGAGGGAATAATATGTGTGAGGGTACCCCAGGAGAGTTGCAAATGTGTGTGGGTAGAATATAAATCCCACGGGGATAAAATTGAAAAAAGTTGAAAAAAATTTTTTTTTGGACTTAGTAATTTTTCCGGCGTTTATCAGACTTTCAGATAGGGAAAATGTCAGTGAGCGTTCCGATTTCAGTTCCAGAGCGATTCGCCCAATGAGTCCTTGATATTTAGTCGTTTTAAGCCAATTTTCTGGATTTTTAAAAATTTAACTTTTTTGTGAAAATATCCACTAAATGAGGGAATAATATGTGTGAGGGTACCCCAGGAGAGTTCTAAATGTGTGTGGGTAGAATATATATCCCACGGGGATAAAATTGAAAAAAGTTGAAAAACATTTTTTTTTGGACTTAGTAATTTTTCCGGCGTTTATCAGACTTTCAGATAGGGAAAATGTCAGCGAGCATTCCGATTTCAGTTCCAGAGCGATTCGCCCAATGAGTCCTTAATATTTAGTCGTTTTCAGCCAACTTTCTGGATTTTTGAAAATTTCTCTTTTTTGTGAAAATATCAGCTAAATGAGGGAATAATATGTGTGAGGGTACCCCAGGAGAGTTCCAAATGTGTGTGGGTAGAATATATATCCCACGGGGGTAAAATTGAAAAAAGTTGAAAAATTATATTTTTTTGCACTTAGTCATTTTTCCGGCATTTATCAGACTTTCAGATAGGGGAAATGTCAGTGAGCATTCCGATTTCAGTTCCAGAGCGATTCGCCCAATGAGTCCTTAATATTTAGTCGTTTTCAGCCAATTTTCTGGATTTTTGAAAATTTCACTTTTTTGTGAAAATATCCACTAAATGAGGGAATAATATGTGTGAGGGTACCCCAGGAGAGTTCCAAATGTGTGTGGGTAGAATGTAAATCCCACGGGGATAAAATTGAAAAAAGTTGAAAAAAATTTTTTTTTGGACTTAGTAATTTTTCCGGCGTTTATCAGACTTTCAGATAGGGGAAATGTCAGTGAGCGTTCCGATTTCAGTTCCAGAGCGATTCGCCCAATGAGTCCTTAATATTTAGTCGTTTTCAGCCAATTTTCTGGATTTTTGAAAATTTCACTTTTTTGTGAAAATATCCACTAAATGAGGGAATAATATGTGTGAGGGTACCCGAGGAGAGTTCCAAATGTGTGTGGGTAGAATATAAATCCCACGGGGATAAAATTGAAAAAAGTTTAAAAAAAATTTTTTTTGGACTTAGTAATTTTTCCGGCGTTTATCAGACTTTCAGATAGGGAAAATGTCAGGGAGCGTTCCGATTTCAGTTCCAGAGCGATTCGCCCTATGAGTCCTTAATATTTAGTCGTTTTCAGCCAATTTTCTGGATTTTTGAAAATTTCACTTTTTTGTGAAAATATCCACTAAATGAGGGAATAATATGTGTGAGGGTACCCCAGGAGAGTTCCAAATGTGTGTGGGTAGAATATAAATCCCACAGGGATAAAATTGAAAAAAGTTTAAAAAAAATTTTTTTTGGACTTAGTAATTTTTCCGGCGTTTATCAGACTTTCAGATAGGGGAAATGTCAGTGAGCGTTCCGATTTCAGTTCCAGAGCGATTCGCCCAATGAGTCCTTGATATTTAGTCGTTTTCAGCCAATTTTCTGGATTTTTAAAAATTTCACTTTTTTGTGAAAATATCCACTAAATGAGGGAATAATATGTGTGAGGGTACCCCAGGAGAGTTCCAAATGTGTGTGGGTAGAATATATATCCCACGGGGGTGAAATTGAAAAAAGTTGAAAAAAATTTTTTTTTGGACTTAGTAATTTTTCCGGCGTTTATCAGACTTTCAGATAGGGAAAATGTCAGTGAGCGTTCCGATTTCAGTTCCAGAGCGATTCGCCCAATGAGTCCTTAATATTTAGTCGTTTTCAGCCAATTTTCTGGATTTTTGAAAATTTCACTTTTTTGTGAAAATATCCACTAAATGAGGGAATAATATGTGTGAGGGTACCCGAGGAGAGTTCCAAATGTGTGTGGGTAGAATATAAATCCCACGGGGATAAAATTGAAAAAAGTTTAAAAAAATTTTTTTTTGGACTTAGTAATTTTTCCGGCGTTTATCAGACTTTCAGATAGGGGAAATGTCAGTGAGCGTTCCGATTTCAGTTCCAGAGCGATTCGCCCAATGAGTCCTTAATATTTCGTCGTTTTCAGCCAATTTTCTGGATTTTTGAAAATTTCACTTTTTTGTGAAAATATCCACTAAATGAGGGAATAATATGTGTGAGGGTACCCCAGGAGAGTTCCAAATGTGTGTGGGTAGAATATAAATCCCACGGGGATAAAATTGAAAAAAGTTTAAAAAAATTTTTTTTTGGACTTAGTAATTTTTCCGGCGTTTATCAGACTTTCAGATAGGGGAAATGTCAGTGAGTGTTCCGATTTCAGTTCCAGAGCGATTCGCCCAATGAGTCCTTAATATTTAGTCGTTTTCAGCCAATTTTCTGGATTTTTAAAAATTTCACTTTTTTGTGAAAATATCCACTAAATGAGGGAATAATATGTGTGAGGGTACCCCAGGAGAGTTCCAAATGTGTGTGGGTAGAATATAAATCCCACGGGGATAAAATTGAAAAAAGTTGAAAAATTTTTTTTTTTCGACTCAGTAATTTTTCCGGCAATTATCAGACTTTCAGATAGGGGAAATGTCAGTGAGCATTCCGATTTCAGTTCCAGAGCGATTCGCCCAATGAGTCCTTAATATTTAGTCGTTTTCAGCCAATTTTCTGGATTTTTGAAAATTTCACTTTTTTGTGAAAATATCTACTAAATGAGGGAATAATATGTGTGAGGGTACCCCAGGAGAGTTGCAAATGTGTGTGGGTAGAATATAAATCTCACGGGGATAAAATTGAAAAAAGTTGAGAAAAATTTTTTTTTGGACTTAGTAATTTTTCCGGCGTTTATCAGACTTTCAGATAGGGAAAATGTCAGTGAGCGTTCCGATTTCAGTTCCAGAGCGATTCGCCCAATGAGTCCTTAATATTTAGTCGTTTTCAGCCAATTTTCTGGATTTTTGTAAATTTCACTTTTTTGTGAAAATATCCACTAAATGAGGGAATAATATGTGTGAGGGTACCCCAGGAGAGTTCCAAATGTGTGTGGGTAGAAAATAAATCCCACGGGGATAAAATTGAAAAAAGTTGAAAAAAATTTTTTTTTGGACTTAGTAATTTTTCCGGCGTTTATCAGACTTTCAGATAGGGAAAATGTCAGTGAGCGTTCCGATTTCAGTTCCAGAGCGATTCGCCCAATGAGTCCTTGATATTTAGTCGTTTTAAGCCAATTTTCTGGATTTTTAAAAATTTTACTTTTTTGTGAAGATATCCACTAAATGAGGGAATAATATGTGTGAGGGTACCCCAGGAGAGTTCTAAATGTGTGTGGGTAGAATATATATCCCACGGGGATAAAATTGAAAAAAGTTGAAAAACATTTTTTTTTGGACTTAGTAATTTTTCCGGCGTTTATCAGACTTTCAGATAGGGAAAATGTCAGCGAGCATTCCGATTTCAGTTCCAGAGCGATTCGCCCAATGAGTCCTTAATATTTAGTCGTTTTCAGCCAACTTTCTGGATTTTTGAAAATTTCTCTTTTTTGTGAAAATATCAGCTAAATGAGGGAATAATATGTGTGAGGGTACCCCAGGAGAGTTCCAAATGTGTGTGGGTAGAATATATATCCCACGGGGGTAAAATTGAAAAAAGTTGAAAAATTATATTTTTTTGCACTTAGTCATTTTTCCGGCATTTATCAGACTTTCAGATAGGGGAAATGTCAGTGAGCATTCCGATTTCAGTTCCAGAGCGATTCGCCCAATGAGTCCTTAATATTTAGTCGTTTTCAGCCAACTTTCTGGATTTTTGAAAATTTCTCTTTTTTGTGAAAATATCCACTAAATGAGGGAATAATATGTGTGAGGGTACCCCAGGAGAGTTCCAAATGTGTGTGGGTAGAATGTAAATCCCACGGGGATAAAATTGAAAAAAGTTGAAAAAAATTTTTTTTTGGACTTAGTAATTTTTCCGGCGTTTATCAGACTTTCAGATAGGGGAAATGTCAGTGAGCGTTCCGATTTCAGTTCCAGAGCGATTCGCCCAATGAGTCCTTAATATTTAGTCGTTTTCAGCCAATTTTCTGGATTTTTGAAAATTTCACTTTTTTGTGAAAATATCCACTAAATGAGGGAATAATATGTGTGAGGGTACCCGAGGAGAGTTCCAAATGTGTGTGGGTAGAATATAAATCCCACGGGGATAAAATTGAAAAAAGTTTAAAAAAAATTTTTTTTGGACTTAGTAATTTTTCCGGCGTTTATCAGACTTTCAGATAGGGAAAATGTCAGGGAGCGTTCCGATTTCAGTTCCAGAGCGATTCGCCCTATGAGTCCTTAATATTTAGTCGTTTTCAGCCAATTTTCTGGATTTTTGAAAATTTCACTTTTTTGTGAAAATATCCACTAAATGAGGGAATAATATGTGTGAGGGTACCCCAGGAGAGTTCCAAATGTGTGTGGGTAGAATATAAATCCCACGGGGATAAAATTGAAAAAAGTTTAAAAAAAATTTTTTTTGGACTTAGTAATTTTTCCGGCGTTTATCAGACTTTCAGATAGGGGAAATGTCAGTGAGCGTTCCGATTTCAGTTCCAGAGCGATTCGCCCAATGAGTCCTTGATATTTAGTCGTTTTCAGCCAATTTTCTGGATTTTTAAAAATTTCACTTTTTTGTGAAAATATCCACTAAATGAGGGAATAATATGTGTGAGGGTACCCCAGGAGAGTTCCAAATGTGTGTGGGTAGAATATATATCCCACGGGGGTGAAATTGAAAAAAGTTGAAAAAAATTTTTTTTTGGACTTAGTAATTTTTCCGGCGTTTATCAGACTTTCAGATAGGGAAAATGTCAGTGAGCATTCCGATTTCAGTTCCAGAGCGATTCGCCCAATGAGTCCTTAATATTTAATCGTTTTCAGCCAATTTTCTGGATTTTTGAAAATTTCACTTTTTTGTGAAAATATCTACTAAATGAGGGAATAATATGTGTGAGGGTACCCCAGGAGAGTTGCAAATGTGTGTGGGTAGAATATAAATCTCACGGGGATAAAATTGAAAAAAGTTGAGAAAAATTTTTTTTTGGACTTAGTAATTTTTCCGGCGTTTATCAGACTTTCAGATAGGGAAAATGTCAGTGAGCGTTCCGATTTCAGTTCCAGAGCGATTCGCCCAATGAGTCCTTAATATTTAGTCGTTTTCAGCCAATTTTCTGGATTTTTGTAAATTTCACTTTTTTGTGAAAATATCCACTAAATGAGGGAATAATATGTGTGAGGGTACCCCAGGAGAGTTCCAAATGTGTGTGGGTAGAAAATAAATCCCACGGGGATAAAATTGAAAAAAGTTGAAAAAAATTTTTTTTTGGACTTAGTAATTTTTCCGGCGTTTATCAGACTTTCAGATAGGGAAAATGTCAGTGAGCGTTCCGATTTCAGTTCCAGAGCGATTCGCCCAATGAGTCCTTGATATTTAGTCGTTTTAAGCCAATTTTCTGGATTTTTAAAAATTTAACTTTTTTGTGAAGATATCCACTAAATGAGGGAATAATATGTGTGAGGGTACCCCAGGAGAGTTCTAAATGTGTGTGGGTAGAATATATATCCCACGGGGGTGAAATTGAAAAAAGTTGAAAAAAATTTTTTTGGGGACTTAGTAATTTTTCCGGCGTTTATCAGACTTTCAGATAGGGAAAATGTCAGTGAGCGTTCCGATTTCAGTTCCAGAGCGATTCGCCCAATGAGTCCTTAATATTTAGTCGTTTTCAGCCAATTTTCTGGATTTTTGAAAATTTCACTTTTTTGTGAAAATATCCACTAAATGAGGGAATAATATGTGTGAGGGTACCCGAGGAGAGTTCCAAATGTGTGTGGGTAGAATATAAATCCCACGGGGATAAAATTGAAAAAAGTTTAAAAAAAATTTTTTTTGGACTTAGTAATTTTTCCGGCGTTTATCAGACTTTCAGATAGGGAAAATGTCAGGGAGCGTTCCGATTTCAGTTCCAGAGCGATTCGCCCTATGAGTCCTTAATATTTAGTCGTTTTCAGCCAATTTTCTGGATTTTTGAAAATTTCACTTTTTTGTGAAAATATCCACTAAATGAGGGAATAATATGTGTGAGGGTACCCCAGGAGAGTTCCAAATGTGTGTGGGTAGAATATAAATCCCACGGGGATAAAATTGAAAAAAGTTTAAAAAAAATTTTTTTTGGACTTAGTAATTTTTCCGGCGTTTATCAGACTTTCAGATAGGGGAAATGTCAGTGAGCGTTCCGATTTCAGTTCCAGAGCGATTCGCCCAATGAGTCCTTGATATTTAGTCGTTTTCAGCCAATTTTCTGGATTTTTAAAAATTTCACTTTTTTGTGAAAATATCCACTAAATGAGGGAATAATATGTGTGAGGGTACCCCAGGAGAGTTCCAAATGTGTGTGGGTAGAATATATATCCCACGGGGGTGAAATTGAAAAAAGTTGAAAAAAATTTTTTTTTGGACTTAGTAATTTTTCCGGCGTTTATCAGACTTTCAGATAGGGAAAATGTCAGTGAGCATTCCGATTTCAGTTCCAGAGCGATTCGCCCAATGAGTCCTTAATATTTAATCGTTTTCAGCCAATTTTCTGGATTTTTGAAAATTTCACTTTTTTGTGAAAATATCTACTAAATGAGGGAATAATATGTGTGAGGGTACCCCAGGAGAGTTGCAAATGTGTGTGGGTAGAATATAAATCTCACGGGGATAAAATTGAAAAAAGTTGAGAAAAATTTTTTTTTGGACTTAGTAATTTTTCCGGCGTTTATCAGACTTTCAGATAGGGAAAATGTCAGTGAGCGTTCCGATTTCAGTTCCAGAGCGATTCGCCCAATGAGTCCTTAATATTTAGTCGTTTTCAGCCAATTTTCTGGATTTTTGTAAATTTCACTTTTTTGTGAAAATATCCACTAAATGAGGGAATAATATGTGTGAGGGTACCCCAGGAGAGTTCCAAATGTGTGTGGGTAGAAAATAAATCCCACGGGGATAAAATTGAAAAAAGTTGAAAAAAATTTTTTTTTGGACTTAGTAATTTTTCCGGCGTTTATCAGACTTTCAGATAGGGAAAATGTCAGTGAGCGTTCCGATTTCAGTTCCAGAGCGATTCGCCCAATGAGTCCTTGATATTTAGTCGTTTTAAGCCAATTTTCTGGATTTTTAAAAATTTAACTTTTTTGTGAAGATATCCACTAAATGAGGGAATAATATGTGTGAGGGTACCCCAGGAGAGTTCTAAATGTGTGTGGGTAGAATATATATCCCACGGGGGTGAAATTGAAAAAAGTTGAAAAAAATTTTTTTGGGGACTTAGTAATTTTTCCGGCGTTTATCAGACTTTCAGATAGGGAAAATGTCAGTGAGCGTTCCGATTTCAGTTCCAGAGCGATTCGCCCAATGAGTCCTTAATATTTAGTCGTTTTCAGCCAATTTTCTGGATTTTTGAAAATTTCACTTTTTTGTAAAAATATCCACTAAATGAGGGAATAATATGTGTGAGGGTACCCCAGGAGAGTTCCAAATGTGTGTGGGTAGAATATAAATCCCACGGGGATAAAATTGAAAAAAGTTGAAATTTTTTTTTTTTTCGACTCAGTAATTTTTCCGGCGTTTATCAGACTTTCAGATAGGGAAAATGTCAGTGAGCGTTCCGATTTCAGTTCCAGAGCGATTCGCCCAATGAGTCCTTGATATTTAGTCGTTTTAAGCCAATTTTCTGGATTTTTAAAAATTTAACTTTTTTGTGAAAATATCCACTAAATGAGGGAATAATATGTGTGAGGGTACCCCAGGAGAGTTCTAAATGTGTGTGGGTAGAATATATATCCCACGGGGATAAAATTGAAAAAAGTTGAAAAACATTTTTTTTTGGACTTAGTAATTTTTCCGGCGTTTATCAGACTTTCAGATAGGGAAAATGTCAGCGAGTATTCCGATTTCAGTTCCAGAGCGATTCGCCCAATGAGTCCTTAATATTTAGTCGTTTTCAGCCAACTTTCTGGATTTTTGAAAATTTCTCTTTTTTGTGAAAATATCAGCTAAATGAGGGAATAATATGTGTGAGGGTACCCCAGGAGAGTTCCAAATGTGTGTGGGTAGAATATATATCCCACGGGGGTAAAATTGAAAAAAGTTGAAAAATTATATTTTTTTGCACTTAGTCATTTTTCCGGCATTTATCAGACTTTCAGATAGGGGAAATGTCAGTGAGCATTCCGATTTCAGTTCCAGAGCGATTCGCCCAATGAGTCCTTAATATTTAGTCGTTTTCAGCCAATTTTCTGGATTTTTGAAAATTTCACTTTTTTGTGAAAATATCCACTAAATGAGGGAATAATATGTGTGAGGGTACCCCAGGAGAGTTCCAAATGTGTGTGGGTAGAATGTAAATCCCACGGGGATAAAATTGAAAAAAGTTGAAAAAAATTTTTTTTTGGACTTAGTAATTTTTCCGGCGTTTATCAGACTTTCAGATAGGGGAAATGTCAGTGAGCGTTCCGATTTCAGTTCCAGAGCGATTCGCCCAATGAGTCCTTAATATTTAGTCGTTTTCAGCCAATTTTCTGGATTTTTGAAAATTTCACTTTTTTGTGAAAATATCCACTAAATGAGGGAATAATATGTGTGAGGGTACCCGAGGAGAGTTCCAAATGTGTGTGGGTAGAATATAAATCCCACGGGGATAAAATTGAAAAAAGTTTAAAAAAAATTTTTTTTGGACTTAGTAATTTTTCCGGCGTTTATCAGACTTTCAGATAGGGAAAATGTCAGGGAGCGTTCCGATTTCAGTTCCAGAGCGATTCGCCCTATGAGTCCTTAATATTTAGTCGTTTTCAGCCAATTTTCTGGATTTTTGAAAATTTCACTTTTTTGTGAAAATATCCACTAAATGAGGGAATAATATGTGTGAGGGTACCCCAGGAGAGTTCCAAATGTGTGTGGGTAGAATATAAATCCCACAGGGATAAAATTGAAAAAAGTTTAAAAAAAATTTTTTTTGGACTTAGTAATTTTTCCGGCGTTTATCAGACTTTCAGATAGGGGAAATGTCAGTGAGCGTTCCGATTTCAGTTCCAGAGCGATTCGCCCAATGAGTCCTTGATATTTAGTCGTTTTCAGCCAATTTTCTGGATTTTTAAAAATTTCACTTTTTTGTGAAAATATCCACTAAATGAGGGAATAATATGTGTGAGGGTACCCCAGGAGAGTTCCAAATGTGTGTGGGTAGAATATATATCCCACGGGGGTGAAATTGAAAAAAGTTGAAAAAAATTTTTTTTTGGACTTAGTAATTTTTCCGGCGTTTATCAGACTTTCAGATAGGGAAAATGTCAGTGAGCGTTCCGATTTCAGTTCCAGAGCGATTCGCCCAATGAGTCCTTAATATTTAGTCGTTTTCAGCCAATTTTCTGGATTTTTGAAAATTTCACTTTTTTGTGAAAATATCCACTAAATGAGGGAATAATATGTGTGAGGGTACCCGAGGAGAGTTCCAAATGTGTGTGGGTAGAATATAAATCCCACGGGGATAAAATTGAAAAAAGTTTAAAAAAATTTTTTTTTGGACTTAGTAATTTTTCCGGCGTTTATCAGACTTTCAGATAGGGGAAATGTCAGTGAGCGTTCCGATTTCAGTTCCAGAGCGATTCGCCCAATGAGTCCTTAATATTTCGTCGTTTTCAGCCAATTTTCTGGATTTTTGAAAATTTCACTTTTTTGTGAAAATATCCACTAAATGAGGGAATAATATGTGTGAGGGTACCCCAGGAGAGTTCCAAATGTGTGTGGGTAGAATATAAATCCCACGGGGATAAAATTGAAAAAAGTTTAAAAAAATTTTTTTTTGGACTTAGTAATTTTTCCGGCGTTTATCAGACTTTCAGATAGGGGAAATGTCAGTGAGTGTTCCGATTTCAGTTCCAGAGCGATTCGCCCAATGAGTCCTTAATATTTAGTCGTTTTCAGCCAATTTTCTGGATTTTTAAAAATTTCACTTTTTTGTGAAAATATCCACTAAATGAGGGAATAATATGTGTGAGGGTACCCCAGGAGAGTTCCAAATGTGTGTGGGTAGAATATAAATCCCACGGGGATAAAATTGAAAAAAGTTGAAAAATTTTTTTTTTTCGACTCAGTAATTTTTCCGGCAATTATCAGACTTTCAGATAGGGGAAATGTCAGTGAGCATTCCGATTTCAGTTCCAGAGCGATTCGCCCAATGAGTCCTTAATATTTAGTCGTTTTCAGCCAATTTTCTGGATTTTTGAAAATTTCACTTTTTTGTGAAAATATCTACTAAATGAGGGAATAATATGTGTGAGGGTACCCCAGGAGAGTTGCAAATGTGTGTGGGTAGAATATAAATCTCACGGGGATAAAATTGAAAAAAGTTGAGAAAAATTTTTTTTTGGACTTAGTAATTTTTCCGGCGTTTATCAGACTTTCAGATAGGGAAAATGTCAGTGAGCGTTCCGATTTCAGTTCCAGAGCGATTCGCCCAATGAGTCCTTAATATTTAGTCGTTTTCAGCCAATTTTCTGGATTTTTGTAAATTTCACTTTTTTGTGAAAATATCCACTAAATGAGGGAATAATATGTGTGAGGGTACCCCAGGAGAGTTCCAAATGTGTGTGGGTAGAAAATAAATCCCACGGGGATAAAATTGAAAAAAGTTGAAAAAAATTTTTTTTTGGACTTAGTAATTTTTCCGGCGTTTATCAGACTTTCAGATAGGGAAAATGTCAGTGAGCGTTCCGATTTCAGTTCCAGAGCGATTCGCCCAATGAGTCCTTGATATTTAGTCGTTTTAAGCCAATTTTCTGGATTTTTAAAAATTTTACTTTTTTGTGAAGATATCCACTAAATGAGGGAATAATATGTGTGAGGGTACCCCAGGAGAGTTCTAAATGTGTGTGGGTAGAATATATATCCCACGGGGATAAAATTGAAAAAAGTTGAAAAACATTTTTTTTTGGACTTAGTAATTTTTCCGGCGTTTATCAGACTTTCAGATAGGGAAAATGTCAGCGAGCATTCCGATTTCAGTTCCAGAGCGATTCGCCCAATGAGTCCTTAATATTTAGTCGTTTTCAGCCAACTTTCTGGATTTTTGAAAATTTCTCTTTTTTGTGAAAATATCAGCTAAATGAGGGAATAATATGTGTGAGGGTACCCCAGGAGAGTTCCAAATGTGTGTGGGTAGAATATATATCCCACGGGGGTAAAATTGAAAAAAGTTGAAAAATTATATTTTTTTGCACTTAGTCATTTTTCCGGCATTTATCAGACTTTCAGATAGGGGAAATGTCAGTGAGCATTCCGATTTCAGTTCCAGAGCGATTCGCCCAATGAGTCCTTAATATTTAGTCGTTTTCAGCCAACTTTCTGGATTTTTGAAAATTTCTCTTTTTTGTGAAAATATCCACTAAATGAGGGAATAATATGTGTGAGGGTACCCCAGGAGAGTTCCAAATGTGTGTGGGTAGAATGTAAATCCCACGGGGATAAAATTGAAAAAAGTTGAAAAAAATTTTTTTTTGGACTTAGTAATTTTTCCGGCGTTTATCAGACTTTCAGATAGGGGAAATGTCAGTGAGCGTTCCGATTTCAGTTCCAGAGCGATTCGCCCAATGAGTCCTTAATATTTAGTCGTTTTCAGCCAATTTTCTGGATTTTTGAAAATTTCACTTTTTTGTGAAAATATCCACTAAATGAGGGAATAATATGTGTGAGGGTACCCCAGGAGAGTTGCAAATGTGTGTGGGTAGAATATAAATCTCACGGGGATAAAATTGAAAAAAGTTGAGAAAAATTTTTTTTTGGACTTAGTAATTTTTCCGGCGTTTATCAGACTTTCAGATAGGGAAAATGTCAGTGAGCGTTCCGATTTCAGTTCCAGAGCGATTCGCCCAATGAGTCCTTAATATTTAGTCGTTTTCAGCCAATTTTCTGGATTTTTGTAAATTTCACTTTTTTGTGAAAATATCCACTAAATGAGGGAATAATATGTGTGAGGGTACCCCAGGAGAGTTCCAAATGTGTGTGGGTAGAAAATAAATCCCACGGGGATAAAATTGAAAAAAGTTGAAAAAAATTTTTTTTTGGACTTAGTAATTTTTCCGGCGTTTATCAGACTTTCAGATAGGGAAAATGTCAGTGAGCGTTCCGATTTCAGTTCCAGAGCGATTCGCCCAATGAGTCCTTGATATTTAGTCGTTTTAAGCCAATTTTCTGGATTTTTAAAAATTTAACTTTTTTGTGAAGATATCCACTAAATGAGGGAATAATATGTGTGAGGGTACCCCAGGAGAGTTCTAAATGTGTGTGGGTAGAATATATATCCCACGGGGGTGAAATTGAAAAAAGTTGAAAAAAATTTTTTTGGGGACTTAGTAATTTTTCCGGCGTTTATCAGACTTTCAGATAGGGAAAATGTCAGTGAGCGTTCCGATTTCAGTTCCAGAGCGATTCGCCCAATGAGTCCTTAATATTTAGTCGTTTTCAGCCAATTTTCTGGATTTTTGAAAATTTCACTTTTTTGTAAAAATATCCACTAAATGAGGGAATAATATGTGTGAGGGTACCCCAGGAGAGTTCCAAATGTGTGTGGGTAGAATATAAATCCCACGGGGATAAAATTGAAAAAAGTTGAAATTTTTTTTTTTTTCGACTCAGTAATTTTTCCGGCGTTTATCAGACTTTCAGATAGGGAAAATGTCAGTGAGCGTTCCGATTTCAGTTCCAGAGCGATTCGCCCAATGAGTCCTTGATATTTAGTCGTTTTAAGCCAATTTTCTGGATTTTTAAAAATTTAACTTTTTTGTGAAAATATCCACTAAATGAGGGAATAATATGTGTGAGGGTACCCCAGGAGAGTTCTAAATGTGTGTGGGTAGAATATATATCCCACGGGGATAAAATTGAAAAAAGTTGAAAAACATTTTTTTTTGGACTTAGTAATTTTTCCGGCGTTTATTAGACTTTCAGATAGGGAAAATGTCAGTGAGCGTTCCGATTTCAGTTCCAGAGCGATTCGCCCAATGAGTCCTTGATATTTAGTCGTTTTAAGCCAATTTTCTGGATTTTTAAAAATTTAACTTTTTTGTGAAGATATCCACTAAATGAGGGAATAATATGTGTGAGGGTACCCCAGGAGAGTTCTAAATGTGTGTGGGTAGAATATATATCCCACGGGGGTGAAATTGAAAAAAGTTGAAAAAATTTTTTTTGGGGACTTAGTAATTTTTCCGGCGTTTATCAGACTTTCAGATAGGGAAAATGTCAGTGAGCGTTCCGATTTCAGTTCCAGAGCGATTCGCCCAATGAGTCCTTAATATTTAGTCGTTTTCAGCCAATTTTCTGGATTTTTGAAAATTTCACTTTTTTGTAAAAATATCCACTAAATGAGGGAATAATATGTGTGAGGGTACCCCAGGAGAGTTCCAAATGTGTGTGGGTAGAATATAAATCCCACGGGGATAAAATTGAAAAAAGTTGAAATTTTTTTTTTTTTCGACTCAGTAATTTTTCCGGCGTTTATCAGACTTTCAGATAGGGAAAATGTCAGTGAGCGTTCCGATTTCAGTTCCAGAGCGATTCGCCCAATGAGTCCTTAATATTTAGTCGTTTTCAGCCAACTTTCTGGATTTTTGAAAATTTCTCTTTTTTGTGAAAATATCAGCTAAATGAGGGAATAATATGTGTGAGGGTACCCCAGGAGAGTTCCAAATGTGTGTGGGTAGAATGTAAATCCCACGGGGATAAAATTGAAAAAGTTGAAAAATTATATTTTTTTGCACTTAGTCATTTTTCCGGCATTTATCAGACTTTCAGATAGGGGAAATGTCAGTGAGCATTCCGATTTCAGTTCCAGAGCGATTCGCCCAATGAGTCCTTAATATTTAGTCGTTTTCAGCCAATTTTCTGGATTTTTGAAAATTTCACTTTTTTGTGAAAATATCCACTAAATGAGGGAATAATATGTGTGAGGGTACCCCAGGAGAGTTCCAAATGTGTGTGGGTGGAATGTAAATCCCACGGGGATAAAATTGAAAAAAGTTGAAAAAAATTTTTTTTTGGACTTAGCAATTTTTCCGGCGTTTATCAGACTTTCAGATAGGGGAAATGTCAGTGAGCATTCCGATTTCAGTTCCAGAGCGATTCGCCCAATGAGTCCTTGATATTTAGTCGTTTTCAGCCAATTTTCTGGATTTTTAAAAATTTCACTTTTTTGTGAAAATATCCACTAAATGAGGGAATAATATGTGTGAGGGTACCCCAGGAGAGTTCCAAATGTGTGTGGGTAGAATATATATCCCACGGGGGTGAAATTGAAAAAAGTTGAAAAAAATTTTTTTTTGGACTTAGTAATTTTTCCGGCGTTTATCAGACTTTCAGATAGGGAAAATGTCAGTGAGCGTTCCGATTTCAGTTCCAGAGCGATTCGCCCAATGAGTCCTTAATATTTAGTCGTTTTCAGCCAATTTTCTGGATTTTTGAAAATTTCACTTTTTTGTGAAAATATCCACTAAATGAGGGAATAATATGTGTGAGGGTACCCGAGGAGAGTTCCAAATGTGTGTGGGTAGAATATAAATCCCACGGGGATAAAATTGAAAAAAGTTTAAAAAAATTTTTTTTTGGACTTAGTAATTTTTCCGGCGTTTATCAGACTTTCAGATAGGGGAAATGTCAGTGAGCGTTCCGATTTCAGTTCCAGAGCGATTCGCCCAATGAGTCCTTAATATTTCGTCGTTTTCAGCCAATTTTCTAGATTTTTGAAAATTTCACTTTTTTGTGAAAATATCCACTAAATGAGGGAATAATATGTGTGAGGGTACCCCAGGAGAGTTCCAAATGTGTGTGGGTAGAATATAAATCCCACGGGGATAAAATTGAAAAAAGTTTAAAAAAATTTTTTTTTGGACTTAGTAATTTTTCCGGCGTTTATCAGACTTTCAGATAGGGGAAATGTCAGTGAGCGTTCCGATTTCAGTTCCAGAGCGATTCGCCCAATGAGTCCTTAATATTTAGTCGTTTTCAGCCAATTTTCTGGATTTTTAAAAATTTCACTTTTTTGTGAAAATATCCACTAAATGAGGGAATAATATGTGTGAGGGTACCCCAGGAGAGTTCCAAATGTGTGTGGGTAGAAAATAAATCCCACGGGGATAAAATTGAAAAAAGTTGAAAAAAATTTTTTTTTGGACTTAGTAATTTTTCCGGCGTTTATCAGACTTTCAGATAGGGAAAATGTCAGTGAGCGTTCCGATTTCAGTTCCAGAGCGATTCGCCCAATGAGTCCTTGATATTTAGTTGTTTTCAGCCAATTTTCTGGATTTTTGAAAATTTCACTTTTTTGTGAAAATATCCACTAAATGAGGGAATAAAATGTGTGAGGGTACCCCAGGAGAGTTCCAAATGTGTGTGGGTAGAATGTAAATCCCACGGGGATAAAATTGCAAAAAGTTGAAAAAAAATTTTTTTTGGACTTAGTAATTTTTCCGGCGTTTATCAGACTTTCAGATAGGGAAAATGTCAGTGAGCGTTCCGATTTCAATTCCAGAGCGATTTTCCCAATGAGTCCTTGATATTTAGTCGTTTTCAGCCAATTTTCTGGATTTTTGAAAATTTCACTTTTTTGTGAAAATATCCACTAAATGAGGGAATAATATGTGTGAGGGTACCCCAGGAGAGTTCCAAATGTGTGTGGGTAGAATATAAATCCCACGGGGATAAAATTTAAAAAAGTTGAAAAAAATTTTTTTTTGGACTTCGTAATTTTTCCGGCGTTTATCAGACTTTCAGATAGGTGAAATGTGAGTGAGCATTCCGCTTTCAGTTCCAGAGCGATTCGCCCCATGAGTCCTTGATATTTAGTCGTTTTCAGCCAATTTTCTGGATTTTTGAAAATTTCACTTTTTTGTGAAAATATCCACTAAATGAGGGAATAATATGTGTGAGGGTACACCAGGAGAGTTCAAAATGTGTGTGGGTAGAATATAAATCCCACGGGGATAAAATTGAAAAAAGTTTAAAAAAAATTTTTTTTGGACTTAGTAATTTTTCCGGCGTTTATCAGACTTTCAGATAGGGAAAATGTCAGGGAGCGTTCCGATTTCAGTTCCAGAGCGATTCGCCCTATGAGTCCTTAATATTTAGTCGTTTTCAGCCAATTTTCTGGATTTTTGAAAATTTCACTTTTTTGTGAAAATATCCACTAAATGAGGGAATAATATGTGTGAGGGTACCCCAGGAGAGTTCCAAATGTGTGTGGGTAGAATATAAATCCCACGGGGATAAAATTGAAAAAAGTTTAAAAAAAATTTTTTTTGGACTTAGTAATTTTTCCGGCGTTTATCAGACTTTCAGATAGGGGAAACGTCAGTGAGCGTTCCGATTTCAGTTCCAGAGTGATTCGCCCAATGAGTCCTTGATATTTAGTCGTTTTCAGCCAATTTTCTGGATTTTTAAAAATTTCACTTTTTTGTGAAAATATCCACTAAATGAGGGAATAATATGTGTGAGGGTACCCCAGGAGAGTTCCAAATGTGTGTGGGTAGAATATATATCCCACGGGGGTGAAATTGAAAAAAGTTGAAAAAAATTTTTTTTTGGACTTAGTAATTTTTCCGGCGTTTATCAGACTTTCAGATAGGGAAAATGTCAGTGAGCATTCCGATTTCAGTTCCAGAGCGATTCGCCCAATGAGTCCTTAATATTTAATCGTTTTCAGCCAATTTTCTGGATTTTTGAAAATTTCACTTTTTTGTGAAAATATCTACTAAATGAGGGAATAATATGTGTGAGGGTACCCCAGGAGAGTTGCAAATGTGTGTGGGTAGAATATAAATCTCACGGGGATAAAATTGAAAAAAGTTGAGAAAAATTTTTTTTTGGACTTAGTAATTTTTCCGGCGTTTATCAGACTTTCAGATAGGGAAAATGTCAGTGAGCGTTCCGATTTCAGTTCCAGAGCGATTCGCCCAATGAGTCCTTAATATTTAGTCGTTTTCAGCCAATTTTCTGGATTTTTGTAAATTTCACTTTTTTGTGAAAATATCCACTAAATGAGGGAATAATATGTGTGAGGGTACCCCAGGAGAGTTCCAAATGTGTGTGGGTAGAAAATAAATCCCACGGGGATAAAATTGAAAAAAGTTGAAAAAAATTTTTTTTTGGACTTAGTAATTTTTCCGGCGTTTATCAGACTTTCAGATAGGGAAAATGTCAGTGAGCGTTCCGATTTCAGTTCCAGAGCGATTCGCCCAATGAGTCCTTGATATTTAGTCGTTTTAAGCCAATTTTCTGGATTTTTAAAAATTTAACTTTTTTGTGAAGATATCCACTAAATGAGGGAATAATATGTGTGAGGGTACCCCAGGAGAGTTCTAAATGTGTGTGGGTAGAATATATATCCCACGGGGGTGAAATTGAAAAAAGTTGAAAAAAATTTTTTTGGGGACTTAGTAATTTTTCCGGCGTTTATCAGACTTTCAGATAGGGAAAATGTCAGTGAGCGTTCCGATTTCAGTTCCAGAGCGATTCGCCCAATGAGTCCTTAATATTTAGTCGTTTTCAGCCAATTTTCTGGATTTTTGAAAATTTCACTTTTTTGTAAAAATATCCACTAAATGAGGGAATAATATGTGTGAGGGTACCCCAGGAGAGTTCCAAATGTGTGTGGGTAGAATATAAATCCCACGGGGATAAAATTGAAAAAAGTTGAAATTTTTTTTTTTTTCGACTCAGTAATTTTTCCGGCGTTTATCAGACTTTCAGATAGGGAAAATGTCAGTGAGCGTTCCGATTTCAGTTCCAGAGCGATTCGCCCAATGAGTCCTTGATATTTAGTCGTTTTAAGCCAATTTTCTGGATTTTTAAAAATTTAACTTTTTTGTGAAAATATCCACTAAATGAGGGAATAATATGTGTGAGGGTACCCCAGGAGAGTTCTAAATGTGTGTGGGTAGAATATATATCCCACGGGGATAAAATTGAAAAAAGTTGAAAAACATTTTTTTTTGGACTTAGTAATTTTTCCGGCGTTTATTAGACTTTCAGATAGGGAAAATGTCAGTGAGCGTTCCGATTTCAGTTCCAGAGCGATTCGCCCAATGAGTCCTTGATATTTAGTCGTTTTAAGCCAATTTTCTGGATTTTTAAAAATTTAACTTTTTTGTGAAGATATCCACTAAATGAGGGAATAATATGTGTGAGGGTACCCCAGGAGAGTTCTAAATGTGTGTGGGTAGAATATATATCCCACGGGGGTGAAATTGAAAAAAGTTGAAAAAATTTTTTTTGGGGACTTAGTAATTTTTCCGGCGTTTATCAGACTTTCAGATAGGGAAAATGTCAGTGAGCGTTCCGATTTCAGTTCCAGAGCGATTCGCCCAATGAGTCCTTAATATTTAGTCGTTTTCAGCCAATTTTCTGGATTTTTGAAAATTTCACTTTTTTGTAAAAATATCCACTAAATGAGGGAATAATATGTGTGAGGGTACCCCAGGAGAGTTCCAAATGTGTGTGGGTAGAATATAAATCCCACGGGGATAAAATTGAAAAAAGTTGAAATTTTTTTTTTTTTCGACTCAGTAATTTTTCCGGCGTTTATCAGACTTTCAGATAGGGAAAATGTCAGTGAGCGTTCCGATTTCAGTTCCAGAGCGATTCGCCCAATGAGTCCTTAATATTTAGTCGTTTTCAGCCAACTTTCTGGATTTTTGAAAATTTCTCTTTTTTGTGAAAATATCAGCTAAATGAGGGAATAATATGTGTGAGGGTACCCCAGGAGAGTTCCAAATGTGTGTGGGTAGAATGTAAATCCCACGGGGATAAAATTGAAAAAGTTGAAAAATTATATTTTTTTGCACTTAGTCATTTTTCCGGCATTTATCAGACTTTCAGATAGGGGAAATGTCAGTGAGCATTCCGATTTCAGTTCCAGAGCGATTCGCCCAATGAGTCCTTAATATTTAGTCGTTTTCAGCCAATTTTCTGGATTTTTGAAAATTTCACTTTTTTGTGAAAATATCCACTAAATGAGGGAATAATATGTGTGAGGGTACCCCAGGAGAGTTCCAAATGTGTGTGGGTGGAATGTAAATCCCACGGGGATAAAATTGAAAAAAGTTGAAAAAAATTTTTTTTTGGACTTAGCAATTTTTCCGGCGTTTATCAGACTTTCAGATAGGGGAAATGTCAGTGAGCATTCCGATTTCAGTTCCAGAGCGATTCGCCCAATGAGTCCTTGATATTTAGTCGTTTTCAGCCAATTTTCTGGATTTTTAAAAATTTCACTTTTTTGTGAAAATATCCACTAAATGAGGGAATAATATGTGTGAGGGTACCCCAGGAGAGTTCCAAATGTGTGTGGGTAGAATATATATCCCACGGGGGTGAAATTGAAAAAAGTTGAAAAAAATTTTTTTTTGGACTTAGTAATTTTTCCGGCGTTTATCAGACTTTCAGATAGGGAAAATGTCAGTGAGCGTTCCGATTTCAGTTCCAGAGCGATTCGCCCAATGAGTCCTTAATATTTAGTCGTTTTCAGCCAATTTTCTGGATTTTTGAAAATTTCACTTTTTTGTGAAAATATCCACTAAATGAGGGAATAATATGTGTGAGGGTACCCGAGGAGAGTTCCAAATGTGTGTGGGTAGAATATAAATCCCACGGGGATAAAATTGAAAAAAGTTTAAAAAAATTTTTTTTTGGACTTAGTAATTTTTCCGGCGTTTATCAGACTTTCAGATAGGGGAAATGTCAGTGAGCGTTCCGATTTCAGTTCCAGAGCGATTCGCCCAATGAGTCCTTAATATTTCGTCGTTTTCAGCCAATTTTCTAGATTTTTGAAAATTTCACTTTTTTGTGAAAATATCCACTAAATGAGGGAATAATATGTGTGAGGGTACCCCAGGAGAGTTCCAAATGTGTGTGGGTAGAATATAAATCCCACGGGGATAAAATTGAAAAAAGTTTAAAAAAATTTTTTTTTGGACTTAGTAATTTTTCCGGCGTTTATCAGACTTTCAGATAGGGGAAATGTCAGTGAGCGTTCCGATTTCAGTTCCAGAGCGATTCGCCCAATGAGTCCTTAATATTTAGTCGTTTTCAGCCAATTTTCTGGATTTTTAAAAATTTCACTTTTTTGTGAAAATATCCACTAAATGAGGGAATAATATGTGTGAGGGTACCCCAGGAGAGTTCCAAATGTGTGTGGGTAGAAAATAAATCCCACGGGGATAAAATTGAAAAAAGTTGAAAAAAATTTTTTTTTGGACTTAGTAATTTTTCCGGCGTTTATCAGACTTTCAGATAGGGAAAATGTCAGTGAGCGTTCCGATTTCAGTTCCAGAGCGATTCGCCCAATGAGTCCTTGATATTTAGTTGTTTTCAGCCAATTTTCTGGATTTTTGAAAATTTCACTTTTTTGTGAAAATATCCACTAAATGAGGGAATAAAATGTGTGAGGGTACCCCAGGAGAGTTCCAAATGTGTGTGGGTAGAATGTAAATCCCACGGGGATAAAATTGCAAAAAGTTGAAAAAAAATTTTTTTTGGACTTAGTAATTTTTCCGGCGTTTATCAGACTTTCAGATAGGGAAAATGTCAGTGAGCGTTCCGATTTCAATTCCAGAGCGATTTTCCCAATGAGTCCTTGATATTTAGTCGTTTTCAGCCAATTTTCTGGATTTTTGAAAATTTCACTTTTTTGTGAAAATATCCACTAAATGAGGGAATAATATGTGTGAGGGTACCCCAGGAGAGTTCCAAATGTGTGTGGGTAGAATATAAATCCCACGGGGATAAAATTTAAAAAAGTTGAAAAAAATTTTTTTTGGGACTTAGTAATTTTTCCGGCGTTTATCAGACTTTCAGATAGGGGAAATGTCAGTGAGCGTTCCGATTTCAGTTCCAGAGCGATTCGCCCAATGAGTCCTTGATATTTAGTAGTTTTAAGCCAATTTTCTGGATTTTTAAAAATTTCACTTTTTTGTGAAAATATCCACTAAATGAGGGAATAATATGTGTGAGGGTACCCCAGGAGAGTTCCAAATGTGTGTGGGTAGAACATAAATCCCACGGGGATAAAATTGAAAAAAGTTGCAAAATTTTTTTTTTTTCGACTTAGTAATTTTTCCGTCGTTTATCAGACTTTCAGATAGGGGAAATGTCAGTGAGCATTCCGATTTCAGTTCCAGAGTGATTCGCCCAATGAGTCCTTAATATTTAGTCGTTTTCAGCCAATTTTCTGGATTTTTGAAAATTTCACTTTTTTGTGAAAATATCAGCTAAATGAGGGAATAATATGTGTGAGGGTACCCCAGGAGAGTTCCAAATGTGTGTGGGTAGAATATATATCCCACGGGGGTAAAATTGAAAAAAGTTGAAAAATTATATTTTTTTGCACTTAGTCATTTTTCCGGCATTTATCAGACTTTCAGATAGGGGAAATGTCAGTGAGCATTCCGATTTCAGTTCCAGAGCGATTCGCCCAATGAGTCCTTAATATTTAGTCGTTTTCAGCCAATTTTCTGGATTTTTGAAAATTTCACTTTTTTGTGAAAATATCCACTAAATGAGGGAATAATATGTGTGAGGGTACCCCAGGAGAGTTCCAAATGTGTGTGGGTAGAATGTAAATCCCACGGGGATAAAATTGAAAAAAGTTGAAAAAAATTTTTTTTTGGACTTAGTAATTTTTCCGGCGTTTATCAGACTTTCAGATAGGGGAAATGTCAGTGAGCATTCCGATTTCAGTTCCAGAGCGATTCGCCCAATGAGTCCTTGATATTTAGTCGTTTTCAGCCAATTTTCTGGATTTTTAAAAATTTCACTTTTTTGTGAAAATATCCACTAAATGAGGGAATAATATGTGTGAGGGTACCCCAGGAGAGTTCCAAATGTGTGTGGGTAGAATATATATCCCACGGGGGTGAAATTGAAAAAAGTTGAAAAAAATTTTTTTTTGGACTTAGTAATTTTTCCGGCGTTTATCAGACTTTCAGATAGGGAAAATGTCAGTGAGCGTTCCGATTTCAGTTCCAGAGCGATTCGCCCAATGAGTCCTTAATATTTAGTCGTTTTCAGCCAATTTTCTGGATTTTTGAAAATTTCACTTTTTTGTGAAAATATCCACTAAATGAGGGAATAATATGTGTGAGGGTACCCGAGGAGAGTTCCAAATGTGTGTGGGTAGAATATAAATCCCACGGGGATAAAATTGAAAAAAGTTTAAAAAAATTTTTTTTTGGACTTAGTAATTTTTCCGGCGTTTATCAGACTTTCAGATAGGGGAAATGTCAGTGAGCGTTCCGATTTCAGTTCCAGAGCGATTCGCCCAATGAGTCCTTAATATTTCGTCGTTTTCAGCCAATTTTCTGGATTTTTGAAAATTTCACTTTTTTGTGAAAATATCCACTAAATGAGGGAATAATATGTGTGAGGGTACCCCAGGAGAGTTCCAAATGTGTGTGGGTAGAATATAAATCCCACGGGGATAAAATTGAAAAAAGTTTAAAAAAATTTTTTTTTGGACTTAGTAATTTTTCCGGCGTTTATCAGACTTTCAGATAGGGGAAATGTCAGTGAGCGTTCCGATTTCAGTTCCAGAGCGATTCGCCCAATGAGTCCTTAATATTTAGTCGTTTTCAGCCAATTTTCTGGATTTTTAAAAATTTCACTTTTTTGTGAAAATATCCACTAAATGAGGGAATAATATGTGTGAGGGTACCCCAGGAGAGTTCCAAATGTGTGTGGGTAGAATATAAATCCCACGGGGATAAAATTGAAAAAAGTTGAAAAATTTTTTTTTTTCGACTCAGTAATTTTTCCGGCGTTTATCAGACTTTCAGATAGGGGAAATGTCAGTGAGCATTCCGATTTCAGTTCCAGAGCGATTCGCCCAATGAGTCCTTAATATTTAGTCGTTTTCAGCCAATTTTCTGGATTTTTGAAAATTTCACTTTTTTGTGAAAATATCCACTAAATGAGGGAATAATATGTGTGAGGGTACCCGAGGAGAGTTCCAAATGTGTGTGGGTAGAATATAAATCCCACGGGGATAAAATTGAAAAAAGTTTAAAAAAATTTTTTTTTGGACTTAGTAATTTTTCCGGCGTTTATCAGACTTTCAGATAGGGGAAATGTCAGTGAGCGTTCCGATTTCAGTTCCAGAGCGATTCGCCCAATGAGTCCTTGATATTTAGTAGTTTTAAGCCAATTTTCTGGATTTTTAAAAATTTCACTTTTTTGTGAAAATATCCACTAAATGAGGGAATAATATGTGTGAGGGTACCCCAGGAGAGTTCCAAATGTGTGTGGGTAGAACATAAATCCCACGGGGATAAAATTGAAAAAAGTTGCAAAATTTTTTTTTTTTCGACTTAGTAATTTTTCCGTCGTTTATCAGACTTTCAGATAGGGGAAATGTCAGTGAGCATTCCGATTTCAGTTCCAGAGTGATTCGCCCAATGAGTCCTTAATATTTAGTCGTTTTCAGCCAATTTTCTGGATTTTTGAAAATTTCACTTTTTTGTGAAAATATCAGCTAAATGAGGGAATAATATGTGTGAGGGTACCCCAGGAGAGTTCCAAATGTGTGTGGGTAGAATATATATCCCACGGGGGTAAAATTGAAAAAAGTTGAAAAATTATATTTTTTTGCACTTAGTCATTTTTCCGGCATTTATCAGACTTTCAGATAGGGGAAATGTCAGTGAGCATTCCGATTTCAGTTCCAGAGCGATTCGCCCAATGAGTCCTTAATATTTAGTCGTTTTCAGCCAATTTTCTGGATTTTTGAAAATTTCACTTTTTTGTGAAAATATCCACTAAATGAGGGAATAATATGTGTGAGGGTACCCCAGGAGAGTTCCAAATGTGTGTGGGTAGAATGTAAATCCCACGGGGATAAAATTGAAAAAAGTTGAAAAAAATTTTTTTTTGGACTTAGTAATTTTTCCGGCGTTTATCAGACTTTCAGATAGGGGAAATGTCAGTGAGCATTCCGATTTCAGTTCCAGAGCGATTCGCCCAATGAGTCCTTGATATTTAGTCGTTTTCAGCCAATTTTCTGGATTTTTAAAAATTTCACTTTTTTGTGAAAATATCCACTAAATGAGGGAATAATATGTGTGAGGGTACCCCAGGAGAGTTCCAAATGTGTGTGGGTAGAATATATATCCCACGGGGGTGAAATTGAAAAAAGTTGAAAAAAATTTTTTTTTGGACTTAGTAATTTTTCCGGCGTTTATCAGACTTTCAGATAGGGAAAATGTCAGTGAGCGTTCCGATTTCAGTTCCAGAGCGATTCGCCCAATGAGTCCTTAATATTTAGTCGTTTTCAGCCAATTTTCTGGATTTTTGAAAATTTCACTTTTTTGTGAAAATATCCACTAAATGAGGGAATAATATGTGTGAGGGTACCCGAGGAGAGTTCCAAATGTGTGTGGGTAGAATATAAATCCCACGGGGATAAAATTGAAAAAAGTTTAAAAAAATTTTTTTTTGGACTTAGTAATTTTTCCGGCGTTTATCAGACTTTCAGATAGGGGAAATGTCAGTGAGCGTTCCGATTTCAGTTCCAGAGCGATTCGCCCAATGAGTCCTTAATATTTCGTCGTTTTCAGCCAATTTTCTGGATTTTTGAAAATTTCACTTTTTTGTGAAAATATCCACTAAATGTGGGAATAATATGTGTGAGGGTACCCCAGGAGAGTTCCAAATGTGTGTGGGTAGAATATAAATCCCACGGGGATAAAATTGAAAAAAGTTTAAAAAAATTTTTTTTTGGACTTAGTAATTTTTCCGGCGTTTATCAGACTTTCAGATAGGGGAAATGTCAGTGAGCGTTCCGATTTCAGTTCCAGAGCGATTCGCCCAATGAGTCCTTAATATTTAGTCGTTTTCAGCCAATTTTCTGGATTTTTAAAAATTTCACTTTTTTGTGAAAATATCCACTAAATGAGGGAATAATATGTGTTAGGGTACCCCAGGAGAGTTCCAAATGTGTGTGGGTAGAATATAAATCCCACGGGGATAAAATTGAAAAAAGTTGAAAAATTTTTTTTTTTCGACTCAGTAATTTTTCCGGCGTTTATCAGACTTTCAGATAGGGGAAATGTCAGTGAGCATTCCGATTTCAGTTCCAGAGCGATTCGCCCAATGAGTCCTTAATATTTAGTCGTTTTCAGCCAATTTTCTGGATTTTTGAAAATTTCACTTTTTTGTGAAAATATCCACTAAATGAGGGAATAATATGTGTGAGGGTACCCGAGGAGAGTTCCAAATGTGTGTGGGTAGAATATAAATCCCACGGGGATAAAATTGAAAAAAGTTTAAAAAAATTTTTTTTTGGACTTAGTAATTTTTCCGGCGTTTATCAGACTTTCAGATAGGGGAAATGTCAGTGAGCGTTCCGATTTCAGTTCCAGAGCGATTCGCCCAATGAGTCCTTAATATTTCGTCGTTTTCAGCCAATCTTCTGGATTTTTGAAAATTTCACTTTTTTGTGAAAATATCCACTAAATGAGGGAATAATATGTGTGAGGGTACCCCAGGAGAGTTCCAAATGTGTGTGGGTAGAATATAAATCCCACGGGGATAAAATTGAAAAAAGTTTAAAAAAATTTTTTTTTGGACTTAGTAATTTTTCCGGCGTTTATCAGACTTTCAGATAGGGGAAATGTCAGTGAGCGTTCCGATTTCAGTTCCAGAGCGATTCGCCCAATGAGTCCTTAATATTTAGTCGTTTTCAGCCAATTTTCTGGATTTTTAAAAATTTCACTTTTTTGTGAAAATATCCACTAAATGAGGGAATAATATGTGTGAGGGTACCCCAGGAGAGTTCCAAATGTGTGTGGGTAGAAAATAAATCCCACGGGGATAAAATTGAAAAAAGTTGAAAAAAATTTTTTTTTGGACTTAGTAATTTTTCCGGCGTTTATCAGACTTTCAGATAGGGAAAATGTCAGTGAGCGTTCCGATTTCAGTTCCAGAGCGATTCGCCCAATGAGTCCTTGATATTTAGTTGTTTTCAGCCAATTTTCTGGATTTTTGAAAATTTCACTTTTTTGTGAAAATATCCACTAAATGAGGGAATAAAATGTGTGAGGGTACCCCAGGAGAGTTCCAAATGTGTGTGGGTAGAATGTAAATCCCACGGGGATAAAATTGCAAAAAGTTGAAAAAAAATTTTTTTTGGACTTAGTAATTTTTCCGGCGTTTATCAGACTTTCAGATAGGGAAAATGTCAGTGAGCGTTCCGATTTCAATTCCAGAGCGATTTTCCCAATGAGTCCTTGATATTTAGTCGTTTTCAGCCAATTTTCTGGATTTTTGAAAATTTCACTTTTTTGTGAAAATATCCACTAAATGAGGGAATAATATGTGTGAGGGTACCCCAGGAGAGTTCCAAATGTGTGTGGGTAGAATATAAATCCCACGGGGATAAAATTTAAAAAAGTTGAAAAAAATTTTTTTTGGGACTTAGTAATTTTTCCGGCGTTTATCAGACTTTCAGATAGGGGAAATGTCAGTGAGCGTTCCGATTTCAGTTCCAGAGCGATTCGCCCAATGAGTCCTTGATATTTAGTAGTTTTAAGCCAATTTTCTGGATTTTTAAAAATTTCACTTTTTTGTGAAAATATCCACTAAATGAGGGAATAATATGTGTGAGGGTACCCCAGGAGAGTTCCAAATGTGTGTGGGTAGAACATAAATCCCACGGGGATAAAATTGAAAAAAGTTGCAAAATTTTTTTTTTTTCGACTTAGTAATTTTTCCGTCGTTTATCAGACTTTCAGATAGGGGAAATGTCAGTGAGCATTCCGATTTCAGTTCCAGAGTGATTCGCCCAATGAGTCCTTAATATTTAGTCGTTTTCAGCCAATTTTCTGGATTTTTGAAAATTTCACTTTTTTGTGAAAATATCAGCTAAATGAGGGAATAATATGTGTGAGGGTACCCCAGGAGAGTTCCAAATGTGTGTGGGTAGAATATATATCCCACGGGGGTAAAATTGAAAAAAGTTGAAAAATTATATTTTTTTGCACTTAGTCATTTTTCCGGCATTTATCAGACTTTCAGATAGGGGAAATGTCAGTGAGCATTCCGATTTCAGTTCCAGAGCGATTCGCCCAATGAGTCCTTAATATTTAGTCGTTTTCAGCCAATTTTCTGGATTTTTGAAAATTTCACTTTTTTGTGAAAATATCCACTAAATGAGGGAATAATATGTGTGAGGGTACCCCAGGAGAGTTCCAAATGTGTGTGGGTAGAATGTAAATCCCACGGGGATAAAATTGAAAAAAGTTGAAAAAAATTTTTTTTTGGACTTAGTAATTTTTCCGGCGTTTATCAGACTTTCAGATAGGGGAAATGTCAGTGAGCATTCCGATTTCAGTTCCAGAGCGATTCGCCCAATGAGTCCTTGATATTTAGTCGTTTTCAGCCAATTTTCTGGATTTTTAAAAATTTCACTTTTTTGTGAAAATATCCACTAAATGAGGGAATAATATGTGTGAGGGTACCCCAGGAGAGTTCCAAATGTGTGTGGGTAGAATATATATCCCACGGGGGTGAAATTGAAAAAAGTTGAAAAAAATTTTTTTTTGGACTTAGTAATTTTTCCGGCGTTTATCAGACTTTCAGATAGGGAAAATGTCAGTGAGCGTTCCGATTTCAGTTCCAGAGCGATTCGCCCAATGAGTCCTTAATATTTAGTCGTTTTCAGCCAATTTTCTGGATTTTTGAAAATTTCACTTTTTTGTGAAAATATCCACTAAATGAGGGAATAATATGTGTGAGGGTACCCGAGGAGAGTTCCAAATGTGTGTGGGTAGAATATAAATCCCACGGGGATAAAATTGAAAAAAGTTTAAAAAAATTTTTTTTTGGACTTAGTAATTTTTCCGGCGTTTATCAGACTTTCAGATAGGGGAAATGTCAGTGAGCGTTCCGATTTCAGTTCCAGAGCGATTCGCCCAATGAGTCCTTAATATTTCGTCGTTTTCAGCCAATTTTCTGGATTTTTGAAAATTTCACTTTTTTGTGAAAATATCCACTAAATGAGGGAATAATATGTGTGAGGGTACCCCAGGAGAGTTCCAAATGTGTGTGGGTAGAATATAAATCCCACGGGGATAAAATTGAAAAAAGTTTAAAAAAATTTTTTTTTGGACTTAGTAATTTTTCCGGCGTTTATCAGACTTTCAGATAGGGGAAATGTCAGTGAGCGTTCCGATTTCAGTTCCAGAGCGATTCGCCCAATGAGTCCTTAATATTTAGTCGTTTTCAGCCAATTTTCTGGATTTTTAAAAATTTCACTTTTTTGTGAAAATATCCACTAAATGAGGGAATAATATGTGTGAGGGTACCCCAGGAGAGTTCCAAATGTGTGTGGGTAGAATATAAATCCCACGGGGATAAAATTGAAAAAAGTTGAAAAAATTTTTTTTTTCGACTCAGTAATTTTTCCGGCGTTTATCAGACTTTCAGATAGGGGAAATGTCAGTGAGCATTCCGATTTCAGTTCCAGAGCGATTCGCCCAATGAGTCCTTAATATTTAGTCGTTTTCAGCCAATTTTCTGGATTTTTGAAAATTTCACTTTTTTGTGAAAATATCTACTAAATGAGGGAATAATATGTGTGAGGGTACCCCAGGAGAGTTGCAAATGTGTGTGGGTAGAATATAAATCTCACGGGGATAAAATTGAAAAAAGTTGAGAAAAATTTTTTTTTGGACTTAGTAATTTTTCCGGCGTTTATCAGACTTTCAGATAGGGAAAATGTCAGTGAGCGTTCCGATTTCAGTTCCAGAGCGATTCGCCCAATGAGTCCTTAATATTTAGTCGTTTTCAGCCAATTTTCTGGATTTTTGAAAATTTCACTTTTTTGTGAAAATATCCACTAAATGAGGGAATAATATGTGTGAGGGTACCCCAGGAGAGTTCCAAATGTGTGTGGGTAGAAAATAAATCCCACGGGGATAAAATTGAAAAAAGTTGAAAAAAAATTTTTTTTGGACTTAGTAATTTTTCCGGCGTTTATCAGACTTTCAGATAGGGAAAATGTCAGTGAGCGTTCCGATTTCAGTTCCAGAGCGATTCGCCCAATGAGTCCTTGATATTTAGTCGTTTTAAGCCAATTTTCTGGATTTTTAAAAATTTAACTTTTTTGTGAAGATATCCACTAAATGAGGGAATAATATGTGTGAGGGTACCCCAGCAGAGTTCCAAATGTGTGTGGGTAGAATATATATCCCACGGGGATAAAATTGAAAAAAGTTGAAAAAAAAATTTTTTTTGGACTTAGTAATTTTTCCGGCATTTATCAGACTTTCAGATAGGGAAAATGTCAGTGAGCATTCCGATTTCAGTTCCAGAGCGATTCGCCCAATGAGTCCTTGATATTTAGTTGTTTTCAGCCAATTTTCTGGATTTTTGAAAATTTCACTTTTTTGTGAAAATATCCACTAAATGAGGGAATAAAATGTGTGAGGGTACCCCAGGAGAGTTCCAAATGTGTGTGGGTAGAATGTAAATCCCACGGGGATAAAATTGCAAAAAGTTGAAAAAAAATTTTTTTTGGACTTAGTAATTTTTCCGGCGTTTATCAGACTTTCAGATAGGGAAAATGTCAGTGAGCGTTCCGATTTCAATTCCAGAGCGATTTTCCCAATGAGTCCTTGATATTTAGTCGTTTTCAGCCAATTTTCTGGATTTTTGAAAATTTCACTTTTTTGTGAAAATATCCACTAAATGAAGGAATAATATGTGTGAGGGTACCCCAGGAGAGTTCCAAATGTGTGTGGGTAGAATATAAATCCCACGGGGATAAAATTTAAAAAAGTTGAAAAAAATTTTTTTTGGGACTTAGTAATTTTTCCGGCGTTTATCAGACTTTCACATAGGGAAAATGTCAGTGAGCGTTCCGATTTCAGTTCCAGAGCGATTCGCCCAATGAGTCCTTAATATTTAGTCGTTTTCAGCCAATTTTCTGGATTTTTGAAAATTTCACTTTTTTGTGAAAATATCCACTAAATGAGGGAATAATATGTGTGAGGGTACCCCAGGAGAGTTCCAAATGTGTGTGGGTAGAATATAAATCCCACGGGGATAAAATTGAAAAAAGTTGAAAATTTTTTTTTTTTCGACTCAGTAATTTTTCCGGCGTTTATCAGACTTTCAGATAGGGGAAATGTCAGTGAGCGTTCCGATTTCAGTTCCAGAGCGATTCGCCCAATGAGTCCTTAATATTTAGTCGTTTTCAGCCAATTTTCTGGATTTTTGAAAATTTCACTTTTTTGTGAAAATATCTACTAAATGAGGGAATAATATGTGTGAGGGTACCCCAGGAGAGTTGCAAATGTGTGTGGGTAGAATATAAATCCCACGGGGATAAAATTGAAAAAAGTTGAAAAAAATTTTTTTTTGGACTTAGTAATTTTTCCGGCGTTTATCAGACTTTCAGATAGGGAAAATGTCAGTGAGCGTTCCGATTTCAGTTCCAGAGCGATTCGCCCAATGAGTCCTTGATATTTAGTCGTTTTAAGCCAATTTTCTGGATTTTTAAAAATTTAACTTTTTTGTGAAAATATCCACTAAATGAGGGAATAATATGTGTGAGGGTACCCCAGGAGAGTGCTAAATGTGTGTGGGTAGAATATATATCCCACGGGGATAAAATTGAAAAAAGTTGAAAAACATTTTTTTTTGGACTTAGTAATTTTTCCGGCGTTTATCAGACTTTCAGATAGGGAAAATGTCAGCGAGCATTCCGATTTCAGTTCCAGAGCGATTCGCCCAATGAGTCCTTAATATTTAGTCGTTTTCAGCCAACTTTCTGGATTTTTGAAAATTTCTCTTTTTTGTGAAAATATCAGCTAAATGAGGGAATAATATGTGTGAGGGTACCCCAGGAGAGTTCCAAATGTCTGTGGGTAGAATATATATCCCACGGGGGTAAAATTGAAAAAAGTTGAAAAATTGTATTTTTTTGCACTTAGTCATTTTTCCGGCATTTATCAGACTTTCAGATAGGGGAAATGTCAGTGAGCATTTCGATTTCAGTTCCAGAGCGATTCGCCCAATGAGTCCTTAATATTTAGTCGTTTTCAGCCAATTTTCTGGATTTTTGAAAATTTCACTTTTTTGTGAAAATATCCACTAAATGAGGGAATAATATGTGTGAGGGTACCCCAGGAGAGTTCCAAATGTGTGTGGGTAGAATGTAAATCCCACGGGTATAAAATTGAAAAAAGTTGAAAAAAATTTTTTTTTGGACTTAGTAATTTTTCCGGCGTTTATCAGACTTTCAGATAGGGAAAATGTCAGTGAGCATTCCGATTTCAGTTCCAGAGCGATTCGCCCAATGAGTCCTTAATATTTAGTCGTTTTTAACCAATTTTCTGGATTTTTGAAAATTTCACTTTTTTGTGAAAATATCCACTAAATGAGGGAATAATATGTGTGAGGGTACCCCAGGAGAGTTCCAAATGTGTGTGGGTAGAATATAAATCCCACGGGGATAAAATTGAAAAAAGTTAAAAAAAATTTTTTTTTGGACTTAGTAATTTTTCCGGCGTTTATCAGACTTTCAGATAGGGGAAATGTCAGTGAGTGTTCCGATTTCAGTTCCAGAGCGATTCGCCCAATGAGTCCTTGATATTTAGTCGTTTTAAGTCAATTTTCTGGATTTTTAAAAATTTCACTTTTTTGTGAAAATATCCACTAAATGAGGGAATAATATGTGTGAGGGTACCCCAGCAGAGTTCCAAATGTGTGTGGGTAGAATATATATCCCACGGGGATAAAATTGAAAAAAGTTGAAAAAAAAATTTTTTTTGGACTTAGTAATTTTTCCGGCGTTTATCAGACTTTCAGATAGGGAAAATATCAGTGAGCATTCCGATTTCAGTTCCAGAGCGATTCGCCCAATGAGTCCTTAATATTTAGTCGTTTTCAGCCAACTTTCTGGATTTTTGAAAATTTCTCTTTTTTGTGAAAATATCAGCTAAATGAGGGAATAATATGTGTGAGGGTACCCCAGGAGAGTTCCAAATGTGTGTGGGTAGAATATATTTCCCACGGGGGTAAAATTGAAAAAAGTTGAAAAATTGTATTTTTTTGCACTTAGTCATTTTTCCGGCATTTATCAGACTTTCAGATAGGGGAAATGTCAGTGAGCATTTCGATTTCAGTTCCAGAGCGATTCGCCCAATGAGTCCTTAATATTTAGTCGTTTTCAGCCAATTTTCTGGATTTTTGAAAATTTCACTTTTTTGTGAAAATATCCACTAAATGAGGGAATAATATGTGTGAGGGTACCCCAGGAGAGTTCCAAATGTGTGTGGGTAGAATGTAAATCCCACGGGGATAAAATTGAAAAAAGTTGAAAAAAATTTTTTTTTGGACTTAGTAATTTTTCCGGCGTTTATCAGACTTTCAGATAGGGAAAATGTCAGTGAGCATTCCGATTTCAGTTCCAGAGCGATTCGCCCAATGAGTCCTTAATATTTAGTCGTTTTTAACCAATTTTCTGGATTTTTGAAAATTTCACTTTTTTGTGAAAATATCCACTAAATGAGGGAATAATATGTGTGAGGGTACCCCAGGAGAGTTCCAAATGTGTGTGGGTAGAATATAAATCCCACGGGGATAAAATTGAAAAAAGTTAAAAAAAATTTTTTTTTGGACTTAGTAATTTTTCCGGCGTTTATCAGACTTTCAGATAGGGGAAATGTCAGTGAGTGTTCCGATTTCAGTTCCAGAGCGATTCGCCCAATGAGTCCTTGATATTTAGTCGTTTTAAGTCAATTTTCTGGATTTTTAAAAATTTCACTTTTTTGTGAAAATATCCACTAAATGAGGGAATAATATGTGTGAGGGTACCCCAGCAGAGTTCCAAATGTGTGTGGGTAGAATATATATCCCACGGGGATAAAATTGAAAAAAGTTGAAAAAAAAATTTTTTTTGGACTTAGTAATTTTTCCGGCATTTATCAGACTTTCAGATAGGGAAAATGTCAGTGAGCATTCCGATTTCAGTTCCAGAGCGATTCGCCCAATGAGTCCTTGATATTTAGTTGTTTTCAGCCAATTTTCTGGATTTTTGAAAATTTCACTTTTTTGTGAAAATATCCACTAAATGAGGGAATAAAATGTGTGAGGGTACCCCAGGAGAGTTCCAAATGTGTGTGGGTAGAATGTAAATCCCACGGGGATAAAATTGCAAAAAGTTGAAAAAAAATTTTTTTTGGACTTAGTAATTTTTCCGGCGTTTATCAGACTTTCAGATAGGGAAAATGTCAGTGAGCGTTCCGATTTCAATTCCAGAGCGATTTTCCCAATGAGTCCTTGATATTTAGTCGTTTTCAGCCAATTTTCTGGATTTTTGAAAATTTCACTTTTTTGTGAAAATATCCACTAAATGAGGGAATAATATGTGTGAGGGTACCCCAGGAGAGTTCCAAATGTGTGTGGGTAGAATATAAATCCCACGGGGATATAATTTAAAAAAGTTGAAAAAAATTTTTTTTGGGACTTAGTAATTTTTCCGGCGTTTATCAGACTTTCAGATAGGGGAAATGTCAGTGAGCGTTCCGATTTCAGTTCCAGAGCGATTCGCCCAATGAGTCCTTGATATTTAGTAGTTTTAAGCCAATTTTCTGGATTTTTAAAAATTTCACTTTTTTGTGAAAATATCCACTAAATGAGGGAATAATATGTGTGAGGGTACCCCAGGAGAGTTCCAAATGTGTGTGGGTAGAACATAAATCCCACGGGGATAAAATTGAAAAAAGTTGCAAAATTTTTTTTTTTTCGACTTAGTAATTTTTCCGTCGTTTATCAGACTTTCAGATAGGGGAAATGTCAGTGAGCATTCCGATTTCAGTTCCAGAGTGATTCGCCCAATGAGTCCTTAGTATTTAGTCGTTTTCAGCCAATTTTCTGGATTTTTGAAAATTTCACTTTTTTGTGAAAATATCCACTAAATGAGGGAATAATATGTGTTAGGGTACCCCAGGAGAGTTCCAAATGTGTGTGGGTAGAATGTAAATCCCACGGGGATAAAATTGAAAAAAGTTGAAAAAAATTTTTTTTTGGACTTAGTAATTTTTCCGGCGTTTATCAGACTTTCAGATAGGGAAAATGTCAGTGAGCATTCCGATTTCAGTTCCAGAGCGATTCGCCCAATGAGTCCTTAATATTTAGTCGTTTTCAGCCAATTTTCTGGATTTTTGAAAATTTCACTTTTTTGTGAAAATATCCACTAAATGAGGGAATAATATGTGTGAGGGTACCCCAGGAGAGTTCCAAATGTGTGTGGGTAGAATATAAATCCCACGGGGATAAAATTGAAAAGAGTTGAAAAAAATTTTTTTTTGGACTTCGTCATTTTTCCGGCGTTTATCAGACTTTCAGATAGGGAAAATGTCAGTGAGTGTTCCGATTTCAGTTCCAGAGCGATTCGCCCAATTATTCCTTAATATTTAGTCGTTTTCAGCCAATTTTCTGGATTTTTGAAAATTTCACTTTTTTGTCAAAATATCCACTAAATGAGGGAATAATATGTGTGAGGGTACCCCAGGAGAGTTCCAAATGTGTGTGGGTAGAATATAAATCCCACGGGGATAAAATTGAAAAAAGTTGAAAAAAATTTTTTTTTGGACTTCGTAATTTTTCCGGCGTTTATCAGACTTTCAGATAGGGAAAATGTCAGTGAGCATTCCGATTTCAGTTCCAGAGCGATTCGCCCAATGAGTCCTTGATATTTAGTTGTTTTCAGCCAATTTTCTGGATTTTTGAAAATTTCACTTTTTTGTGAAAATATCCACTAAATGAGGGAATAATATGTGTGAGGGTACCCCAGGAGAGTTCCAAATGTGTGTGGGTAGAATATAAATTCCACGGGGATAAAATTGAAAAAAGTTGAAAATTTTTTTTTTTTCGACTCAGTAATTTTTCCGGCGTTTATCAGACTTTCAGATAGGGGAAATGTCAGTGAGCGTTCCGATTTCAGTTCCAGAGCGATTCGCCCAATGAGTCCTTAATATTTAGTCGTTTTCAGCCAATTTTCTGGATTTTTGAAAATTTCACTTTTTTGTGAAAATATCTACTAAATGAGGGAATAATATGTGTGAGGGTACCCCAGGAGAGTTCCAAATGTGTGTGGGTAGAATATATATCCCACGGGGGTAAAATTGAAAAAAGTTGAAAAATTGTATTTTTTTGCACTTAGTCATTTTTCCGGCATTTATCAGACTTTCAGATAGGGGAAATGTCAGTGAGCATTTCGATTTCAGTTCCAGCGCGATTCGCCCAATGAGTCCTTAATATTTAGTCGTTTTCAGCCAATTTTCTGGATTTTTGAAAATTTCACTTTTTTGTGAAAATATCCACTAAATGAGGGAATAATATGTGTGAGGGTACCCCAGGAGAGTTCCAAATGTGTGTGGGTAGAATGTAAATCCCACGGGGATAAAATTGAAAAAAGTTGAAAAAAATTTTTTTTTGGACTTAGTAATTTTTCCGGCGTTTATCAGACTTTCAGATAGGGAAAATGTCAGTGAGCATTCCGATTTCAGTTCCAGAGCGATTCGCCCAATGAGTCCTTAGTATTTAGTCGTTTTTAACCAATTTTCTGGATTTTTGAAAATTTCACTTTTTTGTGAAAATATCCACTAAATGAGGGAATAATATGTGTGAGGGTACCCCAGGAGAGTTCCAAATGTGTGTGGGTAGAATATAAATCCCACGGGGATAAAATTGAAAAAAGTTAAAAAAAATTTTTTTTTGGACTTAGTAATTTTTCCGGCGTTTATCAGACTTTCAGATAGGGGAAATGTCAGTGAGTGTTCCGATTTCAGTTCCAGAGCGATTCGCCCAATGAGTCCTTGATATTTAGTCGTTTTAAGTCAATTTTCTGGATTTTTAAAAATTTCACTTTTTTGTGAAAATATCCACTAAATGAGGGAATAATATGTGTGAGGGTACCCCAGCAGAGTTACAAATGTGTGTGGGTAGAATATATATCCCACGGGGATAAAATTGAAAAAAGTTGAAAAAAAAATTTTTTTTGGACTTAGTAATTTTTCCGGCGTTTATCAGACTTTCAGATAGGGAAAATGTCAGTGAGCATTCCGATTTCAGTTCCAGAGCGATTCGCCCAATGAGTCCTTAATATTTAGTCGTTTTCAGCCAATTTTCTGGATTTTTGAAAATTTCACTTTTTTGTGAAAATATCCACTAAATGAGGGAATAATATGTGTGAGGGTACCCCAGGAGAGTTCCAAATGTGTGTGGGTAGAATATATATCCCACGGGGATAAAATTGAAAAAAGTTGAAAAACATTTTTTTTTGGACTTAGTAATTTTTCCGGCGTTTATCAGACTTTCAGATAGGGAAAATGTCAGCGAGCATTCCGATTTCAGTTCCAGAGCGATTCGCCCAATGAGTCCTTAATATTTAGTCGTTTTCAGCCAACTTTCTGGATTTTTGAAAATTTCTCTTTTTTGTGAAAATATCAGCTAAATGAGGGAATAATATGTGTGAGGGTACCCCAGGAGAGTTCCAAATGTGTGTGGGTAGAATATATATCCCACGGGGGTAAAATTGAAAAAAGTTGAAAAATTGTATTTTTTTGCACTTAGTCATTTTTCCGGCATTTATCAGACTTTCAGATAGGGAAAATGTCAGTGAGCGTTCCGATTTCAATTCCAGAGCGATTTTCCCAATGAGTCCTTGATATTTAGTCGTTTTCAGCCAATTTTCTGGATTTTTGAAAATTTCACTTTTTTGTGAAAATATCCACTAAATGAGGGAATAATATGTGTGAGGGTACCCCAGGAGAGTTCCAAATGTGTGTGGGTAGAATATAAATCCCACGGGGATAAAATTTAAAAAAGTTGAAAAAAATTTTTTTTGGGACTTAGTAATTTTTCCGGCGTTTATCAGACTTTCAGATAGGGGAAATGTCAGTGAGCGTTCCGATTTCAGTTCCAGAGCGATTCGCCCAATGAGTCCTTGATATTTAGTAGTTTTAAGCCAATTTTCTGGATTTTTAAAAATTTCACTTTTTTGTGAAAATATCCACTAAATGAGGGAATAATATGTGTGAGGGTACCCCAGGAGAGTTCCAAATGTGTGTGGGTAGAACATAAATCCCACGGGGATAAAATTGAAAAAAGTTGCAAAAATTTTTTTTTTTCGACTTAGTAATTTTTCCGTCGTTTATCAGACTTTCAGATAGGGAAAATGTCAGTGAGCATTCCGATTTCAGTTCCAGAGCGATTCGCCCAATTATTCCTTAATATTTAGTCGTTTTCAGCCAATTTTCTGGATTTTTGAAAATTTCACTTTTTTGTGAAAATATCCACTAAATGAGGGAATAATATGTGTGAGGGTACCCCAGGAGAGTTCCAAATGTGTGTGGGTAGAATATAAATCCCACGGGGATAAAATTGAAAAGAGTTGAAAAAAATTTTTTTTTGGACTTCGTCATTTTTCCGGCGTTTATCAGACTTTCAGATAGGGAAAATGTCAGTGAGCATTCCAATTTCAGTTCCAGAGCGATTCGCCCAATGAGTCCTTAATATTTAGTCGTTTTCAGCCAATTTTCTGGATTTTTGAAAATTTCACTTTTTTGTGAAAATATCCACTAAATGAGGGAATAATATGTGTGAGGGTACCCCAGGAGAGTTCCAAATGTGTGTGGGTAGAACATAAATCCCATGGGGATAAAATTGAAAAAAGTTGAAAAAAATTTTTTTTTGGACTTAGTAATTTTTCCGGCGTTTATCAGACTTTCAGATAGGGAAAATGTCAGTGAGCATTCCGATTTCAGTTCCAGAGCGATTCGCCCAATGAGTCCTTAATATTTAGTCGTTTTCAGCCAATTTTCTGGATTTTTGAAAATTTCACTTTTTTGTGAAAATATCCACTAAATGAGGGAATAATATGTGTGAGGGTACCCCAGGAGAGTTCCAAATGTGTGTGGGTAGAACATAAATCCCACGGGGATAAAATTGAAAAAAGTTGCAAAAAATTTTTTTTTTCGACTTAGTAATTTTTCCGTCGTTTATCAGACTTTCAGATAGGGGAAATGTCAGTGAGCATTCCGATTTCAGTTCCAGAGTGATTCGCCCAATGAGTCCTTAATATTTAGTCGTTTTCAGCCAATTTTCTGGATTTTTGAAAATTTCACTTTTTTGTGAAAATATCCACTAAATGAGGGAATAATATGTGTGAGGGTACCCCAGGAGAGTTCCAAATGTGTGTGGGTAGAATATAAATCCCAAGGGGATAAAATTGAAAAAAGTTGAAAAAATTTTTTTTTTGGACTTAGTAATTTTTCCGTGGTTTATCAGACTTTCAGATAGGGAAAATGTCAGTGAGCGTTCCGATTTCAATTCCAGAGCGATTCGCCCGATGAGTCCTTAATATTTAGTCGTTTTCAGCCAATTTTCTGGATTTTTGAAAATTTCACTTTTTTGTGAAAATATCCGCTAAATGAGGGAATAATATGTGTGAGGGTACCCCAGGAGAGTTCCAAATGTGTGTGGGTAGAATATAAATCCCACGGGGATAAAATTGAAAAAAGTTGAAAAAATTTTTTTTTTGGACTTCGTAATTTTTCCGGCGTTTATCAGACTTTCAGGTAGGGAAAATGTCAGTGAGTGTTCCGATTTCAGTTCCAGAGCGATTCGCCCAATTATTCCTTAATATTTAGTCGTTTTCAGCCAATTTTCTGGATTTTTGAAAATTTCACTTTTTTGTGAAAATATCCACTAAATGAGGGAATAATATGTGTGAGGGTACCCCAGGAGAGTTCCAAATGTGTGTGGGTAGAAGATATATCCCACGGGGGTAAAATTGAAAAAAGTTGAAAAAAATTTTTTTTTGGGACTTAGTCATTTTTCCGGCGTTTATCAGACTTTCAGATAGGTGAAATGTAAGTGAGCATTCCGCTTTCAGTTCCAGAGCGATTCGCCCCTGAGTCCTTGATATTTAGTCGTTTTCAGCCAATTTTCTGGATTTTTGAAAATTTCACTTTTTTGTGAAAATATCCACTAAATGAGGGAATAATATGTGTGAGGGTACCCCAGGAGAGTTCCAAATGTGTGTGGGTAGAATATAAATCCCAGGGGGATAAAATTGAAAAAAGTTGAAAAAAAAATTTTTTTGGACTTAGTAATTTTTCCGGCGTTTATCAGACTTTCAGATAGGGGAAATGTCAGTGAGCATTCCGATTTCAGTTCCAGAGTGATTCGCCCAATGAGTCCGTAATATTTAGTCGTTTTCAGCCAATTTTCTGGATTTTTGAAAATTTCACTTTTTTGTGAAAATATCCACTAAATGAGGGAATAATATGTGTGAGGGTACCCCAGGAGATTTCTAAATGTGTGTGGGTAGAATATAAATCCCAAGGGGATAAAATTGAAAATAGTTGAAAAAAAATTTTTTTTGGACTTAGTAATTTTTCCGTGGTTTATCAGACTTTCAGATAGGGGAAATGTCAGTGAGCATTCCGATTTCAGTTCCAGAGTGATTCGCCCAATGAGTCCTTAATATTTAGTCGTTTTCAGCCAATTTTCTGGATTTTTGAAAATTTCACTTTTTTGTGAAAATATCCACTAAATGAGGGAATAATATGTGTGAGGGTACCCCAGGAGAGTTCCAAATGTGTGTGGGTAGAATATAAATCCCAAGGGGATAAAATTGAAAAAAGTTGAAAAAAAATTTTTTTTGGACTTAGTAATTTTTCCGTGGTTTATCAGACTTTCAGATAGGGGAAATGTCAGTGAGCATTCCGATTTCAGTTCCAGAGTGATTCGCCCAATGAGTCCTTAATATTTAGTCGTTTTCAGCCAATTTTCTGGATTTTTGAAAATTTCACTTTTTTGTGAAAATATCCACTGAATGAGGGAATAATATGTGTGAGGGTACCCCAGGAGAGTTCCAAATGTGTGTGGGTAGAATATAAATCCCACGGGGATAAAATTGAAAAAAGTTGAAAAAAATTTTTTTTTGGACTTAGTAATTTTTCCGGCATTTATCATACTTTCAGATAGGGGAAATGTCAGTGAGCGTTCCGATTTCAGTTCCAGAGCGATTCGCCCAATGAGTCTTTGATATTTAGTCGTTTTCAGCCAATTTTCTGGATTTTTGAAAATTTCACTTTTTTGTGAAAATATCCACTAAATGAGGGATTAATATGTGTGAGGGTACCCCAGGAGAGTTCCAAATGTGTGTGGGTAGAATATAAATCCCAAGGGGATAAAATTGAAAAGAGTTGAAAAAAATTTTTTTTTGGACTTCGTCATTTTTCCGGCGTTTATCAGACTTTCAGATAGGGAAAATGTCAGTGAGCATTCCGATTTCAGTTCCAGAGCGATTCGCCCAATTATTCCTTAATATTTAGTCGTTTTCAGCCAATTTTCTGGATTTTTGAAAATTTCACTTTTTTGTCAAAATATCCACTAAATGAGGGAATAATATGTGTGAGGGTACCCCAGGAGAGTTCCAAATGTGTGTGGGTAGAATGTAAATCCCACGGGGATAAAATTGAAAAAAGTTGAAAAAAATTTTTTTTTGGACTTCGTAATTTTTCCGGCGTTTATCAGACTTTCAGATAGGGAAAATGTCAGTGAGCATTCCGATTTCAGTTCCAGAGCGATTCGCCCAATGAGTCCTTGATATTTAGTTGTTTTCAGCCAATTTTCTGGATTTTTGAAAATTTCACTTTTTTGTGAAAATATCCACTAAATGAGGGAATAATATGTGTGAGGGTACCCCAGGAGAGTTCCAAATGTGTGTGGGTAGAATGTAAATCCCACGGGGATAAAATTGAAAAAAGTTGAAAAAAAAATTTTTTTTGGACTTAGTAATTTTTCCGGCGTTTATCAGACTTTCAGATAGGGAAAATGTCAGTGAGCATTCCGATTTCAGTTCCAGAGCGATTCGCCCAATGAGTCCTTGATATTTAGTTGTTTTCAGCCAATTTTCTGGATTTTTGAAAATTTCACTTTTTTGTGAAAATATCCACTAAATGAGGGAATAATATGTGTGAGGGTACCCCAGGAGAGTTCCAAATGTGTGTGGGTAGAATGTAAATCCCACGGGGATAAAATTGAAAAAAGTTGAAAAAAATTTTTTTTTGGACTTCGTAATTTTTCCGGCGTTTATCAGACTTTCAGATAGGGAAAATGTCAGTGAGCGTTCCGATTTCAATTCCAGAGCGATTCGCCCGATGAGTCCTTAATATTTAGTCGTTTTCAGCCAATTTTCTGGATTTTTGAAAATTTCACTTTTTTGTGAAAATATCCGCTAAATGAGGGAATAATATGTGTGAGGGTACCCCAGGAGAGTTCCAAATGTGTGTGGGTAGAATATAAATCCCACGGGGATAAAATTGAAAAAAGTTGAAAAATTTTTTTTTTTCGACTTCGTAATTTTTCCGGCGTTTATCAGACTTTCAGGTAGGGAAAATGTCAGTGAGTGTTCCGATTTCAGTTCCAGAGCGATTCGCCCAATTATTCCTTAATATTTAGTCGTTTTCAGCCAATTTTCTGGATTTTTGAAAATTTCACTTTTTTGTGAAAATATCCACTAAATGAGGGAATAATATGTGTGAGGGTACCCCAGGAGAGTTCCAAATGTGTGTGGGTAGAAGATATATCCCACGGGGGTAAAATTGAAAAAAGTTGAAAAAAATTTTTTTTTGGGACTTAGTCATTTTTCCGGCGTTTATCAGACTTTCAGATAGGTGAAATGTAAGTGAGCATTCCGCTTTCAGTTCCAGAGCGATTCGCCCCTGAGTCCTTGATATTTAGTCGTTTTCAGCCAATTTTCTGGATTTTTGAAAATTTCACTTTTTTGTGAAAATATCCACTAAATGAGGGAATAATATGTGTGAGGGTACCCCAGGAGAGTTCCAAATGTGTGTGGGTAGAACATAAATCCCACGGGGATAAAATTGAAAAAAGTTGCAAAAAATTTTTTTTTTCGACTTAGTAATTTTTCCGTCGTTTATCAGACTTTCAGATAGGGGAAATGTCAGTGAGCATTCCGATTTCAGTTCCAGAGTGATTCGCCCAATGAGTCCTTAATATTTAGTCGTTTTCAGCCAATTTTCTGGATTTTTGAAAATTTCACTTTTTTGTGAAAATATCCACTAAATGAGGGAATAATATGTGTGAGGGTACCCCAGGAGAGTTCCAAATGTGTGTGGGTAGAATATAAATCCCACGGGGATAAAATTGAAAAAAGTTGAAAAAAATTTTTTTTTGGACTTCGTAATTTTTCCGGCGTTTATCAGACTTTCAGATAGGGAAAATGTCAGTGAGCATTCCGATTTCAGTTCCAGAGCGATTCGCCCAATGAGTCCTTGATATTTAGTTGTTTTCAGCCAATTTTCTGGATTTTTGAAAATTTCACTTTTTTGTGAAAATATCCACTAAATGAGGGAATAATATGTGTGAGGGTACCCCAGGAGAGTTCCAAATGTGTGTGGGTAGAATGTAAATCCCACGGGGATAAAATTGAAAAAAGTTGAAAAAAATTTTTTTTTGGACTTCGTAATTTTTCCGGCGTTTATCAGACTTTCAGATAGGGAAAATGTCAGTGAGCATTCCAATTTTAGTTCCAGAGCGATTCGACCAATGAGTCCTTAATATTTAGTCGTTTTCAGCCAATTTTCTGGATTTTTGAAAATTTCACTTTTTTGTGAAAATATCCAATAAATGAGGGAATAATATGTGTGAGGGTACCCCAGGAGAGTTCCAAATGTGTGTGGGTAGAATGTAAATCCCACGGGGATAAAATTGAAAAAAGTTGAAAAAAATTTTTTTTTGGACTTAGTAATTTTTCCAGCGTTTATCAGACTTTCAGATAGGGAAAATGTCAGTGAGCATTTCAATTTCAGTTCCAGAGCGATTCGCCCAATGAGTCCTTAATATTTAGTCGTTTTCAGCCAATTTTCTGGATTTTTGAAAATTTCACTTTTTTGTGAAAATATCCACTAAATGAGGGAATAATATGTGTGAGGGTACCCCAGGAGAGTTCCAAATGTGTGTGGGTAGAATATAAATCCCACGGGGATAAAATTGAAAAAAGTTGAAAAAAATTTTTTTTTGGACTTCGTAATTTTTCCGGCGTTTATCAGACTTTCAGATAGGGAAAATGTCAGTGAGCGTTCCGATTTCAATTCCAGAGCGATTCGCCCGATGAGTCCTTAATATTTAGTCGTTTTCAGCCAATTTTCTGGATTTTTGAAAATTTCACTTTTTTGTGAAAATATCCACTAAATGAGGGAATAATATGTGTGAGGGTACCCCAGGAGAGTTCCAAATGTGTGTGGGTAGAATATAAATCCCAAGGGGATAAAATTGAAAAAAGTTGAAAAAAAATTTTTTTTCGACTTAGTAATTTTTCCGTGGTTTATCAGACTTTCAGATAGGGGAAATGTCAGTGAGCATTCCGATTTCAGTTCCAGAGTGATTCGCCCAATGAGTCCTTAATATTTAGTCGTTTTCAGCCAATTTTCTGGATTTTTGAAAATTTCACTTTTTTGTGAAAATATCCACTAAATGAGGGAATTATATGTGTGAGGGTACCCCAGGAGAGTTCCAAATGTGTGTGGGTAGAACATAAATCCCACGGGGATAAAATTGAAAAAAGTTGAAAAAAATTTTTTGTTGAACTTAGTAATTTTTCCGGCGTTTATCAGACTTTCAGATAGGGGAAATGTCAGTGAGCATTCCGATTTCAGTTCCAGAGTGATTCGCCCAGTGAGTCCTTAATATTTAGTCGTTTTCAGCCAATTTTCTGGATTTTTGAAAATTTCACTTTTTTGTGAAAATATCCACTAAATGAGGGAATAATATGTGTGAGGGTACCCCAGGAGAGTTCCAAATGTGTGTGGGTAGAATATAAATCCCAAGGGGATAAAATTGAAAAAAGTTGAAAAAAATTTTTTTTTGGACTTAGTAATTTTTCCGGCGTTTATCAGACTTTCAGATAGGGAAAATGTCAGTGAGCGTTCCGATTTCAATTCCAGAGCGATTCGCCCAATGAGTCCTTAATATTTCGTCGTTTTCAGCCAATTTTCTGGATTTTTGAAAATTTCACTTTTTTGTGAAAATATCCACTAAATGAGGGAATAATATGTGTGAGGGTACCCCAGGAGAGTTCCAAATGTGTGTGGGTAGAATATAAATCCCAAGGGGATAAAATTGAAAAAAGTTGAAAAAAATTTTTTTTTGGACTTAGTAATTTTTCCGGCGATTATCAGACTTTCAGATAGGGAAAATGTCAGTGAGCGTTCCGATTTCAATTCCAGAGCGATTCGCCCAATGAGTCCTTAATATTTAGTCGTTTTCAGCCAATTTTCTGGATTTTTGAAAATTTCACTTTTTTGTGAAAATATCCACTAAATGAGGGAATTATATGTGTGAGGGTACCCCAGGAGAGTTCCAAATGTGTGTGGGTAGAACATAAATCCCACGGGGATAAAATTGAAAAAAGTTGAAAAAATTTTTTTGTTGAACTTAGTAATTTTTCCGGCGTTTATCAGACTTTCAGATAGGGGAAATGTCAGTGAGCATTCCGATTTCAGTTCCAGAGTGATTCGCCCAGTGAGTCCTTAATATTTAGTCGTTTTCAGCCAATTTTCTGGATTTTTGAAAATTTCACTTTTTTGTGAAAATATCCACTAAATGAGGGAATAATATGTGTGAAGGTACCCCAGGAGAGTTCCAAATGTGTGTGGGTAGAATATAAATCCCAAGGGGATAAAATTGAAAAAAGTTGAAAAAATTTTTTTTTTGGACTTAGTAATTTTTCCGTGGTTTATCAGACTTTCAGATAGGGGAAATGTCAGTGAGCATTCCGTTTTCAGTTCCAGAGTGATTCGCCCAATGAGTCCTTAATATTTAGTCGTTTTCAGCCAATTTTCTGGATTTTTGAAAATTTCACTTTTTTGTGAAAATATCCACTAAATGAGGGAATAATATGTGTGAGGGTACCCCAGGAGAGTTCCAAATGTGTGTGGGTAGAATATAAATCCCACGGGGATAAAATTGAAAAAAGTTGAAAAAAATTTTTTTTTGGACTTAGTAATTTTTCCGGCATTTATCATACTTTCAGATAGGGGAAATGTCAGTGAGCGTTCCGATTTCAGTTCCAGAGCGATTCGCCCAATGAGTCTTTGATATTTAGTCGTTTTCAGCCAATTTTCTGGATTTTTGAAAATTTCACTTTTTTGTGAAAATATCCACTAAATGAGGGAATAATATGTGTGAGGGTACCCCAGGAGAGTTCCAAATGTGTGTGGGTAGAATATAAATCCCAAGGGGATAAAATTGAAAAAAGTTGAAAAAAAATTTTTTTGGGACTTAGTAATTTTTCCGTGGTTTATCAGACTTTCAGATAGGGGAAATGTCAGTGAGCATTCCGATTTCAGTTCCAGAGTGATTCGCCCAATGAGTCCTTAATATTTAGTCGTTTTCAGCCAATTTTCTGGATTTTTGAAAATTTCACTTTTTTGTGAAAATATCCACTAAATGAGGGAATAATATGTGTGAGGGTACCCCAGGAGAGTTCCAAATGTGTGTGGGTAGAATATAAATCCCAAGGGGATAAAATTGAAAAAAGTTGAAAAAAATTTTTTTTGGGACTTAGTCATTTTTCCGGCGTTTATCAGACTTTCAGATAGGTGAAATGTGAGTGAGCATTCCGCTTTCAGTTCCAGAGCGATTCGCCCCATGAGTCCTTGATATTTAGTCGTTTTCAGCCAATTTTCTGGATTTTTGAAAATTTCACTTTTTTGTGAAAATATCCACTAAATGAGGGAATAATATGTGTGAGGGTACCCCAGGAGAGTTCCAAATGTGTGTGGGTAGAATATAAATCCCACGGGGATAAAATTGAAAAAAGTTGCAAAAAATTTTTTTTTTCGACTTAGTAATTTTTCCGTCGTTTATCAGACTTTCAGATAGGGGAAATGTCAGTGAGCATTCCGATTTCAGTTCCAGAGTGATTCGCCCAATGAGTCCTTAATATTTAGTCGTTTTCAGCCAATTTTCTGGATTTTTGAAAATTTCACTTTTTTGTGAAAATATCCACTAAATGAGGGAATTATATGTGTGAGGGTACCCCAGGAGAGTTCCAAATGTGTGTGGGTAGAATATAAATCCCAAGGGGATAAAATTGAAAAAAGTTGAAAAAAATTTTTTTTTGGACTTTGTAATTTTTCCGTGGTTTATCAGACTTTCAGATAGGGGAAATGTCAGTGAGCATTCCGATTTCAGTTCCAGAGTGATTCGCCCAATGAGTCCTTAATATTTAGTCGTTTTCAGCCAATTTTCTGGATTTTTGAAAATTTCACTTTTTTGTGAAAATATCCACTAAATGAGGGAATAATATGTGTGAGGGTACCCCAGGAGAGTTCCAAATGTGTGTGGGTAGAATATAAATCCCAAGGGGATAAAATTGAAAAAAGTTGAAAAAAATTTTTTTTTGGACTTTGTAATTTTTCCGTGGTTTATCAGACTTTCAGATAGGGGAAATGTCAGTGAGCATTCCGATTTCAGTTCCAGAGTGATTCGCCCAATGAGTCCTTAATATTTAGTCGTTTTCAGCCAATTTTCTGGATTTTTGAAAATTTCACTTTTTTGTGAAAATATCCACTAAATGAGGGAATAATATGTGTGAGGGTACCCCAGGAGAGTTCCAAATGTGTGTGGGTAGAATATAAATCCCACGGGGATAAAATTGAAAAAAGTTGCAAAAATTTTTTTTTTTCGACTTAGTAATTTTTCCGTCGTTTATCAGACTTTCAGATAGGGGAAATGTCAGTGAGCATTCCGATTTCAGTTCCAGAGTGATTCGCCCAATGAGTCCTTAATATTTAGTCGTTTTCAGCCAATTTTCTGGATTTTTGAAAATTTCACTTTTTTGTGAAAATATCCACTAAATGAGGGAATAATATGTGTGAGGGTACCCCAGGAGAGTTCCAAATGTGTGTGGGTAGAATATAAATCCCAAGGGGATAAAATTGAAAAAAGTTGAAAAAAAATTTTTTTTGGACTTAGTAATTTTTCCGTGGTTTATCAGACTTTCAGATAGGGGAAATGTCAGTGAGCATTCCGATTTCAGTTCCAGAGTGATTCGCCCAATGAGTCCTTAATATTTAGTCGTTTTCAGCCAATATTCTGGATTTTTGAAAATTTCACTTTTTTGTGAAAATATCCACTAAATGAGGGAATTATATGTGTGAGGGTAACCCAGGAGAGTTCCAAATGTGTGTGGGTAGAACATAAATCCCACGGGGATAAAATTGAAAAAAGTTGAAAAAAATTTTTTGTTGAACTTAGTAATTTTTCCGGCGTTTATCAGACTTTCAGATAGGGGAAATGTCAGTGAGCATTCCGATTTCAGTTCCAGAGTGATTCGCCCAGTGAGTCCTTAATATTTAGTCGTTTTCAGCCAATTTTCTGGATTTTTGAAAATTTCACTTTTTTGTGAAAATATCCACTAAATGAGGGAATAATATGTGTGAGGGTACCCCAGGAGAGTTCCAAATGTGTGTGGGTAGAATATAAATCCCAAGGGGATAAAATTGAAAAAAGTTGAAAAAAATTTTTTTTTGGACTTAGTAATTTTTCCGGCGTTTATCAGACTTTCAGATAGGGAAAATGTCAGTGAGCGTTCCGATTTCAATTCCAGAGCGATTCGCCCAATGAGTCCTTAATATTTCGTCGTTTTCAGCCAATTTTCTGGATTTTTGAAAATTTCACTTTTTTGTGAAAATATCCACTAAATGAGGGAATAATATGTGTGAGGGTACCCCAGGAGAGTTCCAAATGTGTGTGGGTAGAATATAAATCCCAAGGGGATAAAATTGAAAAAAGTTGAAAAAAATTTTTTTTTGGACTTAGTAATTTTTCCGGCGTTTATCAGACTTTCAGATAGGGAAAATGTCAGTGAGCGTTCCGATTTCAATTCCAGAGCGATTCGCCCAATGAGTCCTTAATATTTAGTCGTTTTCAGCCAATTTTCTGGATTTTTGAAAATTTCACTTTTTTGTGAAAATATCCACTAAATGAGGGAATAATATGTGTGAGGGTACCCCAGGAGAGTTCCAAATGTGTGTGGGTAGAATATAAATCCCACGGGGATAAAATTGAAAAAAGTTGAAAAAAATTTTTTTTTGGACTTAGTAATTTTTCCGGCATTTATCATACTTTCAGATAGGGGAAATGTCAGTGAGCGTTCCGATTTCAGTTCCAGAGCGATTCGCCCAATGAGTCTTTGATATTTAGTCGTTTTCAGCCAATTTTCTGGATTTTTGAAAATTTCACTTTTTTGTGAAAATATCCACTAAATGAGGGAATAATATGTGTGAGGGTACCCCAGGAGAGTTCCAAATGTGTGTGGGTAGAATATAAATCCCAAGGGGATAAAATTGAAAAAAGTTGAAAAAAAATTTTTTTTGGACTTAGTAATTTTTCCGTGGTTTATCAGACTTTCAGATAGGGGAAATGCCAGTGAGCATTCCGATTTCAGTTCCAGAGTGATTCGCCCAATGAGTCCTTAATATTTAGTCGTTTTCAGCCAATTTTCTGGATTTTTGAAAATTTCACTTTTTTGTGAAAATATCCACTAAATGAGGGAATAATATGTGTGAGGGTACCCCAGGAGAGTTCCAAATGTGTGTGGGTAGAATATAAATCCCAAGGGGATAAAATTGAAAAAAGTTGAAAAAAATTTTTTTTGGGACTTAGTCATTTTTCCGGCGTTTATCAGACTTTCAGATAGGTGAAATGTGAGTGAGCATTCCGCTTTCAGTTCCAGAGCGATTCGCCCCATGAGTCCTTGATATTTAGTCGTTTTCAGCCAATTTTCTGGATTTTTGAAAATTTCACTTTTTTGTGAAAATATCCACTAAATGAGGGAATAATATGTGTGAGGGTACCCCAGGAGAGTTCCAAATGTGTGTGGGTAGAATATAAATCCCACGGGGATAAAATTGAAAAAAGTTGCAAAAAATTTTTTTTTTCGACTTAGTAATTTTTCCGTCGTTTATCAGACTTTCAGATAGGGGAAATGTCAGTGAGCATTCCGATTTCAGTTCCAGAGTGATTCGCCCAATGAGTCCTTAATATTTAGTCGTTTTCAGCCAATTTTCTGGATTTTTGAAAATTTCACTTTTTTGTGAAAATATCCACTAAATGAGGGAATTATATGTGTGAGGGTACCCCAGGAGAGTTCCAAATGTGTGTGGGTAGAATATAAATCCCAAGGGGATAAAATTGAAAAAAGTTGAAAAAAATTTTTTTTTGGACTTTGTAATTTTTCCGTGGTTTATCAGACTTTCAGATAGGGGAAATGTCAGTGAGCATTCCGATTTCAGTTCCAGAGTGATTCGCCCAATGAGTCCTTAATATTTAGTCGTTTTCAGCCAATTTTCTGGATTTTTGAAAATTTCACTTTTTTGTGAAAATATCCACTAAATGAGGGAATAATATGTGTGAGGGTACCCCAGGAGAGTTCCAAATGTGTGTGGGTAGAATATAAATCCCAAGGGGATAAAATTGAAAAAAGTTGAAAAAAATTTTTTTTTGGACTTTGTAATTTTTCCGTGGTTTATCAGACTTTCAGATAGGGGAAATGTCAGTGAGCATTCCGATTTCAGTTCCAGAGTGATTCGCCCAATGAGTCCTTAATATTTAGTCGTTTTCAGCCAATTTTCTGGATTTTTGAAAATTTCACTTTTTTGTGAAAATATCCACTAAATGAGGGAATAATATGTGTGAGGGTACCCCAGGAGAGTTCCAAATGTGTGTGGGTAGAATATAAATCCCACGGGGATAAAATTGAAAAAAGTTGAAAAAAATTTTTTTTTGGACTTCGTAATTTTTCCGGCGTTTATCAGACTTTCAGATAGGGAAAATGTCAGTGAGCGTTCCAATTTCAATTCCAGAGCGATTCGCCCGATGAGTCCTTAATATTTAGTCGTTTTCAGCCAATTTTCTGGATTTTTGAAAATTTCACTTTTTTGTGAAAATATCCGCTAAATGAGGGAATAATATGTGTGAGGGTACCCCAGGAGAGTTCCAAATGTGTGTGGGTAGAACATAAATCCCACGGGGATAAAATTGAAAAAAGTTGCAAAAATTTTTTTTTTTCGACTTAGTAATTTTTCCGTCGTTTATCAGACTTTCAGATAGGGGAAATGTCAGTGAGCATTCCGATTTCAGTTCCAGAGTGATTCGCCCAATGAGTCCTTAATATTTAGTCGTTTTCAGCCAATTTTCTGGATTTTTGAAAATTTCACTTTTTTGTGAAAATATCCACTAAATGAGGGAATAATATGTGTGAGGGTACCCCAGGAGAGTTCCAAATGTGTGTGGGTAGAATATAAATCCCAAGGGGATAAAATTGAAAAAAGTTGAAAAAAAATTTTTTTTGGACTTAGTAATTTTTCCGTGGTTTATCAGACTTTCAGATAGGGGAAATGTCAGTGAGCATTCCGATTTCAGTTCCAGAGTGATTCGCCCAATGAGTCCTTAATATTTAGTCGTTTTCAGCCAATTTTCTGGATTTTTGAAAATTTCACTTTTTTGTGAAAATATCCACTAAATGAGGGAATTATATGTGTGAGGGTGACCCAGGAGAGTTCCAAATGTGTGTGGGTAGAACATAAATCCCACGGGGATAAAATTGAAAAAAGTTGAAAAAAATTTTTTGTTGAACTTAGTAATTTTTCCGGCGTTTATCAGACTTTCAGATAGGGGAAATGTCAGTGAGCATTCCGATTTCAGTTCCAGAGTGATTCGCCCAGTGAGTCCTTAATATTTAGTCGTTTTCAGCCAATTTTCTGGATTTTTGAAAATTTCACTTTTTTGTGAAAATATCCACTAAATGAGGGAATAATATGTGTGAGGGTACCCCAGGAGAGTTCCAAATGTGTGTGGGTAGAATATAAATCCCAAGGGGATAAAATTGAAAAAAGTTGAAAAAAATTTTTTTTTGGACTTAGTAATTTTTCCGGCGTTTATCAGACTTTCAGATAGGGAAAATGTCAGTGAGCGTTCCGATTTCAATTCCAGAGCGATTCGCCCAATGAGTCCTTAATATTTCGTCGTTTTCAGCCAATTTTCTGGATTTTTGAAAATTTCACTTTTTTGTGAAAATATCCACTAAATGAGGGAATAATATGTGTGAGGGTACCCCAGGAGAGTTCCAAATGTGTGTGGGTAGAATATAAATCCCAAGGGGATAAAATTGAAAAAAGTTGAAAAAAATTTTTTTTGGGACTTAGTCATTTTTCCGGCGTTTATCAGACTTTCAGATAGGTGAAATGTGAGTGAGCATTCCGCTTTCAGTTCCAGAGCGATTCGCCCCATGAGTCCTTGATATTTAGTCGTTTTCAGCCAATTTTCTGGATTTTTGAAAATTTCACTTTTTTGTGAAAATATCCACTAAATGAGGGAATAATATGTGTGAGGGTACCCCAGGAGAGTTCCAAATGTGTGTGGGTAGAATATAAATCCCACGGGGATAAAATTGAAAAAAGTTGCAAAAAATTTTTTTTTTCGACTTAGTAATTTTTCCGTCGTTTATCAGACTTTCAGATAGGGGAAATGTCAGTGAGCATTCCGATTTCAGTTCCAGAGTGATTCGCCCAATGAGTCCTTAATATTTAGTCGTTTTCAGCCAATTTTCTGGATTTTTGAAAATTTCACTTTTTTGTGAAAATATCCACTAAATGAGGGAATTATATGTGTGAGGGTACCCCAGGAGAGTTCCAAATGTGTGTGGGTAGAATATAAATCCCAAGGGGATAAAATTGAAAAAAGTTGAAAAAAATTTTTTTTTGGACTTTGTAATTTTTCCGTGGTTTATCAGACTTTCAGATAGGGGAAATGTCAGTGAGCATTCCGATTTCAGTTCCAGAGTGATTCGCCCAATGAGTCCTTAATATTTAGTCGTTTTCAGCCAATTTTCTGGATTTTTGAAAATTTCACTTTTTTGTGAAAATATCCACTAAATGAGGGAATAATATGTGTGAGGGTACCCCAGGAGAGTTCCAAATGTGTGTGGGTAGAATATAAATCCCAAGGGGATAAAATTGAAAAAAGTTGAAAAAAATTTTTTTTTGGACTTTGTAATTTTTCCGTGGTTTATCAGACTTTCAGATAGGGGAAATGTCAGTGAGCATTCCGATTTCAGTTCCAGAGTGATTCGCCCAATGAGTCCTTAATATTTAGTCGTTTTCAGCCAATTTTCTGGATTTTTGAAAATTTCACTTTTTTGTGAAAATATCCACTAAATGAGGGAATAATATGTGTGAGGGTACCCCAGGAGAGTTCCAAATGTGTGTGGGTAGAATATAAATCCCACGGGGATAAAATTGAAAAAAGTTGCAAAAATTTTTTTTTTTCGACTTAGTAATTTTTCCGTCGTTTATCAGACTTTCAGATAGGGGAAATGTCAGTGAGCATTCCGATTTCAGTTCCAGAGTGATTCGCCCAATGAGTCCTTAATATTTAGTCGTTTTCAGCCAATTTTCTGGATTTTTGAAAATTTCACTTTTTTGTGAAAATATCCACTAAATGAGGGAATAATATGTGTGAGGGTACCCCAGGAGAGTTCCAAATGTGTGTGGGTAGAATATAAATCCCAAGGGGATAAAATTGAAAAAAGTTGAAAAAAAATTTTTTTTGGACTTAGTAATTTTTCCGTGGTTTATCAGACTTTCAGATAGGGGAAATGTCAGTGAGCATTCCGATTTCAGTTCCAGAGTGATTCGCCCAATGAGTCCTTAATATTTAGTCGTTTTCAGCCAATATTCTGGATTTTTGAAAATTTCACTTTTTTGTGAAAATATCCACTAAATGAGGGAATTATATGTGTGAGGGTAACCCAGGAGAGTTCCAAATGTGTGTGGGTAGAACATAAATCCCACGGGGATAAAATTGAAAAAAGTTGAAAAAAATTTTTTGTTGAACTTAGTAATTTTTCCGGCGTTTATCAGACTTTCAGATAGGGGAAATGTCAGTGAGCATTCCGATTTCAGTTCCAGAGTGATTCGCCCAGTGAGTCCTTAATATTTAGTCGTTTTCAGCCAATTTTCTGGATTTTTGAAAATTTCACTTTTTTGTGAAAATATCCACTAAATGAGGGAATAATATGTGTGAGGGTACCCCAGGAGAGTTCCAAATGTGTGTGGGTAGAATATAAATCCCAAGGGGATAAAATTGAAAAAAGTTGAAAAAAATTTTTTTTTGGACTTAGTAATTTTTCCGGCGTTTATCAGACTTTCAGATAGGGAAAATGTCAGTGAGCGTTCCGATTTCAATTCCAGAGCGATTCGCCCAATGAGTCCTTAATATTTCGTCGTTTTCAGCCAATTTTCTGGATTTTTGAAAATTTCACTTTTTTGTGAAAATATCCACTAAATGAGGGAATAATATGTGTGAGGGTACCCCAGGAGAGTTCCAAATGTGTGTGGGTAGAATATAAATCCCAAGGGGATAAAATTGAAAAAAGTTGAAAAAAATTTTTTTTTGGACTTAGTAATTTTTCCGGCGTTTATCAGACTTTCAGATAGGGAAAATGTCAGTGAGCGTTCCGATTTCAATTCCAGAGCGATTCGCCCAATGAGTCCTTAATATTTAGTCGTTTTCAGCCAATTTTCTGGATTTTTGAAAATTTCACTTTTTTGTGAAAATATCCACTAAATGAGGGAATAATATGTGTGAGGGTACCCCAGGAGAGTTCCAAATGTGTGTGGGTAGAATATAAATCCCACGGGGATAAAATTGAAAAAAGTTGAAAAAAATTTTTTTTTGGACTTAGTAATTTTTCCGGCATTTATCATACTTTCAGATAGGGGAAATGTCAGTGAGCGTTCCGATTTCAGTTCCAGAGCGATTCGCCCAATGAGTCTTTGATATTTAGTCGTTTTCAGCCAATTTTCTGGATTTTTGAAAATTTCACTTTTTTGTGAAAATATCCACTAAATGAGGGAATAATATGTGTGAGGGTACCCCAGGAGAGTTCCAAATGTGTGTGGGTAGAATATAAATCCCAAGGGGATAAAATTGAAAAAAGTTGAAAAAAAATTTTTTTTGGACTTAGTAATTTTTCCGTGGTTTATCAGACTTTCAGATAGGGGAAATGCCAGTGAGCATTCCGATTTCAGTTCCAGAGTGATTCGCCCAATGAGTCCTTAATATTTAGTCGTTTTCAGCCAATTTTCTGGATTTTTGAAAATTTCACTTTTTTGTGAAAATATCCACTAAATGAGGGAATAATATGTGTGAGGGTACCCCAGGAGAGTTCCAAATGTGTGTGGGTAGAATATAAATCCCAAGGGGATAAAATTGAAAAAAGTTGAAAAAAATTTTTTTTGGGACTTAGTCATTTTTCCGGCGTTTATCAGACTTTCAGATAGGTGAAATGTGAGTGAGCATTCCGCTTTCAGTTCCAGAGCGATTCGCCCCATGAGTCCTTGATATTTAGTCGTTTTCAGCCAATTTTCTGGATTTTTGAAAATTTCACTTTTTTGTGAAAATATCCACTAAATGAGGGAATAATATGTGTGAGGGTACCCCAGGAGAGTTCCAAATGTGTGTGGGTAGAATATAAATCCCACGGGGATAAAATTGAAAAAAGTTGCAAAAAATTTTTTTTTTCGACTTAGTAATTTTTCCGTCGTTTATCAGACTTTCAGATAGGGGAAATGTCAGTGAGCATTCCGATTTCAGTTCCAGAGTGATTCGCCCAATGAGTCCTTAATATTTAGTCGTTTTCAGCCAATTTTCTGGATTTTTGAAAATTTCACTTTTTTGTGAAAATATCCACTAAATGAGGGAATTATATGTGTGAGGGTACCCCAGGAGAGTTCCAAATGTGTGTGGGTAGAATATAAATCCCAAGGGGATAAAATTGAAAAAAGTTGAAAAAAATTTTTTTTTGGACTTTGTAATTTTTCCGTGGTTTATCAGACTTTCAGATAGGGGAAATGTCAGTGAGCATTCCGATTTCAGTTCCAGAGTGATTCGCCCAATGAGTCCTTAATATTTAGTCGTTTTCAGCCAATTTTCTGGATTTTTGAAAATTTCACTTTTTTGTGAAAATATCCACTAAATGAGGGAATAATATGTGTGAGGGTACCCCAGGAGAGTTCCAAATGTGTGTGGGTAGAATATAAATCCCAAGGGGATAAAATTGAAAAAAGTTGAAAAAAATTTTTTTTTGGACTTTGTAATTTTTCCGTGGTTTATCAGACTTTCAGATAGGGGAAATGTCAGTGAGCATTCCGATTTCAGTTCCAGAGTGATTCGCCCAATGAGTCCTTAATATTTAGTCGTTTTCAGCCAATTTTCTGGATTTTTGAAAATTTCACTTTTTTGTGAAAATATCCACTAAATGAGGGAATAATATGTGTGAGGGTACCCCAGGAGAGTTCCAAATGTGTGTGGGTAGAATATAAATCCCACGGGGATAAAATTGAAAAAAGTTGAAAAAAATTTTTTTTTGGACTTCGTAATTTTTCCGGCGTTTATCAGACTTTCAGATAGGGAAAATGTCAGTGAGCGTTCCAATTTCAATTCCAGAGCGATTCGCCCGATGAGTCCTTAATATTTAGTCGTTTTCAGCCAATTTTCTGGATTTTTGAAAATTTCACTTTTTTGTGAAAATATCCGCTAAATGAGGGAATAATATGTGTGAGGGTACCCCAGGAGAGTTCCAAATGTGTGTGGGTAGAACATAAATCCCACGGGGATAAAATTGAAAAAAGTTGCAAAAATTTTTTTTTTTCGACTTAGTAATTTTTCCGTCGTTTATCAGACTTTCAGATAGGGGAAATGTCAGTGAGCATTCCGATTTCAGTTCCAGAGTGATTCGCCCAATGAGTCCTTAATATTTAGTCGTTTTCAGCCAATTTTCTGGATTTTTGAAAATTTCACTTTTTTGTGAAAATATCCACTAAATGAGGGAATAATATGTGTGAGGGTACCCCAGGAGAGTTCCAAATGTGTGTGGGTAGAATATAAATCCCAAGGGGATAAAATTGAAAAAAGTTGAAAAAAAATTTTTTTTGGACTTAGTAATTTTTCCGTGGTTTATCAGACTTTCAGATAGGGGAAATGTCAGTGAGCATTCCGATTTCAGTTCCAGAGTGATTCGCCCAATGAGTCCTTAATATTTAGTCGTTTTCAGCCAATTTTCTGGATTTTTGAAAATTTCACTTTTTTGTGAAAATATCCACTAAATGAGGGAATTATATGTGTGAGGGTGACCCAGGAGAGTTCCAAATGTGTGTGGGTAGAACATAAATCCCACGGGGATAAAATTGAAAAAAGTTGAAAAAAATTTTTTGTTGAACTTAGTAATTTTTCCGGCGTTTATCAGACTTTCAGATAGGGGAAATGTCAGTGAGCATTCCGATTTCAGTTCCAGAGTGATTCGCCCAGTGAGTCCTTAATATTTAGTCGTTTTCAGCCAATTTTCTGGATTTTTGAAAATTTCACTTTTTTGTGAAAATATCCACTAAATGAGGGAATAATATGTGTGAGGGTACCCCAGGAGAGTTCCAAATGTGTGTGGGTAGAATATAAATCCCAAGGGGATAAAATTGAAAAAAGTTGAAAAAAATTTTTTTTTGGACTTAGTAATTTTTCCGGCGTTTATCAGACTTTCAGATAGGGAAAATGTCAGTGAGCGTTCCGATTTCAATTCCAGAGCGATTCGCCCAATGAGTCCTTAATATTTCGTCGTTTTCAGCCAATTTTCTGGATTTTTGAAAATTTCACTTTTTTGTGAAAATATCCACTAAATGAGGGAATAATATGTGTGAGGGTACCCCAGGAGAGTTCCAAATGTGTGTGGGTAGAATATAAATCCCAAGGGGATAAAATTGAAAAAAGTTGAAAAAAATTTTTTTTTGGACTTAGTAATTTTTCCGGCGTTTATCAGACTTTCAGATAGGGAAAATGTCAGTGAGCGTTCCGATTTCAATTCCAGAGCGATTCGCCCAATGAGTCCTTAATATTTAGTCGTTTTCAGCCAATTTTCTGGATTTTTGAAAATTTCACTTTTTTGTGAAAATATCCACTAAATGAGGGAATTATATGTGTGAGGGTACCCCAGGAGAGTTCCAAATGTGTGTGGGTAGAATATAAATCCCAAGGGGATAAAATTGAAAAAAGTTGAAAAAAATTTTTTTTTGGACTTAGTAATTTTTCCGTGGTTTATCAGACTTTCAGATAGGGGAAATGTCAATGAGCATTCCGATTTCAGTTCCAGAGTGATTCGCCCAATGAGTCCTTAATATTTAGTCGTTTTCAGCCAATTTTCTGGATTTTTGAAAATTTCACTTTTTTGTGAAAATATCCACTAAATGAGGGAATAATATGTGTGAGGGTACCCCAGGAGAGTTCAAAATGTGTGTGGGTAGAATATAAATCCCACGGGGATAAAATTGAAAAAAGTTGTAAAAAAAATTTTTTTGGGACTTAGTAATTTTTCCGCGTTTATCAGACTTTCAGATAGAGAAAATGTCAGTGAGCGTTCCGATTTCAATTCCAGAGCGATTCGCCCAATGAGTCCTTAATATTTAGTCGTTTTCAGCCAATTTTCTGGATTTTTGAAAATTTCACTTTTTTGTGAAAATATCCACTAAATGAGGGAATAATATGTGTGAGGGTACCCCAGGAGAGTTCCAAATGTTTGTGGGCAGAATATAAATCCCACGGGGATAAAATTGAAAAAAGTTGAAAAGAATATTTTTTTGGACTTAGTAATTTTTCCGGCATTTATCAGACTTTCAGATACGTGAAATGTCAGTGAGCATTCCGCTTTCAGTTCCAGAGTGATTCGCCCCATGAGTCCTTGATATTTAGTCGTTTTCAGCCAATTTTCTGGATTTTTGAAAATTTCACTTTTTTGTGAAAATATCCACTAAATGAGGGAATAATATGTGTGAGGGTACCCCAGGAGAGTTCCAAATGTGTGTGGGTAGAATATAAATCCCACGGGGATAAAATTGAAAAAAAGTTGAAAAAAAATTTTTTTTGGACTTAGTAATTTTTCCGGCGTTTATCAGACTTTCAGATAGGGAAAATGTCAGTGAGCGTTCCGATTTCAATTCCAGAGCGATTCGCCCAATGAGTCCTTAATATTTAGTCGTTTTCAGCCAATTTTCTGGATTTTTGAAAATTTCACTTTTTTGTGAAAATATCCACTAAATGAGGGAATAATATGTGTGAGGGTACCCCAGGAGAGTTCCAAATGTGTGTGGGTAGAATATAAATCCCACGGGGATAAAATTGAAAAAAGTTGAAAAAAAATTTTTTTTGGACTTAGTAATTTTTCCGGCGTTTATCAGACTTTCAGATAGGGGAAATGTCAGTGAGCGTTCCGATTTCAGTTCCAGAGCGATTCGCCCAATGAGTCCTTAATACTTAGTCGTTTTCAGCCAATTTTCTGGATTTTTGAAAATTTCACTTTTTTGTGAAAATATCCACTAAATGAGGGAATAATATGTGTGAGGGTACCCCAGGAGAGTTCCAAATGTGTGTGGGTAGAACATAAATCCCACGGGGATAAAATTGAAAAAAGTTGAAAAAAAATTTTTTTTGAACTTAGTAATTTTTCCGGCGTTTATCAGACTTTCAGATAGGGGAAATGTCAGTGAGCATTCCGATTTCAGTTCCAGAGTGATTCGCCCAATGAGTCCTTAATATTTAGTCGTTTTCAGCCAATTTTCTGGATTTTTGAAAATTTCACTTTTTTGTGAAAATATCCACTAAATGACGGAATAATATGTGTGAGGGTACCCCGGGAGAGTTCCAAATGTGTGTGGGTAGAATATAAATCCCACGGGGATAAAATTGAAAAAAGTTGCAAAAAATTTTTTTTTTCGACTTAGTAATTTTTCCGTCGTTTATCAGACTTTCAGATAGGGGAAATGTCAGTGAGCATTCCGATTTCAGTTCCAGAGTGATTCGCCCAATGAGTCCTTAATATTTAGTCGTTTTCAGCCAATTTTCTGGATTTTTGAAAATTTCACTTTTTTGTGAAAATATCCACTAAATGAGGGAATTATATGTGTGAGGGTACCCCAGGAGAGTTCCAAATGTGTGTGGGTAGAATATAAATCCCAAGGGGATAAAATTGAAAAAAGTTGAAAAAAATTTTTTTTTGGACTTTGTAATTTTTCCGTGGTTTATCAGACTTTCAGATAGGGGAAATGTCAGTGAGCATTCCGATTTCAGTTCCAGAGTGATTCGCCCAATGAGTCCTTAATATTTAGTCGTTTTCAGCCAATTTTCTGGATTTTTGAAAATTTCACTTTTTTGTGAAAATATCCACTAAATGAGGGAATAATATGTGTGAGGGTACCCCAGGAGAGTTCCAAATGTGTGTGGGTAGAATATAAATCCCAAGGGGATAAAATTGAAAAAAGTTGAAAAAAATTTTTTTTTGGACTTTGTAATTTTTCCGTGGTTTATCAGACTTTCAGATAGGGGAAATGTCAGTGAGCATTCCGATTTCAGTTCCAGAGTGATTCGCCCAATGAGTCCTTAATATTTAGTCGTTTTCAGCCAATTTTCTGGATTTTTGAAAATTTCACTTTTTTGTGAAAATATCCACTAAATGAGGGAATAATATGTGTGAGGGTACCCCAGGAGAGTTCCAAATGTGTGTGGGTAGAATATAAATCCCACGGGGATAAAATTGAAAAAAGTTGCAAAAATTTTTTTTTTTCGACTTAGTAATTTTTCCGTGGTTTATCAGACTTTCAGATAGGGGAAATGTCAGTGAGCATTCCGATTTCAGTTCCAGAGTGATTCGCCCAATGAGTCCTTAATATTTAGTCGTTTTCAGCCAATATTCTGGATTTTTGAAAATTTCACTTTTTTGTGAAAATATCCACTAAATGAGGGAATTATATGTGTGAGGGTAACCCAGGAGAGTTCCAAATGTGTGTGGGTAGAACATAAATCCCACGGGGATAAAATTGAAAAAAGTTGAAAAAAATTTTTTGTTGAACTTAGTAATTTTTCCGGCGTTTATCAGACTTTCAGATAGGGGAAATGTCAGTGAGCATTCCGATTTCAGTTCCAGAGTGATTCGCCCAGTGAGTCCTTAATATTTAGTCGTTTTCAGCCAATTTTCTGGATTTTTGAAAATTTCACTTTTTTGTGAAAATATCCACTAAATGAGGGAATAATATGTGTGAGGGTACCCCAGGAGAGTTCCAAATGTGTGTGGGTAGAATATAAATCCCAAGGGGATAAAATTGAAAAAAGTTGAAAAAAATTTTTTTTTGGACTTAGTAATTTTTCCGGCGTTTATCAGACTTTCAGATAGGGAAAATGTCAGTGAGCGTTCCGATTTCAATTCCAGAGCGATTCGCCCAATGAGTCCTTAATATTTCGTCGTTTTCAGCCAATTTTCTGGATTTTTGAAAATTTCACTTTTTTGTGAAAATATCCACTAAATGAGGGAATAATATGTGTGAGGGTACCCCAGGAGAGTTCCAAATGTGTGTGGGTAGAATATAAATCCCAAGGGGATAAAATTGAAAAAAGTTGAAAAAAATTTTTTTTTGGACTTAGTAATTTTTCCGGCGTTTATCAGACTTTCAGATAGGGAAAATGTCAGTGAGCGTTCCGATTTCAATTCCAGAGCGATTCGCCCAATGAGTCCTTAATATTTAGTCGTTTTCAGCCAATTTTCTGGATTTTTGAAAATTTCACTTTTTTGTGAAAATATCCACTAAATGAGGGAATAATATGTGTGAGGGTACCCCAGGAGAGTTCCAAATGTGTGTGGGTAGAATATAAATCCCACGGGGATAAAATTGAAAAAAGTTGAAAAAATTTTTTTTTTGGACTTAGTAATTTTTCCGGCATTTATCATACTTTCAGATAGGGGAAATGTCAGTGAGCGTTCCGATTTCAGTTCCAGAGCGATTCGCCCAATGAGTCTTTGATATTTAGTCGTTTTCAGCCAATTTTCTGGATTTTTGAAAATTTCACTTTTTTGTGAAAATATCCACTAAATGAGGGAATAATATGTGTGAGGGTACCCCAGGAGAGTTCCAAATGTGTGTGGGTAGAATATAAATCCCAAGGGGATAAAATTGAAAAAAGTTGAAAAAAAATTTTTTTTGGACTTAGTAATTTTTCCGTGGTTTATCAGACTTTCAGATAGGGGAAATGTCAGTGAGCATTCCGATTTCAGTTCCAGAGTGATTCGCCCAATGAGTCCTTAATATTTAGTCGTTTTCAGCCAATTTTCTGGATTTTTGAAAATTTCACTTTTTTGTGAAAATATCCACTAAATGAGGGAATAATATGTGTGAGGGTACCCCAGGAGAGTTCCAAATGTGTGTGGGTAGAATATAAATCCCAAGGGGATAAAATTGAAAAAAGTTGAAAAAAATTTTTTTTGGGACTTAGTCATTTTTCCGGCGTTTATCAGACTTTCAGATAGGTGAAATGTGAGTGAGCATTCCGCTTTCAGTTCCAGAGCGATTCGCCCCATGAGTCCTTGATATTTAGTCGTTTTCAGCCAATTTTCTGGATTTTTGAAAATTTCACTTTTTTGTGAAAATATCCACTAAATGAGGGAATAATATGTGTGAGGGTACCCCAGGAGAGTTCCAAATGTGTGTGGGTAGAATATAAATCCCACGGGGATAAAATTGAAAAAAGTTGCAAAAAATTTTTTTTTTCGACTTAGTAATTTTTCCGTGGTTTATCAGACTTTCAGATAGGGGAAATGTCAGTGAGCATTCCGATTTCAGTTCCAGAGTGATTCGCCCAATGAGTCCTTAATATTTAGTCGTTTTCAGCCAATTTTCTGGATTTTTGAAAATTTCACTTTTTTGTGAAAATATCCACTAAATGAGGGAATAATATGTGTGAGGGTACCCCAGGAGAGTTCCAAATGTGTGTGGGTAGAATATAAATCCCACGGGGATAAAATTGAAAAAAGTTGAAAAAAATTTTTTTTTGGACTTCGTAATTTTTCCGGCGTTTATCAGACTTTCAGATAGGGAAAATGTCAGTGAGCGTTCCAATTTCAATTCCAGAGCGATTCGCCCGATGAGTCCTTAATATTTAGTCGTTTTCAGCCAATTTTCTGGATTTTTGAAAATTTCACTTTTTTGTGAAAATATCCGCTAAATGAGGGAATAATATGTGTGAGGGTACCCCAGGAGAGTTCCAAATGTGTGTGGGTAGAACATAAATCCCACGGGGATAAAATTGAAAAAAGTTGCAAAAATTTTTTTTTTTCGACTTAGTAATTTTTCCGTCGTTTATCAGACTTTCAGATAGGGGAAATGTCAGTGAGCATTCCGATTTCAGTTCCAGAGTGATTCGCCCAATGAGTCCTTAATATTTAGTCGTTTTCAGCCAATTTTCTGGATTTTTGAAAATTTCACTTTTTTGTGAAAATATCCACTAAATGAGGGAATAATATGTGTGAGGGTACCCCAGGAGAGTTCCAAATGTGTGTGGGTAGAATATAAATCCCAAGGGGATAAAATTGAAAAAAGTTGAAAAAAAATTTTTTTTGGACTTAGTAATTTTTCCGTGGTTTATCAGACTTTCAGATAGGGGAAATGTCAGTGAGCATTCCGATTTCAGTTCCAGAGTGATTCGCCCAATGAGTCCTTAATATTTAGTCGTTTTCAGCCAATTTTCTGGATTTTTGAAAATTTCACTTTTTTGTGAAAATATCCACTAAATGAGGGAATTATATGTGTGAGGGTGACCCAGGAGAGTTCCAAATGTGTGTGGGTAGAACATAAATCCCACGGGGATAAAATTGAAAAAAGTTGAAAAAAATTTTTTGTTGAACTTAGTAATTTTTCCGGCGTTTATCAGACTTTCAGATAGGGGAAATGTCAGTGAGCATTCCGATTTCAGTTCCAGAGTGATTCGCCCAGTGAGTCCTTAATATTTAGTCGTTTTCAGCCAATTTTCTGGATTTTTGAAAATTTCACTTTTTTGTGAAAATATCCACTAAATGAGGGAATAATATGTGTGAGGGTACCCCAGGAGAGTTCCAAATGTGTGTGGGTAGAATATAAATCCCAAGGGGATAAAATTGAAAAAAGTTGAAAAAAATTTTTTTTTGGACTTAGTAATTTTTCCGGCGTTTATCAGACTTTCAGATAGGGAAAATGTCAGTGAGCGTTCCGATTTCAATTCCAGAGCGATTCGCCCAATGAGTCCTTAATATTTCGTCGTTTTCAGCCAATTTTCTGGATTTTTGAAAATTTCACTTTTTTGTGAAAATATCCACTAAATGAGGGAATAATATGTGTGAGGGTACCCCAGGAGAGTTCCAAATGTGTGTGGGTAGAATATAAATCCCAAGGGGATAAAATTGAAAAAAGTTGAAAAAAATTTTTTTTTGGACTTAGTAATTTTTCCGGCGTTTATCAGACTTTCAGATAGGGAAAATGTCAGTGAGCGTTCCGATTTCAATTCCAGAGCGATTCGCCCAATGAGTCCTTAATATTTAGTCGTTTTCAGCCAATTTTCTGGATTTTTGAAAATTTCACTTTTTTGTGAAAATATCCACTAAATGAGGGAATTATATGTGTGAGGGTACCCCAGGAGAGTTCCAAATGTGTGTGGGTAGAATATAAATCCCAAGGGGATAAAATTGAAAAAAGTTGAAAAAAATTTTTTTTTGGACTTAGTAATTTTTCCGTGGTTTATCAGACTTTCAGATAGGGGAAATGTCAATGAGCATTCCGATTTCAGTTCCAGAGTGATTCGCCCAATGAGTCCTTAATATTTAGTCGTTTTCAGCCAATTTTCTGGATTTTTGAAAATTTCACTTTTTTGTGAAAATATCCACTAAATGAGGGAATAATATGTGTGAGGGTACCCCAGGAGAGTTCAAAATGTGTGTGGGTAGAATATAAATCCCACGGGGATAAAATTGAAAAAAGTTGTAAAAAAAATTTTTTGGGGACTTAGTAATTTTTCCGCGTTTATCAGACTTTCAGATAGAGAAAATGTCAGTGAGCGTTCCGATTTCAATTCCAGAGCGATTCGCCCAATGAGTCCTTAATATTTAGTCGTTTTCAGCCAATTTTCTGGATTTTTGAAAATTTCACTTTTTTGTGAAAATATCCACTAAATGAGGGAATAATATGTGTGAGGGTACCCCAGGAGAGTTCCAAATGTTTGTGGGCAGAATATAAATCCCACGGGGATAAAATTGAAAAAAGTTGAAAAGAATATTTTTTTGGACTTAGTAATTTTTCCGGCATTTATCAGACTTTCAGATACGTGAAATGTCAGTGAGCATTCCGCTTTCAGTTCCAGAGTGATTCGCCCCATGAGTCCTTGATATTTAGTCGTTTTCAGCCAATTTTCTGGATTTTTGAAAATTTCACTTTTTTGTGAAAATATCCACTAAATGAGGGAATAATATGTGTGAGGGTACCCCAGGAGAGTTCCAAATGTGTGTGGGTAGAATATAAATCCCACGGGGATAAAATTGAAAAAAAGTTGAAAAAAAATTTTTTTTGGACTTAGTAATTTTTCCGGCGTTTATCAGACTTTCAGATAGGGAAAATGTCAGTGAGCGTTCCGATTTCAATTCCAGAGCGATTCGCCCAATGAGTCCTTAATATTTAGTCGTTTTCAGCCAATTTTCTGGATTTTTGAAAATTTCACTTTTTTGTGAAAATATCCACTAAATGAGGGAATAATATGTGTGAGGGTACCCCAGGAGAGTTCCAAATGTGTGTGGGTAGAATATAAATCCCACGGGGATAAAATTGAAAAAAGTTGAAAAAAAATTTTTTTTGGACTTAGTAATTTTTCCGGCGTTTATCAGACTTTCAGATAGGGGAAATGTCAGTGAGCGTTCCGATTTCAGTTCCAGAGCGATTCGCCCAATGAGTCCTTAATACTTAGTCGTTTTCAGCCAATTTTCTGGATTTTTGAAAATTTCACTTTTTTGTGAAAATATCCACTAAATGAGGGAATAATATGTGTGAGGGTACCCCAGGAGAGTTCCAAATGTGTGTGGGTAGAACATAAATCCCACGGGGATAAAATTGAAAAAAGTTGAAAAAAAATTTTTTTTGAACTTAGTAATTTTTCCGGCGTTTATCAGACTTTCAGATAGGGGAAATGTCAGTGAGCATTCCGATTTCAGTTCCAGAGTGATTCGCCCAATGAGTCCTTAATATTTAGTCGTTTTCAGCCAATTTTCTGGATTTTTGAAAATTTCACTTTTTTGTGAAAATATCCACTAAATGACGGAATAATATGTGTGAGGGTACCCCGGGAGAGTTCCAAATGTGTGTGGGTAGAATATAAATTCCAAGGGGATAAAATTGAAAAAAGTTGAAAAAAATTTTTTTTTGGACTTAGTAATTTTTCCGTGGTTTATCAGACTTTCAGATAGGGGAAATGTCAGTGAGCATTCCGATTTCAGTTCCAGAGTGATTTGCCCAGTGAGTCCTTAATATTTAGTCGTTTTCAGCCAATTTTCTGGATTTTTGAAAATTTCACTTTTTTGTGAAAATATCCACTAAATGAGGGAATAATATGTGTGAGGGTACCCCAGGAGAGTTCCAAATGTGTGTGGGTAGAATATAAATCCCACGGGGATAAAATTGAAAAAAGTTTAAAAAAATTTTTTTTTGGACTTCGTAATTTTTCCGGCGTTTATCAGACTTTCAGATAGGGAAAATGTCAGTGAGCATTCCGATTTCAGTTCCAGAGCGATTCGCCCAATTATTCCTTAATATTTAGTCGTTTTCAGCCAGTTTTCTGGATTTTTGAAAATTTCACTTTTTTGGGAAAATATCCACTAAATGAGGGAATAATATGTGTGAGGGTACCCCAGGAGAGTTCCAAATGTGTGTGGGTAGAATATAAATCCCACGGGGATAAAATTGAAAAAAGTTGAAAAAAATTTTTTTTTGGACTTCTTAATTTTTCCGGCGTTTATCAGACTTTCAGATAGAGAAAATGTCAATGAGTGTTCCAATTTCAGTTCCAGAGCGATTCGCCCAATTATTCCTTAATATTTAGTCGTTTTCAGCCAATTTCCTGGATTTTTGAAAATTTCACTTTTTTGTGAAAATATCCACTAAATGAGGGAATAATATGTGTGAGGGTACCCCAGGAGAGTTCCAAATGTGTGTGGGTAGAATATAAATCCCACGGGGATAAAATTGAAAAAAGTTGAAAAAAATTTTTTTTTGGACTTCGTAATTTTTCCGGCGTTTATCAGACTTTCAGATAGGTGAAATGTGAGTGAGCATTCCGCTTTCAGTTCCAGAGCGATTCGCCCCATGAGTCCTTGATATTTAGTCGTTTTCAGCCAATTTTCTGGATTTTTGAAAATTTCACTTTTTTGTGAAAATATCCACTAAATGAGGGAATAATATGTGTGAGGGTACACCAGGAGAGTTCAAAATGTGTGTGGGTAGAATATAAATCCCACGGGGATAAAATTGAAAAAAGTTGTAAAAAAAATTTTTTTGGGACTTAGTAATTTTTCCGCATTTATCAGACTTTCAGATAGAGAAAATGTCAGTGAGCGTTCCGATTTCAATTCCAGAGCGATTCACCCAATGAGTCCTTAATATTTAGTCGTTTTCAGCCAATTTTCTGGATTTTTGAAAATTTCACTTTTTTGTGAAAATATCCACTAAATGAGGGAATAATATGTGTGAGGGTACCCCAGGAGAGTTCCAAATGTGTGTGGGTAGAATATATATCCCACGGGGGTAAAATTGAAAAAAGTTGAAAAAAATTTTTTTTGGGACTTAGTCATTTTTCCGGCGTTTATCAGACTTTCAGATAGGGAAAATGTCAGTGAGCATTCCGATTTCAGTTCCAGAGCGATTCGCCCAATGAGTCCTTAATATTTAGTCGTTTTCAGCCAATTTTCTGGATTTTTGAAAATTTCACTTTTTTCTGAAAATATCCACTAAATGAGGGAATAATATGTGTGAGGGTACCCCAGGAGAGTTCCAAATGTGTGTGGGTAGAACATAAATCCGACGGGGATAAAATTGAAAAAAGTTGAAAAAAAATTTTTTTTGGACTTAGTAATTTTTCCGGCGTTTATCAGACTTTCAGATAGGGGAAATGTCAGTGAGCGTTCCGATTTCAGTTCCAGAGCGATTCGCCCAATGAGTCCTTAATACTTAGTCGTTTTCAGCCAATTTTCTGGATTTTTGAAAATTTCACTTTTTTGTGAAAATATACACTAAATGAGGGAATAATATGTGTGAGGGTACCCCAGGAGAGTTCCAAATGTGTGTGGGTAGAACATAAATCCCACGGGGATAAAATTGAAAAAAGTTGAAAAAAATTATTTTTTGGACTTAGTAATTTTTCCGTGGTTTATCAGACTTTCAGATAGGTGAAATGTGAGTGAGCATTCCGCTTTCAGTTCCAGAGCGATTCGCCCCATGAGTCCTTGATATTTAGTCGTTTTCAGCCAATTTTCTGGATTTTTGAAAATTTCACTTTTTTGTGAAAATATCCACTAAATGAGGGAATAATATGTGTGAGGGTACCCCAGGAGAGTTCCAAATGTGTGTGGGTAGAATATATATCCCACGGGGGTAAAATTGAAAAAAGTTGAAAAAAATTTTTTTTGGGACTTAGTCATTTTTCCGGCGTTTATCAGACTTTCAGATAGGTGAAATGTGAGTGAGCATTCCGCTTTCAGTTCCAGAGCGATTCGCCCCATGAGTCCTTGATATTTAGTCGTTTTCAGCCAATTTTCTGGATTTTTGAAAATTTCACTTTTTTGTGAAAATATCCACTAAATGAGGGAATAATATGTGTGAGGGTACCCCAGGAGAGTTCCAAATGTGTGTGGGTAGAATATAAATCCCACGGGGATAAAATTGAAAAAAGTTGTAAAAAAAATTTTTTTGGGACTTAGTAATTTTTCCGCGTTTATCAGACTTTCAGATAGAGAAAATGTCAGTGAGCGTTCCGATTTCAATTCCAGAGCGATTCGCCCAATGAGTCCTTAATATTTAGTCGTTTTCAGCCAATTTTCTGGATTTTTGAAAATTTCACTTTTTTGTGAAAATATCCACTAAATGAGGGAATAATATGTGTGAGGGTACCCCAGGAGAGTTCCAAATGTTTGTGGGCAGAATATAAATCCCACGGGGATAAAATTGAAAAAAGTTGAAAAAAATTTTTTTTTGGACTTAGTAATTTTTCCGGCATTTATCAGACTTTCAGATACGTGAAATGTGAGTGAGCATTCCGCTTTCAGTTCCAGAGTGATTCGCCCCATGAGTCCTTGATATTTAGTCGTTTTCAGCCAATTTTCTGGATTTTTGAAAATTTCACTTTTTTGTGAAAATATCCACTAAATGAGGGAATAATATGTGTGAGGGTACCCCAGGAGAGTTCCAAATGTGTGTGGGTAGAATATAAATCCCACGGGGATAAAATTGAAAAAAAGTTGAAAAAAAATTTTTTTTGGACTTAGTAATTTTTCTGGCGTTTATCAGACTTTCAGATAGGGAAAATGTCAGTGAGCGTTCCGATTTCAATTCCAGAGTGATTCGCCCAATGAGTCCTTAATATTTAGTCGTTTTCAGCCAATTTTCTGGATTTTTGAAAATTTCACTTTTTTGTGAAAATATCCACTAAATGAGGGAATAATATGTGTGAGGGTACCCCAGGAGAGTTCCAAATGTGTGTGGGTAGAATATAAATCCCACGGGGATAAAATTGAAAAAAGTTGAAAAAAAATTTTTTTTGGACTTAGTAATTTTTCCGGCGTTTATCAGACTTTCAGATAGGGGAAATGTCAGTGAGCGTTCCGATTTCAGTTCCAGAGCGATTCGCCCAATGAGTCCTTAATACTTAGTCGTTTTCAGCCAATTTTCTGGATTTTTGAAAATTTCACTTTTTTGTGAAAATATCCACTAAATGAGGGAATAATATGTGTGAGGGTACCCCAGGAGAGTTCCAAATGTGTGTGGGTAGAACATAAATCCCACGGGGATAAAATTGAAAAAAGTTGAAAAAAATTTTTTTTTGAACTTAGTAATTTTTCCGGCGTTTATCAGACTTTCAGATAGGGGAAATGTCAGTGAGCATTCCGATTTCAGTTCCAGAGTGATTCGCCCAGTGAGTCCTTAATATTTAGTCGTTTTCAGCCAATTTTCTGGATTTTTGAAAATTTCACTTTTTTGTGAAAATATCCACTAAATGAGGGAATAATATGTGTGAGGGTACCCCAGGAGAGTTCCAAATGTGTGTGGGTAGAATATAAATCCCAAGGGGATAAAATTGAAAAAAGTTGAAAAAAATTTTTTTTTGGACTTAGTAATTTTTCCGGCGTTTATCAGACTTTCAGATAGGGGAAATGTCAGTGAGCGTTCCGATTTCAGTTCCAGAGCGATTCGCCCAATGAGTCCTTAATACTTAGTCGTTTTCAGCCAATTTTCTGGATTTTTGAAAATTTCACTTTTTTGTGAAAATATCCACTAAATGAGGGAATAATATGTGTGAGGGTACCCCAGGAGAGTTCCAAATGTGTGTGGGTAGAACATAAATCCCACGGGGATAAAATTGAAAAAAGTTGAAAAAAATTTTTTTTTGAACTTAGTAATTTTTCCGGCGTTTATCAGACTTTCAGATAGGGGAAATGTCAGTGAGCATTCCGATTTCAGTTCCAGAGTGATTCGCCCAGTGAGTCCTTAATATTTAGTCGTTTTCAGCCAATTTTCTGGATTTTTGAAAATTTCACTTTTTTGTGAAAATATCCACTAAATGAGGGAATAATATGTGTGAGGGTACCCCAGGAGAGTTCCAAATGTGTGTGGGTAGAATATAAATCCCAAGGGGATAAAATTGAAAAAAGTTGAAAAAAATTTTTTTTTGGACTTAGTAATTTTTCCGGCGTTTATCAGACTTTCAGATAGGGAAAATGTCAGTGAGCGTTCCGATTTCAATTCCAGAGCGATTCGCCCAATGAGTCCTTAATATTTAGTCGTTTTCAGCCAATTTTCTGGATTTTTGAAAATTTCACTTTTTTGTGAAAATATCCACTAAATGACGGAATAATATGTGTGAGGGTACCCCGGGAGAGTTCCAAATGTGTGTGGGTAGAATATAAATCCCAAGGGGATAAAATTGAAAAAAGTTGAAAAAAATTTTTTTTTGGACTTAGTAATTTTTCCGTGGTTTATCAGACTTTCAGATAGGGGAAATGTCAGTGAGCATTCCGATTTCAGTTCCAGAGTGATTCGCCCAGTGAGTCCTTAATATTTAGTCGTTTTCAGCCAGTTTTCTGGATTTTTGAAAATTTCACTTTTTTGTGAAAATATCCACTAAATGAGGGAATAATATGTGTGAGGGTACCCCAGGAGAGTTCCAAATGTGTGTGGGTAGAATATAAATCCCACGGGGATAAAATTGAAAAAAGTTGAAAAAAATTTTTTTTTGGACTTAGTAATTTTTCCGGCATTTATCATACTTTCAGATAGGTGAAATGTCAGTGAGCGTTCCGATTTCAGTTCCAGAGCGATTCGCCCAATGAGTCTTTGATATTTAGTCGTTTTCAGCCAATTTTCTGGATTTTTGAAAATTTCACTTTTTTGTGAAAATATCCACTAAATGAGGGAATAATATGTGTGAGGGTACCCCAGGAGAGTTCCAAATGTGTGTGGGTAGAATATAAATCCCACGGGGATAAAATTGAGAAAAGTTGAAAAAAATTTTTTTTTGGACTTCTTAATTTTTCCGGCGTTTATCAGACTTTCAGATAGGGAAAATGTCAATGAGTGTTCCGATTTCAGTTCCAGAGCGATTCGCCCAATTATTCCTTAATATTTAGTCGTTTTCAGCCAATTTCCTGGATTTTTGAAAATTTCACTTTTTTGTGAAAATATCCACTAAATGAGGGAATAATATGTGTGAGGGTACCCCAGGAGAGTTCCAAATGTGTGTGGGTAGAATATAAATCCCACGGGGATAAAATTGAAAAAAGTTGAAAAAAATTTTTTTTTGGACTTCGTAATTTTTCCGGCGTTTATCAGACTTTCAGATAGGTGAAATGTGAGTGAGCATTCCGCTTTCAGTTCCAGAGCGATTCGCCCCATGAGTCCTTGATATTTAGTCGTTTTCAGCCAATTTTCTGGATTTTTGAAAATTTCACTTTTTTGTGAAAATATCCACTAAATGAGGGAATAATATGTGTGAGGGTACCCCAGGAGAGTTCCAAATGTGTGTGGGTAGAATATAAATCCCAAGGGGATAAAATTGAAAAAAGTTAAAAAAAAATTTTTTTTGGACTTAGTAATTTTTCCGGCGTTTATCAGACTTTCAGATAGGGAAAATGTCAGTGAGCGTTCCGATTTCAATTCCAGAGCGATTCGCCCAATGAGTCCTTAATATTTAGTCGTTTTCAGCCAATTTTCTGGATTTTTGAAAATTTCACTTTTTTGTGAAAATATCCACTAAATGACGGAATAATATGTGTGAGGGTACCCCGGGAGAGTTCCAAATGTGTGTGGGTAGAATATAAATCCCAAGGGGATAAAATTGAAAAAAGTTGAAAAAAATTTTTTTTTGGACTTAGTAATTTTTCCGTGGTTTATCAGACTTTCAGATAGGGGAAATGTCAGTGAGCATTCCGATTTCAGTTCCAGAGTGATTCGCCCAGTGAGTCCTTAATATTTAGTCGTTTTCAGCCAATTTTCTGGATTTTTGAAAATTTCACTTTTTTGTGAAAATATCCACTAAATGAGGGAATAATATGTGTGAGGGTACCCCAGGAGAGTTCCAAATGTGTGTGGGTAGAATATAAATCCCAAGGGGATAAAATTGAAAAAAGTTGAAAAAAATTTTTTTTTGGACTTAGTAATTTTTCCGGCGTTTATCAGACTTTCAGATAGGGAAAATGTCAGTGAGCGTTCCGATTTCAATTCCAGAGCGATTCGCCCAATGAGTCCTTAATATTTAGTCGTTTTCAGCCAATTTTCTGGATTTTTGAAAATTTCACTTTTTTGTGAAAATATCCACTAAATGAGGGAATAATATGTGTGAGGGTACCCCAGGAGAGTTCCAAATGTGTGTGGGTAGAATATAAATCCCACGGGGATAAAATTGAAAAAAGTTTAAAAAAATTTTTTTTTGGACTTCGTAATTTTTCCGGCGTTTATCAGACTTTCAGATAGGGAAAATGTCAGTGAGCATTCCGATTTCAGTTCCAGAGCGATTCGCCCAATTATTCCTTAATATTTAGTCGTTTTCAGCCAGTTTTCTGGATTTTTGAAAATTTCACTTTTTTGTGAAAATATCCACTAAATGAGGGAATAATATGTGTGAGGGTACCCCAGGAGAGTTCCAAATGTGTGTGGGTAGAATATAAATCCCACGGGGATAAAATTGAAAAAAGTTGAAAAAAATTTTTTTTTGGACTTAGTAATTTTTCCGGCATTTATCATACTTTCAGATAGGTGAAATGTCAGTGAGCGTTCCGATTTCAGTTCCAGAGCGATTCGCCCAATGAGTCTTTGATATTTAGTCGTTTTCAGCCAATTTTCTGGATTTTTGAAAATTTCACTTTTTTGTGAAAATATCCACTAAATGAGGGAATAATATGTGTGAGGGTACCCCAGGAGAGTTCCAAATGTGTGTGGGTAGAATATAAATCCCACGGGGATAAAATTGAAAAAAGTTGAAAAAAATCTTTTTTGGACTTCTTAATTTTTCCGGCGTTTATCAGACTTTCAGATAGGGAAAATGTCAATGAGTGTTCCGATTTCAGTTCCAGAGCGATTCGCCCAATTATTCCTTAATATTTAGTCGTTTTCAGCCAATTTCCTGGATTTTTGAAAATTTCACTTTTTTGTGAAAATATCCACTAAATGAGGGAATAATATGTGTGAGGGTACCCCAGGAGAGTTCCAAATGTGTGTGGGTAGAATATAAATCCCACGGGGATAAAATTGAAAAAAGTTGAAAAAAATTTTTTTTTGGACTTCGTAATTTTTCCGGCGTTTATCAGACTTTCAGATAGGTGAAATGTGAGTGAGCATTCCGCTTTCAGTTCCAGAGCGATTCGCCCCATGAGTCCTTGATATTTAGTCGTTTTCAGCCAATTTTCTGGATTTTTGAAAATTTCACTTTTTTGTGAAAATATCCACTAAATGAGGGAATAATATGTGTGAGGGTACCCCAGGAGAGTTCCAAATGTGTGTGGGTAGAATATATATCCCACGGGGGTAAAATTTACAAAAGTTGAAAAAATTTTTTTTTGGGACTTAGTCATTTTTCCGGCGTTTATCAGACTTTCAGATAGGGAAAATGTCAGTGAGCATTCCGATTTCAGTTCCAGAGCGATTCGCCCAATGAGTCCTTAATATTTAGTCGTTTTCAGCCAATTTTCTGGATTTTTGAAAATTTCACTTTTTTGTGAAAATATCCACTAAATGAGGGAATAATATGTGTGAGGGTACCCCAGGAGAGTTCCAAATGTGTGTGGGTAGAACATAAATCCGACGGGGATAAAATTGAAAAAAGTTGAAAAAAAATTTTTTTTGGACTTAGTAATTTTTCCAGCGTTTATCAGACTTTCAGATAGGGGAAATGTCAGTGAGCGTTCCGATTTCAGTTCCAGAGTGATTCGCCCAGTGAGTCCTTAATATTTAGTCGTTTTCAGCCAGTTTTCTGGATTTTTGAAAATTTCACTTTTTTGTGAAAATATCCACTAAATGAGGGAATAATATGTGTGAGGGTACCCCAGGAGAGTTCCAAATGTGTGTGGGTAGAATATAAATCCCACGGGGATAAAATTGAAAAAAGTTGAAAAAAATTTTTTTTTGGACTTAGTAATTTTTCCGGCATTTATCATACTTTCAGATAGGTGAAATGTCAGTGAGCGTTCCGATTTCAGTTCCAGAGCGATTCGCCCAATGAGTCTTTGATATTTAGTCGTTTTCAGCCAATTTTCTGGATTTTTGAAAATTTCACTTTTTTGTGAAAATATCCACTAAATGAGGGAATAATATGTGTGAGGGTACCCCAGGAGAGTTCCAAATGTGTGTGGGTAGAATATAAATCCCACGGGGATAAAATTGAGAAAAGTTGAAAAAAATTTTTTTTTGGACTTCTTAATTTTTCCGGCGTTTATCAGACTTTCAGATAGGGAAAATGTCAATGAGTGTTCCGATTTCAGTTCCAGAGCGATTCGCCCAATTATTCCTTAATATTTAGTCGTTTTCAGCCAATTTCCTGGATTTTTGAAAATTTCACTTTTTTGTGAAAATATCCACTAAATGAGGGAATAATATGTGTGAGGGTACCCCAGGAGAGTTCCAAATGTGTGTGGGTAGAATATAAATCCCACGGGGATAAAATTGAAAAAAGTTGAAAAAAATTTTTTTTTGGACTTCGTAATTTTTCCGGCGTTTATCAGACTTTCAGATAGGTGAAATGTGAGTGAGCATTCCGCTTTCAGTTCCAGAGCGATTCGCCCCATGAGTCCTTGATATTTAGTCGTTTTCAGCCAATTTTCTGGATTTTTGAAAATTTCACTTTTTTGTGAAAATATCCACTAAATGAGGGAATAATATGTGTGAGGGTACCCCAGGAGAGTTCCAAATGTGTGTGGGTAGAATATAAATCCCAAGGGGATAAAATTGAAAAAAGTTAAAAAAAATTTTTTTTTGGACTTAGTAATTTTTCCGGCGTTTATCAGACTTTCAGATAGGGAAAATGTCAGTGAGCGTTCCGATTTCAATTCCAGAGCGATTCGCCCAATGAGTCCTTAATATTTAGTCGTTTTCAGCCAATTTTCTGGATTTTTGAAAATTTCACTTTTTTGTGAAAATATCCACTAAATGACGGAATAATATGTGTGAGGGTACCCCGGGAGAGTTCCAAATGTGTGTGGGTAGAATATAAATCCCAAGGGGATAAAATTGAAAAAAGTTGAAAAAAATTTTTTTTTGGACTTAGTAATTTTTCCGTGGTTTATCAGACTTTCAGATAGGGGAAATGTCAGTGAGCATTCCGATTTCAGTTCCAGAGTGATTCGCCCAGTGAGTCCTTAATATTTAGTCGTTTTCAGCCAATTTTCTGGATTTTTGAAAATTTCACTTTTTTGTGAAAATATCCACTAAATGAGGGAATAATATGTGTGAGGGTACCCCAGGAGAGTTCCAAATGTGTGTGGGTAGAATATAAATCCCAAGGGGATAAAATTGAAAAAAGTTGAAAAAAATTTTTTTTTGGACTTAGTAATTTTTCCGGCGTTTATCAGACTTTCAGATAGGGAAAATATCAGTGAGCGTTCCGATTTCAATTCCAGAGCGATTCGCCCAATGAGTCCTTAATATTTAGTCGTTTTCAGCCAATTTTCTGGATTTTTGAAAATTTCACTTTTTTGTGAAAATATCCACTAAATGAGGGAATAATATGTGTGAGGGTACCCCAGGAGAGTTCCAAATGTGTGTGGGTAGAATATAAATCCCACGGGGATAAAATTGAAAAAAGTTTAAAAAAATTTTTTTTTGGACTTCGTAATTTTTCCGGCGTTTATCAGACTTTCAGATAGGGAAAATGTCAGTGAGCATTCCGATTTCAGTTCCAGAGCGATTCGCCCAATTATTCCTTAATATTTAGTCGTTTTCAGCCAGTTTTCTGGATTTTTGAAAATTTCACTTTTTTGTGAAAATATCCACTAAATGAGGGAATAATATGTGTGAGGGTACCCCAGGAGAGTTCCAAATGTGTGTGGGTAGAATATAAATCCCACGGGGATAAAATTGAAAAAAGTTGAAAAAAAATTTTTTTTGGACTTAGTAATTTTTCCGGCATTTATCATACTTTCAGATAGGTGAAATGTCAGTGAGCGTTCCGATTTCAGTTCCAGAGCGATTCGCCCAATGAGTCTTTGATATTTAGTCGTTTTCAGCCAATTTTCTGGATTTTTGAAAATTTCACTTTTTTGTGAAAATATCCACTAAATGAGGGAATAATATGTGTGAGGGTACCCCAGGAGAGTTCCAAATGTGTGTGGGTAGAATATAAATCCCACGGGGATAAAATTGAAAAAAGTTGAAAAAAATCTTTTTTGGACTTCTTAATTTTTCCGGCGTTTATCAGACTTTCAGATAGGGAAAATGTCAATGAGTGTTCCGATTTCAGTTCCAGAGCGATTCGCCCAATTATTCCTTAATATTTAGTCGTTTTCAGCCAATTTCCTGGATTTTTGAAAATTTCACTTTTTTGTGAAAATATCCACTAAATGAGGGAATAATATGTGTGAGGGTACCCCAGGAGAGTTCCAAATGTGTGTGGGTAGAATATAAATCCCACGGGGATAAAATTGAAAAAAGTTGAAAAAAATTTTTTTTTGGACTTCGTAATTTTTCCGGCGTTTATCAGACTTTCAGATAGGTGAAATGTGAGTGAGCATTCCGCTTTCAGTTCCAGAGCGATTCGCCCCATGAGTCCTTGATATTTAGTCGTTTTCAGCCAATTTTCTGGATTTTTGAAAATTTCACTTTTTTGTGAAAATATCCACTAAATGAGGGAATAATATGTGTGAGGGTACCCCAGGAGAGTTCCAAATGTGTGTGGGTAGAATATATATCCCACGGGGGTAAAATTTACAAAAGTTGAAAAAATTTTTTTTTGGGACTTAGTCATTTTTCCGGCGTTTATCAGACTTTCAGATAGGGAAAATGTCAGTGAGCATTCCGATTTCAGTTCCAGAGCGATTCGCCCAATGAGTCCTTAATATTTAGTCGTTTTCAGCCAATTTTCTGGATTTTTGAAAATTTCACTTTTTTGTGAAAATATCCACTAAATGAGGGAATAATATGTGTGAGGGTACCCCAGGAGAGTTCCAAATGTGTGTGGGTAGAACATAAATCCGACGGGGATAAAATTGAAAAAAGTTGAAAAAAAATTTTTTTTGGACTTAGTAATTTTTCCAGCGTTTATCAGACTTTCAGATAGGGGAAATGTCAGTGAGCGTTCCGATTTCAGTTCCAGAGCGATTCGCCCAATGAGTCCTTAATACTTAGTCGTTTTCAGCCAATTTTCTGGATTTTTGAAAATTTCACTTTTTTGTGAAAATATACACTAAATGAGGGAATAATATGTGTGAGGGTACCCCAGGAGAGTTCCAAATGTGTGTGGGTAGAACATAAATCCCACGGGGATAAAATTGAAAAAAGTTGAAAAAAATTTTTTTTTGGACTTAGTAATTTTTCCGTGGTTTATCAGACTTTCAGATAGGTGAAATGTGAGTGAGCATTCCGCTTTCAGTTCCAGAGCGATTCGCCCCATGAGTCCTTGATATTTAGTCGTTTTCAGCCAATTTTCTGGATTTTTAAAAATTTCACTTTTTTGTGAAAATATCCACTAAATGAGGGAATAATATGTGTGAGGGTACCCCAGGAGAGTTCCAAATGTGTGTGGGTAGAATATATATCCCACGGGGGTAAAATTGAAAAAAGTTGAAAAAAATTTTTTTTGGGACTTAGTCATTTTTCCGGCGTTTATCAGACTTTCAGATAGGTGAAATGTAAGTGAGCATTCCGCTTTCAGTTCCAGAGCGATTCGCCCCATGAGTCCTTGATATTTAGTCGTTTTCAGCCAATTTTCTGGATTTTTGAAAATTTCACTTTTTTGTGAAAATATCCACTAAATGAGGGAATAATATGTGTGAGGGTACCCCAGGAGAGTTCCAAATGTGTGTGGGTAGAATATAAATCCCACGGGGATAAAATTGAAAAAAGTTGAAAAAAATTTTTTTTTGGACTTCTTAATTTTTCCGGCGTTTATCAGACTTTCAGATAGGGAAAATGTCAATGAGTGTTCCGATTTCAGTTCCAGAGCGATTCGCCCAATTATTCCATAATATTTAGTCGTTTTCAGCCAATTTCCTGGATTTTTGAAAATTTCACTTTTTTGTGAAAATATCCACTAAATGAGGGAATAATATGTGTGAGGGTACCCCAGGAGAGTTCCAAATGTGTGTGGGTAGAATATAAATCCCACGGGGATAAAATTGAAAAAAGTTGAAAAAAATTTTTTTTTGGACTTCGTAATTTTTCCGGCGTTTATCAGACTTTCAGATAGGTGAAATGTGAGTGAGCATTCCGCTTTCAGTTCCAGAGCGATTCGCCCCATGAGTCCTTGATATTTAGTCGTTTTCAGCCAATTTTCTGGATTTTTGAAAATTTCACTTTTTTGTGAAAATATCCACTAAATGAGGGAATAATATGTGTGAGGGTACCCCAGGAGAGTTCCAAATGTGTGTGGGTAGAATATATATCCCACGGGGGTAAAATTTACAAAAGTTGAAAAAATTTTTTTTTGGGACTTAGTCATTTTTCCGGCGTTTATCAGACTTTCAGATAGGGAAAATGTCAGTGAGCATTCCGATTTCAGTTCCAGAGCGATTCGCCCAATGAGTCCTTAATATTTAGTCGTTTTCAGCCAATTTTCTGGATTTTTGAAAATTTCACTTTTTTGTGAAAATATCCACTAAATGAGGGAATAATATGTGTGAGGGTACCCCAGGAGAGTTCCAAATGTGTGTGGGTAGAACATAAATCCGACGGGGATAAAATTGAAAAAAGTTGAAAAAAAATTTTTTTTGGACTTAGTAATTTTTCCAGCGTTTATCAGACTTTCAGATAGGGGAAATGTCAGTGAGCGTTCCGATTTCAGTTCCAGAGCGATTCGCCCAATGAGTCCTTAATACTTAGTCGTTTTCAGCCAATTTTCTGGATTTTTGAAAATTTCACTTTTTTGTGAAAATATACACTAAATGAGGGAATAATATGTGTGAGGGTACCCCAGGAGAGTTCCAAATGTGTGTGGGTAGAACATAAATCCCACGGGGATAAAATTGAAAAAAGTTGAAAAAAATTTTTTTTTGGACTTAGTAATTTTTCCGTGGTTTATCAGACTTTCAGATAGGTGAAATGTGAGTGAGCATTCCGCTTTCAGTTCCAGAGCGATTCGCCCCATGAGTCCTTGATATTTAGTCGTTTTCAGCCAATTTTCTGGATTTTTAAAAATTTCACTTTTTTGTGAAAATATCCACTAAATGAGGGAATAATATGTGTGAGGGTACCCCAGGAGAGTTCCAAATGTGTGTGGGTAGAATATATATCCCACGGGGGTAAAATTGAAAAAAGTTGAAAAAAATTTTTTTTGGGACTTAGTCATTTTTCCGGCGTTTATCAGACTTTCAGATAGGTGAAATGTAAGTGAGCATTCCGCTTTCAGTTCCAGAGCGATTCGCCCCATGAGTCCTTGATATTTAGTCGTTTTCAGCCAATTTTCTGGATTTTTGAAAATTTCACTTTTTTGTGAAAATATCCACTAAATGAGGGAATAATATGTGTGAGGGTACCCCAGGAGAGTTCCAAATGTGTGTGGGTAGAATATAAATCCCACGGGGATAAAATTGAAAAAAGTTGAAAAAAATTTTTTTTTGGACTTCTTAATTTTTCCGGCGTTTATCAGACTTTCAGATAGGGAAAATGTCAATGAGTGTTCCGATTTCAGTTCCAGAGCGATTCGCCCAATTATTCCATAATATTTAGTCGTTTTCAGCCAATTTCCTGGATTTTTGAAAATTTCACTTTTTTGTGAAAATATCCACTAAATGAGGGAATAATATGTGTGAGGGTACCCCAGGAGAGTTCCAAATGTGTGTGGGTAGAATATAAATCCCACGGGGATAAAATTGAAAAAAGTTGAAAAAAATTTTTTTTTGGACTTCGTAATTTTTCCGGCGTTTATCAGACTTTCAGATAGGTGAAATGTGAGTGAGCATTCCGCTTTCAGTTCCAGAGCGATTCGCCCCATGAGTCCTTGATATTTAGTCGTTTTCAGCCAATTTTCTGGATTTTTGAAAATTTCACTTTTTTGTGAAAATATCCACTAAATGAGGGAATAATATGTGTGAGGGTACCCCAGGAGAGTTCCAAATGTGTGTGGGTAGAATATAAATCCCACGGGGATAAAATTGAAAAAAGTTGCAAAAAATTTTTTTTTTCGACTTAGTAATTTTTCCGTCGTTTATCAGACTTTCAGATAGGGGAAATGTCAGTGAGCATTCCAATTTCAGTTCCAGAGTGATTCGCCCAATGAGTCCTTAATATTTAGTCGTTTTCAGCCAATTTTCTGGATTTTTGAAAATTTCACTTTTTTGTGAAAATATCCACTAAATGAGGGAATAATATGTGTGAGGGTACCCCAGGAGAGTTCCAAATGTGTGTGGGTAGAACATAAATCCCACGGGGATAAAATTGAAAAAAGTTGAAAAAAATTTTTTTTATGACTTAGTAATTTTTCCGTGGTTTATCAGACTTTCAGATAGGTGAAATGTGAGTGAGCATTCCGCTTTCAGTTCCAGAGCGATTCGCCCCATGAGTCCTTGATATTTAGTCGTTTTCAGCCAATTTTCTGGATTTTTGAAAATTTCACTTTTTTGTGAAAATATCCACATAATGAGGGAATAATATGTGTGAGGGTACCCCAGGAGAGTTCCAAATGTGTGTGGGTAGAATATATATCCCACGGGGGTAAAATTGAAAAAAGTTGAAAAAAATTTTTTTGGGGACTTAGTCATTTTTCCGGCGTTTATCAGACTTTCAGATAGGTGAAATGTGAGTGAGCATTCGGCTTTCAGTTCCAGAGCGATTCGCCCCATGAGTCCTTGATATTTAGTCGTTTTCAGCCAATTTTCTGGATTTTTGAAAATTTCACTTTTTTGTGAAAATATCCACTAAATGAGGGAATAATATGTGTGAGGGTACCCCAGGAGAGTTCCAAATGTGTGTGGGTAGAATATAAATCCCACGGGGATAAAATTGAAAAAAAGTTGAAAAAAAATTTTTTTTGGACTTAGTAATTTTTCTGGCGTTTATCAGACTTTCAGATAGGGAAAATGTCAGTGAGCGTTCCGATTTCAATTCCAGAGCGATTCGCCCAATGAGTCCTTAATATTTAGTCGTTTTCAGCCAATTTTCTGGATTTTTGAAAATTTCACTTTTTTGTGAAAATATCCACTAAATGAGGGAATAATATGTGTGAGGGTACCCCAGGAGAGTTCCAAATGTGTGTGGGTAGAATATAAATCCCACGGGGATAAAATTGAAAAAAGTTGAAAAAAAATTTTTTTTGGACTTAGTAATTTTTCCGGCGTTTATCAGACTTTCAGATAGGGGAAATGTCAGTGAGCGTTCCGATTTCAGTTCCAGAGCGATTCGCCCAATGAGTCCTTAATACTTAGTCGTTTTCAGCCAATTTTCTGGATTTTTGAGAATTTCACTTTTTTGTGAAAATATCCACTAAATGAGGGAATAATATGTGTGAGGGTACCCCAGGAGAGTTCCAAATGTGTGTGGGTAGAACATAAATCCCACGGGGATAAAATTGAAAAAAGTTGAAAAAAATTTTTTTTTGAACTTAGTAATTTTTCCGGCGTTTATCAGACTTTCAGATAGGGGAAATGTCAGTGAGCATTCCGATTTCAGTTCCAGAGTGATTCGCCCAATGAGTCCTTAATATTTAGTCGTTTTCAGCCAATTTTCTGGATTTTTGAAAATTTCACTTTTTTGTGAAAATATCCACTAAATGACGGAATAATATGTGTGAGGGTACCCCGGGAGAGTTCCAAATGTGTGTGGGTAGAATATAAATCCCAAGGGGATAAAATTGAAAAAAGTTGAAAAAAATTTTTTTTTGGACTTAGTAATTTTTCCGTGGTTTATCAGACTTTCAGATAGGGGAAATGTCAGTGAGCATTCCGATTTCAGTTCCAGAGTGATTCGCCCAGTGAGTCCTTAATATTTAGTCGTTTTCAGCCAATTTTCTGGATTTTTGAAAATTTCACTTTTTTGTGAAAATATCCACTAAATGAGGGAATAATATGTGTGAGGGTACCCCAGGAGAGTTCCAAATGTGTGTGGGTAGAATATAAATCCCACGGGGATAAAATTGAAAAAAGTTGAAAAAAATTTTTTTTTGGACTTCTTAATTTTTCCGGCGTTTATCAGACTTTCAGATAGGGAAAATGTCAATGAGTGTTCCGATTTCAGTTCCAGAGCGATTCGCCCAATTATTCCTTAATATTTAGTCGTTTTCAGCCAATTTCCTGGATTTTTGAAAATTTCACTTTTTTGTGAAAATATCCACTAAATGAGGGAATAATATGTGTGAGGGTACCCCAGGAGAGTTCCAAATGTGTGTGGGTAGAATATAAATCCCACGGGGATAAAATTGAAAAAAGTTGAAAAAAAATTTTTTTTGGACTTCGTAATTTTTCCGGCGTTTATCAGACTTTCAGATAGGTGAAATGTGAGTGAGCATTCCGCTTTCAGTTCCAGAGCGATTCGCCCCATGAGTCCTTGATATTTAGTCGTTTTCAGCCAATTTTCTGGATTTTTGAAAATTTCACTTTTTTGTGAAAATATCCACTAAATGAGGGAATAATATGTGTGAGGGTACACCAGGAGAGTTCAAAATGTGTGTGGGTAGAATATAAATCCCACGGGGATAAAATTGAAAAAAGTTGTAAAAAAAATTTTTTTGGGACTTAGTAATTTTTCCGCGTTTATCAGACTTTCAGATAGAGAAAATGTCAGTGAGCGTTCCGATTTCAATTCCAGAGCGATTCACCCAATGAGTCCTTAATATTTAGTCGTTTTCAGCCAATTTTCTGGATTTTTGAAAATTTCACTTTTTTGTGAAAATATCCACTAAATGAGGGAATAATATGTGTGAGGGTACCCCAGGAGAGTTCCAAATGTGTGTGGGTAGAATATATATCCCACGGGGGTAAAATTGAAAAAAGTTGAAAAAAATTTTTTTTGGGACTTAGTCATTTTTCCGGCGTTTATCAGACTTTCAGATAGGGAAAATGTCAGTGAGCATTCCGATTTCAGTTCCAGAGCGATTCGCCCAATGAGTCCTTAATATTTAGTCGTTTTCAGCCAATTTTCTGGATTTTTGAAAATTTCACTTTTTTGTGAAAATATCCACTAAATGAGGGAATAATATGTGTGAGGGTACCCCAGGAGAGTTCCAAATGTGTGTGGGTAGAACATAAATCCGACGGGGATAAAATTGAAAAAAGTTGAAAAAAAATTTTTTTTGGACTTAGTAATTTTTCCGGCGTTTATCAGACTTTCAGATAGGGGAAATGTCAGTGAGCGTTCCGATTTCAGTTCCAGAGCGATTCGCCCAATGAGTCCTTAATACTTAGTCGTTTTCAGCCAATTTTCTGGATTTTTGAAAATTTCACTTTTTTGTGAAAATATACACTAAATGAGGGAATAATATGTGTGAGGGTACCCCAGGAGAGTTCCAAATGTGTGTGGGTAGAACATAAATCCCACGGGGATAAAATTGAAAAAAGTTGAAAAAAATTTTTTTTTGGACTTAGTAATTTTTCCGTGGTTTATCAGACTTTCAGATAGGTGAAATGTGAGTGAGCATTCCGCTTTCAGTTCCAGAGCGATTCGCCCCATGAGTCCTTGATATTTAGTCGTTTTCAGCCAATTTTCTGGATTTTTGAAAATTTCACTTTTTTGTGAAAATATCCACTAAATGAGGGAATAATATGTGTGAGGGTACCACAGGAGAGTTCCAAATGTGTGTGGGTAGAATATATATCCCACGGGGGTAAAATTGAAAAAAGTTGAAAAAAATTTTTTTTGGGACTTAGTCATTTTTCCGGCGTTTATCAGACTTTCAGATAGGTGAAATGTCAGTGAGCGTTCCGATTTCAGTTCCAGAGCGATTCGCCCAATGAGTCCTTAATACTTAGTCGTTTTCAGCCAATTTTCTGGATTTTTGAGAATTTCACTTTTTTGTGAAAATATCCACTAAATGAGGGAATAATATGTGTGAGGGTACCCCAGGAGAGTTCCAAATGTGTGTGGGTAGAACATAAATCCCACGGGGATAAAATTGAAAAAAGTTGAAAAAAATTTTTTTTTGAACTTAGTAATTTTTCCGGCGTTTATCAGACTTTCAGATAGGGGAAATGTCAGTGAGCATTCCGATTTCAGTTCCAGAGTGATTCGCCCAGTGAGTCCTTAATATTTAGTCGTTTTCAGCCAATTTTCTGGATTTTTGAAAATTTCACTTTTTTGTGAAAATATCCACTAAATGACGGAATAATATGTGTGAGGGTACCCCGGGAGAGTTCCAAATGTGTGTGGGTAGAATATAAATCCCAAGGGGATAAAATTGAAAAAAGTTGAAAAAAATTTTTTTTTGGACTTAGTAATTTTTCCGTGGTTTATCAGACTTTCAGATAGGGGAAATGTCAGTGAGCATTCCGATTTCAGTTCCAGAGTGATTCGCCCAGTGAGTCCTTAATATTTAGTCGTTTTCAGCCAATTTTCTGGATTTTTGAAAATTTCACTTTTTTGTGAAAATATCCACTAAATGAGGGAATAATATGTGTGAGGGTACACCAGGAGAGTTCCAAATGTGTGTGGGTAGAATATAAATCCCAAGGGGATAAAATTGAAAAAAGTTAAAAAAAATTTTTTTTTGGACTTAGTAATTTTTCCGTGGTTTATCAGACTTTCAGATAGGGGAAATGTCAGTGAGCATTCCGATTTCAGTTCCAGAGTGATTCGCCCAATGAGTCCTTAATATTTAGTCGTTTTCAGCCAATTTTCTGGATTTTTGAAAATTTCACTTTTTTGTGAAAATATCCACTAAATGACGGAATAATATGTGTGAGGGTACCCCGGGAGAGTTCCAAATGTGTGTGGGTAGAATATAAATCCCAAGGGGATAAAATTGAAAAAAGTTGAAAAAAATTTTTTTTTGGACTTAGTAATTTTTCCGTGGTTTATCAGACTTTCAGATAGGGGAAATGTCAGTGAGCATTCCGATTTCAGTTCCAGAGTGATTCGCCCAGTGAGTCCTTAATATTTAGTCGTTTTCAGCCAATTTTCTGGATTTTTGAAAATTTCACTTTTTTGTGAAAATATCCACTAAATGAGGGAATAATATGTGTGAGGGTACCCCAGGAGAGTTCCAAATGTGTGTGGGTAGAATATAAATCCCAAGGGGATAAAATTGAAAAAAGTTGAAAAAAATATTTTTTTGGACTTAGTAATTTTTCCGGCGTTTATCAGACTTTCAGATAGGGAAAATGTCAGTGAGCGTTCCGATTTCAATTCCAGAGCGATTCGCCCAATGAGTCCTTAATATTTAGTCGTTTTCAGCCAATTTTCTGGATTTTTGAAAATTTCACTTTTTTGTGAAAATATCCACTAAATGACGGAATAATATGTGTGAGGGTACCCCGGGAGAGTTCCAAATGTGTGTGGGTAGAATATAAATCCCAAGGGGATAAAATTGAAAAAAGTTGAAAAAAATTTTTTTTTGGATTTAGTAATTTTTCCGTGGTTTATCAGACTTTCAGATAGGGGAAATGTCAGTGAGCATTCCGATTTCAGTTCCAGAGTGATTCGCCCAGTGAGTCCTTAATATTTAGTCGTTTTCAGCCAATTTTCTGGATTTTTGAAAATTTCACTTTTTTGTGAAAATATCCACTAAATGAGGGAATAATATGTGTGAGGGTACCCCAGGAGAGTTCCAAATGTGTGTGGGTAGAATATAAATCCCAAGCGGATAAAATTGAAAAAAGTTGAAAAAAATTTTTTTTTGGACTTAGTAATTTTTCCGGCGTTTATCAGACTTTCAGATAGGGAAAATGTCAGTGAGCGTTCCGATTTCAATTCCAGAGCGATTCGCCCAATGAGTCCTTAATATTTAGTCGTTTTCAGCCAATTTTCTGGATTTTTGAAAATTTCACTTTTTTGTGAAAATATCCACTAAATGAGGGAATAATATGTGTGAGGGTACCCCAGGAGAGTTCCAAATGTGTGTGGGTAGAATATAAATCCCACGGGGATAAAATTGAAAAAAGTTTAAAAAAATTTTTTTTTGGACTTCGTAATTTTTCCGGCGTTTATCAGACTTTCAGATAGGGAAAATGTCAGTGAGCATTCCGATTTCAGTTCCAGAGCGATTCGCCCAATTATTCCTTAATATTTAGTCGTTTTCAGCCAGTTTTCTGGATTTTTGAAAATTTCACTTTTTTGTGAAAATATCCACTAAATGAGGGAATAATATGTGTGAGGGTACCCCAGGAGAGTTCCAAATGTGTGTGGGTAGAATATAAATCCCACGGGGATAAAATTGAAAAAAGTTGAAAAAAATTTTTTTTTGGACTTAGTAATTTTTCCGGCATTTATCATACTTTCAGATAGGTGAAATGTCAGTGAGCGTTCCGATTTCAGTTCCAGAGCGATTCGCCCAATGAGTCTTTGATATTTAGTCGTTTTCAGCCAATTTTCTGGATTTTTGAAAATTTCACTTTTTTGTGAAAATATCCACTAAATGAGGGAATAATATGTGTGAGGGTACCCCAGGAGAGTTCCAAATGTGTGTGGGTAGAATATAAATCCCACGGGGATAAAATTGAAAAAAGTTGAAAAAAATTTTTTTTTGGACTTCTTAATTTTTCCGGCGTTTATCAGACTTTCAGATAGGGAAAATGTCAATGAGTGTTCCGATTTCAGTTCCAGAGCGATTCGCCCAATTATTCCTTAATATTTAGTCGTTTTCAGCCAATTTCCTGGATTTTTGAAAATTTCACTTTTTTGTGAAAATATCCACTAAATGAGGGAATAATATGTGTGAGGGTACCCCAGGAGAGTTCCAAATGTGTGTGGGTAGAATATAAATCCCACGGGGATAAAATTGAAAAAAGTTTAAAAAAATTTTTTTTTGGACTTCGTAATTTTTCCGGCGTTTATCAGACTTTCAGATAGGGAAAATGTCAGTGAGCATTCCGATTTCAGTTCCAGAGCGATTCGCCCAATTATTCCTTAATATTTAGTCGTTTTCAGCCAGTTTTCTGGATTTTTGAAAATTTCACTTTTTTGTGAAAATATCCACTAAATGAGGGAATAATATGTGTGAGGGTACCCCGGGAGAGTTCCAAATGTGTGTGGGTAGAATATAAATCCCAAGGGGATAAAATTGAAAAAAGTTGAAAAAAATTTTTTTTTGGACTTAGTAATTTTTCCGTGGTTTATCAGACTTTCAGATAGGGGAAATGTCAGTGAGCATTCCGATTTCAGTTCCAGAGTGATTCGCCCAGTGAGTCCTTAATATTTAGTCGTTTTCAGCCAATTTTCTGGATTTTTGAAAATTTCACTTTTTTGTGAAAATATCCACTAAATGAGGGAATAATATGTGTGAGGGTACCCCAGGAGAGTTCCAAATGTGTGTGGGTAGAATATAAATCCCAAGGGGATAAAATTGAAAAAAGTTGAAAAAAATTTTTTTTTGGACTTAGTAATTTTTCCGGCGTTTATCAGACTTTCAGATAGGGAAAATGTCAGTGAGCGTTCCGATTTCAATTCCAGAGCGATTCGCCCAATGAGTCCTTAATATTTAGTCGTTTTCAGCCAATTTTCTGGATTTTTGAAAATTTCACTTTTTTGTGAAAATATCCACTAAATGAGGGAATAATATGTGTGAGGGTACCCCAGGAGAGTTCCAAATGTGTGTGGGTAGAATATAAATCCCACGGGGATAAAATTGAAAAAAGTTTAAAAAAATTTTTTTTTGGACTTCGTAATTTTTCCGGCGTTTATCAGACTTTCAGATAGGGAAAATGTCAGTGAGCATTCCGATTTCAGTTCCAGAGCGATTCGCCCAATTATTCCTTAATATTTAGTCGTTTTCAGCCAGTTTTCTGGATTTTTGAAAATTTCACTTTTTTGTGAAAATATCCACTAAATGAGGGAATAATATGTGTGAGGGTACCCCAGGAGAGTTCCAAATGTGTGTGGGTAGAATATAAATCCCACGGGGATAAAATTGAAAAAAGTTGAAAAAAATTTTTTTTTGGACTTAGTAATTTTTCCGGCATTTATCATACTTTCAGATAGGTGAAATGTCAGTGAGCGTTCCGATTTCAGTTCCAGAGCGATTCGCCCAATGAGTCTTTGATATTTAGTCGTTTTCAGCCAATTTTCTGGATTTTTGAAAATTTCACTTTTTTGTGAAAATATCCACTAAATGAGGGAATAATATGTGTGAGGGTACCCCAGGAGAGTTCCAAATGTGTGTGGGTAGAATATAAATCCCACGGGGATAAAATTGAAAAAAGTTGAAAAAAATTTTTTTTTGGACTTCTTAATTTTTCCGGCGTTTATCAGACTTTCAGATAGGGAAAATGTCAATGAGTGTTCCGATTTCAGTTCCAGAGCGATTCGCCCAATTATTCCTTAATATTTAGTCGTTTTCAGCCAATTTCCTGGATTTTTGAAAATTTCACTTTTTTGTGAAAATATCCACTAAATGAGGGAATAATATGTGTGAGGGTACCCCAGGAGAGTTCCAAATGTGTGTGGGTAGAATATAAATCCCACGGGGATAAAATTGAAAAAAGTTGAAAAAAATTTTTTTTTGGACTTCGTAATTTTTCCGGCGTTTATCAGACTTTCAGATAGGTGAAATGTGAGTGAGCATTCCGCTTTCAGTTCCAGAGCGATTCGCCCCATGAGTCCTTGATATTTAGTCGTTTTCAGCCAATTTTCTGGATTTTTGAAAATTTCACTTTTTTGTGAAAATATCCACTAAATGAGGGAATAATATGTGTGAGGGTACACCAGGAGAGTTCAAAATGTGTGTGGGTAGAATATAAATCCCACGGGGATAAAATTGAAAAAAGTTGTAAAAAAAATTTTTTTGGGACTTAGTAATTTTTCCGCGTTTATCAGACTTTCAGATAGAGAAAATGTCAGTGAGCGTTCCGATTTCAATTCCAGAGCGATTCGCCCAATGAGTCCTTAATATTTAGTCGTTTTCAGCCAATTTTCTGGATTTTTGAAAATTTCACTTTTTTGTGAAAATATCCACTAAATGAGGGAATAATATGTGTGAGGGTACCCCAGGAGAGTTCCAAATGTGTGTGGGTAGAACATAAATCCGACGGGGATAAAATTGAAAAAAGTTGAAAAAAAATTTTTTTTGGACTTAGTAATTTTTCCGGCGTTTATCAGACTTTCAGATAGGGGAAATGTCAGTGAGCGTTCCGATTTCAGTTCCAGAGCGATTCGCCCAATGAGTCCTTAATACTTAGTCGTTTTCAGCCAATTTTCTGGATTTTTGAAAATTTCACTTTTTTGTGAAAATATACACTAAATGAGGGAATAATATGTGTGAGGGTACCCCAGGAGAGTTCCAAATGTGTGTGGGTAGAACATAAATCCCACGGGGATAAAATTGAAAAAAGTTGAAAAAAATTTTTTTTTGGACTTAGTAATTTTTCCGTGGTTTATCAGACTTTCAGATAGGTGAAATGTGAGTGAGCATTCCGCTTTCAGTTCCAGAGCGATTCGCCCCATGAGTCCTTGATATTTAGTCGTTTTCAGCCAATTTTCTGGATTTTTAAAAATTTCACTTTTTTGTGAAAATATCCACTAAATGAGGGAATAATATGTGTGAGGGTACCCCAGGAGAGTTCCAAATGTGTGTGGGTAGAATATATATCCCACGGGGGTAAAATTGAAAAAAGTTGAAAAAAATTTTTTTTGGGACTTAGTCATTTTTCCGGCGTTTATCAGACTTTCAGATAGGTGAAATGTGAGTGAGCATTCCGCTTTCAGTTCCAGAGCGATTCGCCCCATGAGTCCTTGATATTTAGTCGTTTTCAGCCAATTTTCTGGATTTTTGAAAATTTCACTTTTTTGTGAAAATATCCACTAAATGAGGGAATAATATGTGTGAGGGTACCCCAGGAGAGTTCCAAATGTGTGTGGGTAGAATATAAATCCCACGGGGATAAAATTGAAAAAAGTTGCAAAAAATTTTTTTTTTCGACTTAGTAATTTTTCCGTCGTTTATCAGACTTTCAGATAGGGGAAATGTCAGTGAGCATTCCAATTTCAGTTCCAGAGTGATTCGCCCAATGAGTCCTTAATATTTAGTCGTTTTCAGCCAATTTTCTGGATTTTTGAAAATTTCACTTTTTTGTGAAAATATCCACTAAATGAGGGAATAATATGTGTGAGGGTACCCCAGGAGAGTTCCAAATGTGTGTGGGTAGAATATAAATCCCAAGGGGATAAAATTGAAAAAAGTTTAAAAAAAATTTTTTTTGGACTTAGTAATTTTTCCGTGGTTTATCAGACTTTCAGATAGGGGAAATGTCAGTGAGCATTCCGATTTCAGTTCCAGAGTGATTCGCCCAATGAGTCCTTAATATTTAGTCGTTTTCAGCCAATTTTCTGGATTTTTGTAAATTTCACTTTTTTGTGAAAATATCCACTAAATGAGGGAATAATATGTGTGAGGGTACCCCAGGAGAGTTCCAAATGTGTGTGGGCTGAATATAAATCCCAAGGGGATAAAATTGAAAAAAGTTGAAAAAAAATTTTTTTTGGACTTAGTAATTTTTCCGGCGTTTATCAGACTTTCAGATAGGGAAAATGTCAGTGAGCGTTCCGATTTCAATTCCAGAGCGATTCGCCCAATTAGTCCTTAATATTTAGTAGTTTTCAGCCAATTTTCTGGATTTTTGAAAATTTCACTTTTTTGTGAAAATATCCACTAAATGAGGGAATAATATGTGTGAGGGTACCCCAGGAGAGTTCCAAATGTGTGTGGGTAGAACATAAATCCCACGGGGATAAAATTGAAAAAAGTTGAAAAAAATTTTTTTTTGGACTTAGTAATTTTTCCGTGGTTTATCAGACTTTCAGATAGGTGAAATGTGAGTGAGCATTCCGCTTTCAGTTCCAGAGCGATTCGCCCCATGAGTCCTTGATATTTAGTCGTTTTCAGCCAATTTTCTGGATTTTTGAAAATTTCACTTTTTTGTGAAAATATCCACTAAATGAGGGAATAATATGTGTGAGGGTACCCAGGAGAGTTCCAAATGTGTGTGGGTAGAATATATATCCCACGGGGGTAAAATTGAAAAAAATTTTTTTTGGGACTTAGTCATTTTTCCGGCGTTTATCAGACTTTCAGATAGGTGAAATGTGAGTGAGCATTCCGCTTTCAGTTCCAGAGCGATTCGCCCCATGAGTCCTTGATATTTAGTCGTTTTCAGCCAATTTTCTGGATTTTTGAAAATTTCACTTTTTTGTGAAAATATCCACTAAATGAGGGAATAATATGTGTGAGGGTACCCCAGGAGAGTTCCAAATGTGTGTGGGTAGAATATAAATCCCACGGGGATAAAATTGAAAAAAAGTTGAAAAAAAATTTTTTTTGGACTTAGTAATTTTTCTGGCGTTTATCAGACTTTCAGATAGGGAAAATGTCAGTGAGCATTCCGATTTCAATTCCAGAGCGATTCGCCCAATGAGTCCTTAATATTTAGTCGTTTTCAGCCAATTTTCTGGATTTTTGAAAATTTCACTTTTTTGTGAAAATATCCACTAAATGAGGGAATAATATGTGTGAGGGTACCCCAGGAGAGTTCCAAATGTGTGTGGGTAGAATATAAATCCCACGGGGATAAAATTGAAAAAAGTTGAAAAAAAATTTTTTTTGGACTTAGTAATTTTTCCGGCGTTTATCAGACTTTCAGATAGGGGAAATGTCAGTGAGCATTCCGATTTCAGTTCCAGAGTGATTCGCCCAATGAGTCCTTAATATTTAGTCGTTTTCAGCCAATTTTCTGGATTTTTGAAAATTTCACTTTTTTGTGAAAATATTCACTAAATGACGGAATAATATGTGTGAGGGTACCCCGGGAGAGTTCCAAATGTGTGTGGGTAGAATATAAATCCCAAGGGGATAAAATTGAAAAAAGTTGAAAAAAATTTTTTTTTGGACTTAGTAATTTTTCCGGCGTTTATCAGACTTTCAGATAGGGAAAATGTCAATGAGTGTTCCGATTTCAGTTCCAGAGCGATTCGCCCAATTATTCCTTAATATTTAGTCGTTTTCAGCCAATTTTCTGGATTTTTGAAAATTTCACTTTTTTGTGAAAATATCCACTAAATGAGGGAATAATATGTGTGAGGGTACCCCAGGAGAGTTCCAAATGTGTGTGGGTAGAATATAAATCCCACGGGGATAAAATTGAAAAAAGTTGAAAAAAATTTTTTTTTGGACTTAGTAATTTTTCCGGCGTTTATCAGACTTTCAGATAGGTGAAATGTGAGTGAGCATTCCGCTTTCAGTTCCAGAGCGATTCGCCCCATGAGTCCTTGATATTTAGTCGTTTTCAGCCAATTTTCTGGATTTTTGAAAATTTCACTTTTTTGTGAAAATATCCACTAAATGAGGGAATAATATGTGTGAGGGTACACCAGGAGAGTTCAAAATGTGTGTGGGTAGAATATAAATCCCACGGGGATAAAATTGAAAAAAGTTGTAAAAAAATTTTTTTGGGGACTTAGTAATTTTTCCGCGTTTATCAGACTTTCAGATAGAGAAAATGTCAGTGAGCGTTCCGATTTCAATTCCAGAGCGATTCACCCAATGAGTCCTTAATATTTAGTCGTTTTCAGCCAATTTTCTGGATTTTTGAAAATTTCACTTTTTTGTGAAAATATCCACTAAATGAGGGAATAATATGTGTGAGGGTACCCCAGGAGAGTTCCAAATGTGTGTGGGTAGAACATAAATCCGACGGGGATAAAATTGAAAAAAGTTGAAAAAAAATTTTTTTTGGACTTAGTAATTTTTCCGGCGTTTATCAGACTTTCAGATAGGGGAAATGTCAGTGAGCATTCCGATTTCAGTTCCAGAGCGATTCGCCCAATGAGTCCTTAATACTTAGTCGTTTTCAGCCAATTTTCTGGATTTTTGAAAATTTCACTTTTTTGTGAAAATATACACTAAATGAGGGAATAATATGTGTGAGGGTACCCCAGGAGAGTTCCAAATGTGTGTGGGTAGAACATATATCCCACGGGGATAAAATTGAAAAAAGTTGAAAAAAATTTTTTTTTGGACTTAGTAATTTTTCCGTGGTTTATCAGACTTTCAGATAGGTGAAATGTGAGCATTCCGCTTTTAGTTCCAGAGCGATTCGCCCCATGAGTCCTTGATATTTAGTCGTTTTCAGCCAATTTTCTGGATTTTTGAAAATTTCACTTTTTTGTGAAAATATCCACTAAATGAGGGAATAATATGTGTGAGGGTACCCCAGGAGAGTTCCAAATGTGTGTGGGTAGAATATATATCCCACGGGGGTAAAATTGAAAAAAGTTGAAAAAAATTTTTTTTGGGACTTAGTAATTTTTCCGGCGTTTATCAGACTTTCAGATAGGGAAAATGTCAGTGAGCGTTCCGATTTCAATTCCAGAGCGATTCGCCCAATTAGTCCTTAATATTTAGTAGTTTTCAGCCAATTTTCTGGATTTTTGAAAATTTCACTTTTTTGTGAAAATATCCACTAAATGAGGGAATAATATGTGTGAGGGTACCCCAGGAGAGTTCCAAATGTGTGTGGGTAGAATATAAATCCCACGGGGATAAAATTGAAAAAAGTTGAAAAAAATTTTTTTTTGGACTTAGTAATTTTTCCGGCGTTTATCAGACTTTCAGATAGGTGAAATGTGAGTGAGCATTCCGCTTTCAGTTCCAGAGCGATTCGCCCCATGAGTCCTTGATATTTAGTCGTTTTCAGCCAATTTTCTGGATTTTTGAAAATTTCACTTTTTTGTGAAAATATCCACTAAATGAGGGAATAATATGTGTGAGGGTACACCAGGAGAGTTCAAAATGTGTGTGGGTAGAATATAAATCCCACGGGGATAAAATTGAAAAAAAGTTGAAAAAAATTTTTTTTTGGACTTAGTAATTTTTCCGGCGTTTATCAGACTTTCAGATAGGGAAAATGTCAGTGAGCGTTCCGATTTCAATTCCAGAGCGATTCGCCCAATGAGTCCTTAATATTTAGTCGTTTTCAGCCAATTTTCTGGATTTTTGAAAATTTCACTTTTTTGTGAAAATATCCACTAAATGAGGGAATAATATGTGTGAGGGTACCCCAGGAGAGTTCCAAATGTGTGTGGGTAGAATATAAATCCCACGGGGATAAAATTGAAAAAAGTTCAAAAAAAAATTTTTTTTGGACTTAGTAATTTTTCCGGCGTTTATCAGACTTTCAGATAGGGGAAATGTCAGTGAGCGTTCCGATTTCAGTTCCAGAGCGATTCGCCCAATGAGTCCTTAATACTTAGTCGTTTTCAGCCAATTTTCTGGATTTTTGAAAATTTCACTTTTTTGTGAAAATATCCACTAAATGAGGGAATAATATGTGTGAGGGTACCCCAGGAGAGTTCCAAATGTGTGTGGGTAGAACATAAATCCCACGGGGATAAAATTGAAAAAAGTTGAAAAAAATTTTTTTTTGGACTTAGTAATTTTTCCGTGGTTTATCAGACTTTCAGATAGGTGAAATGTGAGTGAGCATTCCGCTTTTAGTTCCAGAGCGATTCGCCCCATGAGTCCTTGATATTTAGTCGTTTTCAGCCAATTTTCTGGATTTTTGAAAATTTCACTTTTTTGTGAAAATATCCACTAAATGAGGGAATAATATGTGTGAGGGTACCCCAGGAGAGTTCCAAATGTGTGTGGGTAGAATATAAATCCCACGGGGATAAAATTGAAAAAAGTTGCAAAAAATTTTTTTTTTCGACTTAGTAATTTTTCCGTCGTTTATCAGACTTTCAGATAGGGGAAATGTCAGTGAGCATTCCAATTTCAGTTCCAGAGTGATTCGCCCAATGAGTCCTTAATATTTAGTCGTTTTCAGCCAATTTTCTGGATTTTTGAAAATTTCACTTTGTTGTGAAAATATCCACTAAATGAGGGAATAATATGTGTGAGGGTACCCCAGGAGAGTTCCAAATGTGTGTGGGTAGAATATAAATCCCAAGGGGATAAAATTGAAAAAAGTTAAAAAAAATTTTTTTTTGGACTTAGTAATTTTTCCGTGGTTTATCAGACTTTCAGATAGGGGAAATGTCAGTGAGCATTCCGATTTCAGTTCCAGAGTGATTCGCCCAATGAGTCCTTAATATTTAGTCGTTTTCAGCCAATTTTCTGGATTTTTGAAAATTTCACTTTTTTGTGAAAATATCCACTAAATGAGGGAATAATATGTGTGAGGGTACCCCAGGAGAGTTCCAAATGTGTGTGGGCAGAATATAAATCCCAAGGGGATAAAATTGAAAAAAGTTGAAAAAAAATTTTTTTTGGACTTAGTAATTTTTCCGGCGTTTATCAGACTTTCAGATAGGGAAAATGTCAGTGAGCGTTCCGATTTCAATTCCAGAGCGATTCGCCCAATTAGTCCTTAATATTTAGTAGTTTTCAGCCAATTTTCTGGATTTTTGAAAATTTCACTTTTTTGTGAAAATATCCACTAAATGAGGGAATAATATGTGTGAGGGTACCCCAGGAGAGTTCCAAATGTGTGTGGGTAGAACATAAATCCCACGGGGATAAAATTGAAAAAAGTTGAAAAAAAATTTTTTTTGGACTTAGTAATTTTTCCGTGGTTTATCAGACTTTCAGATAGGTGAAATGTGAGTGAGCATTCCGCTTTCAGTTCCAGAGCGATTCGCCCCATGAGTCCTTGATATTTAGTCGTTTTCAGCCAATTTTCTGGATTTTTGAAAATTTCACTTTTTTGTGAAAATATCCACTAAATGAGGGAATAATATGTGTGAGGGTACCCCAGGAGAGTTCCAAATGTGTGTGGGTAGAATATAAATCCCACGGGGATAAAATTGAAAAAAGTTGTAAAAAAAATTTTTTTGGGACTTAGTAATTTTTCCGCGTTTATCAGACTTTCAGATAGAGAAAATGTCAGTGAGCGTTCCGATTTCAATTCCAGAGCGATTCGCCCAATGAGTCCTTAATATTTAGTCGTTTTCAGCCAATTTTCTGGATTTTTGAAAATTTCACTTTTTTGTGAAAATATCCACTAAATGAGGGAATAATATGTGTGAGGGTACCCCAGGAGAGTTCCAAATGTTTGTGGGCAGAATATAAATCCCACGGGGATAAAATTGAAAAAAGTTGAAAAAAATTTTTTTTTGGACTTAGTAATTTTTCCGGCATTTATCAGACTTTCAGATACGTGAAATGTGAGTGAGCATTCCGCTTTCAGTTCCAGAGTGATTCGCCCCATGAGTCCTTGATATTTAGTCGTTTTCAGCCAATTTTCTGGATTTTTGAAAATTTCACTTTTTTGTGAAAATATCCACTAAATGAGGGAATAATATGTGTGAGGGTACCCCAGGAGCGTTCCAAATGTGTGTGGGTAGAATATAAATCCCACGGGGATAAAATTGAAAAAAAGTTGAAAAAAATTTTTTTTTGGACTTAGTAATTTTTCCGGCGTTTATCAGACTTTCAGATAGGGAAAATGTCAGTGAGCGTTCCGATTTCAATTCCAGAGCGATTCGCCCAATGAGTCCTTAATATTTAGTCGTTTTCAGCCAATTTTCTGGATTTTTGAAAATTTCACTTTTTTGTGAAAATATCCACTAAATGAGGGAATAATATGTGTGAGGGTACCCCAGGAGAGTTCCAAATGTGTGTGGGTAGAATATAAATCCCACGGGGATAAAATTGAAAAAAGTTGAAAAAAAATTTTTTTTGGACTTAGTAATTTTTCCGGCGTTTATCAGACTTTCAGATAGGGGAAATGTCAGTGAGCGTTCCGATTTCAGTTCCAGAGCGATTCGCCCAATGAGTCCTTAATACTTAGTCGTTTTCAGCCAATTTTCTGGATTTTTGAAAATTTCACTTTTTTGTGAAAATATCCACTAAATGAGGGAATAATATGTGTGAGGGTACCCCAGGAGAGTTCCAAATGTGTGTGGGTAGAATATAAATCCCACGGGGATAAAATTGAAAAAAGTTGAAAAAAATTTTTTTTTGGACTTCTTAATTTTTCCGGCGTTTATCAGACTTTCAGATAGGGAAAATGTCAATGAGTGTTCCGATTTCAGTTCCAGAGCGATTCGCCCAATTATTCCTTAATATTTAGTCGTTTTCAGCCAATTTCCTGGATTTTTGAAAATTTCACTTTTTTGTGAAAATATCCACTAAATGAGGGAATAATATGTGTGAGGGTACCCCAGGAGAGTTCCAAATGTGTGTGGGTAGAATATAAATCCCACGGGGATAAAATTGAAAAAAGTTGAAAAAAATTTTTTTTTGGACTTCGTAATTTTTCCGGCGTTTATCAGACTTTCAGATAGGTGAAATGTGAGTGAGCATTCCGCTTTCAGTTCCAGAGCGATTCGCCCCATGAGTCCTTGATATTTAGTCGTTTTCAGCCAATTTTCTGGATTTTTGAAAATTTCACTTTTTTGTGAAAATATCCACTAAATGAGGGAATAATATGTGTGAGGGTACACCAGGAGAGTTCAAAATGTGTGTGGGTAGAATATAAATCCCACGGGGATAAAATTGAAAAAAGTTGTAAAAAAATTTTTTTTGGGACTTAGTAATTTTTCCGCGTTTATCAGACTTTCAGATAGAGAAAATGTCAGTGAGCGTTCCGATTTCAATTCCAGAGCGATTCACCCAGTGAGTCCTTAATATTTAGTCGTTTTCAGCCAATTTTCTGGATTTTTGAAAATTTCACTTTTTTGTGAAAATATCCACTAAATGAGGGAATAATATGTGTGAGGGTACCCCAGGAGAGTTCCAAATGTGTGTGGGTAGAATATATATCCCACGGGGGTAAAATTGAAAAAAGTTGAAAAAAATTTTTTTTGGGACTTAGTCATTTTTCCGGCGTTTATCAGACTTTCAGATAGGGAAAATGTCAGTGAGCATTCCGATTTCAGTTCCAGAGCGATTCGCCCAATGAGTCCTTAATATTTAGTCGTTTTCAGCCAATTTTCTGGATTTTTGAAAATTTCACTTTTTTGTGAAAATATCCACTAAATGAGGGAATAATATGTGTGAGGGTACCCCAGGAGAGTTCCAAATGTGTGTGGGTAGAACATAAATCCGACGGGGATAAAATTGAAAAAAGTTGAAAAAAAATTTTTTTTGGACTTAGTAATTTTTCCGGCGTTTATCAGACTTTCAGATAGGGGAAATGTCAGTGAGCGTTCCGATTTCAGTTCCAGAGCGATTCGCCCAATGAGTCCTTAATACTTAGTCGTTTTCAGCCAATTTTCTGGATTTTTGAAAATTTCACTTTTTTGTGAAAATATACACTAAATGAGGGAATAATATGTGTGAGGGTACCCCAGGAGAGTTCCAAATGTGTGTGGGTAGAACATAAATCCCACGGGGATAAAATTGAAAAAAGTTGAAAAAAATTTTTTTTTGGACTTAGTAATTTTTCCGTGGTTTATCAGACTTTCAGATAGGTGAAATGTGAGTGAGCATTCCGCTTTCAGTTCCAGAGCGATTCGCCCCATGAGTCCTTAATATTTAGTCGTTTTCAGCCAATTTTCTGGATTTTTGAAAATTTCACTTTTTTGTGAAAATATCCACTAAATGAGGGAATAATATGTGTGAGGGTACCCCAGGAGAGTTCCAAATGTGTGTGGGTAGAATATAAATCCCACGGGGATAAAATTGAAAAAAGTTAAAAAAAAATTTTTTTGGGACTTAGTAATTTTTCCGTGGTTTATCAGACTTTCAGATAGGGGAAATGTCAGTGAGCATTCCGATTTCAGTTCCAGAGTGATTCGCCCAATGAGTCCTTAATATTTAGTCGTTTTCAGCCAATTTTCTGGATTTTTGAAAATTTCACTTTTTTGTGAAAATATCCACTAAATGAGGGAATAATATGTGTGAGGGTACCCCAGGAGAGTTCCAAATGTGTGTGGGTAGAATATATATCCCACGGGGGTAAAATTGAAAAAAGTTGAAAAAAATTTTTTTTGGGACTTAGTAATTTTTCCGGCGTTTATCAGACTTTCAGATAGGGAAAATGTCAGTGAGCGTTCCGATTTCAATTCCAGAGCGATTCGCCCAATTAGTCCTTAATATTTAGTAGTTTTCAGCCAATTTTCTGGATTTTTGAAAATTTCACTTTTTTGTGAAAATATCCACTAAATGAGGGAATAATATGTGTGAGGGTACCCCAGGAGAGTTCCAAATGTGTGTGGGTAGAATATAAATCCCACGGGGATAAAATTGAAAAAAGTTGAAAAAAATTTTTTTTTGGACTTAGTAATTTTTCCGGCGTTTATCAGACTTTCAGATAGGTGAAATGTGAGTGAGCATTCCGCTTTCAGTTCCAGAGCGATTCGCCCCATGAGTCCTTGATATTTAGTCGTTTTCAGCCAATTTTCTGGATTTTTGAAAATTTCACTTTTTTGTGAAAATATCCACTAAATGAGGGAATAATATGTGTGAGGGTACACCAGGAGAGTTCAAAATGTGTGTGGGTAGAATATAAATCCCACGGGGATAAAATTGAAAAAAGTTGTAAAAAAATTTTTTTTGGGACTTAGTAATTTTTCCGCGTTTATCAGACTTTCAGATAGAGAAAATGTCAGTGAGCGTTCCGATTTCAATTCCAGAGCGATTCACCCAATGAGTCCTTAATATTTAGTCGTTTTCAGCCAATTTTCTGGATTTTTGAAAATTTCACTTTTTTGTGAAAATATCCACTAAATGAGGGAATAATATGTGTGAGGGTACCCCAGGAGAGTTCCAAATGTGTGTGGGTAGAACATAAATCCGACGGGGATAAAATTGAAAAAAGTTGAAAAAAAATTTTTTTTGGACTTAGTAATTTTTCCGGCGTTTATCAGACTTTCAGATAGGGGAAATGTCAGTGAGCATTCCGATTTCAGTTCCAGAGCGATTCGCCCAATGAGTCCTTAATACTTAGTCGTTTTCAGCCAATTTTCTGGATTTTTGAAAATTTCACTTTTTTGTGAAAATATACACTAAATGAGGGAATAATATGTGTGAGGGTACCCCAGGAGAGTTCCAAATGTGTGTGGGTAGAACATAAATCCCACGGGGATAAAATTGAAAAAAGTTGAAAAAAATTTTTTTTTGGACTTAGTAATTTTTCCGTGGTTTATCAGACTTTCAGATAGGTGAAATGTGAGCATTCCGCTTTTAGTTCCAGAGCGATTCGCCCCATGAGTCCTTGATATTTAGTCGTTTTCAGCCAATTTTCTGGATTTTTGAAAATTTCACTTTTTTGTGAAAATATCCACTAAATGAGGGAATAATATGTGTGAGGGTACCCCAGGAGAGTTCCAAATGTGTGTGGGTAGAATATATATCCCACGGGGGTAAAATTGAAAAAAGTTGAAAAAAATTTTTTTTGGGACTTAGTAATTTTTCCGGCGTTTATCAGACTTTCAGATAGGGAAAATGTCAGTGAGCGTTCCGATTTCAATTCCAGAGCGATTCGCCCAATTAGTCCTTAATATTTAGTAGTTTTCAGCCAATTTTCTGGATTTTTGAAAATTTCACTTTTTTGTGAAAATATCCACTAAATGAGGGAATAATATGTGTGAGGGTACCCCAGGAGAGTTCCAAATGTGTGTGGGTAGAATATATATCCCACGGGGGTAAAATTGAAAAAAGTTGAAAAAAATTTTTTTTGGGACTTAGTCATTTTTCCGGCGTTTATCAGACTTTCAGATAGGTGAAATGTGAGTGAGCATTCCGCTTTCAGTTCCAGAGCGATTCGCCCCATGAGTCCTTGATATTTAGTCGTTTTCAGCCAATTTTCTGGATTTTTGAAAATTTCACTTTTTTGTGAAAATATCCACTAAATGAGGGAATAATATGTGTGAGGGTACCCCAGGAGAGTTCCAAATGTGTGTGGGTAGAATATAAATCCCACGGGGATAAAATTGAAAAAAAGTTGAAAAAAATTTTTTTTTGGACTTAGTAATTTTTCCGGCGTTTATCAGACTTTCAGATAGGGAAAATGTCAGTGAGCGTTCCGATTTCAATTCCAGAGCGATTCGCCCAATGAGTCCTTAATATTTAGTCGTTTTCAGCCAATTTTCTGGATTTTTGAAAATTTCACTTTTTTGTGAAAATATCCACTAAATGAGGGAATAATATGTGTGAGGGTACCCCAGGAGAGTTCCAAATGTGTGTGGGCAGAATATAAATCCCAAGGGGATAAAATTGAAAAAAGTTGAAAAAAAATTTTTTTTGGACTTAGTAATTTTTCCGGCGTTTATCAGACTTTCAGATAGGGAAAATGTCAGTGAGCGTTCCGATTTCAATTCCAGAGCGATTCGCCCAATTAGTCCTTAATATTTAGTAGTTTTCAGCCAATTTTCTGGATTTTTGAAAATTTCACTTTTTTGTGAAAATATCCACTAAATGAGGGAATAATATGTGTGAGGGTACCCCAGGAGAGTTCCAAATGTGTGTGGGTAGAACATAAATCCCACGGGGATAAAATTGAAAAAAGTTGAAAAAAAATTTTTTTTGGACTTAGTAATTTTTCCGTGGTTTATCAGACTTTCAGATAGGTGAAATGTGAGTGAGCATTCCGCTTTCAGTTCCAGAGCGATTCGCCCCATGAGTCCTTGATATTTAGTCGTTTTCAGCCAATTTTCTGGATTTTTGAAAATTTCACTTTTTTGTGAAAATATCCACTAAATGAGGGAATAATATGTGTGAGGGTACCCCAGGAGAGTTCCAAATGTGTGTGGGTAGAATATAAATCCCACGGGGATAAAATTGAAAAAAGTTGTAAAAAAAATTTTTTTGGGACTTAGTAATTTTTCCGCGTTTATCAGACTTTCAGATAGAGAAAATGTCAGTGAGCGTTCCGATTTCAATTCCAGAGCGATTCGCCCAATGAGTCCTTAATATTTAGTCGTTTTCAGCCAATTTTCTGGATTTTTGAAAATTTCACTTTTTTGTGAAAATATCCACTAAATGAGGGAATAATATGTGTGAGGGTACCCCAGGAGAGTTCCAAATGTTTGTGGGCAGAATATAAATCCCACGGGGATAAAATTGAAAAAAGTTGAAAAAAATTTTTTTTTGGACTTAGTAATTTTTCCGGCATTTATCAGACTTTCAGATACGTGAAATGTGAGTGAGCATTCCGCTTTCAGTTCCAGAGTGATTCGCCCCATGAGTCCTTGATATTTAGTCGTTTTCAGCCAATTTTCTGGATTTTTGAAAATTTCACTTTTTTGTGAAAATATCCACTAAATGAGGGAATAATATGTGTGAGGGTACCCCAGGAGCGTTCCAAATGTGTGTGGGTAGAATATAAATCCCACGGGGATAAAATTGAAAAAAAGTTGAAAAAAATTTTTTTTTGGACTTAGTAATTTTTCCGGCGTTTATCAGACTTTCAGATAGGGAAAATGTCAGTGAGCGTTCCGATTTCAATTCCAGAGCGATTCGCCCAATGAGTCCTTAATATTTAGTCGTTTTCAGCCAATTTTCTGGATTTTTGAAAATTTCACTTTTTTGTGAAAATATCCACTAAATGAGGGAATAATATGTGTGAGGGTACCCCAGGAGAGTTCCAAATGTGTGTGGGTAGAATATAAATCCCACGGGGATAAAATTGAAAAAAGTTGAAAAAAAATTTTTTTTGGACTTAGTAATTTTTCCGGCGTTTATCAGACTTTCAGATAGGGGAAATGTCAGTGAGCGTTCCGATTTCAGTTCCAGAGCGATTCGCCCAATGAGTCCTTAATACTTAGTCGTTTTCAGCCAATTTTCTGGATTTTTGAAAATTTCACTTTTTTGTGAAAATATCCACTAAATGAGGGAATAATATGTGTGAGGGTACCCCAGGAGAGTTCCAAATGTGTGTGGGTATAATATAAATCCCACGGGGATAAAATTGAAAAAAGTTGAAAAAAATTTTTTTTTGGACTTCTTAATTTTTCCGGCGTTTATCAGACTTTCAGATAGGGAAAATGTCAATGAGTGTTCCGATTTCAGTTCCAGAGCGATTCGCCCAATTATTCCTTAATATTTAGTCGTTTTCAGCCAATTTCCTGGATTTTTGAAAATTTCACTTTTTTGTGAAAATATCCACTAAATGAGGGAATAATATGTGTGAGGGTACCCCAGGAGAGTTCCAAATGTGTGTGGGTAGAATATAAATCCCACGGGGATAAAATTGAAAAAAGTTGAAAAAAATTTTTTTTTGGACTTCGTAATTTTTCCGGCGTTTATCAGACTTTCAGATAGGTGAAATGTGAGTGAGCATTCCGCTTTCAGTTCCAGAGCGATTCGCCCCATGAGTCCTTGATATTTAGTCGTTTTCAGCCAATTTTCTGGATTTTTGAAAATTTCACTTTTTTGTGAAAATATCCACTAAATGAGGGAATAATATGTGTGAGGGTACACCAGGAGAGTTCAAAATGTGTGTGGGTAGAATATAAATCCCATGGGGATAAAATTGAAAAAAGTTGTAAAAAAATTTTTTTTGGGACTTAGTAATTTTTCCGCGTTTATCAGACTTTCAGATAGAGAAAATGTCAGTGAGCGTTCCGATTTCAATTCCAGAGCGATTCACCCAGTGAGTCCTTAATATTTAGTCGTTTTCAGCCAATTTTCTGGATTTTTGAAAATTTCACTTTTTTGTGAAAATATCCACTAAATGAGGGAATAATATGTGTGAGGGTACCCCAGGAGAGTTCCAAATGTGTGTGGGTAGAATATATATCCCACGGGGGTAAAATTGAAAAAAGTTGAAAAAAATTTTTTTTGGGACTTAGTCATTTTTCCGGCGTTTATCAGACTTTCAGATAGGGAAAATGTCAGTGAGCATTCCGATTTCAGTTCCAGAGCGATTCGCCCAATGAGTCCTTAATATTTAGTCGTTTTCAGCCAATTTTCTGGATTTTTGAAAATTTCACTTTTTTGTGAAAATATCCACTAAATGAGGGAATAATATGTGTGAGGGTACCCCAGGAGAGTTCCAAATGTGTGTGGGTAGAACATAAATCCGACGGGGATAAAATTGAAAAAAGTTGAAAAAAAATTTTTTTTGGACTTAGTAATTTTTCCGGCGTTTATCAGACTTTCAGATAGGGGAAATGTCAGTGAGCGTTCCGATTTCAGTTCCAGAGCGATTCGCCCAATGAGTCCTTAATACTTAGTCGTTTTCAGCCAATTTTCTGGATTTTTGAAAATTTCACTTTTTTGTGAAAATATACACTAAATGAGGGAATAATATGTGTGAGGGTACCCCAGGAGAGTTCCAAATGTGTGTGGGTAGAACATAAATCCCACGGGGATAAAATTGAAAAAAGTTGAAAAAAATTTTTTTTTGGACTTAGTAATTTTTCCGTGGTTTATCAGACTTTCAGATAGGTGAAATGTGAGTGAGCATTCCGCTTTCAGTTCCAGAGCGATTCGCCCCATGAGTCCTTGATATTTAGTCGTTTTCAGCCAATTTTCTGGATTTTTGAAAATTTCACTTTTTTGTGAAAATATCCACTAAATGAGGGAATAATATGTGTGAGGGTACCCCAGGAGAGTTCCAAATGTGTGTGGGTAGAATATATATCCCACGGGGGTAAAATTGAAAAAAGTTGAAAAAAATTTTTTTTGGGACTTAGTCATTTTTCCGGCGTTTATCAGACTTTCAGATAGGTGAAATGTGAGTGAGCATTCCGCTTTCAGTTCCAGAGCGATTCGCCCCATGAGTCCTTGATATTTAGTCGTTTTCAGCCAATTTTCTGGATTTTTGAAAATTTCACTTTTTTGTGAAAATATCCACTAAATGAGGGAATAATATGTGTGAGGGTACCCCAGGAGAGTTCCAAATGTGTGTGGGTAGAATATAAATCCCACGGGGATAAAATTGAAAAAAAGTTGAAAAAAATTTTTTTTTGGACTTAGTAATTTTTCCGGCGTTTATCAGACTTTCAGATAGGGAAAATGTCAGTGAGCGTTCCGATTTCAATTCCAGAGCGATTCGCCCAATGAGTCCTTAATATTTAGTCGTTTTCAGCCAATTTTCTGGATTTTTGAAAATTTCACTTTTTTGTGAAAATATCCACTAAATGAGGGAATAATATGTGTGAGGGTACCCCAGGAGAGTTCCAAATGTGTGTGGGTAGAATATAAATCCCACGGGGATAAAATTGAAAAAAGTTCAAAAAAAATTTTTTTTTGGACTTAGTAATTTTTCCGGCGTTTATCAGACTTTCAGATAGGGGAAATGTCAGTGAGCGTTCCGATTTCAGTTCCAGAGCGATTCGCCCAATGAGTCCTTAATACTTAGTCGTTTTCAGCCAATTTTCTGGATTTTTGAAAATTTCACTTTTTTGTGAAAATATCCACTAAATGAGGGAATAATATGTGTGAGGGTACCCCAGGAGAGTTCCAAATGTGTGTGGGTAGAACATAAATCCCACGGGGATAAAATTGAAAAAAGTTGAAAAAAATTTTTTTTTGGACTTAGTAATTTTTCCGTGGTTTATCAGACTTTCAGATAGGTGAAATGTGAGTGAGCATTCCGCTTTTAGTTCCAGAGCGATTCGCCCCATGAGTCCTTGATATTTAGTCGTTTTCAGCCAATTTTCTGGATTTTTGAAAATTTCACTTTTTTGTGAAAATATCCACTAAATGAGGGAATAATATGTGTGAGGGTACCCCAGGAGAGTTCCAAATGTGTGTGGGTAGAATATAAATCCCACGGGGATAAAATTGAAAAAAGTTGCAAAAAATTTTTTTTTTCGACTTAGTAATTTTTCCGTCGTTTATCAGACTTTCAGATAGGGGAAATGTCAGTGAGCATTCCAATTTCAGTTCCAGAGTGATTCGCCCAATGAGTCCTTAATATTTAGTCGTTTTCAGCCAATTTTCTGGATTTTTGAAAATTTCACTTTGTTGTGAAAATATCCACTAAATGAGGGAATAATATGTGTGAGGGTACCCCAGGAGAGTTCCAAATGTGTGTGGGTAGAATATAAATCCCAAGGGGATAAAATTGAAAAAAGTTAAAAAAAATTTTTTTTTGGACTTAGTAATTTTTCCGTGGTTTATCAGACTTTCAGATAGGGGAAATGTCAGTGAGCATTCCGATTTCAGTTCCAGAGTGATTCGCCCAATGAGTCCTTAATATTTAGTCGTTTTCAGCCAATTTTCTGGATTTTTGAAAATTTCACTTTTTTGTGAAAATATCCACTAAATGAGGGAATAATATGTGTGAGGGTACCCCAGGAGAGTTCCAAATGTGTGTGGGCAGAATATAAATCCCAAGGGGATAAAATTGAAAAAAGTTGAAAAAAAATTTTTTTTGGACTTAGTAATTTTTCCGGCGTTTATCAGACTTTCAGATAGGGAAAATGTCAGTGAGCGTTCCGATTTCAATTCCAGAGCGATTCGCCCAATTAGTCCTTAATATTTAGTAGTTTTCAGCCAATTTTCTGGATTTTTGAAAATTTCACTTTTTTGTGAAAATATCCACTAAATGAGGGAATAATATGTGTGAGGGTACCCCAGGAGAGTTCCAAATGTGTGTGGGTAGAACATAAATCCCACGGGGATAAAATTGAAAAAAGTTGAAAAAAAATTTTTTTTGGACTTAGTAATTTTTCCGTGGTTTATCAGACTTTCAGATAGGTGAAATGTGAGTGAGCATTCCGCTTTCAGTTCCAGAGCGATTCGCCCCATGAGTCCTTGATATTTAGTCGTTTTCAGCCAATTTTCTGGATTTTTGAAAATTTCACTTTTTTGTGAAAATATCCACTAAATGAGGGAATAATATGTGTGAGGGTACCCCAGGAGAGTTCCAAATGTGTGTGGGTAGAATATAAATCCCACGGGGATAAAATTGAAAAAAGTTGTAAAAAAAATTTTTTTGGGACTTAGTAATTTTTCCGCGTTTATCAGACTTTCAGATAGAGAAAATGTCAGTGAGCGTTCCGATTTCAATTCCAGAGCGATTCGCCCAATGAGTCCTTAATATTTAGTCGTTTTCAGCCAATTTTCTGGATTTTTGAAAATTTCACTTTTTTGTGAAAATATCCACTAAATGAGGGAATAATATGTGTGAGGGTACCCCAGGAGAGTTCCAAATGTTTGTGGGCAGAATATAAATCCCACGGGGATAAAATTGAAAAAAGTTGAAAAAAATTTTTTTTTGGACTTAGTAATTTTTCCGGCATTTATCAGACTTTCAGATACGTGAAATGTGAGTGAGCATTCCGCTTTCAGTTCCAGAGTGATTCGCCCCATGAGTCCTTGATATTTAGTCGTTTTCAGCCAATTTTCTGGATTTTTGAAAATTTCACTTTTTTGTGAAAATATCCACTAAATGAGGGAATAATATGTGTGAGGGTACCCCAGGAGCGTTCCAAATGTGTGTGGGTAGAATATAAATCCCACGGGGATAAAATTGAAAAAAAGTTGAAAAAAATTTTTTTTTGGACTTAGTAATTTTTCCGGCGTTTATCAGACTTTCAGATAGGGAAAATGTCAGTGAGCGTTCCGATTTCAGTTCCAGAGCGATTCGCCCAATGAGTCCTTAATACTTAGTCGTTTTCAGCCAATTTTCTGGATTTTTGAAAATTTCACTTTTTTGTGAAAATATCCACTAAATGAGGGAATAATATGTGTGAGGGTACCCCAGGAGAGTTCCAAATGTGTGTGGGTATAATATAAATCCCACGGGGATAAAATTGAAAAAAGTTGAAAAAAATTTTTTTTTGGACTTCTTAATTTTTCCGGCGTTTATCAGACTTTCAGATAGGGAAAATGTCAATGAGTGTTCCGATTTCAGTTCCAGAGCGATTCGCCCAATTATTCCTTAATATTTAGTCGTTTTCAGCCAATTTCCTGGATTTTTGAAAATTTCACTTTTTTGTGAAAATATCCACTAAATGAGGGAATAATATGTGTGAGGGTACCCCAGGAGAGTTCCAAATGTGTGTGGGTAGAATATAAATCCCACGGGGATAAAATTGAAAAAAGTTGAAAAAAATTTTTTTTTGGACTTCGTAATTTTTCCGGCGTTTATCAGACTTTCAGATAGGTGAAATGTGAGTGAGCATTCCGCTTTCAGTTCCAGAGCGATTCGCCCCATGAGTCCTTGATATTTAGTCGTTTTCAGCCAATTTTCTGGATTTTTGAAAATTTCACTTTTTTGTGAAAATATCCACTAAATGAGGGAATAATATGTGTGAGGGTACACCAGGAGAGTTCAAAATGTGTGTGGGTAGAATATAAATCCCATGGGGATAAAATTGAAAAAAGTTGTAAAAAAATTTTTTTTGGGACTTAGTAATTTTTCCGCGTTTATCAGACTTTCAGATAGAGAAAATGTCAGTGAGCGTTCCGATTTCAATTCCAGAGCGATTCACCCAGTGAGTCCTTAATATTTAGTCGTTTTCAGCCAATTTTCTGGATTTTTGAAAATTTCACTTTTTTGTGAAAATATCCACTAAATGAGGGAATAATATGTGTGAGGGTACCCCAGGAGAGTTCCAAATGTGTGTGGGTAGAATATATATCCCACGGGGGTAAAATTGAAAAAAGTTGAAAAAAATTTTTTTTGGGACTTAGTCATTTTTCCGGCGTTTATCAGACTTTCAGATAGGGAAAATGTCAGTGAGCATTCCGATTTCAGTTCCAGAGCGATTCGCCCAATGAGTCCTTAATATTTAGTCGTTTTCAGCCAATTTTCTGGATTTTTGAAAATTTCACTTTTTTGTGAAAATATCCACTAAATGAGGGAATAATATGTGTGAGGGTACCCCAGGAGAGTTCCAAATGTGTGTGGGTAGAACATAAATCCGACGGGGATAAAATTGAAAAAAGTTGAAAAAAAATTTTTTTTGGACTTAGTAATTTTTCCGGCGTTTATCAGACTTTCAGATAGGGGAAATGTCAGTGAGCGTTCCGATTTCAGTTCCAGAGCGATTCGCCCAATGAGTCCTTAATACTTAGTCGTTTTCAGCCAATTTTCTGGATTTTTGAAAATTTCACTTTTTTGTGAAAATATACACTAAATGAGGGAATAATATGTGTGAGGGTACCCCAGGAGAGTTCCAAATGTGTGTGGGTAGAACATAAATCCCACGGGGATAAAATTGAAAAAAGTTGAAAAAAATTTTTTTTTGGACTTAGTAATTTTTCCGTGGTTTATCAGACTTTCAGATAGGTGAAATGTGAGTGAGCATTCCGCTTTCAGTTCCAGAGCGATTCGCCCCATGAGTCCTTGATATTTAGTCGTTTTCAGCCAATTTTCTGGATTTTTGAAAATTTCACTTTTTTGTGAAAATATCCACTAAATGAGGGAATAATATGTGTGAGGGTACCCCAGGAGAGTTCCAAATGTGTGTGGGTAAAATATATATCCCACGGGGGTAAAATTGAAAAAAGTTGAAAAAAATTTTTTTTGGGACTTAGTCATTTTTCCGGCGTTTATCAGACTTTCAGATAGGTGAAATGTGAGTGAGCATTCCGCTTTCAGTTCCAGAGCGATTCGCCCCATGAGTCCTTAATATTTAGTCGTTTTCAGCCAATTTTCTGGATTTTTGAAAATTTCACTTTTTTGTGAAAATATCCACTAAATGAGGGAATAATATGTGTGAGGGTACCCCAGGAGAGTTCCAAATGTGTGTGGGTAGAATATAAATCCCACGGGGATAAAATTGAAAAAAGTTAAAAAAAAATTTTTTTGGGACTTAGTAATTTTTCCGTGGTTTATCAGACTTTCAGATAGGGGAAATGTCAGTGAGCATTCCGATTTCAGTTCCAGAGTGATTCGCCCAATGAGTCCTTAATATTTAGTCGTTTTCAGCCAATTTTCTGGATTTTTGAAAATTTCACTTTTTTGTGAAAATATCCACTAAATGAGGGAATAATATGTGTGAGGGTACTCTAGGAGAGTTCCAAATGTGTGTGGGCAGAATATAAATCCCAAGGGGATAGAATTGAAAAAAGTTGAAAAAAATTTTTTTTTGGACTTAGTAATTTTTCCGGCGTTTATCAGACTTTCAGATAGGGAAAATGTCAGTGAGCGTTCCGATTTCAATTCCAGAGCGATTCGCCCAATTAGTCCTTAATATTTAGTAGTTTTCAGCCAATTTTCTGGATTTTTGAAAATTTCACTTTTTTGTGAAAATATCCACTAAATGAGGGAATAATATGTGTGAGGGTACCCCAGGAGAGTTCCAAATGTGTGTGGGTAGAATATAAATCCCACGGGGATAAAATTGAAAAAAGTTGAAAAAAAAATTTTTTTGGACTTCGTAATTTTTCCGGCGTTTATCAGACTTTCAGATAGGGAAAATGTCAGTGAGCATTCCGATTTCAGTTCCAGAGCGATTCGCCCAATTATTCCTTAATATTTAGTCGTTTTCAGCCAGTTTTCTGGATTTTTGAAAATTTCACTTTTTTGTGAAAATATCCACTAAATGAGGGAATAATATGTGTGAGGGTACCCCAGGAGAGTTCCAAATGTGTGTGGGTAGAATATAAATCCCACGGGGATAAAATTGAAAAAAGTTGAAAAAAATTTTTTTTTGGACTTCGTAATTTTTCCGGCGTTTATCAGACTTTCAGATAGGGAAAATGTCAGTGAGCGTTCCGATTTCAGTTCCAGAGCGATTCCCCCGATTATTCCTTAATATTTAGTCGTTTTCAGCCAATTTTCTGGATTTTTGAAAATTTCACTTTTTTGTGACAATATCCACTAAATGTGTGAGGGTACCCCAGGAGAGTTCCAAATGTGTGTGGGTAGAACATATATCCCACGGGGGTAAAATTGAAAAAAGTTGAAAAAAATTTTTTTTTTGGGACTTAGTCATTTTTCCGGCGTTTATCAGACTTTCAGATAGGTGAAATGTGAGTGAGCATTCCGCTTTCAGTTCCAGAGTGATTCGCCCCTGAGTCCTTGATATTTAGTCGTTTTCAGCCAATTTTCTGGATTTTTGAAAATTTCACTTTTTTGTGAAAATATCCACTAAATGAGGGAATAATATGTGTGAGGGTACCCCAGGAGAGTTCCAAATGTGTGTGGGTAGAATATATATCCCACGGGGGTAAAATTGAACAAAGTTGAAAAAAATTTTTTTTTGGACTTCGTAATTTTTCCGGCGTTTATCAGACTTTCAGATAGGGAAAATGTCAGTGAGCGTTCCGATTTCAGTTCCAGAGCGATTCGCCCAATTATTCCTTAATATTTAGTCGTTTTCAGCCAATTTTCTGGATTTTTGAAAATTTCACTTTTTTGTGAAAATATCCACTAAATGTGTGAGGGTACCCCAGGAGAGTTCCAAATGTGTGTGGGTAGAAGATATATCCCACGGGGGTAAAATTGAAAAAAGTTGAAAAAAATTTTTTTTGGGACTTAGTCATTTTTCCGGCGTTTATCAGACTTTCAGATAGGTGAAATGTGAGTGAGCATTCCGCTTTCAGTTCCAGAGCGATTCGCCCCATGAGTCCTTGATATTTAGTCGTTTTCAGCCAATTTTCTGGATTTTTGAAAATTTCACTTTTTTGTGAAAATATCCACTAAATGAGGGAATAATATGTGTGAGGGTACCCCAGGAGAGTTCCAAATGTGTGTGGGTAGAACATAAATCCCACGGGGATAAAATTGAAAAAAGTTGAAAAAATTTTTTTTTTGGACTTAGTAATTTTTCCGGCGTTTATCAGACTTTCAGATAGGGGAAATGTCAGTGAGCATTCCGATTTCAGTTCCAGAGTGATTCGCCCAATGAGTCCTTAATATTTAGTCGTTTTCAGCCAATTTTCTGGATTTTTGAAAATTTCACTTTTTTGTGAAAATATCCACTAAATGAGGGAATAATATGTGTGAGGGTACCCCAGGAGAGTTCCAAATGTGTGTGGGTAGAATATAAATCCCAAGGGGATAAAATTGAAAAAAGTTGAAAAAAATTTTTTTTTGGACTTAGTAATTTTTCCGTGGTTTATCAGACTTTCAGATAGGGGAAATGTCAGTGAGCATTCCGATTTCAGTTCCAGAGTGATTCGCCCAATGAGTCCTTAATATTTAGTCGTTTTCAGCCAATTTTCTGGATTTTTGAAAATTTCACTTTTTTGTGAAAATATCCACTAAATGAGGGAATAATATGTGTGAGGGTACCCCAGGAGAGTTCCAAATGTGTGTGGGTAGAATATAAATCCCAAGGGGATAAATTTGAAAAAAGATGAAAAAAAATTTTTTTGGGACTTAGTAATTTTCCCGCGTTTATCAGACTTTCAGATAGAGAAAGTGTCAGTGAGCGTTCCGATTTCAATTCCAGAGCGATTCGCTCAATGAGTCCTTAATATTTAGTCGTTTTCAGCCAATTTTCTGGATTTTTGAAAATTTCACTTTTTTGTGAAAATATCCACTAAATGAGGGAATAATATGTGTGAGGGTACCCCAGGAGAGTTCCAAATGTGTGTGGGTAGAACATAAATCCCACGGGGATAAAATTGAAAAAAGTTGAAAAAAATTTTTTTTTGGACTTAGTAATTTTTCCGGCGTTTATCAGACTTTCAGATAGGGGAAATGTCAGTGAGCATTCCGATTTCAGTTCCAGAGTGATTCGCCCAATGAGTCCTTAATATTTAGTCGTTTTCAGCCAATTTTCTGGATTTTTGAAAATTTCACTTTTTTGTGAAAATATCCACTAAATGAGGGAATAATATGTGTGAGGGTACCCCAGGAGAGTTCCAAATGTGTGTGGGTAGAATATAAATCCCAAGGGGATAAAATTGAAAAAAGTTGAAAAAAATTTTTTTTTGGACTTAGTAATTTTTCCGTGGTTTATCAGACTTTCAGATAGGGGAAATGTCAGTGAGCATTCCGATTTCAGTTCCAGAGTGATTCGCCCAATGAGTCCTTAATATTTAGTCGTTTTCAGCCAATTTTCTGGATTTTTGAAAATTTCACTTTTTTGTGAAAATATCCACTAAATGAGGGAATAATATGTGTGAGGGTACCCCAGGAGAGTTCCAAATGTGTGTGGGTAGAATATAAATCCCAAGGGGATAAAATTGAAAAAAGTTGAAAAAAAATTTTTTTGGGACTTAGTAATTTTCCCGCGTTTATCAGACGTTCAGATAGAGAAAATGTCAGTGAGCGTTCCGATTTCAATTCCAGAGCGATTCGCCCAATGAGTCCTTAATATTTAGTCGTTTTCAGCCAATTTTCTGGATTTTTGAAAATTTCACTTTTTTGTGAAAATATCCACTAAATGAGGGAATAATATGTGTGAGGGTACCCCAGGAGAGTTCCAAATGTGTGTGGGTAGAATATATATCCCACGGGGGTAAAATTGAAAAAAGTTGAAAAAAATTTTTTTGGGGACTTAGTCATTTTTCCGGCGTTTATCAGACTTTCAGATAGGTGAAATGTGAGTGAGCATTCCGCTTTCAGTTCCAGAGCGATTCGCCCCATGAGTCCTTGATATTTAGTCGTTTTCAGCCAATTTTCTGGATTTTTGAAAATTTCACTTTTTTGTGAAAATATCCACTAAATGAGGGAATAATATGTGTGAGGGTACCCCAGGAGAGTTCCAAATGTGTGTGGGCAGAATATAAATCCCACGGGGATAAAATTGAAAAAAGTTGAAAAAATTTTTTTTTTGGACTTAGTAATTTTTCCGGCATTTATCAGACTTTCAGATACGTGAAATGTGAGTGAGCATTCCGCTTTCAGTTCCAGAGCGATTCGCCCCATGAGTCCTTGATATTTAGTCGTTTTCAACCAATTTTCTGGATTTTTGAAAATTTCACTTTTTTGTGAAAATATCCACTAAATGAGGGAATAATATGTGTGAGGGTACCCCAGGAGAGTTCCAAATGTGTGTGGGTAGAATATAAATCCCACGGGGATAAAATTGAAAAAAGTTGAAAAAAATTTTTTTTTGGACTTAGTAATTTTTCCAGCGTTTATCAGACTTTCAGATAGGGGAAATGTCAGTGAGCGTTCCGATTTCAGTTCCAGAGCGATTCACCCAATGAGTCCTTGATATTTAGTCGTTTTCAGCCAATTTTCTGGATTTTTGAAAATTTCACTTTTTTGTGAAAATATCCACTAAATGAGGGAATAATATTTGTGAGGGTACCCCAGGAGAGTTCAAAATGTGTGTGGGTAGAATATAAATCCCACGGGGATAAAATTGAAAAAAGTTGAAAAAAATTTTTTTTGGGACTTAGTAATTTTCCCGCGTTTATCAGACTTTCAGATAGAGAAAATGTCAGTGAGCGTTCCGATTTCAATTCCAGAGCGATTCGCCCAATGAGTCCTTAATATTTAGTCGTTTTCAGCCATTTTCTGGATTTTTGAAAATTTCACTTTTTTGTGAAAATATCCACTAAATGAGGGAATAATATGTGTGAGGGTACCCCAGGAGAGTTCCAAATGTGTGTGGGCAGAATATAAATCCCACGGGGATAAAATTGAAAAAAGTTGAAAAAAATTTTTTTTTTGGACTTAGTAATTTTTCCGGCATTTATCAGACTTTCAGATACGTGAAATGTGAGTGAGCATTCCGCTTTCAGTTCCAGAGCGATTCGCCCCATGAGTCCTTGATATTTAGTCGTTTTCAGCCAATTTTCTGGATTTTTGAAAATTTCACTTTTTTGTGAAAATATCCACTAAATGAGGGAATAATATGTGTGAGGGTACCCCAGGAGAGTTCCAAATGTGTGTGGGCAGAATATAAATCCCACGGGGATAAAATTGAAAAAAGTTGAAAAAAATTTTTTTTTGGACTTAGCAATTTTTCCACCGTTTATCAGACTTTCAGATAGGGGAAATGTCACTGAGCGTTCCGATTTCAGTTCCAGAGCGATTCGCCCAATGAGTCCTTGATATTTAGTCGTTTTCAGCCAATTTTCTGGATTTTTAAAAATTTCACTTTTTTGTGAAAATATCCACTAAATGAGGGAATAATATATGTGAGGGTACCCCAGGAGAGTTCCAAATGTGTGTGGGTAGAATATATATCCCACGGGGGTAAAATTGAAAAAAGTTGAAAAAAATTTTTTTTTTGCGACTTAGTCATTTTTCCGGCGTTTATCAGACTTTCAGATAGGTGAAATGTGAGTGAGCATTCCGCTTTCAGTTCCAGAGCGATTCGCCCAATTATTCCTTAACATTTAGTCGTTTTCAGCCAATTTTCTGGATTTTTGAAAATTTCACTTTTTTGTGAAAATATCCACTAAATGAGGGAATAATATGTGTGAGGGTACCCCAGTAGAGTTCCAAATGTGTGTGGGTAGAATATAAATCCCACGGGGATAAAATTGAAAAAAGTTGAAAAAAATTTTTTTTTGGACTTAGTAATTTTTCCAGCGTTTATCAGACTTTCAGATAGGGGAAATGTGAGTGAGCATTCCGATTTCAGTTCCAGAGCGATTCGCCCAATGAGTCCTTGATATTTAGTCGTTTTCAGCCAATTTTCCGGATTTTTGAAAATTTCACTTTTTTGTGAAAATATCCACTAAATGAGGGAATAATATTTGTGAGGGTACCCCAGGAGAGTTCAAAATGTGTGTGGGTAGAATATAAATCCCACGGGGATAAAATTGAAAAAAGTTGAAAAAAATTTTTTTTGGGACTTAGTAATTTTCCCGCGTTTATCAGACTTTCAGATAGAGAAAATGTCAGTGAGCGTTCCGATTTCAATTCCAGAGCGATTCGCCCAATGAGTCCTTAATATTTAGTCGTTTTCAGCCATTTTCTGGATTTTTGAAAATTTCACTTTTTTGTGAAAATATCCACTAAATGAGGGAATAATATGTGTGAGGGTACCCCAGGAGAGTTCCAAATGTGTGTGGGCAGAATATAAATCCCACGGGGATAAAATTGAAAAAAGTTGAAAAAAATTTTTTTTTGGACTTAGTAATTTTTCCGGCATTTATCAGACTTTCAGATACGTGAAATGTGAGTGAGCATTCCGCTTTCAGTTCCAGAGCGATTCGCCCCATGAGTCCTTGATATTTAGTCGTTTTCAGCCAATTTTCTGGATTTTTGAAAATTTCACTTTTTTGTGAAAATATCCACTAAATGAGGGAATAATATTTGTGAGGGTACCCCAGGAGAGTTCAAAATGTGTGTGGGTAGAATATAAATCCCACGGGGATAAAATTGAAAAAAGTTGAAAAAAATTTTTTTTGGGACTTAGTAATTTTCCCGCGTTTATCAGACTTTCAGATAGAGAAAATGTCAGTGAGCGTTCCGATTTCAATTCCAGAGCGATTCGCCCAATGAGTCCTTAATATTTAGTTGTTTTCAGCCATTTTCTGGATTTTTGAAAATTTCACTTTTTTGTGAAAATATCCACTAAATGAGGGAATAATATGTGTGAGGGTACCCCAGGAGAGTTCCAAATGTGTGTGGGCAGAATATAAATCCCACGGGGATAAAATTGAAAAAAGTTGAAAAAAATTTTTTTTTGGACTTAGTAATTTTTCCGGCATTTATCAGACTTTCAGATACGTGAAATGTGAGTGAGCATTCCGCTTTCAGTTCCAGAGCGATTCGCCCCATGAGTCCTTGATATTTAGTCGTTTTCAGCCAATTTTCTGGATTTTTGAAAATTTCACTTTTTTGTGAAAATATCCACTAAATGAGGGAATAATATGTGTGAGGGTACCCCAGGAGAGTTCCAAATGTGTGTGGGCAGAATATAAATCCCACGGGGATAAAATTGAAAAAAGTTGAAAAAAAATTTTTTTTGGACTTAGCAATTTTTCCGCCGTTTATCAGACTTTCAGATAGGGGAAATGTCACTGAGCGTTCCGATTTTAGTTCCAGAGCGATTCGCCCAATGAGTCCTTGATATTTAGTCGTTTTCAGCCAATTTTCTGGATTTTTAAAAATTTCACTTTTTTGTGAAAATATCCACTAAATGAGGGAATAATATGTGTGAGGGTACCCCAGGAGAGTTCCAAATGTGTGTGGGTAGAATATATATCCCACGGGGGTAAAATTGAAAAAAGTTGAAAAAAATTTTTTTTTGGGACTTAGTCATTTTTCCGGCGTTTATCAGACTTTCAGATAGGTGAAATGTGAGTGAGCATTCCGCTTTCAGTTCCAGAGCGATTCGCCCAATTATTCCTTAACATTTAGTCGTTTTCAGCCAATATTCTGGATTTTTGAAAATTTCACTTTTTTGTGAAAATATCCACTAAATGAGGGAGTAATATGTGTGAGGGTACCCCAGGAGAGTTCCAAATGTGTGTGGGTAGAATATAAATCCCACGGGGATAAAATTGAAAAAAGTTGAAAAAAATTTTTTTTTGGACTTAGTAATTTTTCCAGCGTTTATCAGTCTTTCAGATAGGGGAAATGTGAGTGAGCATTCCGATTTCAGTTCCAGAGCGATTCGCCCAATGAGTCCTTGATATTTAGTCGTTTTCAGCCAATTTTCTGGATTTTTGAAAATTTCACTTTTTTGTGAAAATATCCACTAAATGAGGGAATAATATGTGTGAGGGTACCCCAGGAGAGTTCCAAATGTGTGTGGGCAGAATATAAATCCCACGGGGATAAAATTGAAAAAAGTTGAAAAAAAATTTTTTTTGGACTTAGTAATTTTTCCGGCATTTATCAGACTTTCAGATACGTGAAATGTGAGTGAGCATTCCGCTTTCAGTTCCAGAGCGATTCGCCCCATGAGTCCTTGATATTTAGTCGTTTTCAGCCAATTTTCTGGATTTTTGAAAATTTCACTTTTTTGTGAAAATATCCACTAAATGAGGGAATAATATGTGTGAGGGTACCCCAGGAGAGTTCCAAATGTGTGTGGGCAGAATATAAATCCCACGGGGATAAAATTGAAAAAAGTTGAAAAAAAATTTTTTTTGGACTTTGCAATTTTTCCGCCGTTTATCAGACTTTCAGATAGGGGAAATGTCACTGAGCGTTCCGATTTCAGTTCCAGAGCGATTCGCCCAATGAGTCCTTGATATTTAGTCGTTTTCAGCCAATTTTCTGGATTTTTAAAAATTTCACTTTTTTGTGAAAATATCCACTAAATGAGGGAATAATATGTGTGAGGGTACCCCAGGAGAGTTCCAAATGTGTGTGGGTAGAATATATATCCCACGGGGGTAAAATTGAAAAAAGTTGAAAAAATTTTTTTTTTGGGACTTAGTCATTTTTCCGGCGTTTATCAGACTTTCAGATAGGTGAAATGTGAGTGAGCATTCCGCTTTCAGTTCCAGAGCGATTCGCCCAATTATTCCTTAACATTTAGTCGTTTTCAGCCAATTTTCTGGATTTTTGAAAATTTCACTTTTTTGTGAAAATATCCACTAAATGAGGGAATAATATGTGTGAGGGTACCCCAGGAGAGTTCCAAATGTGTGTGGGTAGAATATAAATCCCACGGGGATAAAATTGAAAAAAGTTGAAAAAAATTTTTTTTTGGACTTAGTAATTTTTCCAGCGTTTATCAGACTTTCAGATAGGGGAAATGTGAGTGAGCATTCCGATTTCAGTTCCAGAGCGATTCGCCCAATGAGTCCTTGATATTTAGTCGTTTTCAGCCAATTTTCTGGATTTTTGAAAATTTCAATTTTTTGTGAAAATATCCACTAAATGAGGGAATAATATGTGTGAGGGTACCCCAGGAGAGTTCCAAATGTGTGTGGGCAGAATATAAATCCCACGGGGATAAAATTGAAAAAAGTTGAAAAAAAATTTTTTTTGGACTTAGCAATTTTTCCGCCGTTTATCAGACTTTCAGATAGGGGAAATGTCACTGAGCGTTCCGATTTCAGTTCCAGAGCGATTCGCCCAATGAGTCCTTGATATTTAGTCGTTTTCAGCCAATTTTCTGGATTTTTAAAAATTTCACCTTTTTGTGAAAATATCCACTAAATGAGGGAATAATATGTGTGAGGGTACCCCAGGAGAGTTCCAAATGTGTGTGGGTAGAATATATATCCCACGGGGGTAAAATTGAAAAAAGTTGAAAAAAATTTTTTTTTGGGACTTAGTCATTTTTCCGGCGTTTATCAGACTTTCAGATAGGTGAAATGTGAGTGAGCATTCCGCTTTCAGTTCCAGAGCGATTCGCCCAATTATTCCTTAACATTTAGTCGTTTTCAGCCAATTTTCTGGATTTTTGAAAATTTCACTTTTTTGTGAAAATATCCACTAAATGAGGGAATAATATGTGTGAGGGTACCCCAGGAGAGTTCCAAATGTGTGTGGGTAGAATATAAATCCCACGGGGATAAAATTGAAAAAAGTTGAAAAAAATTTTTTTTTGGACTTAGTAATTTTTCCAGCGTTTATCAGACTTTCAGATAGGGGAAATGTGAGTGAGCATTCCGATTTCAGTTCCAGAGCGATTCGCCCAATGAGTCCTTGATATTTAGTCGTTTTCAGCCAATTTTCCGGATTTTTGAAAATTTCACTTTTTTGTGAAAATATCCACTAAATGAGGGAATAATATTTGTGAGGTTACCCCAGGAGAGTTCAAAATGTGTGTGGGTAGAATATAAATCCCACGGGGATAAAATTGAAAAAAGTTGAAAAAAATTTTTTTTGGGACTTAGTAATTTTCCCGCGTTTATCAGACTTTCAGATAGAGAAAATGTCAGTGAGCGTTCCGATTTCAATTCCAGAGCGATTCGCCCAATGAGTCCTTAATATTTAGTCGTTTTCAGCCATTTTCTGGATTTTTGAAAATTTCACTTTTTTGTGAAAATATCCACTAAATGAGGGAATAATATGTGTGAGGGTACCCCAGGAGAGTTCCAAATGTGTGTGGGCAGAATATAAATCCCACGGGGATAAAATTGAAAAAAGTTGAAAAAAATTTTTTTTTGGACTTAGTAATTTTTCCGGCATTTATCAGACTTTCAGATACGTGAAATGTGAGTGAGCATTCCGCTTTCAGTTCCAGAGCGATTCGCCCCATGAGTCCTTGATATTTAGTCGTTTTCAGCCAATTTTCTGGATTTTTGAAAATTTCACTTTTTTGTGAAAATATCCACTAAATGAGGGAATAATATGTGTGAGGGTACCCCAGGAGAGTTCCAAATGTGTGTGGGCAGAATATAAATCCCACGGGGATAAAATTGAAAAAAGTTGAAAAAAAATTTTTTTTGGACTTAGCAATTTTTCCGCCGTTTATCAGACTTTCAGATAGGGGAAATGTCACTGAGCGTTCCGATTTTAGTTCCAGAGCGATTCGCCCAATGAGTCCTTGATATTTAGTCGTTTTCAGCCAATTTTCTGGATTTTTAAAAATTTCACTTTTTTGTGAAAATATCCACTAAATGAGGGAATAATATGTGTGAGGGTACCCCAGGAGAGTTCCAAATGTGTGTGGGTAGAATATATATCCCACGGGGGTAAAATTGAAAAAAGTTGAAAAAAATTTTTTTTTGGGACTTAGTCATTTTTCCGGCGTTTATCAGACTTTCAGATAGGTGAAATGTGAGTGAGCATTCCGCTTTCAGTTCCAGAGCGATTCGCCCAATTATTCCTTAACATTTAGTCGTTTTCAGCCAATATTCTGGATTTTTGAAAATTTCACTTTTTTGTGAAAATATCCACTAAATGAGGGAATAATATGTGTGAGGGTACCCCAGGAGAGTTCCAAATGTGTGTGGGTAGAATATAAATCCCACGGGGATAAAATTGAAAAAAGTTGAAAAAAATTTTTTTTTGGACTTAGTAATTTTTCCAGCGTTTATCAGTCTTTCAGATAGGGGAAATGTGAGTGAGCATTCCGATTTCAGTTCCAGAGCGATTCGCCCAATGAGTCCTTGATATTTAGTCGTTTTCAGCCAATTTTCTGGATTTTTGAAAATTTCACTTTTTTGTGAAAATATCCACTAAATGAGGGAATAATATGTGTGAGGGTACCCCAGGAGAGTTCCAAATGTGTGTGGGCAGAATATAAATCCCACGGGGATAAAATTGAAAAAAGTTGAAAAAAAATTTTTTTTGGACTTAGTAATTTTTCCAGCATTTATCAGACTTTCAGATACGTGAAATGTGAGTGAGCATTCCGCTTTCAGTTCCAGAGCGATTCGCCCCATGAGTCCTTGATATTTAGTCGTTTTCAGCCAATTTTCTGGATTTTTGAAAATTTCACTTTTTTGTGAAAATATCCACTAAATGAGGGAATAATATGTGTGAGGGTACCCCAGGAGAGTTCCAAATGTGTGTGGGCAGAATATAAATCCCACGGGGATAAAATTGAAAAAAGTTGAAAAAAAATTTTTTTTGGACTTTGCAATTTTTCCGCCGTTTATCAGACTTTCAGATAGGGGAAATGTCACTGAGCGTTCCGATTTCAGTTCCAGAGCGATTCGCCCAATGAGTCCTTGATATTTAGTCGTTTTCAGCCAATTTTCTGGATTTTTAAAAATTTCACTTTTTTGTGAAAATATCCACTAAATGAGGGAATAATATGTGTGAGGGTACCCCAGGAGAGTTCCAAATGTGTGTGGGTAGAATATATATCCCACGGGGGTAAAATTGAAAAAAGTTGAAAAAAATTTTTTTTTGGGACTTAGTCATTTTTCCGGCGTTTATCAGACTTTCAGATAGGTGAAATGTGAGTGAGCATTCCGCTTTCAGTTCCAGAGCGATTCGCCCAATTATTCCTTAACATTTAGTCGTTTTCAGCCAATTTTCTGGATTTTTGAAAATTTCACTTTTTTGTGAAAATATCCACTAAATGAGGGAATAATATGTGTGAGGGTACCCCAGGAGAGTTCCAAATGTGTGTGGGTAGAATATAAATCCCACGGGGATAAAATTGAAAAAAGTTGAAAAAAATTTTTTTTTGGACTTAGTAATTTTTCCAGCGTTTATCAGACTTTCAGATAGGGGAAATGTGAGTGAGCATTCCGATTTCAGTTCCAGAGCGATTCGCCCAATGAGTCCTTGATATTTAGTCGTTTTCAGCCAATTTTCCGGATTTTTGAAAATTTCACTTTTTTGTGAAAATATCCACTAAATGAGGGAATAATATGTGTGAGGGTACCCCAGGAGAGTTCCAAATGTGTGTGGGTAGAATATAAATCCCACGGGGGTAAAATTGAAAAAAGTTTAAAAAAATTTTTTTTTGGACTTAGTAATTTTTCCAGCGTTTATCAGACTTTCAGATAGGGAAAATGTCAGTGAGCGTTCTGATTTCAGTTCCAGAGCGAATCGCCCAATGAGTCCTTGATATTTAGTCGTTTTCAGCCAATTTTCTGGATTCTTGAAAATTTCACTTTTTTGTGAAAATATCCACTAAATGAGGGAATAATATGTGTGAGGGTACCCCAGGAGAGTTCCAAATGTGTGTGGGTAGAATATAAATCCCACGGGGATAAAATTGAAAAAAGTTGAAAAAAATTTTTTTTTGGACTTCGTAATTTTTCCGGCGTTTATCAGACTTTCAGAAAGGGAAAATGTCAGTGAGCGTTCCGATTTCAGTTCCAGAGCGATTCGCCCAATTATTCCTTAATATTTAGTCGTTTTCAGCCAATTTTCTGGATTTTTAAAAATTTCACTTTTTTGTGAAAATATCCACTAAATGAGGGAATAATATGTGTGAGGGTACCCCAGGAGAGTTCCAAATGTGTGTGGGTAGAATATAAATCCCACGGGGATAAAATTGAAAAAAGTTGAAAAAAATTTTTTTTTGGACTTAGTAATTTTTCCGGCGTTTATCAGACTTTCAGATAGGGGAAATGTCAGTGAGCATTCCGATTTCAGTTCCAGAGCGATTCGCCCAATGAGTCCTTGATATTTAGTCGTTTTCAGCCAATTTTCCGGATTTTTGAAAATTTCACTTTTTTGTGAAAACATCCACTAAATGAGGGAATAATATGTGTGAGGGTACCCCAGGAGAGGTCCAAATGTGTGTGGGCAGAATATAAATCCCACGGGGATAAAATTGAAAAAAGTTGAAAAAAATTTTTTTTTGGACTTAGTAATTTTTCCGGCATTTATCAGACTTTTAGATAGGGGAAATGTCAGTGAGCGTTCCGATTTCAGTTCCAGAGCGATTCGCCCAATGAGTCCTTGATATTTAGTCGTTTTCAGCCAATTTTCTGGATTTTTGAAAATTTCACTTTTTTGTGAAAATATCCACTAAATGAGGGAATAATATGTGTGAGGGTACCCCAGGAGAGTTCCAAATGTGTGTGGGCAGAATATAAATCCCACGAGGATAAAATTGAAAAAAGGTTGAAAAAAATTTTTTTTTGGACTTAGTAATTTTTCCGGCATTTATCAGACTTTCAGATAGGGGAAATGTCAGTGAGCGTTCCGATTTCAGTTCCAGAGCGAATCGCCCAATGAGTCCTTGATATTTAGTCGTTTTCAGCCAATTTTCTGGATTTTTAAAAATTTCACTTTTTTGTGAAAATATCCAATAAATGAGGGAATAATATGTGTGAGGGTACCCCAGGAGAGTTCCAAATGTGTGTGGGCAGAATATAAATCCCACGGGGATAAAATTGAAAAAAGTTGAAAAAAATTTTTTTTTGGACTTAGTCATTTTTCCGGCGTTTATCAGACTTTCAGATAGGGGAAATGTCAGTGAGCATTCTGATTTCAGTTCCAGAGCGATTCGCCCAATGAGTCCTTGATATTTAGTTGTTTTCAGCCAATTTTCCGGATTTTTGAAAATTTCACTTTTTTGTGAAAACATCCACTAACTGAGGGAATAATATGTGTGAGGGTACCCCAGGAGAGTTCCAAATGTGTGTGGGCAGAATATAAATCCCACGGGGATAAAATTGAAAAAAGTTGAAAAAATTTTTTTTTTGGACTTAGTAATTTTTCCGACATTTATCAGACTTTTAGATAGGGGAAATGTCAGTGAGCGTTCCGATTTCAGTTCCAGAGCGATTCGCCCAATGAGTCCTTGATATTTAGTCGTTTTCAGCCAATTTTCTGGATTTTTGAAAATTTCACTTTTTTGTGAAAATATCCACTAAATGAGGGAATAATATGTGTGAGGGTACCCCAGGAGAGTTCCAAATGTGTGTGGGCAGAATATAAATCCCACGGGGATAAAATTGAAAAAAGTTTAAAAAAATTTTTTTTTGGACTTAGTAATTTTTCCGGCATTTATCAGACTTTCAGATACGTGAAATGTGAGTGAGCATTCCGCTTTCAGTTCCAGAGCGATTCGCCCCATGAGTCCTTGAAATTTAGTCGTTTTCAGCCAAGTTTCTGGATTTTTGAAAATTTCACTTTTTTGTGAAAATATCCACTAAATGAGGGAATAATATGTGTGAGGGTACCCCAGGAGAGTTCCAAATGTGTGTGGGTAGAATATAAATCCCACGGGGATAAAATTGAAAAAAAGTTGAAAAAAATTTTTTTTTGGACTTAGTAATTTTTCCGGCGTTTATCAGACTTTCAGATAGGGAAAATGTCAGTGAGCGTTCCGATTTCAATTCCAGAGCGATTCTCCCAATGAGTCCTTAATATTTAGTCGTTTTCAGCCAATTTTCTGGATTTTTGAAAATTTCACTTTTTTGTGAAAATATCCACTAAATGAGGGAATAATATGTGTGAGGGTACCCCAGGAGAGTTCCAAATGTTTGTGGGCAGAATATAAATCCCACGGGGATAAAAATGAAAAAAGTTGAAAAAAATTTTTTTTTGGACTTAGTAATTTTTCCGGCATTTATCAGACTTTCAGATACGTGAAATGTGAGTGAGCATTCCGCTTTCAGTTCCAGAGCGATTCGCCCCATGAGTCCTTGATATTTAGTCGTTTTCAGCCAATTTTCTGGACTTTTGAAAATTTCACTTTTTTGTGAAAATATCCACTAAATGAGGGAATAATATGTGTGAGGGTACCCCAGGAGAGTTCCAAATGTGTGTGGGTAGAATATAAATCCCACGGGGATAAAATTGAAAAAATTTAAAAAAAATTTTTTTTTGGACTTAGTATTTTTTCCGGCATTTATCATACTTTCAGATAGGTGAAATGTCAGTGAGCGTTCCGATTTCAGTTCCAGAGCGATTCGCCCAATGAGTCTTTGATATTTAGTCGTTTTCAGCCAATTTTCTGGATTTTTGAAAATTTCACTTTTTTGTGAAAATATCCACTAAATGAGGGAATAATATGTGTGAGGGTACCCCAGGAGAGTTCCAAATGTGTGTGGGTAGAATATAAATCCCACGGGGATAAAATTGAAAAAAGTTGAAAAAAATTTTTTTTTGGACTTCGTAATTTTTCCGGCGTTTATCAGACTTTCAGAAAGGGAAAATGTCAGTGAGCGTTCCGATTTCAGTTCCAGAGCGATTCGCCCAATTATTCCTTAATATTTAGTCGTTTTCAGCCAATTTTCTGGATTTTTAAAAATTTCACTTTTTTGTGAAAATATCCACTAAATGAGGGAATAATATGTGTGAGGGTACCCCAGGAGAGTTCCAAATGTGTGTGGGTAGAATATAAATCCCACGGGGATAAAATTGAAAAAAGTTGAAAAAAATTTTTTTTTGGACTTAGTAATTTTTCCGGCGTTTATCAGACTTTCAGATAGGGGAAATGTCAGTGAGCATTCCGATTTCAGTTCCAGAGCGATTCGCCCAATGAGTCCTTGATATTTAGTCGTTTTCAGCCAATTTTCCGGATTTTTGAAAATTTCACTTTTTTGTGAAAACATCCACTAAATGAGGGAATAATATGTGTGAGGGTACCCCAGGAGAGGTCCAAATGTGTGTGGGCAGAATATAAATCCCACGGGGATAAAATTGAAAAAAGTTGAAAAAAATTTTTTTTTGGACTTAGTAATTTTTCCGGCATTTATCAGACTTTTAGATAGGGGAAATGTCAGTGAGCGTTCCGATTTCAGTTCCAGAGCGATTCGCCCAATGAGTCCTTGATATTTAGTCGTTTTCAGCCAATTTTCTGGATTTTTGAAAATTTCACTTTTTTGTGAAAATATCCACTAAATGAGGGAATAATATGTGTGAGGGTACCCCAGGAGAGTTCCAAATGTGTGTGGGCAGAATATAAATCCCACGAGGATAAAATTGAAAAAAGGTTGAAAAAAATTTTTTTTTGGACTTAGTAATTTTTCCGGCATTTATCAGACTTTCAGATAGGGGAAATGTCAGTGAGCGTTCCGATTTCAGTTCCAGAGCGAATCGCCCAATGAGTCCTTGATATTTAGTCGTTTTCAGCCAATTTTCTGGATTTTTAAAAATTTCACTTTTTTGTGAAAATATCCAATAAATGAGGGAATAATATGTGTGAGGGTACCCCAGGAGAGTTCCAAATGTGTGTGGGCAGAATATAAATCCCACGGGGATAAAATTGAAAAAAGTTGAAAAAAATTTTTTTTTGGACTTAGTCATTTTTCCGGCGTTTATCAGACTTTCAGATAGGGGAAATGTCAGTGAGCATTCTGATTTCAGTTCCAGAGCGATTCGCCCAATGAGTCCTTGATATTTAGTTGTTTTCAGCCAATTTTCCGGATTTTTGAAAATTTCACTTTTTTGTGAAAACATCCACTAACTGAGGGAATAATATGTGTGAGGGTACCCCAGGAGAGTTCCAAATGTGTGTGGGCAGAATATAAATCCCACGGGGATAAAATTGAAAAAAGTTGAAAAAATTTTTTTTTTGGACTTAGTAATTTTTCCGACATTTATCAGACTTTTAGATAGGGGAAATGTCAGTGAGCGTTCCGATTTCAGTTCCAGAGCGATTCGCCCAATGAGTCCTTGATATTTAGTCGTTTTCAGCCAATTTTCTGGATTTTTGAAAATTTCACTTTTTTGTGAAAATATCCACTAAATGAGGGAATAATATGTGTGAGGGTACCCCAGGAGAGTTCCAAATGTGTGTGGGCAGAATATAAATCCCACGGGGATAAAATTGAAAAAAGTTTAAAAAAATTTTTTTTTGGACTTAGTAATTTTTCCGGCATTTATCAGACTTTCAGATACGTGAAATGTGAGTGAGCATTCCGCTTTCAGTTCCAGAGCGATTCGCCCCATGAGTCCTTGAAATTTAGTCGTTTTCAGCCAAGTTTCTGGATTTTTGAAAATTTCACTTTTTTGTGAAAATATCCACTAAATGAGGGAATAATATGTGTGAGGGTACCCCAGGAGAGTTCCAAATGTGTGTGGGTAGAATATAAATCCCACGGGGATAAAATTGAAAAAAAGTTGAAAAAAATTTTTTTTTGGACTTAGTAATTTTTCCGGCGTTTATCAGACTTTCAGATAGGGAAAATGTCAGTGAGCGTTCCGATTTCAATTCCAGAGCGATTCTCCCAATGAGTCCTTAATATTTAGTCGTTTTCAGCCAATTTTCTGGATTTTTGAAAATTTCACTTTTTTGTGAAAATATCCACTAAATGAGGGAATAATATGTGTGAGGGTACCCCAGGAGAGTTCCAAATGTTTGTGGGCAGAATATAAATCCCACGGGGATAAAAATGAAAAAAGTTGAAAAAAATTTTTTTTTGGACTTAGTAATTTTTCCGGCATTTATCAGACTTTCAGATACGTGAAATGTGAGTGAGCATTCCGCTTTCAGTTCCAGAGCGATTCGCCCCATGAGTCCTTGATATTTAGTCGTTTTCAGCCAATTTTCTGGACTTTTGAAAATTTCACTTTTTTGTGAAAATATCCACTAAATGAGGGAATAATATGTGTGAGGGTACCCCAGGAGAGTTCCAAATGTGTGTGGGTAGAATATAAATCCCACGGGGATAAAATTGAAAAAATTTTAAAAAAATTTTTTTTTGGACTTAGTATTTTTTCCGGCATTTATCATACTTTCAGATAGGTGAAATGTCAGTGAGCGTTCCGATTTCAGTTCCAGAGCGATTCGCCCAATGAGTCTTTGATATTTAGTCGTTTTCAGCCAATTTTCTGGATTTTTGAAAATTTCACTTTTTTGTGAAAATATCCACTAAATGAGGGAATAATATGTGTGAGGGTACCCCAGGAGAGTTCCAAATGTGTGTGGGTAGAATATATATCCCACGGGGGTAAAATTGAAAAAAGTTGAAAAAAATTTTTTTTGGGACTTAGTCATTTTTCCGGCGTTTATCAGACTTTCAGATAGGTGAAATGTGAGTGAGCATTCCGCTTTCAGTTCCAGAGCGATTCGCCCCATGAGTCCTTGATATTTAGTCGTTTTCAGCCAATTTTCTGGATTTTTGAAAATTTCACTTTTTTGTGAAAATATCCACTAAATGAGGGAATAATATGTGTGAGGGTACCCCAGGAGAGTTCCAAATGTGTGTGGGCAGAATATAAATCCCACGGGGATAAAATTGAAAAAAGTTGAAAAAATTTTTTTTTTGGACTTAGTAATTTTTCCGGCATTTATCAGACTTTCAGATACGTGAAATGTGAGTGAGCATTCCGCTTTCAGTTCCAGAGCGATTCGCCCCATGAGTCCTTGATATTTAGTCGTTTTCAACCAATTTTCTGGATTTTTGAAAATTTCACTTTTTTGTGAAAATATCCACTAAATGAGGGAATAATATGTGTGAGGGTACCCCAGGAGAGTTCCAAATGTGTGTGGGTAGAATATAAATCCCACGGGGATAAAATTGAAAAAAGTTGAAAAAAATTTTTTTTTGGACTTAGTAATTTTTCCAGCGTTTATCAGACTTTCAGATAGGGGAAATGTCAGTGAGCGTTCCGATTTCAGTTCCAGAGCGATTCACCCAATGAGTCCTTGATATTTAGTCGTTTTCAGCCAATTTTCTGGATTTTTGAAAATTTCACTTTTTTGTGAAAATATCCACTAAATGAGGGAATAATATTTGTGAGGGTACCCCAGGAGAGTTCAAAATGTGTGTGGGTAGAATATAAATCCCACGGGGATAAAATTGAAAAAAGTTGAAAAAAATTTTTTTTGGGACTTAGTAATTTTCCCGCGTTTATCAGACTTTCAGATAGAGAAAATGTCAGTGAGCGTTCCGATTTCAATTCCAGAGCGATTCGCCCAATGAGTCCTTAATATTTAGTCGTTTTCAGCCATTTTCTGGATTTTTGAAAATTTCACTTTTTTGTGAAAATATCCACTAAATGAGGGAATAATATGTGTGAGGGTACCCCAGGAGAGTTCCAAATGTGTGTGGGCAGAATATAAATCCCACGGGGATAAAATTGAAAAAAGTTGAAAAAAATTTTTTTTTGGACTTAGTAATTTTTCCGGCATTTATCAGACTTTCAGATACGTGAAATGTGAGTGAGCATTCCGCTTTCAGTTCCAGAGCGATTCGCCCCATGAGTCCTTGATATTTAGTCGTTTTCAGCCAATTTTCTGGATTTTTGAAAATTTCACTTTTTTGTGAAAATATCCACTAAATGAGGGAATAATATGTGTGAGGGTACCCCAGGAGAGTTCCAAATGTTTGTGGGCAGAATATAAATCCCACGGGGATAAAAATGAAAAAAGTTGAAAAAAATTTTTTTTTGGACTTAGTAATTTTTCCGGCATTTATCATACTTTCAGATAGGTGAAATGTCAGTGAGCGTTCCGATTTCAGTTCCAGAGCGATTCGCCCAATGAGTCTTTGATATTTAGTCGTTTTCAGCCAATTTTCTGGATTTTTGAAAATTTCACTTTTTTGTGAAAATATCCACTAAATGAGGGAATAATATGTGTGAGGGTACCCCAGGAGAGTTCCAAATGTGTGTGGGTAGAATATATATCCCACGGGGGTAAAATTGAAAAAAGTTGAAAAAAATTTTTTTTGGGACTTAGTCATTTTTCCGACGTTTATCAGACTTTCAGATAGGTGAAATGTGAGTGAGCATTCCGCTTTCAGTTCCAGAGCGATTCGCCCCATGAGTCCTTGATATTTAGTCGTTTTCAGCCAATTTTCTGGATTTTTGAAAATTTCACTTTTTTGTGAAAATATCCACTAAATGAGGGAATAATATGTGTGAGGGTACCCCAGGAGAGTTCCAAATGTGTGTGGGCAGAATATAAATCCCACGGGGATAAAATTGAAAAAAGTTGAAAAAATTTTTTTTTTGGACTTAGTAATTTTTCCGGCATTTATCAGACTTTCAGATACGTGAAATGTGAGTGAGCATTCCGCTTTCAGTTCCAGAGCGATTCGCCCCATGAGTCCTTCATATTTAGTCGTTTTCAACCAATTTTCTGGATTTTTGAAAATTTCACTTTTTTGTGAAAATATCCACTAAATGAGGGAATAATATGTGTGAGGGTACCCCAGGAGAGTTCCAAATGTGTGTGGGTAGAATATAAATCCCACGGGGATAAAATTGAAAAAAGTTGAAAAAAATTTTTTTTTGGACTTAGTAATTTTTCCAGCGTTTATCAGACTTTCAGATAGGGGAAATGTCAGTGAGCGTTCCGATTTCAGTTCCAGAGCGATTCACCCAATGAGTCCTTGATATTTAGTCGTTTTCAGCCAATTTTCTGGATTTTTGAAAATTTCACTTTTTTGTGAAAATATCCACTAAATGAGGGAATAATATTTGTGAGGGTACCCCAGGAGAGTTCAAAATGTGTGTGGGTAGAATATAAATCCCACGGGGATAAAATTGAAAAAAGTTGAAAAAAATTTTTTTTGGGACTTAGTAATTTTCCCGCGTTTATCAGACTTTCAGATAGAGAAAATGTCAGTGAGCGTTCCGATTTCAATTCCAGAGCGATTCGCCCAATGAGTCCTTAATATTTAGTCGTTTTCAGCCATTTTCTGGATTTTTGAAAATTTCACTTTTTTGTGAAAATATCCACTAAATGAGGGAATAATATGTGTGAGGGTACCCCAGGAGAGTTCCAAATGTGTGTGGGCAGAATATAAATCCCACGGGGATAAAATTGAAAAAAGTTGAAAAAAATTTTTTTTTGGACTTAGTAATTTTTCCGGCATTTATCAGACTTTCAGATACGTGAAATGTGAGTGAGCATTCCGCTTTCAGTTCCAGAGCGATTCGCCCCATGAGTCCTTGATATTTAGTCGTTTTCAGCCAATTTTCTGGATTTTTGAAAATTTCACTTTTTTGTGAAAATATCCACTAAATGAGGGAATAATATGTGTGAGGGTACCCCAGGAGAGTTCCAAATGTGTGTGGGCAGAATATAAATCCCACGGGGATAAAATTGAAAAAAGTTGAAAAAAATTTTTTTTTGGACTTAGCAATTTTTCCGCCGTTTATCAGACTTTCAGATAGGGGAAATGTCACTGAGCGTTCCGATTTCAGTTCCAGAGCGATTCGCCCAATGAGTCCTTGATATTTAGTCGTTTTCAGCCAATTTTCTGGATTTTTAAAAATTTCACTTTTTTGTGAAAATATCCACTAAATGAGGGAATAATATGTGTGAGGGTACCCCAGGAGAGTTCCAAATGTGTGTGGGTAGAATATATATCCCACGGGGGTAAAATTGAAAAAAGTTGAAAAAAATTTTTTTTTTGGGACTTAGTCATTTTTCCGGCGTTTATCAGACTTTCAGATAGGTGAAATGTGAGTGAGCATTCCGCTTTCAGTTCCAGAGCGATTCGCCCAATTATTCCTTAACATTTAGTCGTTTTCAGCCAATTTTCTGGATTTTTGAAAATTTCACTTTTTTGTGAAAATATCCACTAAATGAGGGAAAAATATGTGTGAGGGTACCCCAGGAGAGTTCCAAATGTGTGTGGGTAGAATATAAATCCCACGGGGATAAAATTGAAAAAAGTTGAAAAAAATTTTTTTTTGGACTTAGTAATTTTTCCAGCGTTTATCAGACTTTCAGATAGGGGAAATGTGAGTGAGCATTCCGATTTCAGTTCCAGAGCGATTCGCCCAATGAGTCCTTGATATTTAGTCGTTTTCAGCCAATTTTCCGGATTTTTGAAAATTTCACTTTTTTGTGAAAATATCCACTAAATGAGGGAATAATATTTGTGAGGGTACCCCAGGAGAGTTCAAAATGTGTGTGGGTAGAATATAAATCCCACGGGGATAAAATTGAAAAAAGTTGAAAAAAATTTTTTTTGGGACTTAGTAATTTTCCCGCGTTTATCAGACTTTCAGATAGAGAAAATGTCAGTGAGCGTTCCGATTTCAATTCCAGAGCGATTCGCCCAATGAGTCCTTAATATTTAGTCGTTTTCAGCCATTTTCTGGATTTTTGAAAATTTCACTTTTTTGTGAAATCATCCACTAAATGAGGGAATAATATGTGTGAGGGTACCCCAGGAGAGTTCCAAATGTGTGTGGGCAGAATATAAATCCCACGGGGATAAAATTGAAAAAAGTTGAAAAAAATTTTTTTTTGGACTTAGCAATTTTTCCGCCGTTTATCAGACTTTCAGATAGGGGAAATGTCACTGAGCGTTCCGATTTCAGTTCCAGAGCGATTCGCCCAATGAGTCCTTGATATTTAGTCGTTTTCAGCCAATTTTCCGGATTTTTGAAAATTTCACTTTTTTGTGAAAATATCCACTAAATGAGGGAATAATATGTGTGAGGGTACCCCAGGAGAGTTCCAAATGTGTGTGGGTAGAATATAAATCCCACGGGGGTAAAATTGAAAAAAGTTTAAAAAAATTTTTTTTTGGACTTAGTAATTTTTCCAGCGTTTATCAGACTTTCAGATAGGGAAAATGTCAGTGAGCGTTCTGATTTCAGTTCCAGAGCGAATCGCCCAATGAGTCCTTGATATTTAGTCGTTTTCAGCCAATTTTCTGGATTCTTGAAAATTTCACTTTTTTGTGAAAATATCCACTAAATGAGGGAATAATATGTGTGAGGGTACCCCAGGAGAGTTCCAAATGTGTGTGGGTAGAATATAAATCCCACGGGGATAAAATTGAAAAAAGTTGAAAAAAATTTTTTTTTGGACTTCGTAATTTTTCCGGCGTTTATCAGACTTTCAGATAGGGAAAATGTCAGTGAGCGTTACGATTTCAGTTCCAGAGCGATTCGCCCAATTATTCCTTAATATTTAGTCGTTTTCAGCCAATTTTCTGGATTTTTAAAAATTTCACTTTTTTGTGAAAATATCCACTAAATGAGGGAATAATATGTGTGAGGGTACCCCAGGAGAGTTCCAAATGTGTGTGGGTAGAATATAAATCCCACGGGGATAAAATTGAAAAAAGTTGAAAAAAATTTTTTTTTGGACTTAGTAATTTTTCCGGCGTTTATCAGACTTTCAGATAGGGGAAATGTCAGTGAGCATTCCGATTTCAGTTCCAGAGCGATTCGCCCAATGAGTCCTTGATATTTAGTCGTTTTCAGCCAATTTTCCGGATTTTTGAAAATTTCACTTTTTTGTGAAAACATCCACTAAATGAGGGAATAATATGTGTGAGGGTACCCCAGGAGAGGTCCAAATGTGTGTGGGCAGAATATAAATCCCACGGGGATAAAATTGAAAAAAGTTGAAAAAAATTTTTTTTTGGACTTAGTAATTTTTCCGGCATTTATCAGACTTTTAGATAGGGGAAATGTCAGTGAGCGTTCCGATTTCAGTTCCAGAGCGATTCGCCCAATGAGTCCTTGATATTTAGTCGTTTTCAGCCAATTTTCTGGATTTTTGAAAATTTCACTTTTTTGTGAAAATATCCACTAAATGAGGGAATAATATGTGTGAGGGTACCCCAGGAGAGTTCCAAATGTGTGTGGGCAGAATATAAATCCCACGAGGATAAAATTGAAAAAAGGTTGAAAAAAATTTTTTTTTGGACTTAGTAATTTTTCCGGCATTTATCAGACTTTCAGATAGGGGAAATGTCAGTGAGCGTTCCGATTTCAGTTCCAGAGCGAATCGCCCAATGAGTCCTTGATATTTAGTCGTTTTCAGCCAATTTTCTGGATTTTTAAAAATTTCACTTTTTTGTGAAAATATCCAATAAATGAGGGAATAATATGTGTGAGGGTACCCCAGGAGAGTTCCAAATGTGTGTGGGCAGAATATAAATCCCACGGGGATAAAATTGAAAAAAGTTGAAAAAAATTTTTTTTTGGACTTAGTCATTTTTCCGGCGTTTATCAGACTTTCAGATAGGGGAAATGTCAGTGAGCATTCTGATTTCAGTTCCAGAGCGATTCGCCCAATGAGTCCTTGATATTTAGTTGTTTTCAGCCAATTTTCCGGATTTTTGAAAATTTCACTTTTTTGTGAAAACATCCACTAACTGAGGGAATAATATGTGTGAGGGTACCCCAGGAGAGTTCCAAATGTGTGTGGGCAGAATATAAATCCCACGGGGATAAAATTGAAAAAAGTTGAAAAAATTTTTTTTTTGGACTTAGTAATTTTTCCGACATTTATCAGACTTTTAGATAGGGGAAATGTCAGTGAGCGTTCCGATTTCAGTTCCAGAGCGATTCGCCCAATGAGTCCTTGATATTTAGTCGTTTTCAGCCAAGTTTCTGGATTTTTGAAAATTTCACTTTTTTGTGAAAATATCCACTAAATGAGGGAATAATATGTGTGAGGGTACCCCAGGAGAGTTCCAAATGTGTGTGGGTAGAATATAAATCCCACGGGGATAAAATTGAAAAAAAGTTGAAAAAAAATTTTTTTTGGACTTAGTAATTTTTCCGGCGTTTATCAGACTTTCAGATAGGGAAAATGTCAGTGAGCGTTCCGATTTCAATTCCAGAGCGATTCGCCCAATGAGTCCTTAATATTTAGTCGTTTTCAGCCAATTTTCTGGATTTTTGAAAATTTCACTTTTTTGTGAAAATATCCACTAAATGAGGGAATAATATGTGTGAGGGTACCCCAGGAGAGTTCCAAATGTGTGTGGGTAGAATATAAATCCCACGGGGATAAAATTGAAAAAATTTTAAAAAAATTTTTTTTTGGACTTAGTAATTTTTCCGGCATTTATCATACTTTCAGATAGGTGAAATGTCAGTGAGCGTTCCGATTTCAGTTCCAGAGCGATTCGCCCAATGAGTCTTTGATATTTAGTCGTTTTCAGCCAATTTTCTGGATTTTTGAAAATTTCACTTTTTTGTGAAAATATCCACTAAATGAGGGAATAATATGTGTGAGGGTACCCCAGGAGAGTTCCAAATGTGTGTGGGTAGAATATATATCCCACGGGGGTAAAATTGAAAAAAGTTGAAAAAAATTTTTTTTGGGACTTAGTCATTTTTCCGGCGTTTATCAGACTTTCAGATAGGTGAAATGTGAGTGAGCATTCCGCTTTCAGTTCCAGAACGATTCGCCCCATGAGTCCTTGATATTTAGTCGTTTTCAGCCAATTTTCTGGATTTTTGAAAATTTCACTTTTTTGTGAAAATATCCACTAAATGAGGGAATAATATGTGTGAGGGTACCCCAGGAGAGTTCCAAATGTGTGTGGGTAGAATATATATCCCACGGGGGTAAAATTGAAAAAAGTTGAAAAAAATTTTTTTTGGGACTTAGTCATTTTTCCGGCGTTTATCAGACTTTCAGATAGGTGAAATGTGAGTGAGCATTCCGCTTTCAGTTCCAGAGCGATTCGCCCCATGAGTCCTTGATATTTAGTCGTTTTCAGCCAATTTTCTGGATTTTTGAAAATTTCACTTTTTTGTGAAAATATCCACTAAATGAGGGAATAATATGTGTGAGGGTACCCCAGGAGAGTTCCAAATGTGTGTGGGTAGAATATAAATCCCACGGGGATAAAATTGAAAAAAGTTGCAAAAAATTTTTTTTTTCGACTTAGTAATTTTTCCGTCGTTTATCAGACTTTCAGATAGGGGAAATGTCAGTGAGCATTCCGATTTCAGTTCCAGAGTGATTCACCCAATGAGTCCTTAATATTTAGTCGTTTTCAGCCAATTTTCTGGATTTTTGAAAATTTCACTTTTTTGTGAAAATATCCACTAAATGAGGGAATAATATGTGTGTGAGGGTACCCCAGGAGAGTTCAAAATGTGTGTGGGCAGAATATAAATCCCACGGGGATAAAATTGAAAAAAGTTGAAAAAAATTTTTTTTTGGACTTAGTAATTTTTCCGGCATTTATCAGACTTTCAGATACGTGAAATGTGAGTGAGCATTCCGCTTTCAGTTCCAGAGCGATTCGCCCCATGAGTCCTTGATATTTAGTCGTTTTCAACCAATTTTCTGGATTTTTGAAAATTTCACTTTTTTGTGAAAATATCCACTAAATGAGGGAATAATATGTGTGAGGGTACCCCAGGAGAGTTCCAAATGTGTGTGGGTAGAATATAAATCCCACGGGGATAAAATTGAAAAAAGTTGAAAAAAATTTTTTTTTGGACTTAGTAATTTTTCCAGCGTTTATCAGACTTTCAGATAGGGGAAATGTCAGTGAGCGTTCCGATTTCAGTTCCAGAGCGATTCACCCAATGAGTCCTTGATATTTAGTCGTTTTCAGCCAATTTTCTGGATTTTTAAAAATTTCACTTTTTTGTGAAAATATCCACTAAATGAGGGAATAATATGTGTGAGGGTACCCCAGGAGAGTTCCAAATGTGTGTGGGTAGAATATATATCCCACGGGGGTAAAATTGAAAAAAGTTGAAAAAATTTTTTTTTTGGGACTTAGTCATTTTTCCGGCGTTTATCAGACTTTCAGATAGGTGAAATGTGAGTGAGCATTCCGCTTTCAGTTCCAGAGCGATTCGCCCCATGAGTCATTGATATTTAGTCATTTTCAGCCAATTTTCTGGATTTTTGAAAATTTCACTTTTTTGTGAAAATATCCACTAAATGAGGGAATAATATGTGTGAGGGTACCCCAGGAGAGTTCAAAATGTGTGTGGGTAGAATATAAATCCCACGGGGATAAAATTGAAAAAAGTTGAAAAAAAATTTTTTTGGGACTTAGTAATTTTTCCGCGTTTATCAGACTTTCAGATAGAGAAAATGTCAGTGAGCATTCCGATTTCAATTCCAGAGCGATTCGCCCAATGAGTCCTTGATATTTAGTTGTTTTCAGCCAATTTTCCGGATTTTTGAAAATTTCACTTTTTTGTGAAAACATCCACTAACTGAGGGAATAATATGTGTGAGGGTACCCCAGGAGAGTTCCAAATGTGTGTGGGCAGAATATAAATCCCACGGGGATAAAATTGAAAAAAGTTGAAAAAATTTTTTTTTTGGACTTAGTAATTTTTCCGACATTTATCAGACTTTTAGATAGGGGAAATGTCAGTGAGCGTTCCGATTTCAGTTCCAGAGCGATTCGCCCATTGAGTCCTTGATATTTAGTCGTTTTCAGCCAATTTTCTGGATTTTTGAAAATTTCACTTTTTTGTGAAAATATCCACTAAATGAGGGAATAATATGTGTGAGGGTACCCCAGGAGAGTTCCAAATGTGTGTGGGTAGAATATAAATCCCACGGGGATAAAATTGAAAAAAGTTGCAAAAAATTTTTTTTTTCGACTTAGTAATTTTTCCGTCGTTTATCAGACTTTCAGATAGGGGAAATGTCAGTGAGCATTCCGATTTCAGTTCCAGAGTGATTCACCCAATGAGTCCTTAATATTTAGTCGTTTTCAGCCAATTTTCTGGATTTTTGAAAATTTCACTTTTTTGTGAAAATATCCACTAAATGAGGGAATAATATGTGTGAGGGTACCCCAGGAGAGTTCCAAATGTGTGTGGGTAGAATATAAATCCCACGGGGATAAAATTGAAAAAAGTTGAAAAAAATTTTTTCTTGGACTTAGTAATTTTTCCGGCGTTTATCAGACTTTCAGATAGGGGAAATGTCAGTGAGCATTCCGATTTCAGTTCCAGAGCGATTCGCCCAATGAGTCCTTGATATTCAGTCGTTTTCAGCCAATTTTCCGGATTTTTGAAAATTTCACTTTTTGTGAAAACATCCACTAAATGAGGGAATAATATGTGTGAGGGTACCCCAGGAGAGTTCCAAATGTGTGTGGGCAGAATATAAATCCCACGAGGATAAAATTGAAAAAAGGTTGAAAAAAATTTTTTTTTGGACTTAGTAATTTTTCCGGCATTTATCAGACTTTCAGATAGGGGAAATGTCAGTGAGCGTTCCGATTTCAGTTCCAGAGCGATTCGCCCAATGAGTCCTTGATATTAAGTCGTTTTAAGCCAATTTTCTGGATTTTTAAAAATTTAACTTTTTTGTGAAAATATCCACTAAATGAGGGAATAATATGTGTGAGGGTACCCCAGGTGAGTTCCAAATGTGTGTGGGTAGAATATATATCCCACGGGGGTAAAATTGAAAAAAGTTGAAAAAAATTTTTTTTTCGACTTAGTCATTTTTCTGGCGTTTATCAGGCTTTCAGATAGGGGAAATGTCAGTGAGCGTTCCGATTTCAGTTCCAGAGCGATTCGCCCAATGAGTCCTTAATATTTAGTCGTTTTCAGCCAATTTTCTGGATTTTTGAAAATTTCACTTTTTTGTGAAAATATCCACTAAATGAGGGAATAATATGTGTGAGGGTACCCCAGGAGAGTTCCAAATGTGTGTGGGTAGAATATAAATCCCACGGGGGTAAAATTGAAAAAAGTTTAAAAAAATTTTTTTTTGGACTTAGTAATTTTTCCAGCGTTTATCAGACTTTCAGATAGGGAAAATGTCAGTGAGCGTTCTGATTTCAGTTCCAGAGAGAATCGCCCAATGAGTCCTAGATATTTAGTCGTTTTCAGCCAATTTTCTGGATTCTTGAAAATTTCACTTTTTTGTGAAAATATCCACTAAATGAGGGAATAATATGTGTGAGGGTACCCCAGGAGAGTTCCAAATGTGTGTGGGTAGAATATAAATCCCACGGGGGTAAAATTGAAAAAAGTTTAAAAAAATTTTTTTTTGGACTTAGTAATTTTTCCAGCGTTTATCAGACTTTCAGATAGGGAAAATGTCAGTGAGCGTTCTGATTTCAGTTCCAGAGCGAATCGCCCAATGAGTCCTTGATATTTAGTCGTTTTCAGCCAATTTTCTGGATTCTTGAAAATTTCACTTTTTTGTGAAAATATCCACTAAATGAGGGAATAATATGTGTGAGGGTACCCCAGGAGAGTTCCAAATGTGTGTGGGTAGAATATAAATCCCACGGGGATAAAATTGAAAAAAGTTGAAAAAAATTTTTTTTTGGACTTCGTAATTTTTCCGGCGTTTATCAGACTTTCAGATAGGGAAAATGTCAGTGAGCGTTCCGATTTCAGTTCCAGAGCGATTCGCCCAATTATTCCTTAATATTTAGTCGTTTTCAGCCAATTTTCTGGATTTTTGAAAATTTCACTTTTTTGTGAAAATATCCACTAAATGAGGGAATAATATGTGTGAGGGTACCCCAGGAGAGTTCCAAATGTGTGTGGGCAGAATATAAATCCCACGGGGATAAAATTGAAAAAAGTTGAAAAAAATTTTTTTTTGGACGTAGTAATTTTTCCGGCATTTATCAGACTTTCAGATACGTGAAATGTGAGTGAGCATTCCGCTTTCAGTTCCAGAGCGATTCGCCCCATGAGTCCTTGAAATTTAGTCGTTTTCAGCCAAGTTTCTGGATTTTTGAAAATTTCACTTTTTTGTGAAAATATCCACTAAATGAGGGAATAATATGTGTGAGGGTACCCCAGGAGAGTTCCAAATGTGTGTGGGTAGAATATAAATCCCACGGGGATAAAATTGAAAAAAGTTGAAAAAAATTTTTTTTTGGACTTAGTCTTTTTTCCGGCGTTTATCAGACTTTCAGATAGGGGAAATGTCAGTGAGCATTCTGATTTCAGTTTCAGAGCGATTCACCCAATGAGTCCTTGATATTTAGTCGTTTTCAGCCAATTTTCCGGATTTTTGAAAATTTCACTTTTTTGTGAAAATATCCACTAAATGAGGGAATAATATGTGTGAGGGTACCCCAAGAGAGTTCCAAATGTGTGTGGGTAGAATATAAATTCCACGGGGATAAAATTGAAAAAAGTTGAAAAAAATTTTTTTTTGGACTTAGTAATTTTTCCGGCGTTTATCAGACTTTCAGATAGGGGAAATGTCAGTGAGCATTCCGATTTCAGTTCCAGAGCGATTCGCCCAATGAGTCCTTGATATTTAGTCGTTTTCAGCCAATTTTCTGGATTCTTGAAAATTTCACTTTTTTGTGAAAATATCCACTAAATGAGGGAATAATATGTGTGAGGGTACCCCAGGAGAGTTCCAAATGTGTGTGGGTAGAATATAAATCCCACGGGGATAAAATTGAAAAAAGTTGAAAAAAATTTTTTTTTGGACTTCGTAATTTTTCCGGCGTTTATCAGACTTTCAGATAGGGAAAATGTCAGTGAGCATTCCGATTTCAGTTCCAGAGCGATTCGCCCAATTATTCCTTAATATTTAGTCGTTTTCAGCCAATTTTCTGGATTTTTGAAAATTTCACTTTTTTGTGAAAATATCCACTAAATGAGGGAATAATATGTGTGAGGGTACCCCAGGAGAGTTCCAAATGTGTGTGGGTAGAACATAAATCCCACGGGGATAAAATTGAAAAAAGTTGAAAAAATTTTTTTTTGGACTTAGTAATTTTTCCAGCGTTTATCAGACTTTCAGATAGGGAAAATGTCAGTGAGCGTTCTGATTTCAGTTCCAGAGCGAATCGCCCAATGAGTCCTTGATATTTAGTCGTTTTCAGCCAATTTTCTGGATTCTTGAAAATTTCACTTTTTTGTGAAAATATCCACTAAATGAGGGAATAATATGTGTGAGGGTACCCCAGGAGAGTTCCAAATGTGTGTGGGTAGAATATAAATCCCACGGGGATAAAATTGAAAAAAGTTGAAAAAAATTTTTTTTTTGGACTTCGTAATTTTTCCGGCGTTTATCAGACTTTCAGATAGGGGAAATGTCAGTGAGCGTTCCGATTTCAGTTCCAGAGCGATTCGCCCAATGAGTCCTTAATATTTAGTCGTTTTCAGCCAATTTTCTGGATTTTTGAAAATTTCACTTTTTTGTGAAAATATCCACTAAATGAGGGAATAATATGTGTGAGGGTACCCCAGGAGAGTTCCAAATGTGTGTGGGTAGAATATAAATCCCACGGGGGTAAAATTGAAAAAAGTTTAAAAAAATTTTTTTTTGGACTTAGTAATTTTTCCAGCGTTTATCAGACTTTCAGATAGGGAAAATGTCAGTGAGCGTTCTGATTTCAGTTCCAGAGAGAATCGCCCAATGAGTCCTTGATATTTAGTCGTTTTCAGCCAATTTTCTGGATTCTTGAAAATTTCACTTTTTTGTGAAAATATCCACTAAATGAGGGAATAATATGTGTGAGGGTACCCCAGGAGAGTTCCAAATGTATGTGGGTAGAATATAAATCCCACGGGGATAAAATTGAAAAAAGTTGAAAAAAATTTTTTTTTGGACTTCGTAATTTTTCCGGCGTTTATCAGACTTTCAGATAGGGAAAATGTCAGTGAGCGTTCTGATTTCAGTTCCAGAGCGATTCGCCCAATTATTCCTTAATATTTAGTCGTTTTCAGCCAATTTTCTGGATTTTTGAAAATTTCACTTTTTTGTGAAAATATCCACTAAATGATGGAATAATATGTGTGAGGGTACCCCAGGAGAGTTCCAAATGTGTGTGGGTAGAATATAAATCCCACGGGGATAAAATTGAAAAAAGTTGAAAAAAATTTTTTTTTGGACTTAGTAATTTTTCCAGCGTTTATCAGACTTTCAGATAGGGGAAATGTCAGTGAGCATTCCGATTTCAGTTCCAGAGCAATTCGCCCAATGAGTCCTTGATATTTAGTCGTTTTCAGCCAATTTTCCGGATTTTTGAAAATTTCACTTTTTTGTGAAAATATCCACTAAATGAGGGAATAATATGTGTGAGGGTACCCCAGGAGAGTTCCAAATGTGTGTGGGTAGAATATAAATCCCACGGGGGTAAAATTGAAAAAAGTTTAAAAAAATTTTTTTTTGGACTTAGTAATTTTTCCAGCGTTTATCAGACTTTCAGATAGGGAAAATGTCAGTGAGCGTTCTGATTTCAGTTCCAGAGCGAATCGCCCAATGAGTCCTTGATATTTAGTCGTTTTCAGCCAATTTTCTGGATTCTTGAAAATTTCACTTTTTTGTGAAAATATCCACTAAATGAGGGAATAATATGTGTGAGGGTACCCCAGGAGAGTTCCAAATGTGTGTGGGTAGAATATAAATCCCACGGGGATAAAATTGAAAAAAGTTGAAAAAAATTTTTTTTTGGACTTCGTAATTTTTCCGGCGTTTATCAGACTTTCAGATAGGGAAAATGTCAGTGAGCGTTCCGATTTCAGTTCTAGAGCGATTCGCCCAATTATTCCTTAATATTTAGTCGTTTTCAGCCAATTTTCTGGATTTTTGAAAATTTCACTTTTTTGTGAAAATATCCACTAAATGAGGGAATAATATGTGTGAGGGTACCCCAGGAGAGTTCCAAATGTGTGTGGGTAGAATATAAATCCCACGGGGATAAAATTGAAAAAAGTTGAAAAAAATTTTTTTTTGGACTTCGTAATTTTTCTGGCGTTTATCAGATTTCAGATAGGGAAAATGTCAGTGAGCGTTCCGATTTCAGTTCCAGAGCGATTCGCCCAATTATTCCTTAATATTTAGTCGTTTTCAGCCAATTTTCTGGATTTTTGAAAATTTAACTTTTTTGTGAAAATATCCACTAAATGAGGGAATAATATGTGTGAGGGTACCCCAGAAGAGTTCCAAATGTGTGTGGGTAGAATATATATCCCACGGGGATAAAATTGAAAAAAGTTAAAAAAATTTTTTTTTTGGACTTAGTAATTTTTCCGGCGTTTATTAGACTTTCAGATAGGGGAAATGTCAGTGAGCATTCCGATTTCAGTTCCAGAGCGATTCGCCCAATGAGTCCTTGATATTTAGTCGCTTTCAGCCAATTTTCTGGATTTTTGAAAATTTCACTTTTTTGTGAAAACATCCCCAAAATGAGGGAATAATATGTGTGAGGGTACCCCAGGAGAGTTCCAAATGTGTGTGGGCAGAATATAAATCCCACGAGGATAAAATTGAAAAAAGGTTGAAAAAATTTTTTTTTTGGACTTAGTAATTTTTCCGGCGTTTATCAGACTTTCAGATAGGGGAAATGTCAGTGAGCGTTCCGATTTCAGTTCCAGAGCGATTCGCCCAATGAGTCCTTGATATTAAGTCGTTTTAAGCCAATTTTCTGGATTTTTAAAAATTTTACTTTTTTGTGAAAATATCCACTAAATGAGGGAATAATATGTGTGAGGGTACCCCAGGAGAGTTCCAAATGTGTGTGGGTAGAATATATATCCCACGGGGGTAAAATTGAAAAAAGTTGAAAAAAATTTTTTTTTGGACTTAGTCATTTTTCCGGCGTTTATCAGGCTTTCAGATAGGGGAAATGTCAGTGAGCATTCCGATTTCAGTTCCAGAGCGATTCGCCCAATGAGTCCTTGATATTTAGTCGTTTTCAGCCAATTTTCCGGATTTTTGAAAATTTCACTTTTTTGTGAAAACATCCACTAAATGAGAGAATAATATGTGTGAGGGTACCCCAGGAGAGTTCCAAATGTGTGTGGGCAGAATATAAATCCCACGGGGATAAAATTGAAAAAAGTTGAAAAAAATTTTTTTTTGGACTTCGTAATTTTTCCGGCGTTTATCAGACTTTCAGATAGGGAAAATGTCAGTGAGCGTTCTGATTTCAGTTCCAGAGCGATTCGCCCAATTATTCCTTAATATTTAGTCGTTTTCAGCCAATTTTCTGGATTTTTGAAAATTTCACTTTTTTGTGAAAATATCCACTAAATGAGGGAATAATATGTGTGAGGGTACCCCAGGAGAGTTCCAAATGTGTGTGGGCAGAATATAAATCCCACGAGGATAAAATTGAAAAAAGGTTGAAAAAAATTTTTTTTTGGACTTAGTAATTTTTCCGGCATTTATCAGACTTTCAGATAGGGGAAATGTCAGTGAGCGTTCCGATTTCAGTTCCAGAGCGATTCGCCCAATGAGTCCTTAATATTTAGTCGTTTTCAGCCAATTTTCTGGATTTTTGAAAATTTCACTTTTTTGTGAAAATATCCACTAAATGATGGAATAATATGTGTGAGGGTACCCCAGGAGAGTTCCAAATGTGTGTGGGTAGAATATAAATCCCACGGGGATAAAATTGAAAAAAGTTGAAAAAAATTTTTTTTTGGACTTAGTAATTTTTCCAGCGTTTATCAGACTTTCAGATAGGGGAAATGTCAGTGAGCATTCCGATTTCAGTTCCAGAGCAATTCGCCCAATGAGTCCTTGATATTTAGTCGTTTTCAGCCAATTTTCCGGATTTTTGAAAATTTCACTTTTTTGTGAAAATATCCACTAAATGAGGGAATAATATGTGTGAGGGTACCCCAGGAGAGTTCCAAATGTGTGTGGGTAGAATATAAATCCCACGGGGGTAAAATTGAAAAAAGTTTAAAAAAATTTTTTTTTGGACTTAGTAATTTTTCCAGCGTTTATCAGACTTTCAGATAGGGAAAATGTCAGTGAGCGTTCTGATTTCAGTTCCAGAGCGAATCGCCCAATGAGTCCTTGATATTTAGTCGTTTTCAGCCAATTTTCTGGATTCTTGAAAATTTCACTTTTTTGTGAAAATATCCACTAAATGAGGGAATAATATGTGTGAGGGTACCCCAGGAGAGTTCCAAATGTGTGTGGGTAGAATATAAATCCCACGGGGATAAAATTGAAAAAAGTTGAAAAAAATTTTTTTTTGGACTTCGTAATTTTTCCGGCGTTTATCAGGCTTTCAGATAGGGGAAATGTCAGTGAGCATTCCGATTTCAGTTCCAGAGCGATTCGCCCAATGAGTCCTTGATATTTAGTCGCTTTCAGCCAATTTTCTGGATTTTTGAAAATTTCACTTTTTTGTGAAAACATCCCCAAAATGAGGGAATAATATGTGTGAGGGTACCCCAGGAGAGTTCCAAATGTGTGTGGGCAGAATATAAATCCCACGAGGATAAAATTGAAAAAAGGTTGAAAAAATTTTTTTTTTGGACTTAGTAATTTTTCCGGCGTTTATCAGACTTTCAGATAGGGGAAATGTCAGTGAGCGTTCCGATTTCAGTTCCAGAGCGATTCGCCCAATGAGTCCTTGATATTAAGTCGTTTTAAGCCAATTTTCTGGATTTTTAAAAATTTTACTTTTTTGTGAAAATATCCACTAAATGAGGGAATAATATGTGTGAGGGTACCCCAGGAGAGTTCCAAATGTGTGTGGGTAGAATATATATCCCACGGGGGTAAAATTGAAAAAAGTTGAAAAAAATTTTTTTTTGGACTTAGTCATTTTTCCGGCGTTTATCAGGCTTTCAGATAGGGGAAATGTCAGTGAGCATTCCGATTTCAGTTCCAGAGCGATTCGCCCAATGAGTCCTTGATATTTAGTCGTTTTCAGCCAATTTTCCGGATTTTTGAAAATTTCACTTTTTTGTGAAAACATCCACTAAATGAGAGAATAATATGTGTGAGGGTACCCCAGGAGAGTTCCAAATGTGTGTGGGCAGAATATAAATCCCACGGGGATAAAATTGAAAAAAGTTGAAAAAAATTTTTTTTTGGACTTCGTAATTTTTCCGGCGTTTATCAGACTTTCAGATAGGGAAAATGTCAGTGAGCGTTCTGATTTCAGTTCCAGAGCGATTCGCCCAATTATTCCTTAATATTTAGTCGTTTTCAGCCAATTTTCTGGATTTTTGAAAATTTCACTTTTTTGTGAAAATATCCACTAAATGAGGGAATAATATGTGTGAGGGTACCCCAGGAGAGTTCCAAATGTGTGTGGGCAGAATATAAATCCCACGAGGATAAAATTGAAAAAAGGTTGAAAAAAATTTTTTTTTGGACTTAGTAATTTTTCCGGCATTTATCAGACTTTCAGATAGGGGAAATGTCAGTGAGCGTTCCGATTTCAGTTCCAGAGCGATTCGCCCAATGAGTCCTTAATATTTAGTCGTTTTCAGCCAATTTTCTGGATTTTTGAAAATTTCACTTTTTTGTGAAAATATCCACTAAATGAGGGAATAATATGTGTGAGGGTACCCCAGGAGAGTTCCAAATGTGTGTGGGTAGAATATAAATCCCACGGGGGTAAAATTGAAAAAAGTTTAAAAAAATTTTTTTTTGGACTTAGTAATTTTTCCAGCGTTTATCAGACTTTCAGATAGGGAGAATGTCAGTGAGCGTTCTGATTTCAGTTCCAGAGAGAATCGCCCAATGAGTCCTTGATATTTAGTCGTTTTCAGCCAATTTTCTGGATTCTTGAAAATTTCACTTTTTTGTGAAAATATCCACTAAATGAGGGAATAATATGTGTGAGGGTACCCCAGGAGAGTTCCAAATGTGTGTGGGTAGAATATAAATCCCACGGGGATAAAATTGAAAAAAGTTGAAAAAAATTTTTTTTTGGACTTCGTAATTTTTCCGGCGTTTATCAGACTTTCAGATAGGGAAAATGTCAGTGAGCGTTCTGATTTCAGTTCCAGAGCGATTCGCCCAATTATTCCTTAATATTTAGTCGTTTTCAGCCAATTTTCTGGATTTTTGAAAATTTCACTTTTTTGTGAAAATATCCACTAAATGATGGAATAATATGTGTGAGGGTACCCCAGGAGAGTTCCAAATGTGTGTGGGTAGAATATAAATCCCACGGGGATAAAATTGAAAAAAGTTGAAAAAAATTTTTTTTTGGACTTCGTAATTTTTCTGGCGTTTATCAGATTTCAGATAGGGAAAATGTCAGTGAGCGTTCCGATTTCAGTTCCAGAGCGATTCGCCCAATTATTCCTTAATATTTAGTCGTTTTCAGCCAATTTTCTGGATTTTTGAAAATTTAACTTTTTTGTGAAAATATCCACTAAATGAAGGAATAATATGTGTGAGGGTACCCCAGAAGAGTTCCAAATGTGTGTGGGTAGAATATATATCCCACGGGGATAAAATTGAAAAAAGTTAAAAAAATTTTTTTTTTGGACTTAGTAATTTTTCCGGCGTTTATTAGACTTTCAGATAGGGGAAATGTCAGTGAGCATTCCGATTTCAGTTCCAGAGCGATTCGCCCAATGAGTCCTTGATATTTAGTCGCTTTCAGCCAATTTTCTGGATTTTTGAAAATTTCACTTTTTTGTGAAAACATCCCCAAAATGAGGGAATAATATGTGTGAGGGTACCCCAGGAGAGTTCCAAATGTGTGTGGGCAGAATATAAATCCCACGAGGATAAAATTGAAAAAAGGTTGAAAAAATTTTTTTTTTGGACTTAGTAATTTTTCCGGCGTTTATCAGACTTTCAGATAGGGGAAATGTCAGTGAGCGTTCCGATTTCAGTTCCAGAGCGATTCGCCCAATGAGTCCTTGATATTAAGTCATTTTAAGCCAATTTTCTGGATTTTTAAAAATTTTACTTTTTTGTGAAAATATCCACTAAATGAGGGAATAATATGTGTGAGGGTACCCCAGGAGAGTTCCAAATGTGTGTGGGTAGAATATATATCCCACGGGGGTAAAATTGAAAAAAGTTGAAAAAAATTTTTTTTTGGACTTAGTCATTTTTCCGGCGTTTATCAGGCTTTCAGATAGGGGAAATGTCAGTGAGCATTCCGATTTCAGTTCCAGAGCGATTCGCCCAATGAGTCCTTGATATTTAGTCGTTTTCAGCCAATTTTCCGGATTTTTGAAAATTTCACTTTTTTGTGAAAACATCCACTAAATGAGAGAATAATATGTGTGAGGGTACCCCAGGAGAGTTCCAAATGTGTGTGGGCAGAATATAAATCCCACGGGGATAAAATTGAAAAAAGTTGAAAAAAATTTTTTTTTGGACTTAGTAATTTTTCCGGCATTTATCAGACTTTTAGATAGGGGAAATGTCAGTGAGCGTTCCGATTTCAGTTCCAGAGCGATTCGCCCAATGAGTCCTTGATATTTAGTCATTTTCAGCCAATTTTCTGGATTTTTGAAAATTTCACTTTTTTGTGAAAATATCCACTAAATGAGGGAATAATATGTGTGAGGGTACCCCAGGAGAGTTCCAAATGTGTGTGGGCAGAATATAAATCCCACGGGGATAAAATTGAAAAAAGTTGAAAAAACTTTTTTTTTGGACTTAGTAATTTTTCCGGCATTTATCAGACTTTCAGATAGGGGAAATGTCAGTGAGCGTTCCGATTTCAGTTCCAGAGCGATTCGACTAATGAGTCCTTGATATTTAGTCGTTTTCAGCCAATTTTCTGGATTTTTAAAAATTTCACTTTTTTGTGAAAATATCCACTAAATGAGGGAATAATATGTGTGAGGGTACCCCAGGAGAGTTCCAAATGTGTGTGGGTAGAATATATATCCCACGGGGGTAAAATTGAAAAAAGTTGAAAAAAATTTTTTTTTGGACTTCGTAATTTTTCCGGCGTTTATCAGACTTTCAGAAAGGGAAAATGTCAGTGAGCGTTCCAATTTCAGTTCCAGAGCGATTCGCCCAATTATTCCTTAATATTTAGTCGTTTTCAGCCAATTTTCTGGATTTTTGGAAATTTCACTTTTTTGTGAAAATATCCACTAAATGAGGGAATAATATGTGTGAGGGTACCCCAGGAGAGTTCCAAATGTGTGTGGGTAGAATATAAATCCCACGGGGATAAAATTGAAAAAAGTTGAAAAAATTTTTTTCTTGGACTTAGTAATTTTTCCGGCGTTTATCAGACTTTCAGATAGGGGAAATGTCAGTGAGCGTTCCGATTTCAGTTCCAGAGCGATTCGCCCAATGAGTCCTTGATATTAAGTCGTTTTAAGCCAATTTTCTGGATTTTTAAAAATTTAACTTTTTTGTGAAAATATCCACTAAATGAGGGAATAATATGTGTGAGGGTACCCCAGGAGAGTTCCAAATGTGTGTGGGTAGAATATATATCCCACGGGGGTAAAATTGAAAAAAGTTGAAAAAAATTTTTTTTTGGACTTAGTCATTTTTCCGGCGTTTATCAGGCTTTCAGATAGGGGAAATGTCAGTGAGCATTCCGATTTCAGTTCCAGAGCGATTCGCCCAATGAGTCCTTGATATTTAGTCGTTTTCAGCCAATTTTCCGGATTTTTGAAAATTTCACTTTTTTGTGAAAACATCCACTAAATGAGGGAATAATATGTGTGAGGGTACCCCAAGAGAGTTCCAAATGTGTGTGGGCAGAATATAAATCCCACGGGGATAAAATTGAAAAAAGTTGAAAAAAAATTTTTTTTGGACTTAGTAATTTTTCCGGCATTTATCAGACTTTCAGATAGGGGAAATGTCAGTGAGCGTTCCGATTTCAGTTCCAGAGCGATTCGACTAATGAGTCCTTGATATTTAGTCGTTTTCAGCCAATTTTCTGGATTTTTAAAAATTTCACTTTTTTGTGAAAATATCCACTAAATGAGGGAATAATATGTGTGAGGGTACCCCAGGAGAGTTCCAAATGTGTGTGGGTAGAATATATATCCCACGGAGGTAAAATTGAAAAAAGTTGAAAAAAAATTTTTTTGGGACTTAGTCATTTTTCCGGCGTTTATCAGACTTTCAGATAGGGGAAATGTCAGTGAGCATTCCGATTTCAGTTCCAGAGCGATTCGCCCAATGAGTCCTTGATTTTTAGTCGTTTTCAGCCAATTTTCCGGATTTTTGAAAATTTCACTTTTTTGTGAAAATATCCACTAAATGAGGGAATAATATGTGTGAGGGTACCCCAGGAGAGTTCCAAATGTATGTGGGTAGAATATAAATCCCACGGGGGTAAAATTGAAAAAAGTTTAAAAAAATTTTTTTTTGGACTTAGTAATTTTTCCAGCGTTTATCAGACTTTCAGATAGGGAAAATGTCAGTGAGCGTTCTGATTTCAGTTCCAGAGCGAATCGCCCAATGAGTCCTTGATATTTAGTCGTTTTCAGCCAATTTTCTGGATTCTTGAAAATTTCACTTTTTTGTGAAAATATCCACTAAATGAGGGAATAATATGTGTGAGGGTACCCCAGGAGAGTTCCAAATGTGTGTGGGTAGAATATAAATCCCACGGGGATAAAATTGAAAAAAGTTGAAAAAAATTTTTTTTTGGACTTCGTAATTTTTCCGGCGTTTATCAGACTTTCAGATAGGGAAAATGTCAGTGAGCGTTCCGATTTCAGTTCCAGAGCGATTCGCCCAATTATTCCTTAATATTTAGTCGTTTTCAGCCAATTTTCTGGATTTTTGAAAATTTCACTTTTTTGTGAAAATATCCACTAAATGAGGGAATAATATGTGTGAGGGTACCCCAGGAGAGTTCCAAATGTGTGTGGGTAGAATATAAATCCCACGGGGATAAAATTGAAAAAAGTTGAAAAAAATTTTTTTTTGGACTTCGTAATTTTTCTGGCGTTTATCAGATTTCAGATAGGGAAAATGTCAGTGAGCGTTCCTATTTCAGTTCCAGAGCGATTCGCCCAATTATTCCTTAATATTTAGTCGTTTTCAGCCAATTTTCTGGATTTTTGAAAATTTAACTTTTTTGTGAAAATATCCACTAAATGAGGGAATAATATGTGTGAGGGTACCCCAGAAGAGTTCCAAATGTGTGTTGGTAGAATATATATCCCACGGGGATAAAATTGAAAAAAGTTAAAAAAATTTTTTTTTTGGACTTAGTAATTTTTCCGGCGTTTATTAGACTTTCAGATAGGGGAAATGTCAGTGAGCATTCCGATTTCAGTTCCAGAGCGATTCGCCCAATGAGTCCTTGATATTTAGTCGCTTTCAGCCAATTTTCTGGATTTTTGAAAATTTCACTTTTTTGTGAAAACATCCCCAAAATGAGGGAATAATATGTGTGAGGGTACCCCAGGAGAGTTCCAAATGTGTGTGGGCAGAATATAAATCCCACGAGGATAAAATTGAAAAAAGGTTGAAAAAATTTTTTTTTTGGACTTAGTAATTTTTCCGGCGTTTATCAGACTTTCAGATAGGGGAAATGTCAGTGAGTGTTCCGATTTCAGTTCCAGAGCGATTCGCCCAATGAGTCCTTGATATTAAGTCGTTTTAAGCCAATTTTCTGGATTTTTAAAAATTTTACTTTTTTGTGAAAATATCCACTAAATGAGGGAATAATATGTGTGAGGGTACCCCAGGAGAGTTCCAAATGTGTGTGGGTAGAATATATATCCCACGGGGGTAAAATTGAAAAAAGTTGAAAAAAATTTTTTTTTGGACTTAGTCATTTTTCCGGCGTTTATCAGGCTTTCAGATAGGGGAAATGTCAGTGAGCATTCCGATTTCAGTTCCAGAGCGATTCGCCCAATGAGTCCTTGATATTTAGTCGTTTTCAGCCAATTTTCCGGATTTTTGAAAATTTCACTTTTTTGTGAAAACATCCACTAAATGAGAGAATAATATGTGTGAGGGTACCCCAGGAGAGTTCCAAATGTGTGTGGGCAGAATATAAATCCCACGGGGATAAAATTGAAAAAAGTTGAAAAAAATTTTTTTTTGGACTTAGTAATTTTTCCGGCATTTATCAGACTTTTAGATAGGGGAAATGTCAGTGAGCGTTCCGATTTCAGTTCCAGAGCGATTCGCCCAATGAGTCCTTGATATTTAGTCATTTTCAGCCAATTTTCTGGATTTTTGAAAATTTCACTTTTTTGTGAAAATATCCACTAAATGAGGGAATAATATGTGTGAGGGTACCCCAGGAGAGTTCCAAATGTGTGTGGGCAGAATATAAATCCCACGGGGATAAAATTGAAAAAAGTTGAAAAAACTTTTTTTTTGGACTTAGTAATTTTTCCGGCATTTATCAGACTTTCAGATAGGGGAAATGTCAGTGAGCGTTCCGATTTCAGTTCCAGAGCGATTCGACTAATGAGTCCTTGATATTTAGTCGTTTTCAGCCAATTTTCTGGATTTTTAAAAATTTCACTTTTTTGTGAAAATATCCACTAAATGAGGGAATAATATGTGTGAGGGTACCCCAGGAGAGTTCCAAATGTGTGTGGGTAGAATATATATCCCACGGGGGTAAAATTGAAAAAAGTTGAAAAAAATTTTTTTTTGGACTTCGTAATTTTTCCGGCGTTTATCAGACTTTCAGAAAGGGAAAATGTCAGTGAGCGTTCCAATTTCAGTTCCAGAGCGATTCGCCCAATTATTCCTTAATATTTAGTCGTTTTCAGCCAATTTTCTGGATTTTTGGAAATTTCACTTTTTTGTGAAAATATCCACTAAATGAGGGAATAATATGTGTGAGGGTACCCCAGGAGAGTTCCAAATGTGTGTGGGTAGAATATAAATCCCACGGGGATAAAATTGAAAAAAGTTGAAAAAATTTTTTTCTTGGACTTAGTAATTTTTCCGGCGTTTATCAGACTTTCAGATAGGGGAAATGTCAGTGAGCGTTCCGATTTCAGTTCCAGAGCGATTCGCCCAATGAGTCCTTGATATTAAGTCGTTTTAAGCCAATTTTCTGGCTTTTAAAAATTTAACTTTTTTGTGAAAATATCCACTAAATGAGGGAATAATATGTGTGAGGGTACCCCAGGAGAGTTCCAAATGTGTGTGGGTAGAATATATATCCCACGGGGGTAAAATTGAAAAAAGTTGAAAAAAATTTTTTTTTGGACTTAGTCATTTTTCCGGCGTTTATCAGGCTTTCAGATAGGGGAAATGTCAGTGAGCATTCCGATTTCAGTTCCAGAGCGATTCGCCCAATGAGTCCTTGATATTTAGTCGTTTTCAGCCAATTTTCCGGATTTTTGAAAATTTCACTTTTTTGTGAAAACATCCACTAAATGAGGGAATAATATGTGTGAGGGTACCCCAAGAGAGTTCCAAATGTGTGTGGGCAGAATATAAATCCCACGGGGATAAAATTGAAAAAAGTTGAAAAAAAATTTTTTTTGGACTTAGTAATTTTTCCGGCATTTATCAGACTTTCAGATAGGGGAAATGTCAGTGAGCGTTCCGATTTCAGTTCCAGAGCGATTCGACTAATGAGTCCTTGATATTTAGTCGTTTTCAGCCAATTTTCTGGATTTTTAAAAATTTCACTTTTTTGTGAAAATATCCACTAAATGAGGGAATAATATGTGTGAGGGTACCCCAGGAGAGTTCCAAATGTGTGTGGGTAGAATATATATCCCACGGAGGTAAAATTGAAAAAAGTTGAAAAAAAATTTTTTTGGGACTTAGTCATTTTTCCGGCGTTTATCAGACTTTCAGATAGGGGAAATGTCAGTGAGCATTCCGATTTCAGTTCCAGAGCGATTCGCCCAATGAGTCCTTGATTTTTAGTCGTTTTCAGCCAATTTTCTGGATTTTTGAAAATTTCACTTTTTTGTGAAAATATCCACTAAATGAGGGAATAATATGTGTGAGGGTACCCCAGGAGAGTTCCAAATGTGTGTGGGTAGAATATATATCCCACGGGGGTAAAATTGAAAAAAGTTGAAAAAATTTATTTTTGGACTTAGTCATTTTTCCTTCGTTTATCAGGCTTTCTGATAGGGGAAATGTGAGTGAGTGTTCCGATTTCAGTTCCAGAGCGATTCGCCCAATGAGTCCTTGATATTTAGTCGTTTTCAGCCAATTTTCTGGATTTTTGAAAATTTCACTTTTTTGTGAAAATATCCACTAAATGAGGGAATAATATGTGTGAGGGTACCCCAGGAGAGTTCAAAATGTGTGTGGGTAGAATATATATCCCACGGGGATAAAATTGAAAAAAGTTTAAAAAATTTTTTTTTTGGACTTAGTCATTTTTCCTACGTTTATCAGGCTTTCAGATAGGGGAAATGTGAGTGAGCGTTCAGATTTCAGTTCCAGAGCGATTAGCCCAATGAGTCCTTGATATTTAGTTGTTTTCAGCCAATTTTCTGGATTTTTGAAAATTTCACTTTTTTGTGAAAATATCCACTAAATGAGGGAATAATATGTGTGAGGGTACCCCAGGAGAGTTCCAAATGTGTGTGGGTAGAATTTATATCCCACGGGGGTAAAATTGAAAAAATTTTTTTTTTGGACTTAGCAATTTTTCTAGCGTTTATCAGACTTTCAGATAGGGGAAATGTCACTGAGCGTTCCGATTTCAGTTCCAGAGCGATTCGCTCAATAAGTCCCTGATATTTAGTCGTTTTCAGCCAATTTTGTGGATTTTTGAAAATTTCACTTTTTTGTGAAAATATCCACTAAATGAGAGAATAATTTGTGTGAGGGTACCCCAGGAGAGTTCCAAATGTGTGTGGGTAGAATATATATCCCACGTGGTAAAATTTAAAAAAGTTTAAAAAATTTTTTTCTTGGACTTAGTCATTTTACCGTCGTTTATCAGACTTTCAGATAGGGGAAATGTGAGTGAGCGTTCCGATTTCAGTTCCAGAGCGATTCGCCCAATGAGTCCTTGATATTTAGTCATTTTCAGCCAATTTTGTCGATTTTTGAAAATATCACTTTTTTGTGAAAATATCCACTAAATGAGAGAATAATATGTGTGAGGGTACCCCAGGAGAGTTCCAAATGTGTGTGGGTAGAATATATATCCCACGGGGGTAAAATTGAAAAAAGTTGAAAAAAATTTTTTTTTGGACTTAGTAATTTTTCCGGCATTTATCAGACTTTTAGATAGGGGAAATGTCAGTGAGCGTTCCGATTTCAGTTCCAGAGCGATTCGCCCAATGAGTCCTTGATATTTAGTCATTTTCAGCCAATTTTCTGGATTTTTGAAAATTTCACTTTTTTGTGAAAATATCCACTAAATGAGGGAATAATATGTGTGAGGGTACCCCAGGAGAGTTCCAAATGTGTGTGGGCAGAATATAAATCCCACGGGGATAAAATTGAAAAAAGTTGAAAAAACTTTTTTTTTGGACTTAGTAATTTTTCCGGCATTTATCAGACTTTCAGATAGGGGAAATGTCAGTGAGCGTTCCGATTTCAGTTCCAGAGCGATTCGACTAATGAGTCCTTGATATTTAGTCGTTTTCAGCCAATTTTCTGGATTTTTAAAAATTTCACTTTTTTGTGAAAATATCCACTAAATGAGGGAATAATATGTGTGAGGGTACCCCAGGAGAGTTCCAAATGTGTGTGGGTAGAATATATATCCCACGGGGGTAAAATTGAAAAAAGTTGAAAAAAATTTTTTTTTGGACTTCGTAATTTTTCCGGCGTTTATCAGACTTTCAGATAGGGAAAATGTCAGTGAGCGTTCCAATTTCAGTTCCAGAGCGATTCGCCCAATTATTCCTTAATATTCAGTCGTTTTCAGCCAATTTTCTGGATTTTTGGAAATTTCACTTTTTTGTGAAAATATCCACTAAATGAGGGAATAATATGTGTGAGGGTACCCCAGGAGAGTTCCAAATGTGTGTGGGTAGAATATAAATCCCACGGGGATAAAATTGAAAAAAGTTGAAAAAATTTTTTTCTTGGACTTAGTAATTTTTCCGGCGTTTATCAGACTTTCAGATAGGGGAAATGTCAGTGAGCGTTCCGATTTCAGTTCCAGAGCGATTCGCCCAATGAGTCCTTGATATTAAGTCGTTTTAAGCCAATTTTCTGGATTTTTAAAAATTTAACTTTTTTGTGAAAATATCCACTAAATGAGGGAATAATATGTGTGAGGGTACCCCAGGAGAGTTCCAAATGTGTGTGGGTAGAATATATATCCCACGGGGGTAAAATTGAAAAAAGTTGAAAAAAATTTTTTTTTGGACTTAGTCATTTTTCCGGCGTTTATCAGGCTTTCAGATAGGGGAAATGTCAGTGAGCATTCCGATTTCAGTTCCAGAGCGATTCGCCCAATGAGTCCTTGATATTTAGTCGTTTTCAGCCAATTTTCCGGATTTTTGAAAATTTCACTTTTTTGTGAAAACATCCACTAAATGAGGGAATAATATGTGTGAGGGTACCCCAAGAGAGTTCCAAATGTGTGTGGGCAGAATATAAATCCCACGGGGATAAAATTGAAAAAAGTTTAAAAAAAATTTTTTTTGGACTTAGTAATTTTTCCGGCATTTATCAGACTTTCAGATAGGGGAAATGTCAGTGAGCGTTCCGATTTCAGTTCCAGAGCGATTCGACTAATGAGTCCTTGATATTTAGTCGTTTTCAGCCAATTTTCTGGATTTTTAAAAATTTCACTTTTTTGTGAAAATATCCACTAAATGAGGGAATAATATGTGTGAGGGTACCCCAGGAGAGTTCCAAATGTGTGTGGGTAGAATATATATCCCACGGAGGTAAAATTGAAAAAAGTTGAAAAAAAATTTTTTTGGGACTTAGTCATTTTTCCGGCGTTTATCAGACTTTCAGATAGGGGAAATGTCAGTGAGCATTCCGATTTCAGTTCCAGAGCGATTCGCCCAATGAGTCCTTGATTTTTAGTCGTTTTCAGCCAATTTTCTGGATTTTTGAAAATTTCATTTTTTTGTGAAAATATCCACTAAATGAGGGAATAATATGTGTGAGGGTACCCCAGGAGAGTTCCAAATGTGTGTGGGTAGAATATATATCCCACGGGGGTAAAATTGAAAAAAGTTGAAAACATTTATTTTTGGACTTAGTCATTTTTCCTTCGTTTATCAGGCTTTCTGATAGGGGAAATGTGAGTGAGCGTTCCGATTTCAGTTCCAGAGCTATTCGCCCAATGAGTCCTTGATATTTAGTCGTTTTCAGCCAATTTTCTGGATTTTTGAAAATTTCACTTTTTTGTGAAAATATCCACTAAATGAGGGAATAATATGTGTGAGGGTACCCCAGGAGAGTTCAAAATGTGTGTGGGTAGAATATATATCCCACGGGGATAAAATTGAAAAAAGTTTAAAAAATTTTTTTTTTGGACTTAGTCATTTTTCCTACGTTTATCAGGCTTTCAGATAGGGGAAATGTGAGTGAGCGTTCAGATTTCAGTTCCAGAGCGATTCGCCCAATGAGTCCTTGATATTTAGTTGTTTTCAGCCAATTTTCTGGATTTTTGAAAATTTCACTTTTTTGTGAAAATATCCACTAAATGAGGGAATAATATGTGTGAGGGTACCCCAGGAGAGTTCCAAATGTGTGTGGGTAGAATTTATATCCCACGGGGATAAAATTGAAAAAAGTTTAAAAAATTTTTTTTTTGGACTTAGCAATTTTTCTAGCGTTTATCAGACTTTCAGATAGGGGAAATGTCACTGAGCGTTCCGATTTCAGTTCCAGAGCGATTCGCTCAATAAGTCCCTGATATTTAGTCGTTTTCAGCCAATTTTGTGGATTTTTGAAAATTTCACTTTTTTGTGAAAATATCCACTAAATGAGAGAATAATTTGTGTGAGGGTACCCCAGGAGAGTTCCAAATGTGTGTGGGTAGAATATATATCCCACGTGGTAAAATTTAAAAAAGTTTAAAAAATTTTTTTCTTGGACTTAGTCATTTTACCGTCGTTTATCAGACTTTCAGATAGGGGAAATGTGAGTGAGCGTTCCGATTTCAGTTCCAGAGCGATTCGCCCAATGAGTCCTTGATATTTAGTCATTTTCAGCCAATTTTGTCGATTTTTGAAAATATCACTTTTTTGTGAAAATATCCACTAAATGAGAGAATAATATGTGTGAGGGTACCCCAGAAGAGTTCCAAATGTGTGTGGGTAGAATATATATCCCACGGGGATAAAATTGAAAAAAGTTTAAAAAATTTTTTTTTTGGACTTAGTAATTTTTTCGGCGTTTATCAGACTTTCAGATAGGGGAAATGTCAGTGAGCATTCCGATTTCAGTTCCAGAGCGATTCGCCCAATGAGTCCTTGATTTTTAGTCGTTTTCAGCCAATTTTCTGGATTTTTGAAAATTTCACTTTTTTGTGAAAATATCCACTAAATGAGGGAATAATATGTGTGAGGGTACCCCAGGAGAGTTCCAAATGTGTGTGGGTAGAATATATATCCCACGGGGGTAAAATTGAAAAAAGTTGAAAAAATTTATTTTTGGACTTAGTCATTTTTCCTTCGTTTATCAGGCTTTCTGATAGGGGAAATGTGAGTGAGCGTTCCGATTTCAGTTCCAGAGCGATTCGCCCAATGAGTCCTTGATATTTAGTTGTTTTCAGCCAATTTTCTGGATTTTTGAAAATTTCACTTTTTTGTGAAAATATCCACTAAATGAGGGAATAATATGTGTGAGGGTACCCCAGGAGAGTTCCAAATGTGTGTGGGTAGAATTTATATCCCACGGGGGTAAAATTGAAAAAAGTTGAAAAATTTTTTTTTTTGGACTTAGCAATTTTTCTAGCGTTTATCAGACTTTCAGATAGGGGAAATGTCACTGAGCGTTCCGATTTCAGTTCCAGAGCGATTCGCTCAATAAGTCCCTGATATTTAGTCGTTTTCAGCCAATTTTGTGGATTTTTGAAAATTTCACTTTTTGTGAAAATATCCACTAAATGAGAGAATAATTTGTGTGAGGGTACCCCAGGAGAGTTCCAAATGTGTGTGGGTAGAATATATATCCCACGTGGTAAAATTTAAAAAAGTTTAAAAAAAATTTTTCTTGGACTTAGTCATTTTACCGGCATTTATCAGACTTTCAGATAGGGGAAATCTGAGTGAGCATTCCGATTTCAGTTCCAAAGCGATTCGCCCAATGAGTCCTTGATATTTAGTCGTTTTCAGCCAATTTTCTGGATTTTTGAAAATTTCACTTTTTTGTGAAAATATCCACTAAATGAGGGAATAATATGTGTGAGGGTACCCCAGGAGAGTTCCAAATGTGTGTGGGTAGCATATAAATCCCACGGGGATAAAATTGAAAAAAGTTGAAAAAATTTTTTTTTTCGACTTAGTCATTTTTCCGGCGTTTATCAGACTTTCAGATAGGGGAAATGTCAGTGAGCATTCCGATTTCAGTTCCAGAGCGATTCGCCCAATGAGTCCTTGATATTTAGACGTTTTCAGCCAATTTTCTGGATTTTTGAAAATTTCACTTTTTTGTGAAAATATTCACTAAATGAGGGAATAATATGTGTAAGGGTACGCCAGGAGAGTTCCAAATGTGTGTGGGTAGAATATATATCCCACGGGGGTAAAATTGAAAAGAGTTGAAAAATTTTTTTTTTGGGACTTAGTCATTTTTCCTGCGTTTATCAGTCTTTCAGATAGGGGAAATGTCAGTGAGCATTCCGATTTCAGTTCCAGAGCGATTCGCCCAATGAGTCCTTGATATTTAGTCGTTTTCAGCCAATTTTGTGGATTTTTGAAAATTTAACTTTTTTGTGAAAATATCCACTAAATGAGAGAATAATATGTGTGAGGGTACCCCAGGAGAGTTCCAAATGTGTGTGGGTAGAATTTATATCCCACGGGGGTAAAATTGAAAAAAGTTGAAAAATTTTTTTTTTTGGACTTAGCAATTTTTCTAGCGTTTATCAGACTTTCAGATAGGGGAAATGTCACTGAGCGTTCCGATTTCAGTTCCAGAGCGATTCGCTCAATAAGACCCTGATATTTAGTCGTTTTCAGCCAATTTTGTGGATTTTTGAAAATTTCACTTTTTTGTGAAAATATCCACTAAATGAGAGAATAATTTGTGTGAGGGTACCCCAGGAGAGTTCCAAATGTGTGTGGGTAGAATATATATCCCACGGGGTAAAATTTAAAAAAGTTTAAAAAAAATTTTTCTTGGACTTAGTCATTTTACCGGCGTTTATCAGACTTTCAGATAGGGGAAATGTGAGTGAGCGTTCCGATTTCAGTTCCAGAGCGATTCGCCCAATGAGTCCTTGATATTTAGTCATTTTCAGCCAATTTTGTCGATTTTTGAAAATATCACTTTTTTGTGAAAATATCCACTAAATGAGAGAATAATATGTGTGAGGGTACCCCAGGAGAGTTCCAAATGTGTGTGGGTAGAATATATATCCCACGGGGTAAAATTTAAAAAAGTTTAAAAAATTTTTTTCTTGGACTTAGTCATTTTACCGGCGTTTATCAGACTTTCAGATAGGGGAAATCTGAGTGAGCATTCCGATTTCAGTTCCAAAGCGATTCGCCCAATGAGTCCTTGATATTTAGTCGTTTTCAGCCAATTTTCTGGATTTTTGAAAATTTCACTTTTTTGTGAAAATATCCACTAAATGAGGGAATAATATGTGTGAGGGTACCCCAGGAGAGTTCCAAATGTGTGTGGGTAGCATATAAATCCCACGGGGATAAAATTGAAAAAAGTTGAAAAAAATTTTTTTTTCGACTTAGTCATTTTTCCGGCGTTTATCAGACTTTCAGATAGGGGAAATGTCAGTGAGCATTCCGATTTCAGTTCCAGAGCGATTCGCCCAATGAGTCCTTGATATTTAGACGTTTTCAGCCAATTTTCTGGATTTTTGAAAATTTCACTTTTTTGTGAAAATATTCACTAAATGAGGGAATAATATGTGTAAGGGTACGCCAGGAGAGTTCCAAATGTGTGTGGGTAGAATATATATCCCACGGGGGTAAAATTGAAAAGAGTTGAAAAATTTTTTTTTTGGGAGTTAGTCATTTTTCCTGCGTTTATCAGACTTTCAGATAGGGGAAATGTCAGTGAGCATTCCGATTTCAGTTCCAGAGCGATTCGCCCAATGAGTCCTTGATATTTAGTCGTTTTCAGCCAATTTTGTGGATTTTTGAAAATTTAACTTTTTTGTGAAAATATCCACTAAATGAGAGAATAATATGTGTGAGGGTACCCCAGGAGAGTTCCAAATGTGTGTGGGTAGAATTTATATCCCACGGGGGTAAAATTGAAAAAAGTTGAAAAATTTTTTTTTTTGGACTTAGCAATTTTTCTAGCGTTTATCAGACTTTCAGATAGGGGAAATGTCACTGAGCGTTCCGATTTCAGTTCCAGAGCGATTCGCTCAATAAGACCCTGATATTTAGTCGTTTTCAGCCAATTTTGTGGATTTTTGAAAATTTCACTTTTTTGTGAAAATATCCACTAAATGAGAGAATAATTTGTGTGAGGGTACCCCAGGAGAGTTCCAAATGTGTGTGGGTAGAATATATATCCCACGGGGTAAAATTTAAAAAAGTTTAAAAAAAATTTTTCTTGGACTTAGTCATTTTACCGGCGTTTATCACACTTTCAGATAGGGGAAATGTGAGTGAGCGTTCCGATTTCAGTTCCAGAGCGATTCGCCCAATGAGTCCTTGATATTTAGTCATTTTCAGCCAATTTTGTCGATTTTTGAAAATATCACTTTTTTGTGAAAATATCCACTAAATGAGAGAATAATATGTGTGAGGGTACCCCAGGAGAGTTCCAAATGTGTGTGGGTAGAATATATATCCCACGGGGTAAAATTTAAAAAAGTTTAAAAAAATTTTTTCTTGGACTTAGTCATTTTACCGGCGTTTATCAGACTTTCAGATAGGGGAAATCTGAGTGAGCATTCCGATTTCAGTTCCAAAGTGATTCGCCCAAAGAGTCCTTGATATTTAGTCGTTTTCAGCCAATTTTCTGGATTTTTGAAAATTTCACTTTTTTGTGAAAATATCCACTAAATGAGGGAATAATATGTGTGAGGGTACCCCAGGAGAGTTCCAAATGTGTGTGGGTAGAATATATATCCCACGGGGGTAAAATTGAAAAAAGTTGAAAAATTTTTTTTTTGGGACTTAGTCATTTTTCCTGCGTTTATCAGACTTTCAGATAGGGGAAATGTCAGTGAGCGTTCCGATTTCAGTTCCAGAGCGATTCGCCCAATGAGTCCTTGATATTTAGTCGTTTTCAGCCAATTTTGTGGATTTTTGAAAATTTAACTTTTTTGTGAAAATATCCACTAAATGAGAGAATAATATGTGTGAGGGTACCCCAGGAGAGTTCCAAATGTGTGTGGGTAGAATATATATCCCACGGGGGTAAAATTGAAAAAAGTTGAAAAAATTTTTTTTTTGGACTTAGCAATTTTTCTAGCGTTTATCAGACTTTCAGATAGGGGAAATGTCACTGAGCGTTCCGATTTCAGTTCCAGAGCGATTCGCCCCATGAGTCCTTGATATTTAGTCGTTTTCAGCCAATTTTCTGGATTTTTGAAAATTTCACTTTTTTGTGAAAATATCCACTAAATGAGGGAATAATATGTGTGAGGGTAGCCCAGGAGAGTTCCAAATGTGTGCGGGTACAATATATATCCCACGGGGTAAAATTTAAAAAAGTTGAAAAATTTTTTTTTTTGGACTTAGTCATTTTTCCGGCGTTTATCAGACTTTCAGACAGGGGAAATCTGAGTGAGCGTTCCGATTTCAGTTCCAGAGCGATTCGCCCAATGAGTCCTTGATATTTAGTCGTTTTCAGCCAATTTTCTGGATTTTTGAAAATTTCACTTTTTTGTAATAATATACACTAAATGAGAGAATAATATGTGTGAGAGTACCCCAGGAGAGTTCCAAATGTGTGTGGGTAGAATATATATCCCACGGGGGTAAAATTGAAAAAAGTTGAAAAATTTTTTTTTTGGGACTTAGTCATTTTTCCTGCGTTTATCAGACTTTCAGGTAGGGGAAATGTCAGTGAGCGTTCCGATTTCAGTTCCAGAGCGATTCGCCCAATGAGTCCTTGATATTTAGTCGTTTTCAGCCAATTTTGTGGATTTTTGAAAATTTAACTTTTTTGTGAAAATATCCACTAAATGAGAGAATAATATGTGTGAGGGTACCCCAGGAGAGTTCCAAATGTGTGTGGGTAGAATATAAATCCCACGGGGATAAAATTGAAAAAAGTTAAAAAAAATTTTTTTTTCGACTTAGTCATTTTTCCGGCGTTTATCAGACTTTCAGATAAGGGAAATGTCAGTGAGCATTCCGATTTCAGTTCCAGAGCGATTCGCCCAATGAGTACTTGATATTTAGTCGTTTTCAGCCAATTTTCTGGATTTTTGAAAATTTCACTTTTTTGTGAAAATATCCACTAAATGAGGGAATAATATGTGTGAGGGTACCCCAGGAGAGTTCCAAATGTGTGTGGGTAGAATATATATCCCACGGGGGTAAAATTGAAAAAAGTTGAAAAAATTTTTTTTTTGGACTTAGCAATTTTTCTAGCGTTTATCAGACTTTCAGATAGGGGAAATGTCACTGAGCGTTCCGATTTCAGTTCCAGAGCGATTCGCTCAATAATTCCCTGATATTTAGTCGTTTTCAGCCAATTTTGTGGATTTTTGAAAATTTCACTTTTTTGTGAAAATATCCACTAAATGAGAGAATAATTTGTGTGAGGGTACCCCAGGAGAGTTCCAAATGTGTGTGGGTAGAATATATATCCCACGGGGTAAAATTTAAAAAAGTTTAAAAAAAATTTTTCTTGGACTTAGTCATTTTACCGGCGTTTATCAGACTTTCAGATAGGGGAAATCTGAGTGAGCATTCCGATTTCAGTTCCAAAGCGATTCGCCCAATGAGTCCTTGATATTTAGTCGTTTTCAGACAATTTTCTGGATTTTTGAAAATTTCACTTTTTTGTGAAAATATCCACTAAATGAGGGAATAATATGTGTGAGGGTACCCCAGGAGAGTTCCAAATGTGTGTGGGTAGAATATAAATCCCACGGGGATAAAATTGAAAAAAGTTGAAAAAAAATTTTTTTTGGACTTAGTCATTTTTCCGGCGTTTATCAGACTTTCAGAGAGGGGAAATGTGAGTGAGCGTTCCGATTTCAGTTCCAGAGCGATTCGCCCAATGAGTCCTTGATATTTAGTCGTTTTCAGCCAATTTTCTGGATTTTTGAAAATTTCACTTTTTTGTGAAAATATCCACTAAATGAGGGAATAATATGTGTGAGGGTACCCCAGGAGAGTTCCAAATGTGTGTGGGTAGAATATATATCCCACGGGGGTAAAATTGAAAAAAGTTGAAAAAATTTTTTTTTTGGACTTAGCAATTTTTCTAGCGTTTATCAGACTTTCAGATAGGGGAAATGTCACTGAGCGTTCCGATTTCAGTTCCAGAGCGATTCGCTCAATAAGTCCCTGATATTTAGTCGTTTTCAGCCAATTTTGTGGATTTTTGAAAATTTCACTTTTTTGTGAAAATATCCACTAAATGAGAGAATAATTTGTGTGAGGGTACCCCAGGAGAGTTCCAAATGTGTGTGGGTAGAATATATATCCCACGGGGTAAAATTTAAAAAAGTTTAAAAATTTTTTTTTTGGACTTATTCATTTTTCCGGCGTTTATCAGACTTTCAGACAGGGGAAATCTGAGTGAGCGTTCCGATTTCAGTTCCAGAGCGATTCGCCCAATGAGTCCTTGATATTTAGTCGTTTTCAGCCAATTTTCTGGATTTTTGAAAATTTCACTTTTTTGTAATAATATACACTAAATGAGAGAATAATATGTGTGAGAGTACCCCAGGAGAGTTCCAAATGTGTGTGGGTAGAATATATATCCCACGGGGGTAAAATTGAAAAAAGTTGAAAAATTTTTTTTTTGGGACTTAGTCATTTTTCCTGCGTTTATCAGACTTTCAGATAGGGGAAATGTCACTGAGCGTTCCGATTTCAGTTCCAGAGCGATTCGCCCAATGAGTCCTTGATATTTAGTCGTTTTCAGCCAATTTTGTGGATTTTTGAAAATTTAACTTTTTTGTGAAAATATCCACTAAATGAGAGAATAATATGTGTGAGGGTACCCCAGGAGAGTTCCAAATGTGTGTGGGTAGAATATATATCCCACGGGGGTAAAATTGAAAAAAGTTGAAAAAATTTTTTTTTGGACTTAGCAATTTTTCTAGCGTTTATCAGACTTTCAGATAGGGGAAATGTCACTGAGCGTTCCGATTTCAGTTCCAGAGCGATTCGCTCAATAATTCCCTGATATTTAGTCGTTTTCAGCCAATTTTGTGGATTTTTGAAAATTTCACTTTTTTGTGAAAATATCCACTAAATGAGAGAATAATTTGTGTGAGGGTACCCCAGGAGAGTTCCAAATGTGTGTGGGTAGAATATATATCCCACGGGGTAAAATTTAAAAAAGTTTAAAAAAAATTTTTCTTGGACTTAGTCATTTTACCGGCGTTTATCAGACTTTCAGATAGGGGAAATCTGAGTGAGCATTCCGATTTCAGTTCCAAAGCGATTCGCCCAATGAGTCCTTGATATTTAGTCGTTTTCAGACAATTTTCTGGATTTTTGAAAATTTCACTTTTTTGTGAAAATATCCACTAAATGAGGGAATAATATGTGTGAGGGTACCCCAGGAGAGTTCCAAATGTGTGTGGGTAGAATATAAATCCCACGGGGATAAAATTGAAAAAAGTTGAAAAAAAATTTTTTTTGGACTTAGTCATTTTTCCGGCGTTTATCAGACTTTCAGAGAGGGGAAATGTGAGTGAGCGTTCCGATTTCAGTTCCAGAGCGATTCGCCCAATGAGTCCTTGATATTTAGTCGTTTTCAGCCAATTTTCTGGATTTTTGAAAATTTCACTTTTTTGTGAAAATATCCACTAAATGAGGGAATAATATGTGTGAGGGTACCCCAGGAGAGTTCCAAATGTGTGTGGGTAGAATATATATCTCACGGGGATAAAATTGAAAAAAGTTGAAAAAATTTTTTTTTTGGACTTAGTAATTTTTCCGGCGTCTATCAGACTTTCAGATAGGGGAAATGTCACTGAGCGTTCTGATTTCAGTTCCAGAGCGATTCGCTCAATGAGTCCTTGATATTTAGTCGTTTTCAGCCAATTTTCTGGAATTTTGAAAATTTCACTTTTTTGTGAAAATATCCACTAAATGAGAGAATAATATGTGTGAGGGTACCCCAGGAGAGTTCCAAATGTGTGTGGGTAGAATATATATCCCACGGGGGTAAAATTGAAAAAAGTTGAAAAAATTTTTTTTTGGACTTAGTCATTTTTCCTTCGTTTATCAGGCTTTCAGATAGGGGAAATGTGAGTGAGCGTTCCGATTTCAGTTCCAGAGCGATTCGCCCAATGAGTCCTTGATATTTAGTCGTTTTCAGCCAATTTTCTGGATTTTTGAAAATTTAACTTTTTTGTGAAAATATCCACTAAATGAGGGAATAATATGTGTGAGGGTACCCCAGGAGAGTTCCAAATGTGTGTGGGTAGAATATAAATCCCACGGGGATAAAATTGAAAAAAGTTGAAAAAAATTTTTTTTTGGACTTAGTAATTTTTCCGGCGTTTATCAGACTTTCAGATAGGGGAAATGTGAGTGAGCGTTCCGATTTCAGTTCCAGAGCGATTCGCCCCATGAGTCCTTGATATTTAGTCGTTTTCAGCCAATTTTCTGGATTTTTGAAAATTTCACTTTTTTGTGAAAATATCCACTAAATGAGGGAATAATATGTGTGAGGGTACCCCAGGAGAGTTCCAAATGTGTGCGGGTACAATATATATCCCACGGGGTAAAATGTAAAAAATTTGAAAAATTTTTTTTTTTGGACTTAGTCATTTTTCCGACGTTTATCAGACTTTCAGACAGGGGAAATCTGAGTGAGCGTTCCGATTTCAGTTCCAGAGCGATTCGCCCAATGAGTCCTTGATATTTAGTCGTTTTCAGCCAATTTTCTGGATTTTTGAAAATTTCACTTTTTTGTAATAATATACACTAAATGAGAGAATAATATGTGTGAGAGTACCCCAGGAGAGTTCCAAATGTGTGTGGGTAGAATATATATCCCACGGGGGTAAAATTGAAAAAAGTTGAAAAATTTTTTTTTTGGGACTTAGTCATTTTTCCTGCGTTTATCAGACTTTCAGATAGGGGAAATGTCAGTGAGCGTTCCGATTTCAGTTCCAGAGCGATTCGCCCAATGAGTCCTTGATATTTAGTCATTTTCAGCCAATTTTGTGGATTTTTGAAAATTTAACTTTTTTGTGAAAATATCCACTAAATGAGAGAATAATATGTGTGAGGGTACCCCAGGAGAGTTCCAAATGTGTGTGGGTAGAATATAAATCCCACGGGGATAAAATTGAAAAAAGTTGAAAAAAATTTTTTTTTCGACTTAGTCATTTTTCCGGCGTTTATCAGACTTTCAGATAGGGGAAATGTCAGTGAGCATTCCGATTTCAGTTCCAGAGCGATTCGCCCAATGAGTCCTTGATATTTAGTCGTTTTCAGCCAATTTTCTGGATTTTTGAAAATTTCACTTTTTTGTGAAAATATCCACTAAATGAGGGAATAATATGTGTGAGGGTACCCCAGGAGAGTTCCAAATGTGTGTGGGTAGAATATATATCCCACGGGGGTAAAATTGAAAAAAGTTGAAAAAATTTTTTTTTTGGACTTAGCAATTTTTCTAGCGTTTATCAGACTTTCAGATAGGGGAAATGTCACTGAGCGTTCCGATTTCAGTTCCAGAGCGATTCGCTCAATAAGTCCCTGATATTTAGTCGTTTTCAGCCAATTTTGTGGATTTTTGAAAATTTCACTTTTTTGTGAAAATATCCACTAAATGAGAGAATAATTTGTGTGAGGGTACCCCAGGAGAGTTCCAAATGTGTGTGGGTAGAATATATATCCCACGGGGTAAAATTTAAAAAAGTTTAAAAAAAATTTTTCTTGGACTTAGTCATTTTACCGGCGTTTATCAGACTTTCAGATAGGGGAAATGTGAGTGAGCGTTCCGATTTCAGTTCCAGAGCGATTCGCCCAATGAGTCCTTGATATTTAGTCGTTTTCAGCCAATTTTCTGGATTTTTGAAAATTTCACTTTTTTGTGAAAATATCCACTAAATGAGGGAATAATATGTGTGAGGGTACCCCAGGAGAGTTCCAAATGTGTGTGGGTAGAATATAAACCCCACGGGGATAAAATTGAAAAAAGTTGAAAAAAAATTTTTTTTCGACTTAGTCATTTTTCCGGCGTTTATCAGACTTTCAGATAGGGGAAATGTCAGTGAGCATTCCGATTTCAGTTCCAGAGCGATTCGCCCAATGAGTCCTTGATATTTAGTCGTTTTCAGCCAATTTTCTGGATTTTTGAAAATTTCACTTTTTTGTGAAAATATCCACTAAATGAGGGAATAATATGTGTGAGGGTACCCCAGGAGAGTTCCAAATGTGTGTGGGTAGAATATATATCCCACGGGGGTAAAATTGAAAAAAGTTGAAAATTTTTTTTTTTGGGACTTAGTCATTTTTCCTGCGTTTATCAGACTTTCAGATAGGGGAAATGTCAGTGAGCGTTCCGATTTCAGTTCCAGAGCGATTCGCCCAATGAGTCCTTGATATTTAGTCGTTTTCAGCCAATTTTGTGGATTTTTGAAAATTTAACTTTTTTGTGAAAATATCCACTAAATGAGAGAATAATTTGTGTGAGGGTACCCCAGGAGAGTTCCAAATGTGTGTGGGTAGAATATATATCCCACGGGGTAAAATTTAAAAAAGTTTAAAAAATTTTTTTCTTGGACTTAGTCATTTTACCGGCGTTTATCATACTTTCAGATAGGGGAAATGTGAGTGAGCGTTCCGATTTCAGTTCCAGAGCGATTCGCCCAATGAGTCCTTGATATTTAGTCGTTTTCAGCCAATTTTCTGGATTTTTGAAAATTTCACTTTTTTGTGAAAATATCCACTAAATGAGGGAATAATATGTGTGAGGGTACCCCAGGAGAGTTCCAAATGTGTGTGGGTAGAATATAAACCCCACGGGGATAAAATTGAAAAAGGTTGAAAAAAAATTTTTTTTCGACTTAGTAATTTTTCCGGCGTTTATCAGACTTTCAGATAGGGGAAATGTCAGTGAGCATTCCGATTTCAGTTCCAGAGCGATTCGCCCAATGAGTCCTTGATATTTAGTCGTTTTCAGCCAATTTTCTGGATTTTTGAAAATTTCACTTTTTTGTGAAAATATCCACTAAATGAGGGAATAATATGTGTGAGGGTACCCCAGGAGAGTTCCAAATGTGTGTGGGTAGAATATATATCCCACGGGGGTAAAATTGAAAAAAGTTTAAAAATTTTTTTTTTGGGACTTAGTCATTTTTCCTGCGTTTATCAGACTTTCAGATAGGGGAAATGTCAGTGAGCGTTCCGATTTCAGTTCCAGAGCGATTCGCCCAATGAGTCCTTGATATTTAGTCGTTTTCAGCCAATTTTGTGGATTTTTGAAAATTTAACTTTTTTGTGAAAATATCCACTAAATGAGAGAATAATATGTGTGAGGGTACCCCAGGAGAGTTCCAAATGTGTGTGGGTAGAATATATATCCCACGGGGGTAAAATTGAAAAAAGTTGAAAAAATTTTTTTTTTGGACTTAGCAATTTTTCTAGCGTTTATCAGACTTTCAGATAGGGGAAATGTCACTGAGCGTTCCGATTATAGTTCCAGAGCGATTCGCTCAATAAGTCCCTGATATTTAGTCGTTTTCAGCCAATTTTGTGGATTTTTGAAAATTTCACTTTTTTGTGAAAATATCCACTAAATGAGAGAATAATTTGTGTGAGGGTACCCCAGGAGAGTTCCAAATGTGTGTGGGTAGAATATAAATCCCACGGGGATAAAATTGAAAAAAGTTGAAAAAAATTTTTTTTTGGACTTAGTAATTTTTCCGGCGTTTATCAGACTTTCAGATAGGGGAAATGTGAGTGAGCGTTCCGATTTCAGTTCCAGAGCGATTCGCCCCATGAGTCCTTGATATTTAGTCGTTTTCAGCCAATTTTCTGGATTTTTGAAAATTTCACTTTTTTGTGAAAATATCCACTAAATGAGGGAATAATATGTGTGAGGGTACCCCAGGAGAGTTCCAAATGTGTGCGGGTACAATATATATCCCACGGGGTAAAATGTAAAAAATTTGAAAAATTTTTTTTTTTGGACTTAGTCATTTTTCCGACGTTTATCAGACTTTCAGACAGGGGAAATCTGAGTGAGCGTTCCGATTTCAGTTCCAGAGCGATTCGCCCAATGAGTCCTTGATATTTAGTCGTTTTCAGCCAATTTTCTGGATTTTTGAAAATTTCACTTTTTTGTAATAATATACACTAAATGAGAGAATAATATGTGTGAGAGTACCCCAGGAGAGTTCCAAATGTGTGTGGGTAGAATATATATCCCACGGGGGTAAAATTGAAAAAAGTTGAAAAATTTTTTTTTTGGGACTTAGTCATTTTTCCTGCGTTTATCAGACTTTCAGATAGGGGAAATGTCAGTGAGCGTTCCGATTTCAGTTCCAGAGCGATTCGCCCAATGAGTCCTTGATATTTAGTCATTTTCAGCCAATTTTGTGGATTTTTGAAAATTTAACTTTTTTGTGAAAATATCCACTAAATGAGAGAATAATATGTGTGAGGGTACCCCAGGAGAGTTCCAAATGTGTGTGGGTAGAATATAAATCCCACGGGGATAAAATTGAAAAAAGTTGAAAAAATTTTTTTTTTCGACTTAGTCATTTTTCCGGCGTTTATCAGACTTTCAGATAGGGGAAATGTCAGTGAGCATTCCGATTTCAGTTCCAGAGCGATTCGCCCAATGAGTCCTTGATATTTAGTCGTTTTCAGCCAATTTTCTGGATTTTTGAAAATTTCACTTTTTTGTGAAAATATCCACTAAATGAGGGAATAATATGTGTGAGGGTACCCCAGGAGAGTTCCAAATGTGTGTGGGTAGAATATATATCCCACGGGGGTAAAATTGAAAAAAGTTGAAAAAATTTTTTTTTTGGACTTAGCAATTTTTCTAGCGTTTATCAGACTTTCAGATAGGGGAAATGTCACTGAGCGTTCCGATTTCAGTTCCAGAGCGATTCGCTCAATAAGTCCCTGATATTTAGTCGTTTTCAGCCAATTTTGTGGATTTTTGAAAATTTCACTTTTTTGTGAAAATATCCACTAAATGAGAGAATAATTTGTGTGAGGGTACCCCAGGAGAGTTCCAAATGTGTGTGGGTAGAATATATATCCCACGGGGTAAAATTTAAAAAAGTTTAAAAAAAATTTTTCTTGGACTTAGTCATTTTACCGGCGTTTATCAGACTTTCAGATAGGGGAAATGTGAGTGAGCGTTCCGATTTCAGTTCCAGAGCGATTCGCCCAATGAGTCCTTGATATTTAGTCGTTTTCAGCCAATTTTCTGGATTTTTGAAAATTTCACTTTTTTGTGAAAATATCCACTAAATGAGGGAATAATATGTGTGAGGGTACCCCAGGAGAGTTCCAAATGTGTGTGGGTAGAATATAAACCCCACGGGGATAAAATTGAAAAAAGTTGAAAAAAAATTTTTTTTCGACTTAGTCATTTTTCCGGCGTTTATCAGACTTTCAGATAGGGGAATTGTCAGTGAGCATTCCGATTTCAGTTCCAGAGCGATTCGCCCAATGAGTCCTTGATATTTAGTCGTTTTCAGCCAATTTTCTGGATTTTTGAAAATTTCACTTTTTTGTGAAAATATCCACTAAATGAGGGAATAATATGTGTGAGGGTACCCCAGGAGAGTTCCAAATGTGTGTGGGTAGAATATATATCCCACGGGGGTAAAATTGAAAAAAGTTGAAAATTTTTTTTTTTGGGACTTAGTCATTTTTCCTGCGTTTATCAGACTTTCAGATAGGGGAAATGTCAGTGAGCGTTCCGATTTCAGTTCCAGAGCGATTCGCCCAATGAGTCCTTGATATTTAGTCGTTTTCAGCCAATTTTGTGGATTTTTGAAAATTTAACTTTTTTGTGAAAATATCCACTAAATGAGAGAATAATTTGTGTGAGGGTACCCCAGGAGAGTTCCAAATGTGTGTGGGTAGAATATATATCCCACGGGGTAAAATTTAAAAAAGTTTAAAAAAATTTTTTCTTGGACTTAGTCATTTTACCGGCGTTTATCATACTTTCAGATAGGGGAAATGTGAGTGAGCGTTCCGATTTCAGTTCCAGAGCGATTCGCCCAATGAGTCCTTGATATTTAGTCGTTTTCAGCCAATTTTCTGGATTTTTGAAAATTTCACTTTTTTGTGAAAATATCCACTAAATGAGGGAATAATATGTGTGAGGGTACCCCAGGAGAGTTCCAAATGTGTGTGGGTAGAATATAAACCCCACGGGGATAAAATTGAAAAAAGTTGAAAAAAAATTTTTTTTCGACTTAGTAATTTTTCCGGCGTTTATCAGACTTTCAGATAGGGGAAATGTCAGTGAGCATTCCGATTTCAGTTCCAGAGCGATTCGCCCAATGAGTCCTTGATATTTAGTCGTTTTCAGCCAATTTTCTGGATTTTTGAAAATTTCACTTTTTTGTGAAAATATCCACTAAATGAGGGAATAATATGTGTGAGGGTACCCCAGGAGAGTTCCAAATGTGTGTGGGTAGAATATATATCCCACGGGGGTAAAATTGAAAAAAGTTTAAAAATTTTTTTTTTGGGACTTAGTCATTTTTCCTGCGTTTATCAGACTTTCAGATAGGGGAAATGTCAGTGAGCGTTCCGATTTCAGTTCCAGAGCGATTCGCCCAATGAGTCCTTGATATTTAGTCGTTTTCAGCCAATTTTGTGGATTTTTGAAAATTTAACTTTTTTGTGAAAATATCCACTAAATGAGAGAATAATATGTGTGAGGGTACCCCAGGAGAGTTCCAAATGTGTGTGGGTAGAATATATATCCCACGGGGGTAAAATTGAAAAAAGTTGAAAAAATTTTTTTTTTGGACTTAGCAATTTTTCTAGCGTTTATCAGACTTTCAGATAGGGGAAATGTCACTGAGCGTTCCGATTATAGTTCCAGAGCGATTCGCTCAATAAGTCCCTGATATTTAGTCGTTTTCAGCCAATTTTGTGGATTTTTGAAAATTTCACTTTTTTGTGAAAATATCCACTAAATGAGAGAATAATTTGTGTGAGGGTACCCCAGGAGAGTTCCAAATGTGTGTGGGTAGAATATATATCCCACGGGGTAAAATTTAAAAAAGTTTAAAAAAAATTTTTCTTGGACTTAGTCATTTTACCGGCGTTTATCAGACTTTCAGATAGGGGAAATGTGAGTGAGCGTTCCGATTTCAGTTCTAGAGCGATTCGCCCGATGAGTCCTTGATATTTACTCATTTTCAGCCAATTTTGTCGATTTTTGAAAATATCACTTTTTTGTGAAAATATCCACTAAATGAGAGAATAATATGTGTGAGGGTACCCCAGGAGAGTTCCAAATGTGTGTGGGTAGAATATATATCCCACGGGGTAAAATTTAAAAAAGTTTAAAAAAATTTTTTCTTGGACTTAGTCATTTTACCGGCGTTTATCAGACTTTCAGATAGGGGAAATCTGAGTGAGCATTCCGATTTCAGTTCCAAAGCGATTCGCCCAATGAGTCCTTGATATTTAGTCGTTTTCAGCCAATTTTCTGGATTTTTGAAAATTTCACTTTTTTGTGAAAATATCCACTAAATGAGGGAATAATATGTGTGAGGGTACCCCAGGAGAGTTCCAAATGTGTGTGGGTAGAATATAAATCCCACGGGGATAAAATTGAAAAAAGTTGAAAAAAAATTTTTTTTGGACTTAGTCATTTTTCCGGCGTTTATCAGACTTTCAGAGAGGGGAAATGTGAGTGAGCGTTCCGATTTCAGTTCCAGAGCGATTCGCCCAATGAGTCCTTGATATTTAGTCGTTTTCAGCCAATTTTCTGGATTTTTGAAAATTTCACTTTTTTGTGAAAATATCCACTAAATGAGGGAATAATATGTGTGAGGGTACCCCAGGAGAGTTCCAAATGTGTGTGGGTAGAATATATATCTCACGGGGATAAAATTGAAAAAAGTTGAAAAAATTTTTTTTTTGGACTTATTAATTTTTCCGGCGTTTATCAGACTTTCAGATAGGGGAAATGTCACTGAGCGTTCTGATTTCAGTTCCAGAGCGATTCGCTCAATGAGTCCTTGATATTTAGTCGTTTTCAGCCAATTTTCTGGAATTTTGAAAATTTCAATTTTGTGAAAATATCCACTAAATTAGAGAATAATATGTGTGAGGGTACCACAGGAGAGTTCCAAATGTGTGTGGGTAGAATATATATCCCACGGGGGTAAAATTGAAAAAAGTTGAAAAAATTTTTTTTTGGACTTAGTCATTTTTCCTTCGTTTATCAGGCTTTCAGATAGGGGAAATGTGAGTGAGCGTTCCGATTTCAGTTCCAGAGCGATTCGCCCAATGAGTCCTTGATATTTAGTCGTTTTCAGCCAATTTTCTGGATTTTTGAAAATTTAACTTTTTTGTGAAAATATCCACTAAATGAGGGAATAATATGTGTGAGGGTACCCCAGGAGAGTTCCAAATGTGTGTGGGTAGAATATAAATCCCACGGGGATAAAATTGAAAAAAGTTGAAAAAAATTTTTTTTTGGACTTAGTAATTTTTCCGGCGTTTATCAGACTTTCAGATAGGGGAAATGTGAGTGAGCGTTCCGATTTCAGTTCCAGAGCGATTCGCCCCATGAGTCCTTGATATGATATTTAGTCGTTTTCAGCCAATTTTCTGGATTTTTGAAAATTTCACTTTTTTGTGAAAATATCCACTAAATGAGGGAATAATATGTGTGAGGGTACCCCAGGAGAGTTCCAAATGTGTGCGGGTACAATATATATCCCACGGGGTAAAATTTAAAAAAGTTGAAAAATTTTTTTTTTTGGACTTAGTCATTTTTCCGGCGTTTATCAGACTTTCAGACAGGGGAAATCTGAGTGAGCGTTCCGATTTCAGTTCCAGAGCGATTCGCCCAATGAGTCCTTGATATTTAGTCGTTTTCAGCCAATTTTCTGGATTTTTGAAAATTTCACTTTTTTGTGAAAATATCCACTAAATGAGGGAATAATATCTGTGAGGGTACCCCAGGAGAGTTCCAAATGTGTGTGGGTAGAATATAAACCAAATGGGGATAAAATTGAAAAAAGTTGAAAAAATTTTTTTTTTCGACTTAGTCATTTTTCCGGCGTTTATCAGACTTTCAGATAGGGGAAATGTCAGTGAGCATTCCGATTTCAGTTCCAGAGCGATTCGCCCAATGAGTCCTTGATATTTAGTCGTTTTCAGCCAATTTTCTGGATTTTTGAAAATTTCACTTTTTTGTGAAAATATCCACTAAATGAGGGAATAATATGTGTGAGGGTACCCCAGGAGAGTTCCAAATGTGTGTGGGTAGAATATATATCCCACGGGGGTAAAATTGAAAAAAGTTTAAAAATTTTTTTTTTTGGGACTTAGTCATTTTTCCTGCGTTTATCAGACTTTCAGATAGGGGAAATGTCAGTGAGCGTTCCGATTTCAGTTCCAGAGCGATTCGCCCAATGAGTCCTTGATATTTAGTCGTTTTCAGCCAATTTTGTGGATTTTTGAAAATTTAACTTTTTTGTGAAAATATCCACTAAATGAGAGAATAATATGTGTGAGGGTACCCCAGGAGAGTTCCAAATGTGTGTGGGTAGAATATATATCCCACGGGGGTAAAATTGAAAAAAGTTGAAAAAATTTTTTTTTTGGACTTAGCAATTTTTCTAGCGTTTATCAGACTTTCAGATAGGGGAAATGTCACTGAGCGTTCCGATTATAGTTCCAGAGCGATTCGCTCAATAAGTCCCTGATATTTAGTCGTTTTCAGCCAATTTTGTGGATTTTTGAAAATTTCACTTTTTTGTGAAAATATCCACTAAATGAGAGAATAATTTGTGTGAGGGTACCCCAGGAGAGTTCCAAATGTGTGTGGGTAGAATATATATCCCACGGGGTAAAATTTAAAAAAGTTTAAAAAAAAATTTTCTTGGACTTAGTCATTTTACCGGCGTTTATCATACTTTCAGATAGGGGAAATGTGAGTGAGCGTTCCGATTTCAGTTCTAGAGCGATTCGCCCGATGAGTCCTTGATATTTACTCATTTTCAGCCAATTTTGTCGATTTTTGAAAATATCACTTTTTTGTGAAAATATCCACTAAATGAGAGAATAATATGTGTGAGGGTACCCCAGGAGAGTTCCAAATGTGTGTGGGTAGAATATATATCCCACGGGGTAAAATTTAAAAAAGTTTAAAAAAAATTTTTCTTGGACTTAGTCATTTTACCGGCGTTTATCAGACTTTCAGATAGGGGAAATCTGAGTGAGCATTCCGATTTCAGTTCCAAAGCGATTCGCCCAATGAGTCCTTGATATTTAGTCGTTTTCAGCCAATTTTCTGGATTTTTGAAAATTTCACTTTTTTGTGAAAATATCCACTAAATGAGGGAATAATATGTGTGAGGGTACCCCAGTAGAGTTCCAAATGTGTGTGGGTAGAATATAAATCCCACGGGGATAAAATTGAAAAAAGTTGAAAAAAAATTTTTTTTGGACTTGGTCATTTTTCCGGCGTTTATCAGACTTTCAGATAGGGGAAATCTGAGTGAGCGTTCCGATTTCAGTTCCAGAGCGATTCGCCCAATGAGTCCTTGATATTTAGTCGTTTTCAGCCAATTTTCTGGATTTTTGAAAATTTAACTTTTTTGTGAAAATATCCACTAAATGAGGGAATAATATGTGTGAGGGTACCCCAGGAGAGTTCCAAATGTGTGTGGGTAGAATATAAATCCCACGGGGATAAAATTGAAAAAAGTTGAAAAAAATTTTTTTTTGGACTTAGTAATTTTTCCGGCGTTTATCAGACTTTCAGATAGGGGAAATGTGAGTGAGCGTTCCGATTTCAGTTCCAGAGCGATTCGCCCCATGAGTCCTTGATATTTAGTCGTTTTCAGCCAATTTTCTGGATTTTTGAAAATTTCACTTTTTTGTGAAAATATCCACTAAATGAGGGAATAATATGTGTGAGGGTACCCCAGGAGAGTTCCAAATGTGTGCGGGTACAATATATATCCCACGGGGTAAAATGTAAAAAATTTGAAAAATTTTTTTTTTTGGACTTAGTCATTTTTCCGACGTTTATCAGACTTTCAGACAGGGGAAATCTGAGTGAGCGTTCCGATTTCAGTTCCAGAGCGATTCGCCCAATGAGTCCTTGATATTTAGTCGTTTTCAGCCAATTTTCTGGATTTTTGAAAATTTCACTTTTTTGTAATAATATACACTAAATGAGAGAATAATATGTGTGAGAGTACCCCAGGAGAGTTCCAAATGTGTGTGGGTAGAATATATATCCCACGGGGGTAAAATTGAAAAAAGTTGAAAAATTTTTTTTTTGGGACTTAGTCATTTTTCCTGCGTTTATCAGACTTTCAGATAGGGGAAATGTCAGTGAGCGTTCCGATTTCAGTTCCAGAGCGATTCGCCCAATGAGTCCTTGATATTTAGTCATTTTCAGCCAATTTTGTGGATTTTTGAAAATTTAACTTTTTTGTGAAAATATCCACTAAATGAGAGAATAATATGTGTGAGGGTACCCCAGGAGAGTTCCAAATGTGTGTGGGTAGAATATAAATCCCACGGGGATAAAATTGAAAAAAGTTGAAAAAATTTTTTTTTTCGACTTAGTCATTTTTCCGGCGTTTATCAGACTTTCAGATAGGGGAAATGTCAGTGAGCATTCCGATTTCAGTTCCAGAGCGATTCGCCCAATGAGTCCTTGATATTTAGTCGTTTTCAGCCAATTTTCTGGATTTTTGAAAATTTCACTTTTTTGTGAAAATATCCACTAAATGAGGGAATAATATGTGTGAGGGTACCCCAGGAGAGTTCCAAATGTGTGTGGGTAGAATATATATCCCACGGGGGTAAAATTGAAAAAAGTTGAAAAAATTTTTTTTTTGGACTTAGCAATTTTTCTAGCGTTTATCAGACTTTCAGATAGGGGAAATGTCACTGAGCGTTCCGATTTCAGTTCCAGAGCGATTCGCTCAATAAGTCCCTGATATTTAGTCGTTTTCAGCCAATTTTGTGGATTTTTGAAAATTTCACTTTTTTGTGAAAATATCCACTAAATGAGAGAATAATTTGTGTGAGGGTACCCCAGGAGAGTTCCAAATGTGTGTGGGTAGAATATATATCCCACGGGGTAAAATTTAAAAAAGTTTAAAAAAAATTTTTCTTGGACTTAGTCATTTTACCGGCGTTTATCAGACTTTCAGATAGGGGAAATGTGAGTGAGCGTTCCGATTTCAGTTCCAGAGCGATTCGCCCAATGAGTCCTTGATATTTAGTCGTTTTCAGCCAATTTTCTGGATTTTTGAAAATTTCACTTTTTTGTGAAAATATCCACTAAATGAGGGAATAATATGTGTGAGGGTACCCCAGGAGAGTTCCAAATGTGTGTGGGTAGAATATAAACCCCACGGGGATAAAATTGAAAAAAGTTGAAAAAAAATTTTTTTTCGACTTAGTCATTTTTCCGGCGTTTATCAGACTTTCAGATAGGGGAATTGTCAGTGAGCATTCCGATTTCAGTTCCAGAGCGATTCGCCCAATGAGTCCTTGATATTTAGTCGTTTTCAGCCAATTTTCTGGATTTTTGAAAATTTCACTTTTTTGTGAAAATATCCACTAAATGAGGGAATAATATGTGTGAGGGTACCCCAGGAGAGTTCCAAATGTGTGTGGGTAGAATATATATCCCACGGGGGTAAAATTGAAAAAAGTTGAAAATTTTTTTTTTTGGGACTTAGTCATTTTTCCTGCGTTTATCAGACTTTCAGATAGGGGAAATGTCAGTGAGCGTTCCGATTTCAGTTCCAGAGCGATTCGCCCAATGAGTCCTTGATATTTAGTCGTTTTCAGCCAATTTTGTGGATTTTTGAAAATTTAACTTTTTTGTGAAAATATCCACTAAATGAGAGAATAATTTGTGTGAGGGTACCCCAGGAGAGTTCCAAATGTGTGTGGGTAGAATATATATCCCACGGGGTAAAATTTAAAAAAGTTTAAAAAAATTTTTTCTTGGACTTAGTCATTTTACCGGCGTTTATCATACTTTCAGATAGGGGAAATGTGAGTGAGCGTTCCGATTTCAGTTCCAGAGCGATTCGCCCAATGAGTCCTTGATATTTAGTCGTTTTCAGCCAATTTTCTGGATTTTTGAAAATTTCACTTTTTTGTGAAAATATCCACTAAATGAGGGAATAATATGTGTGAGGGTACCCCAGGAGAGTTCCAAATGTGTGTGGGTAGAATATAAACCCCACGGGGATAAAATTGAAAAAAGTTGAAAAAAAATTTTTTTTCGACTTAGTAATTTTTCCGGCGTTTATCAGACTTTCAGATAGGGGAAATGTCAGTGAGCATTCCGATTTCAGTTCCAGAGCGATTCGCCCAATGAGTCCTTGATATTTAGTCGTTTTCAGCCAATTTTCTGGATTTTTGAAAATTTCACTTTTTTGTGAAAATATCCACTAAATGAGGGAATAATATGTGTGAGGGTACCCCAGGAGAGTTCCAAATGTGTGTGGGTAGAATATATATCCCACGGGGGTAAAATTGAAAAAAGTTTAAAAATTTTTTTTTTGGGACTTAGTCATTTTTCCTGCGTTTATCAGACTTTCAGATAGGGGAAATGTCAGTGAGCGTTCCGATTTCAGTTCCAGAGCGATTCGCCCAATGAGTCCTTGATATTTAGTCGTTTTCAGCCAATTTTGTGGATTTTTGAAAATTTAACTTTTTTGTGAAAATATCCACTAAATGAGAGAATAATATGTGTGAGGGTACCCCAGGAGAGTTCCAAATGTGTGTGGGTAGAATATATATCCCACGGGGGTAAAATTGAAAAAAGTTGAAAAAATTTTTTTTTTGGACTTAGCAATTTTTCTAGCGTTTATCAGACTTTCAGATAGGGGAAATGTCACTGAGCGTTCCGATTATAGTTCCAGAGCGATTCGCTCAATAAGTCCCTGATATTTAGTCGTTTTCAGCCAATTTTGTGGATTTTTGAAAATTTCACTTTTTTGTGAAAATATCCACTAAATGAGAGAATAATTTGTGTGAGGGTACCCCAGGAGAGTTCCAAATGTGTGTGGGTAGAATATATATCCCACGGGGTAAAATTTAAAAAAGTTTAAAAAAAATTTTTCTTGGACTTAGTCATTTTACCGGCGTTTATCAGACTTTCAGATAGGGGAAATGTGAGTGAGCGTTCCGATTTCAGTTCTAGAGCGATTCGCCCGATGAGTCCTTGATATTTACTCATTTTCAGCCAATTTTGTCGATTTTTGAAAATATCACTTTTTTGTGAAAATATCCACTAAATGAGAGAATAATATGTGTGAGGGTACCCCAGGAGAGTTCCAAATGTGTGTGGGTAGAATATATATCCCACGGGGTAAAATTTAAAAAAGTTTAAAAAAATTTTTTCTTGGACTTAGTCATTTTACCGGCGTTTATCAGACTTTCAGATAGGGGAAATCTGAGTGAGCATTCCGATTTCAGTTCCAAAGCGATTCGCCCAATGAGTCCTTGATATTTAGTCGTTTTCAGCCAATTTTCTGGATTTTTGAAAATTTCACTTTTTTGTGAAAATATCCACTAAATGAGGGAATAATATGTGTGAGGGTACCCCAGGAGAGTTCCAAATGTGTGTGGGTAGAATATAAATCCCACGGGGATAAAATTGAAAAAAGTTGAAAAAAAATTTTTTTTGGACTTAGTCATTTTTCCGGCGTTTATCAGACTTTCAGAGAGGGGAAATGTGAGTGAGCGTTCCGATTTCAGTTCCAGAGCGATTCGCCCAATGAGTCCTTGATATTTAGTCGTTTTCAGCCAATTTTCTGGATTTTTGAAAATTTCACTTTTTTGTGAAAATATCCACTAAATGAGGGAATAATATGTGTGAGGGTACCCCAGGAGAGTTCCAAATGTGTGTGGGTAGAATATATATCTCACGGGGATAAAATTGAAAAAAGTTGAAAAAATTTTTTTTTTGGACTTATTAATTTTTCCGGCGTTTATCAGACTTTCAGATAGGGGAAATGTCACTGAGCGTTCTGATTTCAGTTCCAGAGCGATTCGCTCAATGAGTCCTTGATATTTAGTCGTTTTCAGCCAATTTTCTGGAATTTTGAAAATTTCAATTTTGTGAAAATATCCACTAAATTAGAGAATAATATGTGTGAGGGTACCACAGGAGAGTTCCAAATGTGTGTGGGTAGAATATATATCCCACGGGGGTAAAATTGAAAAAAGTTGAAAAAATTTTTTTTTGGACTTAGTCATTTTTCCTTCGTTTATCAGGCTTTCAGATAGGGGAAATGTGAGTGAGCGTTCCGATTTCAGTTCCAGAGCGATTCGCCCAATGAGTCCTTGATATTTAGTCGTTTTCAGCCAATTTTCTGGATTTTTGAAAATTTAACTTTTTTGTGAAAATATCCACTAAATGAGGGAATAATATGTGTGAGGGTACCCCAGGAGAGTTCCAAATGTGTGTGGGTAGAATATAAATCCCACGGGGATAAAATTGAAAAAAGTTGAAAAAAATTTTTTTTTGGACTTAGTAATTTTTCCGGCGTTTATCAGACTTTCAGATAGGGGAAATGTGAGTGAGCGTTCCGATTTCAGTTCCAGAGCGATTCGCCCCATGAGTCCTTGATATGATATTTAGTCGTTTTCAGCCAATTTTCTGGATTTTTGAAAATTTCACTTTTTTGTGAAAATATCCACTAAATGAGGGAATAATATGTGTGAGGGTACCCCAGGAGAGTTCCAAATGTGTGCGGGTACAATATATATCCCACGGGGTAAAATTTAAAAAAGTTGAAAAATTTTTTTTTTTGGACTTAGTCATTTTTCCGGCGTTTATCAGACTTTCAGACAGGGGAAATCTGAGTGAGCGTTCCGATTTCAGTTCCAGAGCGATTCGCCCAATGAGTCCTTGATATTTAGTCGTTTTCAGCCAATTTTCTGGATTTTTGAAAATTTCACTTTTTTGTGAAAATATCCACTAAATGAGGGAATAATATCTGTGAGGGTACCCCAGGAGAGTTCCAAATGTGTGTGGGTAGAATATAAACCAAATGGGGATAAAATTGAAAAAAGTTGAAAAAATTTTTTTTTTCGACTTAGTCATTTTTCCGGCGTTTATCAGACTTTCAGATAGGGGAAATGTCAGTGAGCATTCCGATTTCAGTTCCAGAGCGATTCGCCCAATGAGTCCTTGATATTTAGTCGTTTTCAGCCAATTTTCTGGATTTTTGAAAATTTCACTTTTTTGTGAAAATATCCACTAAATGAGGGAATAATATGTGTGAGGGTACCCCAGGAGAGTTCCAAATGTGTGTGGGTAGAATATATATCCCACGGGGGTAAAATTGAAAAAAGTTTAAAAATTTTTTTTTTTGGGACTTAGTCATTTTTCCTGCGTTTATCAGACTTTCAGATAGGGGAAATGTCAGTGAGCGTTCCGATTTCAGTTCCAGAGCGATTCGCCCAATGAGTCCTTGATATTTAGTCGTTTTCAGCCAATTTTGTGGATTTTTGAAAATTTAACTTTTTTGTGAAAATATCCACTAAATGAGAGAATAATATGTGTGAGGGTACCCCAGGAGAGTTCCAAATGTGTGTGGGTAGAATATATATCCCACGGGGGTAAAATTGAAAAAAGTTGAAAAAATTTTTTTTTTGGACTTAGCAATTTTTCTAGCGTTTATCAGACTTTCAGATAGGGGAAATGTCACTGAGCGTTCCGATTATAGTTCCAGAGCGATTCGCTCAATAAGTCCCTGATATTTAGTCGTTTTCAGCCAATTTTGTGGATTTTTGAAAATTTCACTTTTTTGTGAAAATATCCACTAAATGAGAGAATAATTTGTGTGAGGGTACCCCAGGAGAGTTCCAAATGTGTGTGGGTAGAATATATATCCCACGGGGTAAAATTTAAAAAAGTTTAAAAAAAAATTTTCTTGGACTTAGTCATTTTACCGGCGTTTATCATACTTTCAGATAGGGGAAATGTGAGTGAGCGTTCCGATTTCAGTTCTAGAGCGATTCGCCCGATGAGTCCTTGATATTTACTCATTTTCAGCCAATTTTGTCGATTTTTGAAAATATCACTTTTTTGTGAAAATATCCACTAAATGAGAGAATAATATGTGTGAGGGTACCCCAGGAGAGTTCCAAATGTGTGTGGGTAGAATATATATCCCACGGGGTAAAATTTAAAAAAGTTTAAAAAAAATTTTTCTTGGACTTAGTCATTTTACCGGCGTTTATCAGACTTTCAGATAGGGGAAATCTGAGTGAGCATTCCGATTTCAGTTCCAAAGCGATTCGCCCAATGAGTCCTTGATATTTAGTCGTTTTCAGCCAATTTTCTGGATTTTTGAAAATTTCACTTTTTTGTGAAAATATCCACTAAATGAGGGAATAATATGTGTGAGGGTACCCCAGTAGAGTTCCAAATGTGTGTGGGTAGAATATAAATCCCACGGGGATAAAATTGAAAAAAGTTGAAAAAAAATTTTTTTTGGACTTGGTCATTTTTCCGGCGTTTATCAGACTTTCAGATAGGGGAAATCTGAGTGAGCGTTCCGATTTCAGTTCCAGAGCGATTCGCCCAATGAGTCCTTGATATTTAGTCGTTTTCAGCCAATTTTCTGGATTTTTGAAAATTTAACTTTTTTGTGAAAATATCCACTAAATGAGGGAATAATATGTGTGAGGGTACCCCAGGAGAGTTCCAAATGTGTGTGGGTAGAATATAAATCCCACGGGGATAAAATTGAAAAAAGTTGAAAAAAATTTTTTTTTGGACTTAGTAATTTTTCCGGCGTTTATCAGACTTTCAGATAGGGGAAATGTGAGTGAGCGTTCCGATTTCAGTTCCAGAGCGATTCGCCCCATGAGTCCTTGATATGATATTTAGTCGTTTTCAGCCAATTTTCTGGATTTTTGAAAATTTCACTTTTTTGTGAAAATATCCACTAAATGAGGGAATAATATGTGTGAGGGTACCCCAGGAGAGTTCCAAATGTGTGCGGGTACAATATATATCCCACGGGGTAAAATTTAAAAAAGTTGAAAAATTTTTTTTTTTGGACTTAGTCATTTTTCCGGCGTTTATCAGACTTTCAGACAGGGGAAATCTGAGTGAGCGTTCCGATTTCAGTTCCAGAGCGATTCGCCCAATGAGTCCTTGATATTTAGTCGTTTTCAGCCAATTTTCTGGATTTTTGAAAATTTCACTTTTTTGTGAAAATATCCACTAAATGAGGGAATAATATCTGTGAGGGTACCCCAGGAGAGTTCCAAATGTGTGTGGGTAGAATATAAACAAAATGGGGATAAAATTGAAAAAAGTTGAAAAAAATTTTTTTTTCGACTTAGTCATTTTTCCGGCGTTTATCAGACTTTCAGATAGGGGAAATGTCAGTGAGCATTCCGATTTCAGTTCCAGAGCGATTCGCCCAATGAGTCCTTGATATTTAGTCGTTTTCAGCCAATTTTCTGGATTTTTGAAAATTTCACTTTTTTGTGAAAATATCCACTAAATGAGGGAATAATATGTGTGAGGGTACCCCAGGAGAGTTCCAAATGTGTGTGGGTAGAATATATATCCCACGGGGGTAAAATTGAAAAAAGTTTAAAAATTTTTTTTTTTGGGACTTAGTCATTTTTCCTGCGTTTATCAGACTTTCAGATAGGGGAAATGTCAGTGAGCGTTCCGATTTCAGTTCCAGAGCGATTCGCCCAATGAGTCCTTGATATTTAGTCGTTTTCAGCCAATTTTGTGGATTTTTGAAAATTTAACTTTTTTGTGAAAATATCCACTAAATGAGAGAATAATATGTGTGAGGGTACCCCAGGAGAGTTCCAAATGTGTGTGGGTAGAATATATATCCCACGGGGGTAAAATTGAAAAAAGTTGAAAAAATTTTTTTTTTGGACTTAGCAATTTTTCTAGCGTTTATCAGACTTTCAGATAGGGGAAATGTCACTGAGCGTTCCGATTATAGTTCCAGAGCGATTCGCTCAATAAGTCCCTGATATTTAGTCGTTTTCAGCCAATTTTGTGGATTTTTGAAAATTTCACTTTTTTGTGAAAATATCCACTAAATGAGAGAATAATTTGTGTGAGGGTACCCCAGGAGAGTTCCAAATGTGTGTGGGTAGAATATATATCCCACGGGGTAAAATTTAAAAAAGTTTAAAAAAAAATTTTCTTGGACTTAGTCATTTTACCGGCGTTTATCATACTTTCAGATAGGGGAAATGTGAGTGAGCGTTCCGATTTCAGTTCTAGAGCGATTCGCCCGATGAGTCCTTGATATTTACTCATTTTCAGCCAATTTTGTCGATTTTTGAAAATATCACTTTTTTGTGAAAATATCCACTAAATGAGAGAATAATATGTGTGAGGGTACCCCAGGAGAGTTCCAAATGTGTGTGGGTAGAATATATATCCCACGGGGTAAAATTTAAAAAAGTTTAAAAAAAATTTTTCTTGGACTTAGTCATTTTACCGGCGTTTATCAGACTTTCAGATAGGGGAAATCTGAGTGAGCATTCCGATTTCAGTTCCAAAGCGATTCGCCCAATGAGTCCTTGATATTTAGTCGTTTTCAGCCAATTTTCTGGATTTTTGAAAATTTCACTTTTTTGTGAAAATATCCACTAAATGAGGGAATAATATGTGTGAGGGTACCCCAGTAGAGTTCCAAATGTGTGTGGGTAGAATATAAATCCCACGGGGATAAAATTGAAAAAAGTTGAAAAAAAATTTTTTTTGGACTTGGTCATTTTTCCGGCGTTTATCAGACTTTCAGATAGGGGAAATCTGAGTGAGCGTTCCGATTTCAGTTCCAGAGCGATTCGCCCAATGAGTCCTTGATATTTAGTCGTTTTCAGCCAATTTTCTGGATTTTTGAAAATTTCACTTTTTTGTGAAAATATCCACTAAATGAGGGAATAATATGTGTGAGGGTACCCCAGGAGAGTTCCAAATGTGTGTGGGTAGAATATATATCTCACGGGGATAAAATTGAAAAAAGTTGAAAAAATTTTTTTTTTGGACTTATTAATTTTTCCGGCGTTTATCAGACTTTCAGATAGGGGAAATGTCACTGAGCGTTCTGATTTCAGTTCCAGAGCGATTCGCTCAATGAGTCCTTGATATTTAGTCGTTTTCAGCCAATTTTCTGGAATTTTGAAAATTTCACTTTTTTGTGAAAATATCCACTAAATGAGAGAATAATATGTGTGAGGGTACCCCAGGAGAGTTCCAAATGTGTGTGGGTAGAATATATATCCCACGGGGGTAAAATTGAAAAAAGTTGAAAAAATTTTTTTTGGACTTAGTCATTTTTCCTTCGTTTATCAGGCTTTCAGATAGGGGAAATGTGAGTGAGCGTTCCGATTTCAGTTCCAGAGCGATTCGCCCAATGAGTCCTTGATATTTAGTCGTTTTCAGCCAATTTTCTGGATTTTTGAAAATTTAACTTTTTTGTGAAAATATCCACTAAATGAGGGAATAATATGTGTGAGGGTACCCCAGGAGAGATCCAAATGTGTGTGGGTAGAATATAAATCCCACGGGGATAAAATTGAAAAAAGTTGAAAAAAATTTTTTTTTGGACTTAGTAATTTTTCCGGCGTTTATCAGACTTTCAGATAGGGGAAATGTGAGTGAGCGTTCCGATTTCAGTTCCAGAGCGATTCGCCCCATGAGTCCTTGATATGATATTTAGTCGTTTTCAGCCAATTTTCTGGATTTTTGAAAATTTCACTTTTTTGTGAAAATATCCACTAAATGAGGGAATAATATGTGTGAGGGTACCCCAGGAGAGTTCCAAATGTGTGCGGGTACAATATATATCCCACGGGGTAAAATTTAAAAAAGTTGAAAAATTTTTTTTTTTGGACTTAGTCATTTTTCCGGCGTTTATCAGACTTTCAGACAGGGGAAATCTGAGTGAGCATTCCGATTTCAGTTCCAGAGCGATTCGCCCAATGAGTCCTTGATATTTAGTCGTTTTCAGCCAATTTTCTGGATTTTTGAAAATTTCACTTTTTTGTAATAATATACACTAAATGAGAGAATAATATGTGTGAGGGTACCCCAGGAGAGTTCCAAATGTGTGTGGGTAGAATATATATCCCACGGGGGTAAAATTGAAAAAAGTTGAAAAAATTTTTTTCTTGGACTTAGCAATTTTTCTAGCTTTTATCAGACTTTCAGATAGGGGAAATGTCACTGAGCGTTCCGATTTCAGTTCCAGAGCGATTCGCTCAATAAGTCCCTGATATTTAGTCGTTTTCAGCCAATTTTGTGGATTCTTGAAAATTTCACTTTTTTGTGAAAATATCCACTAAATGAGAGAATAATTTGTGTGAGGGTACCCCAGGAGAGTTCCAAATGTGTGTGGGTAGAATATATATCCCACGCGGTAAAATTTAAAAGAGTTTAAAAAAAAATTTTCTTGGACTTAGTCATTTTACCTGCGTTTATCAGACTTTCAGATAGGGGAAATGTGAGTGAGCGTTCCGATTTCAGTTCTAGAGCGATTCGCCCAATGAGTCCTTGATATTTACTAATTTTCAGCCAATTTTGTCGATTTTTGAAAATATCACTTTTTTGTGAAAATATCCACTAAATGAGAGAATAATATGTGTGAGGGTACCCCAGGAGAGTTCCAAATGTGTGTGGGTAGAATATATATCCCACGCGGTAAAATTTAAAAAAGTTTAAAAAAATTTTTTCTTGGACTTAGTCATTTTACCGGCGTTTATCAGACTTTCAGATAGGGGAAATCTGAGTGAGCATTCCGATTTCAGTTCCAAAGCGATTCGCCCAATGAGTCCTTGATATTTAGTCGTTTTCAGCCAATTTTCTGGATTTTTGAAAATTTCACTTTTTTGTGAAAATATCCACTAAATGAAGGAATAATATGTGTGAGGGTACCCCAGGAGAGTTCCAAATGTGTGTGGGTAGAATATAAATCCCACGGGGATAAAATTGAAAAAAGTTGAAAAAAAATTTTTTTTGGACTTAGTCATTTTTCCGGCGTTTATCAGACTTTCAGAGAGGGGAAATGTGAGTGAGCGTTCCGATTTCAGTTCCAGAGCGATTCGCCCAATGAGTCCTTGATATTTAGTCGTTTTCAGCCAATTTTCTGGATTTTTGAAAATTTCACTTTTTTGTGAAAATATCCACTAAATGAGGGAATAATATGTGTGAGGGTACCCCAGGAGAGTTCCAAATGTGTGTGGGTAGAATATATATCTCACGGGGATAAAATTGAAAAAAGTTGAAAAAATTTTTTTTTTGGACTTAGTAATTTTTCCGGCGTTTATCAGACTTTCAGACAGGGGAAATCTGAGTGAGCGTTCCGATTTCAGTTCCAGAGCGATTCGCCCAATGAGTCCTTGATATTTAGTCGTTTTCAGCCAATTTTCTGGATTTTTGAAAATTTCACTTTTTTGTAATAATATACACTAAATGAGAGAATAATATGTGTGAGGGTACCCCAGGAGAGTTCCAAATGTGTGTGGGTAGAATATATATCCCACGGGGGTAAAATTGAAAAAAGTTGAAAAAATTTTTTTTTTGGACTTAGCAATTTTTCTAGCGTTTATCAGACTTTCAGATAGGGGAAATGTCACTGAGCGTTCCGATTATAGTTCCAGAGCGATTCGCTCAATAAGTCCCTGATATTTAGTCGTTTTCAGCCAATTTTGTGGATTTTTGAAAATTTCACTTTTTTGTGAAAATATCCACTAAATGAGAGAATAATTTGTGTGAGGGTACCCCAGGAGAGTTCCAAATGTGTGTGGGTAGAATATATATCCCACGGGGTAAAATTTAAAAAAGTTTAAAAAAAATTTTTCTTGGACTTAGTCATTTTACCGGCGTTTATCATACTTTCAGATAGGGGAAATGTGAGTGAGCGTTCCGATTTCAGTTCTAGAGCGATTCGCCCGATGAGTCCTTGATATTTACTCATTTTCAGCCAATTTTGTCGATTTTTGAAAATATCACTTTTTTGTGAAAATATCCACTAAATGAGAGAATAATATGTGTGAGGGTACCCCAGGAGAGTTCCAAATGTGTGTGGGTAGAATATATATCCCACGGGGTAAAATTTAAAAAAGTTTAAAAAAATTTTTTCTTGGACTTAGTCATTTTACCGGCGTTTATCAGACTTTCAGATAGGGGAAATCTGAGTGAGCATTCCGATTTCAGTTCCAAAGCGATTCGCCCAATGAGTCCTTGATATTTAGACGTTTTCAGCCAATTTTCTGGATTTTTGAAAATTTCACTTTTTTGTGAAAATATCCACTAAATGAGGGAATAATATGTGTGAGGGTACCCCAGGAGAGTTCCAAATGTGTGTGGGTAGAATATATATCTCACGGGGATAAAATTGAAAAAAGTTGAAAAAATTTTTTTTTTGGACTTATTAATTTTTCCGGCGTTTATCAGACTTTCAGATAGGGGAAATGTCACTGAGCGTTCTGATTTCAGTTCCAGAGCGATTCGCTCAATGAGTCCTTGATATTTAGTCGTTTTCAGCCAATTTTCTGGAATTTTGAAAATTTCACTTTTTTGTGAAAATATCCACTAAATGAGAGAATAATATGTGTGAGGGTACCCCAGGAGAGTTCCAAATGTGTGTGGGTAGAATATATATCCCACGGGGATAAAATTGAAAAAAGTTGAAAAAAATTTTTTTTTGGACTTAGTAATTTTTCCGGCGTTTATCAGACTTTCAGATAGGGGAAATGTGAGTGAGCGTTCCGATTTCAGTTCCAGAGCGATTCGCCCCATGAGTCCTTGATATGATATTTAGTCGTTTTCAGCCAATTTTCTGGATTTTTGAAAATTTCACTTTTTTGTGAAAATATCCACTAAATGAGGGAATAATATGTGTGAGGGTACCCCAGGAGAGTTCCAAATGTGTGCGGGTACAATATATATCCCACGGGGTAAAATTTAAAAAAGTTGAAAAATTTTTTTTTTTGGACTTAGTCATTTTTCCGGCGTTTATCAGACTTTCAGACAGGGGAAATCTGAGTGAGCGTTCCGATTTCAGTTCCAGAGCGATTCGCCCAATGAGTCCTTGATATTTTGTCGTTTTCAGCCAATTTTCTGGATTTTTGAAAATTTCACTTTTTTGTAATAATATACACTAAATGAGAGAATAATATGTGTGAGGGTACCCCAGGAGAGTTCCAAATGTGTGTGGGTAGAATATATATCCCACGGGGGTAAAATTGAAAAAAGTTGAAAAAATTTTTTTCTTGGACTTAGCAATTTTTCTAGCTTTTATCAGACTTTCAGATAGGGGAAATGTCACTGAGCGTTCCGATTTCAGTTCCAGAGCGATTCGCTCAATAAGTCCCTGATATTTAGTCGTTTTCAGCCAATTTTGTGGATTCTTGAAAATTTCACTTTTTTGTGAAAATATCCACTAAATGAGAGAATAATTTGTGTGAGGGTACCCCAGGAGAGTTCCAAATGTGTGTGGGTAGAATATATATCCCACGTGGTAAAATTTAAAAGAGTTTAAAAAAAAATTTTCTTGGACTTAGTCATTTTACCTGCGTTTATCAGACTTTCAGATAGGGGAAATGTGAGTGAGCGTTCCGATTTCAGTTCTAGAGCGATTCGCCCAATGAGTCCTTGATATTTACTCATTTTCAGCCAATTTTGTCGATTTTTGAAAATATCACTTTTTTGTGAAAATATCCACTAAATGAGAGAATAATATGTGTGAGGGTACCCCAGGAGAGTTCCAAATGTGTGTGGGTAGAATATATATCCCACGCGGTAAAATTTAAAAAAGTTTAAAAAAATTTTTTCTTGGACTTAGTCATTTTACCGGCGTTTATCAGACTTTCAGATAGGGGAAATCTGAGTGAGCATTCCGATTTCAGTTCCAAAGCGATTCGCCCAATGAGTCCTTGATATTTAGTCGTTTTCAGCCAATTTTCTGGATTTTTGAAAATTTCACTTTTTTGTGAAAATATCCACTAAATGAAGGAATAATATGTGTGAGGGTACCCCAGGAGAGTTCCAAATGTGTGTGGGTAGAATATAAATCCCACGGGGATAAAATTGAAAAAAGTTGAAAAAAAATTTTTTTTGGACTTAGTCATTTTTCCGGCGTTTATCAGACTTTCAGATAGGGGAAATGTCACTGAGCATTCTGATTTCAGTTCCAGAGCGATTCGCTCAATGAGTCCTTGATATTTAGTCGTTTTCAGCCAATTTTCTGGAATTTTGAAAATTTCACTTTTTTGTGAAAATATCCACTAAATGAGAGAATAATATGTGTGATGGTACCCCAGGAGAGTTCCAAATGTGTGTGGGTAGAATATATATCCCACGGGGGTAAAATTGAAAAAAGTTGAAAAAATTTTTTTTTGGACTTAGTCATTTTTCCTTCGTTTATCAGGCTTTCAGATAGGGGAAATGTGAGTGAGCGTTCCGAATTCAGTTCCAGAGCGATTCGCCCCATGAGCCCTTGATATTTAGTCGTTTTCAGCCAATTTTCTGGATTTTTGAAAATTTCACTTTTTTGTGAAAATATCCACTAAATGAGGGAATAATATGTGTGAGGGTTCCCCAGGAGAGTTCCAAATGTGTGCGGGTACAATATATATCCCACGGGGTAAAATTTAAAAAAGTTGAAAAATTTTTTTTTTGGACTTAGTCATTTTTCCGGCGTTTATCAGACTTTCAGACAGGGGAAATCTGAGTGAGCGTTCCGATATCAGTTCCAGAGCGATTCGACCAATGAGTCCTTGATATTTAGTCGTTTTCAGCCAATTTTCTGGATTTTTGAAAATTTCACTTTTTTGTAATAATATACACTAAATGAGAGATTAATATGTGTGAGAGTACCCCAGGAGAGTTCCAAATGTGTGTGGGTAGAATATATATCCCACGGGGGTAAAATTGAAAAAAGTTGAAAAATTTTTTTTTTGGGACTTAGTCATTTTTCCTGCGTTTATCAGACTTTCAGATAGGGGAAATGTCAGTGAGCGTTCCGATTTCAGTTCCAGAGCGATTCGCCCAATGAGTCCTTGATATTTACTCGTTTTCAGCCAATTTTGGGGATTTTTGAAAATTTAACTTTTTTGTGAAAATATCCACTAAATGAGAGAATAATATGTGTGAGGGTACCCCAGGAGAGTTCCAAATGTGTGTGGGTAGAATATATATCCCACGGGGGTAAAATTGAAAAAAGGTGAAAAAATTTTTTTTTTGGACTTAGCAATTTTTCTAGCGTTTATCAGACTTTCAGATAGGGGAAATGTCACTGAGCGTTCCGATTTCAGTTCCAGAGCGATTCGCTCAATAAGTCCCAGATATTTAGTCGTTTTCAGCCAATTTTCTGGATTTTTGAAAATTTCACTTTTTTGTGAAAATATCCACTAAATGAGGGAATAATATGTGTGAGGGTACCCCAGGAGAGTTCCAAATGTGTGTGGGTAGAATATATATCCCACAGGGTAAAATTTTAAAAAGTTTAAAAAAATTTTTTCTTGGACTTAGTCATTTTACCGGCGTTTATCAGACTTTCAGATAGGGGAAATCTGAGTGAGCATTCCGATTTCAGTTCCAAAGCGATTCGCCCAATGAGTCCTTGATATTTAGTCCTTTTCAGCCAATTTTCTGGATTTTTGAAAATTTCACTTTTTTGTGAAAATATCCACTAAATGAGGGAATAATATGTGTGAGGGTACCCCAGGAGAGTTCCAAATGTGTGTGGGTAGAATATAAATCCCATGGGGATAAAATTGAAAAAAGTTGAAAAAAATTTTATTTTCGACTTAGTCATCTTTCCTGCGTTTATCAGACTTTCAGATAGGGGAAATGTCAGTGAGCGTTCCGATTTCAGTTCCAGAGCGATTCGCCCAATGAGTCCTTGATATTTAGTCGTTTTCAGCCAATTTTGTGGATTTTTGAAAATTTAACTTTTTTGTGAAAATATCCACTAAATGAGAGAATAATATGTGTGAGGGTACCCCAGGAGAGTTCCAAATGTGTGTGGGTAGAATATATATCCCACGGGGGTAAAATTGAAAAAAGTTGAAAAAATTTTTTTTTTGGACTTAGTAATTTTTCCGGCGTTTATCAGACTTTCAGATAGGGGAAATGTCACTGAGCATTCCGATTTCAGTTCCAGAGCGATTCGCTCAATAAGTCCCTGATATTTAGTCGTTTTCAGCCAATTTTGTGGATTTTTGAAAATTTCACTTTTTTGTGAAAATATCCACTAAATGAGAGAATAATTTGTGTGAGGGTACCCCAGGAGAGTTCCAAATGTGTGTGGGTAGAATATATATCCCACGTGGTAAAATTTAAAAAAGTTTAAAAAAAATTTTTCTTGGACTTAGTCATTTTACCGGCGTTTATCAGACTTTCAGATAGGGGAAATGTGAGTGAGCGTTCCGATTTCAGTTCTAGAGCGATTCGCCCAATGAGTCCTTGATATTTACTCATTTTCAGCCAATTTTGTCGATTTTTGAAAATATCACTTTTTTGTGAAAATATCCACTAAATGAGAGAATAATATGTGTGAGGGTACCCCAGGAGAGTTCCAAATGTGTGTGGGTAGAATATATATCCCACGGGGTAAAATTTAAAAAAGTTTAAAAAAAATTTTTCTTGGACTTAGTCATTTTACCGGCGTTTATCAGACTTTCAGATAGGGGAAATCTGAGTGAGCATTCCGATTTCAGTTCCAAAGCGATTCGCCCAATGAGTCCTTGATATTTAGTCGTTTTCAGCCAATTTTCTGGATTTTTAAAAATTTCACTTTTTTGTGAAAATATCCACTAAATGAGGGAATAATATGTGTGAGGGTACCCCAGGAGAGTTCCAAATGTGTGTGGGTAGAATATATATCTCAAGGGGATAAAATTGAAAAAAGTTGAAAAAATTTTTTTTTTGGACTTAGTAATTTTTCCGGCGTTTATCAGACTTTCAGATAGGGGAAATGTCACTGAGCATTCTGATTTCAGTTCCAGAGCGATTCGCTCAATGAGTCCTTGATATTTAGTCATTTTCAGCAAATTATCTGGAATTTTGAAAATTTCACTTTTTTGTGAAAATATCCACTAAATGAGAGAATAATATGTGTGATGGTACCCCAGGAGAGTTCCAAATGTGTGTGGGTAGAATATATATCCCACGGGGGTAAAATTGAAAAAAGTTGAAAAAATTTTTTTTTGGACTTAGTCATTTTTCCTTCGTTTATCAGGCTTTCAGATAGGGGAAATGTGAGTGAGCGTTCCGAATTCAGTTCCAGAGCGATTCGCCCCATGAGCCCTTGATATTTAGTCGTTTTCAGCCAATTTTCTGGATTTTTGAAAATTTCACTTTTTTGTGAAAATATCCACTAAATGAGGGAATAATATGTGTGAGGGTTCCCCAGGAGAGTTCCAAATGTGTGCGGGTACAATATATATCCCACGGGGTAAAATTTAAAAAAGTTGAAAAATTTTTTTTTTGGACTTAGTCATTTTTCCGGCGTTTATCAGACTTTCAGACAGGGGAAATCTGAGTGAGCGTTCCGATTTCAGTTCCAGAGCGATTCGCCCAATGAGTCCTTGATATTTAGTCGTTTTCAGCCAATTTTCTGGATTTTTGAAAATTTCACTTTTTTGTAATAATATACACTAAATGAGAGAATAATATGTGTGAGAGTACCCCAGGAGAGTTCCAAATGTGTGTGGGTAGAATATATATCCCACGGGGGTAAAATTGAAAAAAGTTGAAAAATTTTTTTTTTGGGACTTAGTCATTTTTCCTGCGTTTATCAGACTTTCAGATAGGGGAAATGTCAGTGAGCGTTCCGATTTCAATTCCAGAGCGATTCGCCCAATGAGTCCTTGATATTTAGTCGTTTTCAGCCAATTTTGGGGATTTTTGAAAATTTAACTTTTTTGTGAAAATATCCACTAAATGAGAGAATAATATGTGTGATGGTACCCCAGGAGAGTTCCAAATGTGTGTGGGTAGAATATATATCCCACGGGGGTAAAATTGAAAAAAGGTGAAAAAATTTTTTTTTTGGACTTAGCAATTTTTCTAGCGTTTATCAGACTTTCAGATAGGGGAAATGTCTCTGAGCGTTCCGATTTCAGTTCCAGAGCGATTCGCTCAATAAGTCCCTGATATTTAGTCGTTTTCAGCCAATTTTGTGGATTTTTGAAAATTTCACTTTTTTGTGAAAATATCCACTAAATGAGAGAATAATTTGTGTGAGGGTACCCCAGGAGAGTTCTAAATGTGTGTGGGTAGAATATATATCCCACGGGGTAAAATTTAAAAAAGTTTAAAAAATTTTTTTCTTGGACTTAGTCATTTTACCGGCGTTTATCAGACTTTCAGATAGGGGAAATGTGAGTGAGCGTTCCGATTTCAGTTCCAGAGCGATTCGCCCAATGAGTCCTTGATATTTAGTCGTTTTCAGCCAATTTTCTGGATTTTTGAAAATTTCACTTTTTTGTAATAATATACACTAAATGAGAGAATAATATGTGTGAGAGTACCCCAGGAGAGTTCCAAATGTGTGCGGGTACAATATATATCCCACGGGGTAAAATTTAAAAAAGTTGAAAAATTTTTTTTTTGGACTTAGTCATTTTTCCGGCGTTTATCAGACTTTCAGACAGGGGAAATCTGAGTGAGCGTTCCGATTTCAGTTCCAGAGCGATTCGCCCAATGAGTCCTTGATATTTAGTCGTTTTCAGCCAATTTTGTGGATTTTTGAAAATTTAACTTTTTTGTGAAAATATCCACTAAATGAGAGAATAATATGTGTGAGGGTACCCCAGGAGAGTTCCAAATGTGTGTGGGTAGAATATATATCCCACGGGGGTAAAATTGAAAAAAGTTGAAAAAATTTTTTTTTGGACTTAGTCATTTTTCCTTCGTTTATCAGGCTTTCAGATAGGGGAAATGTGAGTGAGCGTTCCGATTTCAGTTCCAGAGCGATTCGCCCCATGAGCCCTTGATATTTAGTCGTTTTCAGCCAATTTTCTGGATTTTTGAAAATTTCACTTTTTTGTGAAAATTTCCACTAAATGAGGGAATAATATGTGTGAGGGTTCCCCAGGAGAGTTCCAAATGTGTGCGGGTACAATATATATCCCACGGGGTAAAATTTAAAAAAGTTGATAAATTTTTTTTTTGGACTTAGTCATTTTTCCGGCGTTTATCAGACTTTCAGACAGGGGAAATCTGAGTGAGCGTTCCGATTTCAGTTCCAGAGCGATTCGCCCAATGAGTCCTTGATATTTAGTCGTTTTCAGCCAATTTTCTGGATTTTTGAAAATTTCACTTTTTTGTAATAATATACACTAAATGAGAGAATAATATGTGTGAGAGTACCCCAGGAGAGTTCCAAATGTGTGTGGGTAGAATATATATCCCACGGGGGTAAAATTGAAAAAAGTTGAAAAATTTTTTTTTGGGACTTAGTCATTTTTCCTGCGTTTATCAGACTTTCAGATAGGGGAAATGTCAGTGAGCGTTCCGATTTCAGTTCCAGAGCGATTCGCCCAATGAGTCCTTGATATTTAGTCGTTTTCAGCCAATTTTGGGGATTTTTGAAAATTTAACTTTTTTGTGAAAATATCCACTAAATGAGAGAATAATATGTGTGAGGGTACCCCAGGAGAGTTCCAAATGTGTGTGGGTAGAATATATATCCCACGGGGGTAAAATTGAAAAAAGGTGAAAAAATTTTTTTTTTGGACTTAGCAATTTTTCTAGCGTTTATCAGACTTTCAGATAGGGGAAATGTCACTGAGCGTTCCGATTTCAGTTCCAGAGCGATTCGCTCAATAAGTCCCTGATATTTAGTCGTTTTCAGCCAATTTTGTGGATTTTTGAAAATTTCACTTTTTTGTGAAAATATCCACTAAATGAGAGAATAATTTGTGTGAGGGTACCCCAGGAGAGTTCTAAATGTGTGTGGGTAGAATATATATCCCACGGGGTAAAATTTAAGAAAGTTTAAAAAAATTTTTTCTTGGACTTAGTCATTTTACCGGCGTTTATCAGACTTTCAGATAGGGGAAATGTGAGTGAGCGTTCCGATTTCAGTTCCAGAGCGATTCGCCCAATGAGTCCTTGATATTTAGTCGTTTTCAGCCAATTTTCTGGATTTTTGAAAATTTCACTTTTTTGTGAAAATATCCACTAAATGAGGGAATAATATGTGTGAGGGTACCCCAGGAGAGTTCCAAATGTGTGTGGGTAGAATATAAATCCCACGGGGATAAAATTGAAAAAAGTTGAAAAAATTTTTTTTTTCGACTTAGTCATTTTTCCTGCGTTTATCAGACTTTCAGATAGGGGAAATGTCAGTGAGCATTCCGATTTCAGTTCCAGAGCGATTCGCCCAATGAGTCCTTGATATTTAGTCGTTTTCAGCCAATTTTGTGGATTTTTGAAAATTTAACTTTTTTGTGAAAATATCCACTAAATGAGGGAATAATATGTGTGAGGGTACCCCAGGAGAGTTCCAAATGTGTGTGGGTAGAATATATATCTCACGGGGATAAAATTGAAAAAAGTTGAAAAAAATTTTTTTTTGGACTTAGTAATTTTTCCGGCGTTTATCAGACTTTCAGATAGGGGAAATGTCACTGAGCATTCTGATTTCAGTTCCAGAGCGATTCGCTCAATGAGTCCTTGATATTTAGTCGTTTTCAGCCAATTTTCTGGAATTTTGAAAATTTCACTTTTTTGTGAAAATATCCACTAAATTAGAGAATAATATGTGTGATGGTACCCCAGGAGAGTTCCAAATGTGTGTGGGTAGAATATATATCCCACGGGGGTAAAATTGAAAAAAGTTGAAAAAATTTTTTTTTGGACTTAGTCATTTTTCCTTCGTTTATCAGGCTTTCAGATAGGGGAAATGTGAGTGAGCGTTCCGAATTCAGTTCCAGAGCGATTCGCCCCATGAGCCCTTGAGATTTAGTCGTTTTCAGCCAATTTTCTGGATTTTTGAAAATTTCACTTTTTTTGTGAAAATATCCACTAAATGAGGGAATAATATGTGTGAGGGTTCCCCAGGAGAGTTCCAAATGTGTGCGGGTACAATATATATCCCACGGGGTAAAATTTAAAAAAGTTGAAAAATTTTTTTTTTGGACTTAGTCATTTTTCCGGCGTTTATCAGACTTTCAGACAGGGGAAATCTGAGTGAACGTTCCGATTTCAGTTCCAGAGCGATTCGCCCAATGAGTCCTTGATATTTAGTCGTTTTCAGCCAATTTTCTGGATTTTTGAAAATTTCACTTTTTTGTAATAATATACACTAAATGAGAGAATAATATGTGTGAGAGTACCCCAGGAGAGTTCCAAATGTGTGTGGGTAGAATATATATCCCACGGGGATAAAATTGAAAAAAGTTGAAAAAAAAATTTTTTTCGACTTAGTCATTTTTCCGGCGTTTATCAGACTTTCAGATAGGGGAAATGTCAGTGAGCATTCCGATTTCAGTTCCAGAGCGATTCGCCCAATGAGTCCTTGATATTTAGTCGTTTTCAGCCAATTTTCTGGATTTTTGAAAATTTCACTTTTTTGTGAAAATATCCACTAAATGAGGGAATAATATGTGTGAGGGTACCCCAGGAGAGTTCCAAATGTGTGTGGGTAGAATATATATCCCACGGGGGTAAAATTGAAAAAAGTTGAAAAAATTTTTTTTTTGGACTTAGCAATTTTTCTAGCGTTTATCAGACTTTCAGATAGGGGAAATGTCACTGAGCGTTCCGATTTCAGTTCCAGAGCGATGCGCTCAATAAGTCCCTGATATTTAGTCGTTTTCAGCCAATTTTGTGGATTTTTGAAAATTTCACTTTTTTGTGAAAATATCCACTAAATGAGAGAATAATTTGTGTGAGGGTACCCCAGGAGAGTTCCAAATGTGTGTGGGTAGAATATATATCCCACGGGGTAAAATTTAAAAAAGTTTAAAAAAAATTTTTCTTGGACTTAGTCATTTTACCGGCGTTTATCAGACTTTCAGATAGGGGAAATGTGAGTGAGCGTTCCGATTTCAGTTCCAGAGCGATTCGCCCAATGAGTCCTTGATATTTAGTCGTTTTCAGCCAATTTTCTGGATTTTTGAAAATTTCACTTTTTTGTGAAAATATCCACTAAATGAGGGAATAATATGTGTGAGGGTACCCCAGGAGAGTTCCAAATGTGTGTGGGTAGAATATAAATCCCACGGGGATAAAATTGAAAAAAGTTGAAAAAAATTTTTTTTTCGACTTAGTCATTTTTCCTGCGTTTATCAGACTTTCAGATAGGGGAAATGTCAGTGAGCGTTCCGATTTCAGTTCCAGAGCGATTCGTCCAATGAGTCCTTGATATTTAGTCGTTTTCAGCCAATTTTGTGGATTTTTGAAAATTTCACTTTTTTGTGAAAATATCCACTAAATGAGGGAATAATATGTGTGAGGGTACCCCAGGAGAGTTCCAAATGTGTGTGGGTAGAATATATATCTCACGGGGATAAAATTGAAAAAAGTTGAAAAAATTTTTTTTTTGGACTTAGTAATTTTTCCGGCGTTTATCAGACTTTCAGATAGGGGAAATGTCACTGAGTGTTCTGATTTCAGTTCCAGAGCGATTCGCTCAATGAGTCCTTGATATTTAGTCGTTTTCAGCCAATTTTCTGGAATTTTGAAAATTTCACTTTTTTGTGAAAATATCCACTAAATGAGAGAATAATATGTGTGATGGTACCCCAGGAGAGTTCCAAATGTGTGTGGGTAGAATATATATCCCACGGGGGTAAAATCGAAAAAAGTTGAAAAAATTTTTTTTTGGACTTAGTCATTTTTCCTTCGTTTATCAGGCTTTCAGATAGGGGAAATGTGAGTGAGCATTCCGATTTCAGTTCCAGAGCGATTCGCCCAATGAGTCCTTGATATTTAGTCGTTTTCAGCCAATTTTCTGGATTTTTGAAAATTTCACTTTTTTGTAATAATATACACTAAATGAGAGAATAATATGTGTGAGAGTACCCCAGGAGAGTTCCAAATGTGTGTGGGTAGAATATAAATCCCACGGGGATAAAATTGAAAAAAGTTGAAAAAAAAATTTTTTTCGACTTAGTCATTTTTCCGGCGTTTATCAGACTTTCAGATAGGGGAAATGTCAGTGAGCATTCCGATTTCAGTTCCAGAGCGATTCGCCCAATGAGTCCTTGATATTTAGTCGTTTTCAGCCAATTTTCTGGATTTTTGAAAATTTCACTTTTTTGTGAAAATATCCACTAAATGAGGGAATAATATGTGTGAGGGTACCCCAGGAGAGTTCCAAATGTGTGTGGGTAGAATATATATCCCACGGGGGTAAAATTGAAAAAAGTTGAAAAAATTTTTTTTTTTGGACTTAGCAATTTTTCTAGCGTTTATCAGACTTTCAGATAGGGGAAATGTCACTGAGCGTTCCGATTTCAGTTCCAGAGCGATTCGCTCAATAAGTCCCTGATATTTAGTCGTTTTCAGCCAATTTTGTGGATTTTTGAAAATTTCACTTTTTTGTGAAAATATCCACTAAATGAGAGAATAATTTGTGTGAGGGTACCCCAGGAGAGTTCCAAATGTGTGTGGGTAGAATATATATCCCACGGGGTAAAATTTAAAAAAGTTTAAAAAAATTTTTTCTTGGACTTAGTCATTTTACCGGCGTTTATCAGACTTTCAGATAGGGGAAATGTCAGTGAGCATTCCGATTTCAGTTCCAGAGCGATTCGCCCAATGAGTCCTTGATATTTAGTCGTTTTCAGCCAATTTTCAGGATTTTTGAAAATTTCACTTTTTTGTGAAAATATCCACTAAATGAGGGAATAATATGTGTGAGGGTACCCCAGGAGAGTTCCAAATGTGTGTGGGTAGAATATATATCCCACGGGGGTAAAATTGAAAAAAGTTGAAAAAATTTTTTTTTTGGACTTAGCAATTTTTCTAGCGTTTATCAGACTTTCAGATAGGGGAAATGTCACTGAGCGTTCCGATTTCAGTTCCAGAGCGATTCGCTCAATAAGTCCCTGATATTTAGTCGTTTTCAGCCAATTTTGTGGATTTTTGAAAATTTCACTTTTTTGTGAAAATATCCACTAAATGAGAGAATAATTTGTGTGAGGGTACCCCAGGAGAGTTCCAAATGTGTGTGGGTAGAATATATATCCCACGGGGTAAAATTTAAAAAAGTTTAAAAAAATTTTTTCTTGGACTTAGTCATTTTACCGGCGTTTATCAGACTTTCAGATAGGGGAAATGTCAGTGAGCATTCCGATTTCAGTTCCAGAGCGATTCGCCCAATGAGTCCTTGATATTTAGTCGTTTTCAGCCAATTTTCTGGATTTTTGAAAATTTCACTTTTTTGTGAAAATATCCACTAAATGAGGGAATAATATGTGTGAGGGTACCCCAGGAGAGTTCCAAATGTGTGTGGGTAGAATATATATCCCACGGGGGTAAAATTGAAAAAAGTTGAAAAAATTTTTTTTTTTGGACTTAGCAATTTTTCTAGCGTTTATCAGACTTTCAGATAGGGGAAATGTCACTGAGCGTTCCGATTTCAGTTCCAGAGCGATTCGCTCAATAAGTCCCTGATATTTAGTCGTTTTCAGCCAATTTTGTGGATTTTTGAAAATTTCACTTTTTTGTGAAAATATCCACTAAATGAGAGAATAATTTGTGTGAGGGTACCCCAGGAGAGTTCCAAATGTGTGTGGGTAGAATATATATCCCACGGGGTAAAATTTAAAAAAGTTTAAAAAAATTTTTTCTTGGACTTAGTCATTTTACCGGCGTTTATCAGACTTTCAGATAGGGGAAATGTGAGTGAGCGTTCCGATTTCAGTTCCAGAGCGATTCGCCCAATGAGTCCTTGATATTTAGTCGTTTTCAGCCAATTTTCTGGATTTTTGAAAATTTCACTTTTTTGTGAAAATATCCACTAAATGAGGGAATAATATGTGTGAGGGTACCCCAGGAGAGTTCCAAATGTGTGTGGGTAGAATATAAATCCCACGGGGATAAAATTGAAAAAAGTTGAAAAAAATTTTTTTTTCGACTTAGTCATTTTTCCGGCGTTTATCAGACTTTCAGATAGGGGAAATGTCAGTGAGCATTCCGATTTCAGTTCCAGAGCGATTCGCCCAATGAGTCCTTGATATTTAGTCGTTTTCAGCCAATTTTCAGGATTTTTGAAAATTTCACTTTTTTGTGAAAATATCCACTAAATGAGGGAATAATATGTGTGAGGGTACCCCAGGAGAGTTCCAAATGTGTGTGGGTAGAATATATATCCCACGGGGGTAAAATTGAAAAAAGTTGAAAAAATTTTTTTTTTGGACTTAGCAATTTTTCTAGCGTTTATCAGACTTTCAGATAGGGGAAATGTCACTGAGCGTTCCGATTTCAGTTCCAGAGCGATTCGCTCAATAAGTCCCTGATATTTAGTCGTTTTCAGCCAATTTTGTGGATTTTTGAAAATTTCACTTTTTTGTGAAAATATCCACTAAATGAGAGAATAATTTGTGTGAGGGTACCCCAGGAGAGTTCCAAATGTGTGTGGGTAGAATATATATCCCACGGGGTAAAATTTAAAAAAGTTTAAAAAAATTTTTTCTTGGACTTAGTCATTTTACCGGCGTTTATCAGACTTTCAGATAGGGGAAATGTGAGTGAGCGTTCCGATTTCAGTTCTAGAGCGATTCGCCCAATGAGTCCTTGATATTTACTCATTTTCAGCCAATTTTATCGATTTTTGAAAATATCACTTTTTTGTGAAAATATCCACTAAATGAGAGAATAATAAGTGTGAGGGTACCCCAGGAGAGTTCCAAATGTGTGTGGGTAGAATATATATCCCACGGGGTAAAATTTAAAAAAGTTTAAACATTTTTTTTCTTGGACTTAGTCATTTTACCGGCGTTTATCAGACTTTCAGATAGGGGAAATCTGAGTGAGCATTCCGATTTCAGTTCCAAAGCGATTCGCCCAATGAGTCCTTGATATTTAGTCGTTTTCAGCCAATTTTCTGGATTTTTGAAAATTTCACTTTTTTGTGAAAATATCCACTAAATGAGAGAATAATATGTGTGATGGTACCCCAGGAGAGTTCCAAATGTATGTGGGTAGAATATATATCCCACGAGGGTAAAATTGAAAAAAGTTGAAAAAAATTTTTTTTGGACTTAGTCATTTTTCCTTCGTTTATCAGGCTTTCAGATAGGGGAAATGTGAGTGAGCGTTCCGATTTCAGTTCCAGAGCGATTCGAACAATGAGTCCTTGATATTTAGTCGTTTTCAGCCAATTTTCTGGATTTTTGAAAATTTAACTTTTTTGTGAAAATATCCGCTAAATGAGGGAATAATATGTGTGAGGGTACCCCAGGAGAGTTCCAAATGTGTGTGGGTAGAATATAAATACCACGGGGATAAAATTGAAAAAAGTTGAAAAAAATTTTTTTTTGGACTTAGTAATTTTTCCGGCGTTTATCAGACTTTCAGATAGGGGAAATGTGAGTGAGCGTTCCGATTTCAGTTCCAGAGCGATTCGCCCCTTGAGTCCTTGATATTTAGTCGTTTTCAGCCAATTTTCTGGATTTTTGAAAATTTCACTTTTTTGTGAAAATATCCACTAAATGAGGGAATAATATGTGTGAGGGTACCCCAGGAGAGTTCCAAATGTGTGCGGGTACAATATATATCCCACGGGGTAAAATTTAAAAAAGATGAAAAAATTTTTTTTTGGACTTAGTCATTTTTCCGGCGTTTATCAGACTTTCAGACAGGGGAAATCTGAGTGAGCATTCCGATTTCAGTTCCAGAGCGATTCGCCCAATGAGTCCTTGATTTTTAGTCGTTTTCAGCCAATTTTCTGGATTTTTGAAAATTTCACTTTTTCGTAATAATATACACTAACTGAGAGAATAATATGTGTGAGAGTACCCCAGGAGAGTTCCAAATGTGTGTGGGTAGAATATAAATCCCACGGGGATAAAATTGAAAAAAGTTGAAAAAAAATTTTTTTTCGACTTAGTCATTTTTCCGGCGTTTATCAGACTTTCAGATAGGGGAAATGTCAGTGAGCATTCCGATTTCAGTTCCAGAGCGATTCGCCCAATGAGTCCTTGATATTTAGTCGTTTTCAGCCAATTTTCTGGATTTTTGAAAATTTCACTTTTTTGTGAAAATATCCACTAAATGAGGGAATAATATGTGTGAGGGTACCCCAGGAGACTTCCAAATGTGTGTGGGTAGAATATATATCCCACAGGGTAAAATTTAAAAAAGTTTAAAAAAATTTTTTCTTGGACTTAGTCATTTTACCGGCGTTTATCAGACTTTCAGATAGGGGAAATGTCAGTGAGCGTTCCGATTTCAGTTCCAGAGCGATTCGAACAATGAGTCCTTGATATTTAGTCGTTTTCAGCCAATTTTCTGGATTTTTGAAAATTTAACTTTTTTGTGAAAATATCCGCTAAATGAGGGAATAATATGTGTGAGGGTACCCCAGGAGAGTTCCAAATGTGTGTGGGTAGAATATAAATACCACGGGGATAAAATTGAAAAAAGTTGAAAAAAATTTTTTTTTGGACTTAGTAATTTTTCCGGCGTTTATCAGACTTTCAGATAGGGGAAATGTGAGTGAGCGTTCCGATTTCAGTTCCAGAGCGATTCGCCCCATGAGTCCTTGATATTTAGTCGTTTTCAGCCAATTTTCTGGATTTTTGAAAATTTCACTTTTTTGTGAAAATATCCACTAAATGAGGGAATAATATGTGTGAGGGTACCCCAGGAGAGTTCCAAATGTGTGCGGGTACAATATATATCCCACGGGGTAAAATTTAAAAAAGTTGAAAAATTTTTTTTTTGGACTTAGTCATTTTTCCGGCGTTTATCAGACTTTCAGACAGGGGAAATCTGAGTGAGCGTTCCGATTTCAGTTCCAGAGCGATTCGCCCAATGAGTCCTTGATTTTTAGTCGTTTTCAGCCAATTTTCTGGATTTTTGAAAATTTCACTTTTTCGTAATAATATACACTAACTGAGAGAATAATATGTGTGAGAGTACCCCAGGAGAGTTCCAAATGTGTGTGGGTAGAATATAAATCCCACGGGGATAAAATTGAAAAAAGTTGAAAAAAAATTTTTTTTCGACTTAGTCATTTTTCCGGCGTTTATCAGACTTTCAGATAGGGGAAATGTCAGTGAGCATTCCGATTTCAGTTCCAGAGCGATTCGCCCAATGAGTCCTTGATATTTAGTCGTTTTCAGCCAATTTTCTGGATTTTTGAAAATTTCACTTTTTTGTGAAAATATCCACTAAATGAGGGAATAATATGTGTGAGGGTACCCCAGGAGACTTCCAAATGTGTGTGGGTAGAATATATATCCCACAGGGTAAAATTTAAAAAAGTTTAAAAAAATTTTTTCTTGGACTTAGTCATTTTACCGGCGTTTATCAGACTTTCAGATAGGGGAAATCTGAGTGAGCATTCCGATTTCAGTTCCAAAGCGATTCGCCCAATGAGTCCTTGATATTTAGTCGTTTTCAGCCAATTTTCTGGATTTTTGAAAATTTCACTTTTTTGTGAAAATATCCACTAAATGAGGGAATAATATGTGTGAGGGTACCCCAGGAGAGTTCCAAATGTGTGTGGGTAGAATATAAATCCCACGGGGATAAAATTGAAAAAAGTTGAAAAAAAATTTTTTTTTTGGGACTTAGTCATTTTTCCTGCGTTTATCAGACTTTCAGATAGGGGAAATGTCAGTGAGCGTTGCGATTTCAGTTCCAGAGGGATTCGCCCAATGAGTCCTTGATATTTAGTCGTTTTCAGCCAATTTTGTGGATTTTTGAAAATTTAACTTTTTTGTGAAAATATCCACTAAATGAGAGAATAATATGTGTTAGGGTACCCCAGGAGAGTTCCAAATGTGTGTGGGTAGAATATATATCCCACGGGGGTAAAATTGAAAAAAGTTGAAAAAATTTTTTTTTTGGACTTAGCAATTTTTCTAGCGTTTATCAGACTTTCAGATACGGGAAATGTCACTGAGCATTCCGATTTCAGTTCCAGAGCGATTCGCTCAATAAGTCCCTGATATTTAGTCGTTTTCAGCCAATTTTGTGGATTTTTGAAAATTTCACTTTTTTGTGAAAATATCCACTAAATGAGAGAATAATATGTGTGAGGGTACCCCAGGAGAGTTCCAAATGTGTGTGGGTAGAATATATATCCCACGGGGTAAAATTTAAAAAAGTTTAAAAAAAATTTTTCTTGGACTTAGTCATTTTACCGGCGTTTATCAGACTTTCAGATAGGGGAAATGTGAGTGAGCGTTCCGATTTCAGTTCTAGAGCGATTCGCCCAATGAGTCCTTGATATTTACTCATTTTCAGCCAATTTTGTCGATTTTTGAAAATATCACTTTTTTGTGAAAATATCCACTAAATGAGAGAATAATATGTGTGATGGTACCCCAGGAGAGTTCCAAATGTGTGTGGGTAGAATATATATCCCACGGGGGTAAAATTGAAAAAAGTTGAAAAAATTTTTTTTTGGACTTAGTCATTTTTCCTTCGTTTATCAGGCTTTCAGATAGGGGAAATGTGAGTGAGCGTTCCGATTTCAGTTCAAGAGCGATTCGCCCAATGAGTCCTTGATATTTAGTCGTTTTCAGCCAATTTTCTGGATTTTTGAAAATTTAACTTTTTTGTGAAAATATCCACTAAATGAGGGAATAATATGTGTGAGGGTACCCCAGGAGAGTTCCAAATGTGTGTGGGTAGAATATAAATCCCACGGGGATAAAATTGAAAAAAGTTGAAAAAATTTTTTTTTGGACTTAGTAATTTTTCCGGCGTTTATCAGACTTTCAGATAGGGGAAATGTGAGTGACCGTTCCGATTTCAGTTCCAGAGCGATTCGCAAAATGAGTCCTTGATATTTAGTCGTTTTCAGCCAATTTTCTGGATTTTTGAAAATTTCACTTTTTTGTAATAATATACACTAAATGAGAGAATAATATGTGTGAGAGTACCCCAGGAGAGTTCCAAATGTGTGTGGGTAGAATATAAATCCCACGGGGATAAAATTGAAAAAAGTTGAAAAAAATTTTTTTTTGGACTTAGTAATTTTTCCGGCGTTTATCAGACTTTCAGATAGGGGAAATGTCAGTGAGCATTCCGATTTCAGTTCCAGAGTGATTCGCCCAATGAGTCCTTGATATTTAGTCGTTTTCAGCCAATTTTCTGGATTTTTGAAAATTTCACTTTTTTGTGAAAATATCCACTAAATGAGGGAATAATATGTGTGAGGGTACCCCAGGAGAGTTCCAAATGTGTGTGGGTAGAATATAAATCCCACAGGGATAAAATTGAAAAAAGTTGAAAAAAAATTTTTTTTGGACTTAGTCATTTTTCCGGCGTTTATCAGACTTTCAGATATGGGAAATGTGAGTGAGCGTTCCGATTTCTGTTCCAGAGCGATTCGCCCAATGAGTCCTTGATATTTAGTCGTTTTCAGCCAATTTTCTGGATTTTTGAAAATTTCACTTTTTTGTGAAAATATCCACTAAATGAGGGAATAATATGTGTGAGGGTACCCCAGGAGAGTTCCAAATGTGTGTGGGTAGAATATATATCCCACGGGTGTAAAATTGAAAAAAGTTGAAAAAATTTTTTTTTTGGACTTAGCAATTTTTCTAGCGTTTATCAGACTTTCAGATAGGGGAAATGTCACTGAGCGTTCCGATTTCTGTTCCAGAGTGATTCGCTCAATAAGTCCCTGATATTTAGTCGTTTTCAGCCAATTTTGTGGATTTTTGAAAATTTCACTTTTTTGTGAAAATATCCACTAAATGAGAGAATAATTTGTGTGAGGGTACCCCAGGAGAGTTCCAAATGTGTGTGGGTAGAATATAAATCCCACGGGGATAAAATTGAAAAAAGTTGAAAAAAAATTTTTTTTTTGGGACTTAGTCATTTTTCCTGCGTTTATCAGACTTTCAGATAGGGGAAATGTCAGTGAGCGTTTCGATTTCAGTTCCAGAGGGATTCGCCCAATGAGTCCTTGATATTTAGTCGTTTTCAGCCAATTTTGTGGATTTTTGAAAATTTAACTTTTTTGTGAAAATATCCACTAAATGAGAGAATAATATGTGTGAGGGTACCCCAGGAGAGTTCCAAATGTGTGTGGGTAGAATATATATCCCACGGGGTAAAATTTAAAAAAGTTTAAAAAAAATTTTTCTTGGACTTAGTCATTTTACCGGCGTTTATCAGACTTTCAGATAGGGGAAATGTGAGTGAGCGTTCCGATTTCAGTTCTAGAGCGATTCGCCCAATGAGTCCTTGATATTTACTCATTTTCAGCCAATTTTGTCGATTTTTGAAAATATCACTTTTTTGTGAAAATATCCACTAAATGAGAGAATAATATGTGTGAGGGTACCCCAGGAGAGTTCCAAATGTGTGTGGGTAGAATATATATCCCACGGGGTAAAATTTAAAAAAGTTTAAAAATTTTTTTTCTTGGACTTAGTCATTTTACCGGCGTTTATCAGACTTTCAGATAGGGGAAATCTGAGTGAGCATTCCGATTTCAGTTCCAAAGCGATTCGCCCAATGAGTCCTTGATATTTAGTCGTTTTCAGCCAATTTTCTGGATTTTTGAAAATTTCACTTTTTTGTGAAAATATCCACTAAATGAGGGAATAATATGTGTGAGGGTACCCCAGGAGAGTTCCAAATGTGTGTGGGTAGAATATAAATCCCACGGGGATAAAATTGAAAAAAGTTGAAAAAAAATTTTTTTTGGACTTAGTCATTTTTCCGGCGTTTATCAGACTTTCAGAGAGGGGAAATGTGAGTGAGCGTTCTGATTTCAGTTCCAGAGCGATTCGCCCAATGAGTCCTTGATATTTAGTCGTTTTCAGCCAATTTTCTGGATTTTTGAAAATTTCACTTTTTTGTGAAAATATCCACTAAATGAGGGATTAATATGTGTGAGGGTACCCCAGGAGAGTTCCAAATGTGTGTGGGTAGAATATATATCTCACGGGGATAAAATTGAAAAAAGTTGAAAAAATTTTTTTTTTGGACTTAGTAATTTTTTTGGCGTTTATCAGACTTTCAGATAGGGGAAATGTCACTGAGCGTTCTGATTTCAGTTCCAGAGCGATTCGCTCAATGAGTCCTTGATATTTAGTCGTTTTCAGCCAATTTTCTGGAATTTTGAAAATTTCACTTTTTTGTGAAAATATCCACTAAATGAGAGAATAATATGTGTGAGGGTACCCCAGGAGAGTTCCAAATGTGTGTGGGTAGAATATAAATCCCACGGGGATAAAATTGAAAAAAGTTGAAAAAATTTTTTTTTGGACTTAGTAATTTTTCCGGCGTTTATCAGACTTTCAGATAGGGGAAATGTGAGTGACCGTTCCGATTTCAGTTCCAGAGCGATTCGCCCAATGAGTCCTTGATATTTAGTCGTTTTCAGCCAATTTTCTGGATTTTTGAAAATTTCACTTTTTTGTAATAATATACACTAAATGAGAGAATAATATGTGTGAGAGTACCCCAGGAGAGTTCCAAATGTGTGTGGGTAGAATATAAATCCCACGGGGATAAAATTGAAAAAAGTTGAAAAAAATTTTTTTTTGGACTTAGTAATTTTTCCGGCGTTTATCAGACTTTCAGATAGGGGAAATGTCAGTGAGCATTCCGATTTCAGTTCCAGAGTGATTCGCCCAATGAGTCCTTGATATTTAGTCGTTTTCAGCCAATTTTCTGGATTTTTGAAAATTTCACTTTTTTGTGAAAATATCCACTAAATGAGGGAATAATATGTGTGAGGGTACCCCAGGAGAGTTCCAAATGTGTGTGGGTAGAATATAAATCCCACAGGTATAAAATTGAAAAAAGTTGAAAAAAAATTTTTTTGGGACTTAGTCATTTTTCCGGCGTTTATCAGACTTTCAGATAGGGGAAATGTGAGTGAGCGTTCCGATTTCTGTTCCAGAGCGATTCGCCCAATGAGTCCTTGATATTTAGTCGTTTTCAGCCAATTTTCTGGATTTTTGAAAATTTCACTTTTTTGTGAAAATATCCACTAAATGAGGGAATAATATGTGTGAGGGTACCCCAGGAGAGTTCCAAATGTGTGTGGGTAGAATATATATCCCACGGGTGTAAAATTGAAAAAAGTTGAAAAAATTTTTTTTTTGGATTTAGCAATTTTTCTAGCGTTTATCAGACTTTCAGATAGGGGAAATGTCACTGAGCGTTCCGATTTCTGTTCCAGAGCGATTCGCTCAATAAGTCCCTGATATTTAGTCGTTTTCAGCCAATTTTGTGGATTTTTGAAAATTTCACTTTTTTGTGAAAATATCCACTAAATGAGAGAATAATTTGTGTGAGGGTACCCCAGGAGAGTTCCAAATGTGTGTGGGTAGAATATATATCCCACGGGGATAAAATTGAAAAAAGTTGAAAAAATTTTTTTTTGGACTTAGTCATTTTTCCTTCGTTTATCAGGCTTTCAGATAGGGGAAATGTGAGTGAGCGTTCCGATTTCAGTTCAAGAGCGATTCGCCCAATGAGTCCTTGATATTTAGTCGTTTTCAGCCAATTTTCTGGATTTTTGAAAATTTAACTTTTTTGTGAAAATATCCACTAAATGAGGGAATAATATGTGTGAGGGTACCCCAGGAGAGTTCCAAATGTGTGTGGGTAGAATATAAATCCCACAGGTATAAAATTGAAAAAAGTTGAAAAAAAATTTTTTTGGGACTTAGTCATTTTTCCGGCGTTTATCAGACTTTCAGATAGGGGAAATGTGAGTGAGCGTTCCGATTTCTGTTCCAGAGCGATTCGCCCAATGAGTCCTTGATATTTAGTCGTTTTCAGCCAATTTTCTGGATTTTTGAAAATTTCACTTTTTTGTGAAAATATCCACTAAATGAGGGAATAATATGTGTGAGGGTACCCCAGGAGAGTTCCAAATGTGTGTGGGTAGAATATATATCCCACGGGTGTAAAATTGAAAAAAGTTGAAAAAATTTTTTTTTTGGATTTAGCAATTTTTCTAGCGTTTATCAGACTTTCAGATAGGGGAAATGTCACTGAGCGTTCCGATTTCTGTTCCAGAGCGATTCGCTCAATAAGTCCCTGATATTTAGTCGTTTTCAGCCAATTTTGTGGATTTTTGAAAATTTCACTTTTTTGTGAAAATATCCACTAAATGAGAGAATAATTTGTGTGAGGGTACCCCAGGAGAGTTCCAAATGTGTGTGGGTAGAATATATATCCCACGGGGATAAAATTGAAAAAAGTTGAAAAAATTTTTTTTTGGACTTAGTCATTTTTCCTTCGTTTATCAGGCTTTCAGATAGGGGAAATGTGAGTGAGCGTTCCGATTTCAGTTCAAGAGCGATTCGCCCAATGAGTCCTTGATATTTAGTCGTTTTCAGCCAATTTTCTGGATTTTTGAAAATTTAACTTTTTTGTGAAAATATCCACTAAATGAGGGAATAATATGTGTGAGGGTACCCCAGGAGAGTTCCAAATGTGTGTGGGTAGAATATAAATCCCACGGGGATAAAATTGAAAAAAGTTGAAAAAATTTTTTTTTGGACTTAGTAATTTTTCCGGCGTTTATCAGACTTTCAGATAGGGGAAATGTGAGTGACCGTTCCGATTTCAGTTCCAGAGCGATTCGCAAAATGAGTCCTTGATATTTAGTCGTTTTCAGCCAATTTTCTGGATTTTTGAAAATTTCACTTTTTTGTAATAATATACACTAAATGAGAGAATAATATGTGTGAGAGTACCCCAGGAGAGTTCCAAATGTGTGTGGGTAGAATATAAATCCCACGGGGATAAAATTGAAAAAAGTTGAAAAAAATTTTTTTTTGGACTTAGTAATTTTTCCGGCGTTTATCAGACTTTCAGATAGGGGAAATGTCAGTGAGCATTCCGATTTCAGTTCCAGAGTGATTCGCCCAATGAGTCCTTGATATTTAGTCGTTTTCAGCCAATTTTCTGGATTTTTGAAAATTTCACTTTTTTGTGAAAATATCCACTAAATGAGGGAATAATATGTGTGAGGGTACCCCAGGAGAGTTCCAAATGTGTGTGGGTAGAATATAAATCCCACAGGGATAAAATTGAAAAAAGTTGAAAAAAAATTTTTTTTGGACTTAGTCATTTTTCCGGCGTTTATCAGACTTTCAGATAGGGGAAATGTGAGTGAGCGTTCCGATTTCTGTTCCAGAGCGATTCGCCCAATGAGTCCTTGATATTTAGTCGTTTTCAGCCAATTTTCTGGATTTTTGAAAATTTCACTTTTTTGTGAAAATATCCACTAAATGAGGGAATAATATGTGTGAGGGTACCCCAGGAGAGTTCCAAATGTGTGTGGGTAGAATATATATCCCACGGGTGTAAAATTGAAAAAAGTTGAAAAAATTTTTTTTTTGGACTTAGCAATTTTTCTAGCGTTTATCAGACTTTCAGATAGGGGAAATGTCACTGAGCGTTCCGATTTCTGTTCCAGAGTGATTCGCTCAATAAGTCCCTGATATTTAGTCGTTTTCAGCCAATTTTGTGGATTTTTGAAAATTTCACTTTTTTGTGAAAATATCCACTAAATGAGAGAATAATTTGTGTGAGGGTACCCCAGGAGAGTTCCAAATGTGTGTGGGTAGAATATAAATCCCACGGGGATAAAATTGAAAAAAGTTGAAAAAAAATTTTTTTTTTGGGACTTAGTCATTTTTCCTGCGTTTATCAGACTTTCAGATAGGGGAAATGTCAGTGAGCGTTCCGATTTCAGTTCCAGAGGGATTCGCCCAATGAGTCCTTGATATTTAGTCGTTTTCAGCCAATTTTGTGGATTTTTGAAAATTTAACTTTTTTGTGAAAATATCCACTAAATGAGAGAATAATATGTGTGAGGGTACCCCAGGAGAGTTCCAAATGTGTGTGGGTAGAATATATATCCCACGGGGTAAAATTTAAAAAAGTTTAAAAAAATTTTTTCTTGGACTTAGTCATTTTACCGGCGTTTATCAGACTTTCAGATAGGGGAAATGTGAGTGAGCGTTCCGATTTCAGTTCTAGAGCGATTCGCCCAATGAGTCCTTGATATTTACTCATTTTCAGCCAATTTTGTCGATTTTTGAAAATATCACTTTTTTGTGAAAATATCCACTAAATGAGAGAATAATATGTGTGAGGGTACCCCAGGAGAGTTCCAAATGTGTGTGGGTAGAATATATATCCCACGGGGTAAAATTTAAAAAAGTTTAAAAATTTTTTTTCTTGGACTTAGTCATTTTACCGGCGTTTATCAGACTTTCAGATAGGGGAAATCTGAGTGAGCATTCCGATTTCAGTTCCAAAGCGATTCGCCCAATGAGTCCTTGATATTTAGTCGTTTTCAGCCAATTTTCTGGATTTTTGAAAATTTCACTTTTTTGTGAAAATATCCACTAAATGAGGGAATAATATGTGTGAGGGTACCCCAGGAGAGTTCCAAATGTGTGTGGGTAGAATATAAATCCCACGGGGATAAAATTGAAAAAAGTTGAAAAAAAATTTTTTTTGGACTTAGTCATTTTTCCGGCGTTTATCAGACTTTCAGAGAGGGGAAATGTGAGTGAGCGTTCTGATTTCAGTTCCAGAGCGATTCGCCCAATGAGTCCTTGATATTTAGTCGTTTTCAGCCAATTTTCTGGATTTTTGAAAATTTCACTTTTTTGTGAAAATATCCACTAAATGAGGGATTAATATGTGTGAGGGTACCCCAGGAGAGTTCCAAATGTGTGTGGGTAGAATATATATCTCACGGGGATAAAATTGAAAAAAGTTGAAAAAATTTTTTTTTTGGACTTAGTAATTTTTTTGGCGTTTATCAGACTTTCAGATAGGGGAAATGTCACTGAGCGTTCTGATTTCAGTTCCAGAGCGATTCGCTCAATGAGTCCTTGATATTTAGTCGTTTTCAGCCAATTTTCTGGAATTTTGAAAATTTCACTTTTTTGTGAAAATATCCACTAAATGAGAGAATAATATGTGTGAGGGTACCCCAGGAGAGTTCCAAATGTGTGTGGGTAGAATATAAATCCCACGGGGATAAAATTGAAAAAAGTTGAAAAAATTTTTTTTTGGACTTAGTAATTTTTCCGGCGTTTATCAGACTTTCAGATAGGGGAAATGTGAGTGACCGTTCCGATTTCAGTTCCAGAGCGATTCGCCCAATGAGTCCTTGATATTTAGTCGTTTTCAGCCAATTTTCTGGATTTTTGAAAATTTCACTTTTTTGTAATAATATACACTAAATGAGAGAATAATATGTGTGAGAGTACCCCAGGAGAGTTCCAAATGTGTGTGGGTAGAATATAAATCCCACGGGGATAAAATTGAAAAAAGTTGAAAAAAATTTTTTTTTGGACTTAGTAATTTTTCCGGCGTTTATCAGACTTTCAGATAGGGGAAATGTCAGTGAGCATTCCGATTTCAGTTCCAGAGTGATTCGCCCAATGAGTCCTTGATATTTAGTCGTTTTCAGCCAATTTTCTGGATTTTTGAAAATTTCACTTTTTTGTGAAAATATCCACTAAATGAGGGAATAATATGTGTGAGGGTACCCCAGGAGAGTTCCAAATGTGTGTGGGTAGAATATAAATCCCACAGGTATAAAATTGAAAAAAGTTGAAAAAAAATTTTTTTGGGACTTAGTCATTTTTCCGGCGTTTATCAGACTTTCAGATAGGGGAAATGTGAGTGAGCGTTCCGATTTCTGTTCCAGAGCGATTCGCCCAATGAGTCCTTGATATTTAGTCGTTTTCAGCCAATTTTCTGGATTTTTGAAAATTTCACTTTTTTGTGAAAATATCCACTAAATGAGGGAATAATATGTGTGAGGGTACCCCAGGAGAGTTCCAAATGTGTGTGGGTAGAATATATATCCCACGGGTGTAAAATTGAAAAAAGTTGAAAAAATTTTTTTTTTGGATTTAGCAATTTTTCTAGCGTTTATCAGACTTTCAGATAGGGGAAATGTCACTGAGCGTTCCGATTTCTGTTCCAGAGCGATTCGCTCAATAAGTCCCTGATATTTAGTCGTTTTCAGCCAATTTTGTGGATTTTTGAAAATTTCACTTTTTTGTGAAAATATCCACTAAATGAGAGAATAATTTGTGTGAGGGTACCCCAGGAGAGTTCCAAATGTGTGTGGGTAGAATATATATCCCACGGGGTAAAATTTAAAAAAGTTTAAAAAAATTTTTTCTTGGACTTAGTCATTTTACCGGCGTTTATCAGACTTTCAGATAGGGGAAATCTGAGTGAGCATTCCGATTTCAGTTCCAAAGCGATTCGCCCAATGAGTCCTTGATATTTAGTCGTTTTCAGCCAATTTTCTGGATTTTTGAAAATTTCACTTTTTTGTGAAAATATCCACTAAATGAGGGAATAATATGTGTGAGGGTACCCCAGGAGAGTTCCAAATGTGTGTGGGTAGAATATAAATCCCACGGGGATAAAATTGAAAAAAGTTGAAAAAAAATTTTTTTTGGACTTAGTCATTTTTCCGGCGTTTATCAGACTTTCAGAGAGGGGAAATGTGAGTGAGCGTTCCGATTTCAGTTCCAGAGCGATTCGCCCAATGAGTCCTTGATATTTAGTCGTTTTCAGCCAATTTTCTGGATTTTTGAAAATTTCACTTTTTTGTGAAAATATCCACTAAATGAGGGAATAATATGTGTGAGGGTACCCCAGGAGAGTTCCAAATGTGTGTGGGTAGAATATATATCTCACGGGGATAAAATTGAAAAAAGTTGAAAAAATTTTTTTTTTGGACTTAGTAATTTTTCCGGCGTTTATCAGACTTTCAGATAGGGGAAATGTGAGTGAGCGTTCCGATTTCAGTTCCAGAGCGATTCGCCCCATGAGTCCTTGATATTTAGTCGTTTTCAGCCAATTTTCTGGATTTTTGAAAATTTCACTTTTTTGTGAAAATATCCACTAAATGAGGGAATAATATGTGTGAGGGTACCCCAGGAGAGTTCCAAATGTGTGCGGGTACAATATATATCCCACGGGGTAAAATTTAAAAAAGTTGAAAAATTTTTTTTTTGGACTTAGTCATTTTTCCGGCGTTTATCAGACTTTCAGACAGGGGAAATCTGAGTGAGCGTTCCGATTTCAGTTCCAGAGCGATTCGCCCAATGAGTCCTTGATATTTAGTCGTTTTCAGCCAATTTTCTGGATTTTTGAAAATTTCACTTTTTTGTAATAATATACACTAAATGAGAGAATAATATGTGTGAGGGTACCCCAGGAGAGTTCCAAATGTGTGTGGGTAGAATATAAATCCCACAGGGATAAAATTGAAAAAAGTTGAAAAAAAATTTTTTTTGGACTTAGTCATTTTTCCGGCGTTTATCAGACTTTCAGACAGGGGAAATCTGAGTGAGCATTCCGATTTCAGTTCCAAAGCGATTCGCCCAATGAGTCCTTGATATTTAGTCGTTTTCAGCCAATTTTCTGGATTTTTGAAAATTTCACTTTTTTGTGAAAATATCCACTAAATGAGGGAATAATATGTGTGAGGGTACCCCAGGAGAGTTCCAAATGTGTGTGGGTAGAATATAAATCCCACGGGGATAAAATTGAAAAAAGTTGAAAAAAAATTTTTTTTGGACTTAGTCATTTTTCCGGCGTTTATCAGACTTTCAGAGAGGGGAAATGTGAGTGAGCGTTCCGATTTCAGTTCCAGAGCGATTCGCCCAATGAGTCCTTGATATTTAGTCGTTTTCAGCCAATTTTCTGGATTTTTGAAAATTTCACTTTTTTGTGAAAATATCCACTAAATGAGGGAATAATATGTGTGAGGGTACCCCAGGAGAGTTCCAAATGTGTGTGGGTAGAATATATATCTCACGGGGATAAAATTGAAAAAAGTTGAAAAAATTTTTTTTTTGGACTTAGTAATTTTTCCGGTGTTTATCAGACTTTCAGATAGGGGAAATGTGAGTGAGCGTTCCGATTTCAGTTCCAGAGCGATTCGCCCCATGAGTCCTTGATATTTAGTCGTTTTCAGCCAATTTTCTGGATTTTTGAAAATTTCACTTTTTTGTGAAAATATCCACTAAATGAGGGAATAATATGTGTGAGGGTACCCCAGGAGAGTTCCAAATGTGTGCGGGTACAATATATATCCCACGGGGTAAAATTTAAAAAAGTTGAAAAATTTTTTTTTTGGACTTAGTCATTTTTCCGGCGTTTATCAGACTTTCAGACAGGGGAAATCTGAGTGAGCGTTCCGATTTCAGTTCCAGAGCGATTCGCCCAATGAGTCCTTGATATTTAGTCGTTTTCAGCCAATTTTCTGGATTTTTGAAAATTTCACTTTTTTGTAATAATATACACTAAATGAGAGAATAATATGTGTGAGGGTACCCCAGGAGAGTTCCAAATGTGTGTGGGTAGAATATAAATCCCACAGGGATAAAATTGAAAAAAGTTGAAAAAAAATTTTTTTTGGACTTAGCAATTTTTCTAGCGTTTATCAGACTTTCAGATAGGGGAAATGTCACTGAGCGTTCCGATTTCAGTTCCAGAGCGATTCGCTCAATAAGTCCCTGATATTTAGTCGTTTTCAGCCAATTTTGTGGATTTTTGAAAATTTCACTTTTTTGTGAAAATATCCACTAAATGAGAGAATAATTTGTGTGAGGGTACCCCAGGAGAGTTCCAAATGTGTGTGGGTAGAATATATATCCCACGGGGTAAAATTTAAAAAAGTTTAAAAAAATTTTTTCTTGGACTTAGTCATTTTACCGGCGTTTATCAGACTTTCAGATAGGGGAAATCTGAGTGAGCATTCCGATTTCAGTTCCAAAGCGATTCGCCCAATGAGTCCTTGATATTTAGTCGTTTTCAGCCAATTTTCTGGATTTTTGAAAATTTCACTTTTTTGTGAAAATATCCACTAAATGAGGGAATAATATGTGTGAGGGTACCCCAGGAGAGTTCCAAATGTGTGTGGGTAGAATATAAATCCCACGGGGATAAAATTGAAAAAAGTTGAAAAAAAATTTTTTTTGGACTTAGTCATTTTTCCGGCGTTTATCAGACTTTCAGAGAGGGGAAATGTGAGTGAGCGTTCCGATTTCAGTTCCAGAGCGATTCGCCCAATGAGTCCTTGATATTTAGTCGTTTTCAGCCAATTTTCTGGATTTTTGAAAATTTCACTTTTTTGTGAAAATATCCACTAAATGAGGGAATAATATGTGTGAGGGTACCCCAGGAGAGTTCCAAATGTGTGTGGGTAGAATATATATCTCACGGGGATAAAATTGAAAAAAGTTGAAAAAATTTTTTTTTTGGACTTAGTAATTTTTCCGGCGTTTATCAGACTTTCAGATAGGGGAAATGTCACTGAGCGTTCTGATTTCAGTTCCAGAGCGATTCGCTCAATGAGTCCTTGATATTTAGTCGTTTTCAGCCAATTTTCTGGAATTTTGAAAATTTCACTTTTTTGTGAAAATATCCACTAAATGAGAGAATAATATGTGTGATGGTACCCCAGGAGAGTTCCAAATGTGTGTGGGTAGAATATATATCCCACGGGGGTAAAATTGAAAAAAGTTGAAAAAATTTTTTTTTGGACTTAGTCATTTTTCCTTCGTTTATCAGGCTTTCAGATAGGGAAAATGTGAGTGAGCGTTCCGATTTCAGTTCCAGAGCGATTCGCCCAATGAGTCCTTGATATTTAGTCGTTTTCAGCCAATTTTCTGGATTTTTGAAAATTTAACTTTTTTGTGAAAATATCCACTAAATGAGGGAATAATATGTGTGAGGGTACCCCAGGAGAGTTCCAAATGTGTGTGGGTAGAATATAAATCCCACGGGGATAAAATTGAAAAAAGTTGAAAAATTTTTTTTTTGGACTTAGTAATTTTTCCGGCGTTTATCAGACTTTCAGATAGGGGAAATGTGAGTGAGCGTTCCGATTTCAGTTCCAGAGCGATTCGCCCCATGAGTCCTTGATATTTAGTCGTTTTCAGCCAATTTTCTGGATTTTTGAAAATTTCACTTTTTTGTGAAAATATCCACTAAATGAGGGAATAATATGTGTGAGGGTACCCCAGGAGAGTTCCAAATGTGTGTGGGTAGAATATAAATCCCACAGGGATAAAATTGAAAAAAGTTGAAAAAAAATTTTTTTTGGACTTAGTCATTTTTCCGGCGTTTATCAGACTTTCAGATAGGGGAAATGTGAGTGAGCGTTCCGATTTCTGTTCCAGAGCGATTCGCCCAATGAGTCCTTGATATTTAGTCGTTTTCAGCCAATTTTCTGGATTTTTGAAAATTTCACTTTTTTGTGAAAATATCCACTAAATGAGGGAATAATATGTGTGAGGGTACCCCAGGAGAGTTCCAAATGTGTGTGGGTAGAATATATATCCCACGGGTGTAAAATTGAAAAAAGTTGAAAAAATTTTTTTTTTGGACTTAGTAATTTTTCCGGCGTTTATCAGACTTTCAGATAGGGGAAATGTCACTGAGCGTTCTGATTTCAGTTCCAGAGCGATTCGCTCAATGAGTCCTTGATATTTAGTCGTTTTCAGCCAATTTTCTGGAATTTTGAAAATTTCACTTTTTTGTGAAAATATCCACTAAATGAGAGAATAATATGTGTGATGGTACCCCAGGAGAGTTCCAAATGTGTGTGGGTAGAATATATATCCCACGGGGGTAAAATTGAAAAAAGTTGAAAAAATTTTTTTTTGGACTTAGTCATTTTTCCTTCGTTTATCAGGCTTTCAGATAGGGAAAATGTGAGTGAGCGTTCCGATTTCAGTTCCAGAGCGATTCGCCCAATGAGTCCTTGATATTTAGTCGTTTTCAGCCAATTTTCTGGATTTTTGAAAATTTAACTTTTTTGTGAAAATATCCACTAAATGAGGGAATAATATGTGTGAGGGTACCCCAGGAGAGTTCCAAATGTGTGTGGGTAGAATATAAATCCCACGGGGATAAAATTGAAAAAAGTTGAAAAATTTTTTTTTTGGACTTAGTAATTTTTCCGGCGTTTATCAGACTTTCAGATAGGGGAAATGTGAGTGAGCGTTCCGATTTCAGTTCCAGAGCGATTCGCCCCATGAGTCCTTGATATTTAGTCGTTTTCAGCCAATTTTCTGGATTTTTGAAAATTTCACTTTTTTGTGAAAATATCCACTAAATGAGGGAATAATATGTGTGAGGGTACCCCAGGAGAGTTCCAAATGTGTGTGGGTAGAATATAAATCCCACAGGGATAAAATTGAAAAAAGTTGAAAAAAAATTTTTTTTGGACTTAGTCATTTTTCCGGCGTTTATCAGACTTTCAGATAGGGGAAATGTGAGTGAGCGTTCCGATTTCTGTTCCAGAGCGATTCGCCCAATGAGTCCTTGATATTTAGTCGTTTTCAGCCAATTTTCTGGATTTTTGAAAATTTCACTTTTTTGTGAAAATATCCACTAAATGAGGGAATAATATGTGTGAGGGTACCCCAGGAGAGTTCCAAATGTGTGTGGGTAGAATATATATCCCACGGGTGTAAAATTGAAAAAAGTTGAAAAAATTTTTTTTTTGGACTTAGCAATTTTTCTAGCGTTTATCAGACTTTCAGATAGGGGAAATGTCACTGAGCGTTCCGATTTCTGTTCCAGAGCGATTCGCTCAATAAGTCCCTGATATTTAGTCGTTTTCAGCCAATTTTGTGGATTTTTGAAAATTTCACTTTTTTGTGAAAATATCCACTAAATGAGAGAATAATTTGTGTGAGGGTACCCCAGGAGAGTTCCAAATGTGTGTGGGTAGAATATATATCCCACGGGGTAAAATTTAAAAAAGTTTAAAAAAATTTTTTCTTGGACTTAGTCATTTTACCGGCGTTTATCAGACTTTCAGATAGGGGAAATCTGAGTGAGCATTCCGATTTCAGTTCCAAAGCGATTCGCCCAATGAGTCCTTGATATTTAGTCGTTTTCAGCCAATTTTCTGGATTTTTGAAAATTTCACTTTTTTGTGAAAATATCCACTAAATGAGGGAATAATATGTGTGAGGGTACCCCAGGAGAGTTCCAAATGTGTGTGGGTAGAATATAAATCCCACGGGGATAAAATTGAAAAAAGTTGAAAAAAATTTTTTTTTGGACTTAGTCATTTTTCCGGCGTTTATCAGACTTTCAGAGAGGGGAAATGTGAGTGAGCGTTCCGATTTCAGTTCCAGAGCGATTCGCCCAATGAGTCCTTGATATTTAGTCGTTTTCAGCCAATTTTCTGGATTTTTGAAAATTTCACTTTTTTGTGAAAATATCCACTAAATGAGGGAATAATATGTGTGAGGGTACCCCAGGAGAGTTCCAAATGTGTGTGGGTAGAATATATATCTCACGGGGATAAAATTGAAAAAAGTTGAAAAAATTTTTTTTTTGGACTTAGTAATTTTTCCGGCGTTTATCAGACTTTCAGATAGGGGAAATGTGAGTGAGCGTTCCGATTTCAGTTCCAGAGCGATTCGCCCCATGAGTCCTTGATATTTAGTCGTTTTCAGCCAATTTTCTGGATTTTTGAAAATTTCACTTTTTTGTGAAAATATCCACTAAATGAGGGAATAATATGTGTGAGGGTACCCCAGGAGAGTTCCAAATGTGTGCGGGTACAATATATATCCCACGGGGTAAAATTTAAAAAAGTTGAAAAATTTTTTTTTTGGACTTAGTCATTTTTCCGGCGTTTATCAGACTTTCAGACAGGGGAAATCTGAGTGAGCGTTCCGATTTCAGTTCCAGAGCGATTCGCCCAATGAGTCCTTGATATTTAGTCGTTTTCAGCCAATTTTCTGGATTTTTGAAAATTTCACTTTTTTGTAATAATATACACTAAATGAGAGAATAATATGTGTGAGGGTACCCCAGGAGAGTTCCAAATGTGTGTGGGTAGAATATCAATCCCACAGGGATAAAATTGAAAAAAGTTGAAAAAAAATTTTTTTTGGACTTAGCAATTTTTCTAGCGTTTATCAGACTTTCAGATAGGGGAAATGTCACTGAGCGTTCCGATTTCAGTTCCAGAGCGATTCGCTCAATAAGTCCCTGATATTTAGTCGTTTTCAGCCAATTTTGTGGATTTTTGAAAATTTCACTTTTTTGTGAAAATATCCACTAAATGAGAGAATAATTTGTGTGAGGGTACCCCAGGAGAGTTCCAAATGTGTGTGGGTAGAATATATATCCCACGGGGGTAAAATTTAAAAAAGTTGAAAAAAAATTTTTTTTGGACTTAGTCATTTTTCCGGCGTTTATCAGAATTTCAGATATGGAAAATGTCAGTGAGCGTTCCGATTTCAGCTCCAGAGCGATTCGCCCAATGAGTCCTTGATATTTAGTCGTTTTCAGCCAATTTCCTGGTTTTTAGAAAATTTCACTTTTTTGTGAAAATATCCACTAAATGAGAGAATAATATGTGTGAGGGTACCCTAGGAGAGTTCCAAATGTGTGTGGGTAGAATATATATCCCACGGGGGTAAAATTTAAAAAAGTTGAAAAAAAATTTTTTTTGGACTTAGTCATTTTTCCGGCGTTTATTCAGACTTTCAGATAGGGGAAATGTGAGTGAGCATTCCGATTTCAGTTCCAGAGCGATTCGCCCAATGAGTCCTTAATATTTAGTCGTTTTCAGACAATTTTCTGGATTTTTGAAAATTTCACTTTTTTGTTTAAATATCCACTAAATGAGGGAATAATATGTGTGAGGGTACCCCAGGAGAGTTCCAAATGTGTGTGGCTAGAATTTATATCCCACGGGGGTAAAATTGAAAAAAGTTGAAAAAAAATTTTTTTTGGACTTAGTCATTTTTCCGGAGTTTATCAGACTTTCAGATAGGGGAAATGTCAGTGAGCGTTCCGATTTCACTTCCAGAGCGATTCGCCCAATGAGTCCTTGATATTCAGTCGTTTTCAGCCAATTTTCTCGATGTTTGAAAATTTCACTTTTTTGTGAAAATATCCACTAAATGAGGGAATAATATGTGTGAGGGTACCCCAGGAGAGTTCCAAATGTGTGTGGGTAGAATATATATCCCACGGGGGTAAAATTGAAAAAAGTTGAAAAAAAATTTTTTTTGGACTTCGTAATTTTTCCGGCGTTTATCAGACTTTCAGATAGGGGAAATGTCAGTGAGCATTCCGATTTCAGTTCCAGAGCGATTCGCCCAGTGAGTCCTTGATATTTAGTCGTTTTCAGCCAATATTCTGGATTTTTAAAAATTTCACTTTTTTGTGAAAATATCCACTAAATGAGGGAATAATATGTGTGAGGGTACCCCAGGAGAGTTCCAAATGTGTTTGGGTAGAATATATATCCCACGGGCGTAAAATTGAAAAAAGTTGAAAAAAAAAATTTTTTTGGACTTAGTAATTTTTCCAGCATTTATCAGACTTTCAGATAGGGGAAATGTCAGTGAGCGTTCCGATTTCAGCTCCAGAGCGATTCGCCCAATGAGTCCTTGATATTTAGTCGTTTTCAGCCAATTTTCTGGATTTTTGAAAATTTCACTTTTTTGTGAAAATATCCACTAAATGAGGGAATAATATGTGTGAGGGTACCCCAGGAGAGTTCCAAATGTGTGTGTGTAGAATATATATCCCACGGGGGTAAAATTTAAAAAAGTTTAAAAAAATTTTTTTTTGGACTTAGTCATTTTTCCGGCGTTATCAGACTTTCAGATAGGTGAAATATAAGTGAGAGTTCAGATTTCAGTTCCAGAGCGATTCGCCCAATGATTCCTTGATATTTAGTCGTTTTCAGCCAATTTTCAGAATTTTTGAAAATTTCACTTTTTTGTGAAAATATCCACTAAATGAGGGAATAATATGTGTGAGGGTACCCCAGGAGAGTTCCAAATGTGTGTGGGTAGAATATATATCCCACGGGGGTAAAATTGAAAAAAGTTGAAAAAAATTTTTTTTTGGACTTAGTCATTTTTCCGGCTTTTATTCAGACTTTCAGATAGGGGAAATGTGAGTGAGCATTCCGATTTCAGTTCCAGAGCGATTCGCCCAATGAGTCCTTAATATTTAGTCGTTTTCAGACAATTTTCTGGATTTTTGAAAATTTCACTTTTTTGTGAAAATATCCACTAAATGAGGGAATAATATGTGTGAGGGTACCCCAGGAGAGTTCCAAATGTGTGTGGGTAGAATATATATCCCACGGGGGTAAAATTTAAAAAAGTTGAAAAAATTTTTTTTTGGGACTTAGTCATTTTTCCGGCGTTTATCAGACTTTCAGAGAGGGAAAATGTCAGTGAGCGTTCCGATTTCAGCTCCAGAGCGATTCGCCCAATGAGTCCTTGATATTTAGTCGTTTTCAGCCAATTTTCTGGATTTTTGAAAATTTCACTTTTTTGTGAAAATATCCACTAAATGAGGTAATAATATGTGTGAGGGTACCCCAGGAGAGTTCCAAATGTGTGTGGGTAGAATATATATCCCACGGGGGTAAAATTGAAAAAAGTTGAAAAAAAAATTTTTTTGGACTTAGTCATTTTTCCGGCGTTTATTCAGACTTTCAGAGAGGGGAAATGTGAGTGAGCATTCCGATTTCAGTTCCAGAGCGATTCGCCCAATGATTCCTTGATATTTAGTCGTTTTCAGCCAATTTTCAGAATTTTTGAAAATTTCACTTTTTTGTGAAAATATCCACTAAATGAGGGAATAGTATGTGTGAGGGTACCCCAGGAGAGTTCCAAATGTGTGTGCGTAGAATATATATCCCACGGGGGTAAAATTTAAAAAAGTTTTAAAAAATTTTTTTTTGGACTTAGTCATTTTTCCGGCGTTATCAGCCTTTCAGATAGGTGAAATGTAAGTGAGAGTTCAGATTTCAGTTCCAGAGCGATTCGCCCAATGAGTCCTTGATATTTAGTCGTTTTCATCCAATTTTCTGGATTTTTGAAAATTTCACTTTTTTGTGAAAATATCCACTAAATGAGGGAATAATATGTGTGAGGGTACCCCAGGAGAGTTCCAAATGTGTGTGGGTAGAATATATATCCCACGGGGGTAAAATTGAAAAAAGTTGAAAAAAAATTTTTTTTGGACTGTCATTTTTCCGGCGTTCATCAGACTTTCAGATAGGGAAAATGTCAGTGAGCGTTCCGATTTCAGTTCCAGAGCGATTCGCCCAATGAGTCCTTGATATTTAGTCGTTTTCAGCCAATTTTCTGGATTTTTAAAAATTTCACTTTTTTGTGAAAATATCCACTAAATGAGAGAATAATATGTGTAAGGGTACCCCAGGAGAGTTCCAAATGTGTGTGGGTAGAATATATATCCCACGGGGGTAAAATTGAAAAAAGTTGAAAAAATTTTTTTTTGGGACTTAGTCATTTTTCCTGCGTTTATCAGATTTTCAGATAGGGAAAATGTCAGTGAGCGTTCCGATTTCAGCTCCAGAGCGATTCGCCCAATGAGTCCTTGATATTTAGTCGTTTTCAGCCAATTTTCTGGATTTTTGAAAATTTCACTTTTTTTTTAAAATATCCACTAAATGAGGGAATAATATGTGTGAGGGTACCCCAGGAGAGATCCAAATGTGTGTGGGTAGAATATATATCCCACGGGGGTAAAATTGAAAAAAGTTTGAAAAAATTTTTTTTGGGACTTAGTCATTTTTCCGGCGTTTATTCAGACTTTCAGATAGGGGAAATGTGAGTGAGCATTCCGATTTCAGTTCCAGAGCAATTCGCCCAATGAGTCCTTGATATTTAGACGTTTTCAGCCAATTTTCTGGATTTTTGAAAATTTCACTTTTTTGTGAAAATATCCACTAAATGAGAGAATAATATGTGTAAGGGTACCCCAGGAGAGTTCCAAATGTGTGTGGGTAGAATATATATCCCACGGGGGTAAAATTGAAAAAAGTTGAAAAATTTTTTTTTTGGGACTTAGTCATTTTTCCGGCGTTTATCAGACTTTCAGATAGGGGAAATGTGAGTGAGCGTTCCGATTTCAGTTCCAGAGCGATTCGCCCAATGAGTCCTTGATATTTAGTCGTTTTCAGCCAATTTTCTGGATTTTTGAAAATTTCACTTTTTTGTGAAAATATCCACTAAATGAGGAAATAATATGTGTGAGGGTAGCCCAGGAGAGTTCCAAATGTGTTTGGGTAGAATATATATCCCACGGGGGTAAAATTGAAAAAAGTTGAAAAAAATTTTTTTTCGGACTTAGTAATTTTTCCAGCATTTATCAGACTTTCAGATAGGGGAAATGTCAGTGAGCATTCAGATTTCAGTTCCAGAGCGATTCGCCCAATGATTCCTTGATATTTAGTCGTTTTCAGCCAATTTTCAGAATTTTTGAAAATTTCACTTTTTTGTGAAAATATCCACTAAATGAGGGAATAATATGTGTGAGGGTACCCCAGGAGAGTTCCAAATGTGTGTGTGTAGAATATATATCCCACGGGGGTAAAATTTAAAAAAGTTTAAAAAAATTTTTTTTTGGACTTAGTCATTTTTCCGGCGTTATCAGACTTTCAGATAGGTGAAATATAAGTGAGAGTTCAGATTTCAGTTCCAGAGCGATTCGCCCAATGAGTCCTTGATATTTAGTCGTTTTCATCCAATTTTCGGGATTTTTGAAAATTTCACTTTTTTGTGAAAATATCCACTAAATGAGGGAATAATATGTGTGAGGGTACCCCAGGAGAGTTCCAAATGTGTGTGGGTAGAATATATATCCCACGGGGGTAAAATTGAAAAAAGTTGAAAAAAATTTTTTTTTGGACTTAGTCATTTTTCCGGCTTTTATTCAGACTTTCAGATAGGGGAAATGTGAGTGAGCATTCCGATTTCAGTTCCAGAGCGATTCGCCCAATGAGTCCTTAATATTTAGTCGTTTTCAGCCAATTTTCTGGATTTTTGAAAATTTCACTTTTTTGTGAAAATAGCCACTAAATGAGGGAATAATATGTGTGACGGTACCCCAGGAGAGTTCCAAATGTGTGTGGGTAGAATATATATCCCATGGGGGTAAAATTGAAAAAAGTTGAAAAAAAATTTTTTTTGGACTTCGTAATTTTTCCGGCTTTTATCAGACTTTCAGATAGGGTAAATGTCAGTGAGCATTCCGATTTCAGTTCCAGAGCGATTCGCCCAGTGAGTCCTTGATATTTAGTCGTTTTCAGCCAATATTCTGGATTTTTAAAAATTTCACTTTTTTGTGATAATATCCACTAAATGAGGGAATAATATGTGTGAGGGTACCCCAGGAGAGTTCCAAATGTGTGTGGGTAGAATATATATCCCACGGGGGTAAAATTGAAAAAAGTTTTAAAAAATTTTTTTTTGGACTTAGTCATTTTTCCGGCGTTTATCAGACTTTCAGATAGGGGAAATGTGAGTGAGCATTCAGATTTCAGTTCCAGAGCGATTCGCCCAATGATTCCTTGATATTTAGTCGTTTTCAGCCAATTTTCAGAATTTTTGAAAATTTCACTTTTTTGTGAAAATATCCACTAAATGAGGGAATTGTATGTGTGAGGGTACCCCAGGAGAGTTCCAAATGTGTGTGGGTAGAATATATATCCCACGGGGGTAAAATTGAAAAAAGTTGAAAAAAAATTTTTTTTGGACTGTCATTTTTCCGGCGTTCATCAGACTTTCAGATAGGGAAAATGTCAGTGAGCGTTCCGATTTCAGCTCCAGAGCGATTCGCCCAATGAGTCCTTGATATTTAGTCGTTTTCAGCCAATTTTCTGGATTTTTGAAAATTTGACTTTTTTGTGAAAATATCCACTAAATGAGGGAATAATATGTGTGAGGGTACCCCAGGAGAGTTCCAAATGTGTGTGGGTAGAATATATATCCCACGGGGGTAAAATTGAAAAAAGTTGAAAAAATTTTTTTTGGGGACTTAGTCATTTTTCCGGCGTTTATCAGATTTTCAGATAGGGAAAATCTCAGTGAGCGTTCCGATTTCAGCTCCAGAGCGATTTGCCCAATGAGTCCTTGATATTTAGACGTTTTCAGCCAATTTTCTGGATTTTTGAAAATTTCACTTTTTTGTGAAAATATCCACTAAATGAGGAAATAATATGTGTGAGGGTACCCCAGGAGAGTACCAAATGTGTGTGGGTAGAATATATATCCCACGGGGATAAAATTGAAAAAAGTTGAAAAAAAATTTTTTTTGTACTTAGTCATTTTTCCGGCGTTTATTCAGTCTTTCAGATAGGGGAAATGTGACTGAGCATTCCGATTTCAGTTCCAGAGCGATTCGCCCAATGAGTCCTTGATATTTAGACGTTTTCAGCCAATTTTCAGGATTTTTGAAATTTTCACTTTTTTGTGAAAATATCCACTAAATGAGGGAATAATATGTGTGAGGGTACCCCAGGAGAGTTCCAAATGTGTGTGGGTAGAATATATATCCCACGGGGGTAAAATTGAAAAAAGTTGAAAAAAAATTTTTTTTGGACTGTCATTTTTCCGGCGTTCATCAGACTTTCAGATAGGGAAAATGTCAATGAGCGTTCCAATTTCAGTTCCAGAGCGATTCGCCCAATGAGTCCTTGATATTTAGTCGTTTTCAGCCAATTTTCTGGATTTTTGAAAATTTCACTTTTTTGTGAAAATATCCACTAAATGAGGGAATAATATGTGTGAGGGTACCCCAGGAGAGATCCAAATGTGTGTGGGTAGAATATATATCCCACGGGGGTAAAATTGAAAAAAGTTGAAAAAATTTTTTTTTGGGACTTAGTCATTTTTCCGGCGTTTATTCAGACTTTCAGATAGGGGAAATGTGAGTGAGCATTCCGATTTCAGTTCCAGAGCAATTCGCCCAATGAGTCCTTGATATTTAGACATTTTCAGCCAATTTTCTGGATTTTTGAAAATTTCACTTTTTTGTGAAAATATCCACTAAATGAGAGAATAATATGTGTAAGGGTACCCCAGGAGAGTTCCAAATGTGTGTGGGTAGAATATATATCCCACGGGGGTAAAATTGAAAAAAGTTGAAAACAAATTTTTTTGGGACTTAGTCATTTTTCCGGCGTTTATCAGACTTTCAGATAGGGAAAATGTCAGTGAGCGTTCCGATTTCAGCTCCAGAGCGATTCGCCCAATGAGTACTTGATATTTAGTCGTTTTCAGCCAATTTTCTGGATTTGTGAAAATTTCACTTTTTTGTGAAAATATCCACTAAATGAGGGAATAATATGTGTGAGGGTACCCCAGGAGAGTTCCAAATGTGTGTGGGTAGAATATATATCCCACGGGGGTAAAATTTAAAAAAGTTGAAAAAAATTTTTTTTGGGACTTAGTCATTTTTCCGGCGTTTATCAGACTTTCAGATAGGGAAAATGTCAGTGAGCGTTCCGATTTCAGCTCCAGAGCGATTCGCCCAATGAGTCCTTGATATTTAGTCGTTTTCAGCCAATTTTCTGGATTTTTGAAAATTTCACTTTTTTGTGAAAATATCCACTAAATGAGAGAATAATATGTGTGAGGGTACCCCAGGAGAGTTCCAAATGTGTGTGGGTAGAATATATATCCCACGGGGATAAAATTGAAAAAAGTTGAAAAAAAATTTTTTTTGGACTTCGGAATTTTTCCGGCGTTTATCAGACTTTCAGATAGGGGAAATGTCAGTGAGCATTCAGATTTCAGTTCCAGAGCGATTCGCCCATTGAGTCCTTAATATTTAGTCGTTTTCAGACAATTTTCTGGATTTTTGAAAATTTCACTTTTTTGTGAAAATATCCACTAAATGAGGGAATAATATGTGTGAGGGTACCCCAGGAGAGTTCCAAATGTGTGTGGGTAGAATATATATCCCACGGGGGTAAAATTGAAAAAAGTTGAAAAAATTTTTTTTTGGGACTTAGTCATTTTTCCGGCTTTTATCAGACTTTCAGATAGGGAAAATGTCAGTGAGCGTTCCGATTTCAGCTCCAGAGCGATTCGCCCAATGAGTCCTTGATATTTAGTCGTTTTCAGCCAATTTTCTGGATTTTTGAAAATTTCACTTTTTTGTGAAAATATCCACTAAATGAGGGAATAATATGTGTGAGGGTACCCCAGGAGAGTTCCAAATGTGTGTGGGTAGAATATATATCCCACGGGGGTAAAATTTAAAAAAGTTGAAAAAAAATTTTTTTTGGACTTCGTAATTTTTCCGGCGTTTATCAGACTTTCAGATAGGGGAAATGTCAGTGAGCATTCCGATTTCAGTTCCAGAGCGATTCGCCCAATGAGTCCTTAATATTTAGTCGTTTTCAGACAATTTTCTGGATTTTTGAAAATTTCACTTTTTTGTGAAAATATCCACTAAATGAGGGAATAATATGTGTGAGGGTACCCCAGGAGAGTTCCAAATGTGTGTGGGTAGAATATACATCCCACGGGGGTAAAATTGAAAAAAGTTTTAAAAAAATTTTTTTTGGACTTAGTCATTTTTCCGGCGTTTATCAGAATTTCAGATATGGAAAATGTCAGTCAGCGTTCCGATTTCAGCTCCAGAGCGATTCGCCCAATGAGTCCTTGATATTTAGTCGTTTTCAGCCAATTTCCTGGTTTTTAGAAAATTTCACTTTTTTGTGAAAATATCCACTAAATGAGAGAATAATATGTGTGAGGGTACCCTAGGAGAGTTCCAAATGTGTGTGGGTAGAATATATATCCACGGAGGTAAAATTTAAAAAAGTTGAAAAAAATTTTTTTGGGGACTTAGTCATTTTTCCGGCGTTTATCAGACTTTCAGATAGGGAAAATGTCAGTGAGCGTTCCGATTTCAGCTCCAGAGCGGTTCGCCCAATGAGTCCTTGATATTTTGTCGTTTTCAGCCAATTTTCTGGATTTTTGAAAATTTCACTTTTTTGTGAAAATAGCCACTAAATGAGGGAATAATATGTGTGACGGTACCCCAGGAGAGTTCCAAATGTGTTTGGGTAGAATATATATCCCACGGGGGTAAAATTGAAAAAAGTTGAAAAAAAATTTTTTTTGGACTGTCATTTTTCCGGCGTTTATTCAGACTTTCAGATAGGGGAAATGTGAGTGAGCATTCCGATTTCAGTTCCAGAGCGATTCGCCCAATGAGTCCTTAATATTTAGTCGTTTTCAGACAATTTTCTGGATTTTTGAAAATTTCACTTTTTTGCGAAAATATCCACTAAATGAGGGAATAATATGTGTGAGGGTACCCCAGGAGAGTTCCAAATGTGTGTGGGTAGAATATATATCCCACGGGGGTAAAATTGAAAAAAGTTTTAAAAAAAATTTTTTTGGACTTAGTCATTTTTCCGGCGTTTATTCAGACTTTCAGATAGGGGAAATGTGAGTGAGCATTCCGATTTCAGTTCCAGAGCGATTCGCCCAATGAGTCCTTGATATTTAGTCGTTTTCAGCCAATTTTCTGGATTTTTGAAAATTTCACTTTTTTGTGAATATAGCCACTAAATGAGGGAATAATATGTGTGACGGTACCCCAGGAGAGTTCCAAATGTGTTTGGGTAGAATATATATCCCACGGGGGTAAAATTGAAAAAAGTTGAAAAAAAATTTTTTTTGGACTGTCATTTTTCCGGCGTTTATTCAGACTTTCAGATAGGGGAAATGTGAGTGAGCATTCCGATTTCAGTTCCAGAGCGATTCGCCCAATGAGTCCTTAATATTTAGTCGTTTTCAGACAATTTTCTGGATTTTTGAAAATTTCACTTTTTTGCGAAAATATCCACTAAATGAGGGAATAATATGTGTGAGGGTACCCCAGGAGAGTTCCAAATGTGTGTGGGTAGAATATATATCCCACGGGGGTAAAATTGAAAAAAGTTTTAAAAAAAATTTTTTTGGACTTAGTCATTTTTCCGGCGTTTATTCAGACTTTCAGATAGGGGATATGTGAGTGAGCATTCCGATTTCAGTTCCAGAGCGATTCGCCCAATGAGTCCTTGATATTTAGTCGTTTTCAGCCAATTTTCTGGATTTTTGAAAATTTCACTTTTTTGTGAAAATAGCCACTAAATGAGGGAATAATATGTGTGACGGTACCCCAGGAGAGTTCCAAATGTGTTTTGGTAGAATATATATCCCACGGGGGTAAAATTGAAAAAAGTTGAAAAAAAATTTTTTTGGGACTTAGTAATTTTTCCAGCATTTATCAGACTTTCAGATAGGTGAAATGTAAGTGAGAGTTCAGATTTCAGTTCCAGAGCGATTCGCCCAATGAGTCCTTGATATTTAGTCGTTTTCATCCAATTTTCTGGATTTTTGAAAATTTCACTTTTTTGTGAAAATATCCACTAAATGAGGGAATAATATGTGTGAGGGTACCCCAGGAGAGTTCCAAATGTGTGTGGGTAGAATATATATCCCACGGTGGTAAAATTGAAAAAAGTTGAAAAAAATTTTTTTTTGGACTTAGTCATTTTTCCGGCGTTTATTCAGACTTTCAGATAGGGGAAATGTGAGTGAGCATTCCGATTTCAGTTCCAGAGCGATTCGCCCAATGAGTCCTTGATATTTAGACGTTTTCAGAAAAATTCTCTGGATTTTTGAAAATTTCACTTTTTTTTTAAAATATCCTCTAAATGAGGGAATAATATGTGTGAGGGTACCCCAGGAGAGTTCCAAATGTGTGTGGGTAGAATATATATCCCACGGGGATAAAATTGAAAAAAGTTGAAAAAAAATTTTTTTTGGACTTCGTTATTTTTCCGGCGTTTATCAGACTTTCAGATAGGGGAAATGTCAGTGAGCATTCCGATTTCAGTTCCAGAGCGATTCGCCCAATGAGTCCTTAATATTTAGTCGTTTTCAGACAATTTTCTGGTTTTTAGAAAATTTCACTTTTTTGTGAAAATATCCACTAAATGAGAGAATAATATGTGTGAGGGTAACCTAGGAGAGTTCCAAATGTGTGTGGGTAGAATATATATCCCACGGGGGTAAAATTTAAAAAAGTTGAAAAAAATTTTTTTTGGGACTTAGTCATTTTTCCGGCGTTTATTCAGACTTTCAGATAGGGGAAATGTGAGTGAGCATTCCGATTTCAGTTCCAGAGCGATTCGCCCAATGAGTCCTTGATATTTAGTCGTTTTCAGCCAATTTTCTGGATTTTTGAAAATTTCACTTTTTTGTGAAAATAGCCACTAAATGAGGGAATAATATGTGTGACGGTACCCCAGGAGAGTTCCAAATGTGTTTGGGTAGAATATATATCCCACGGGGGTAAAATTGAAAAAAGTTGAAAAAATTTTTTTTTGGGACTTAGTCATTTTTCCTGCGTTTATCAGATTTTCAGATAGGGAAAATGTGAGTGAGCGTTCCGATTTCAGCTCCAGAGCGATTCGCCCAATGAGTCCTTGATATTTAGTCGTTTTCAGCCAATTTTCTGGATTTTTGAAAATTTCACTTTTTTTTTTAAATATCCACTAAATGAGGGAATAATATGTGTGAGGGTACCCCAGGAGAGATCCAAATGTGTGTGGGTAGAATATATATCCCACGGGGGTAAAATTGAAAAAAGTTGAAAAATTTTTTTTTTGGGACTTAGTCATTTTTCCGGCGTTTATTCAGACTTTCAGATAGGGGAAATGTGAGTGAGCATTCCGATTTCAGTTCAAGAGCAATTTGCCCAATGAGTCCTTGATATTTAGACATTTTCAGCCAATTTTCTGGATTTTTGAAAATTTCACTTTTTTGTGAAAATATCCACTAAATGAGAGAATAATATGTGTAACGGTACCCCAGGAGAGTTCCAAATGTGTGTGGGTAGAATATATATCCCACGGGGGTAAAATTGAAAAAAGTTGAAAAAAAATTTTTTTTGTACTTAGTCATTTTTCCGGCGTTTATTCAGACTTTCAGAGAGGGGAAATGTGAGTGAGCATTCCGATTTCAGTTCCAGAGCGATTCGCCCAATGAGTCCTTGATATTTAGACGTTTTCAGCCAATTTTCTGGATTTTTGAAAATTTCACTTTTTTGTGAAAATATCCACTAAATGAGAGAATAATATGTGTGAGGGTACCCCAGGAGAGTTCCAAATGTGTGTGGGTAGAATATATATCCCACGGGGGTAAAATTTAAAAAAGTTGAAAAAAATTTTTTTTTGGACTTCGTAATTTTTCCGGCGTTTATCACACTTTCAGATAGGGGAAATGTCAGTGAGCATTCCGATTTCAGTTCCAGAGCAATTCGCCCAATGAGTCCTTGATATTTAGACATTTTCAGCCAATTTTCTGGATTTTTGAAAATTTCACTTTTTTGTGAAAATATCCACTAAATGAGAGAATAATATGTGTAAGGGTACCCCAGGAGAGTTCCAAATGTGTGTGGGTAGAATATATATCCCACGGGGGTAAAAATGAAAAAAGTTGAAAAATTTTTCTTTTGGGACTTAGTCATTTTTCCGGCGTTTATCAGACTTTCAGATAGGGGAAATGTGAGTGAGCGTTCCGATTTCAGTTCCAGAGCGATTCGCCCAATGAGTCCTTGATATTTAGTCGTTTTCAGCCAATTTTCTGGATTTTTGAAAATTTCACTTTTTTGTGAAAATATCCACTAAATGAGGAAATAATATGTGTGAGGGTACCCCAGGAGAGTACCAAATGTGTGTGGGTAGAATATATATCCCACGGGGATAAAATTGAAAAAAGTTGAAAAAAAATTTTTTTTGTACTTAGTCATTTTTCCGGCGTTTATTCAGACTTTCAGAGAGGGGAAATGTGAGTGAGCATTCCGATTTCAGTTCCAGAGCGATTCGCCCAATGAGTCCTTGATACTTAGACGTTTTCAGCCAATTGTCTGGATTTTTGAAAATTTCACTTTTTTGTGAAAATATCCACTAAATGAGAGAATAATATGTGTAAGGGTACCCCAGGAGCGTTCCAAATGTGTGTGGGTAGAATATATATCCCACGGGGGTAAAATTGAAAAAAGTTGAAAAAAAAATTTTTTGGGACTTAGTCATTTTTCCGGCGTTTATCAGACTTTCAGATAGGGAAAATGTCAGTGAGCGTTCCGATTTCAGCTCCAGAGCGATTCGCCCAATGAGTCCTTGATATTTAGTCGTTTTCAGCCAATTTTCTGGATTTTTGAAAATTTCACTTTTTTGTGAAAATATCCACTAAATGAGGGAATAATATGTGTGAGGGTACCCCAGGAGAGTTCCAAATGTGTGTGGGTAGAATATATATCCCACGGGGGTAAAATTTAAAAAAGTTGAAAAAAAATTTTTTTGGGACTTAGTCATTTTTCCGGCGTTTATCAGAATTTCAGATAGGGAAAATGTCAGTGATCGTTCCGATTTCAGCTCCAGAGCCATTCGCCCAATGAGTCCTTGATATTTAGTCGTTTTCAGCCAATTTTCTGGTTTTTAGAAAATTTCACTTTTTTGTGAAAATATCCACTAAATGAGAGAATAATATGTGTGAGGGTACCCTAGGAGAGTTCCAAATGTGTGTGGGTAGAATATATATCCCACGGGGGTAAAATTTAAAAAAGTTGAAAAAAATTTTTTTTGTACTTAGTCATTTTTCCGGCGTTTATTCAGACTTTCAGAGAGGGGAAATGTGAGTGAGCATTCCGATTTCAGTTCCAGAGCGATTCGCCCAATGAGTCCTTGATATTTAGACGTTTTCAGCCAATTTTCTGGATTTTTGAAAATTTCACTTTTTTGTGAAAATATCCACTAAATGAGAGAATAATATGTGTAAGGGTACCCCAGGAGAGTTCCAAATGTGTGTGGGTAGAATATATATCCCACGGGGGTAAAATTGAAAAAAGTTGAAAAAAAATTTTTTTTGTACTTAGTCATTTTTCCGGCGTTTATTCAGACTTTCAGAGAGGGGAAATGTGAGTGAGCATTCCGATTTCAGTTCCAGAGCGATTCGCCCAATGAGTCCTTGATATTTAGACGTTTTCAGCCAATTTTCTGGATTTTTGAAAATTTCACTTTTTTGTGAAAATATCCACTAAATGAGAGAATAATATGTGTGAGGGTACCCCAGGAGAGTTCCAAATGTGTGTGGGTAGAATATATATCCCACGGGGGTAAAATTGAAAAAAGTTGAAAAAAATTTTTTTTGGGACTTAGTCATTTTTCCGGCGTTTATCAGACTTTCAGATAGGGAAAATGTCAGTGAGCGTTCCGATTTCAGCTCCAGAGCGATTCGCCCAATGAGTCCTTGATATTTAGTCGTTTTCAGCCAATTTTCTGGATTTTTGAAAATTTCACTTTTTTGTGAAAATATCCACTAAATGAGGGAATAATATGTGTGAGGGTACCCCAGGAGAGTTCCAAATGTGTGTGGGTAGAATATATATCCCACGGGGGTAAAATTGAAAAAAGTTGAAAAAAAAATTTTTTTTGGACTTCGTAATTTTTCCGGCGTTTATCACACTTTCAGATAGGGGAAATGTCAGTGAGCATTCCGATTTCAGTTCCAGAGCAATTCGCCCAATGAGTCCTTGATATTTAGACATTTTCAGCCAATTTTCTGGATTTTTGAAAATTTCACTTTTTTGTGAAAATATCCACTAAATGAGAGAATAATATGTGTAAGGGTACCCCAGGAGAGTTCCAAATGTGTGTGGGTAGAATATATATCCCACGGGGGTAAAATTGAAAAAAGTTGAAAAATTTTTCTTTTGGGACTTAGTCATTTTTCCGGCGTTTATCAGACTTTCAGATAGGGGAAATGTGAGTGAGCGTTCCGATTTCAGTTCCAGAGCGATTCGCCCAATGAGTCCTTGATATTTAGTCGTTTTCAGCCAATTTTCTGGATTTTTGAAAATTTCACTTTTTTGTGAAAATATCCACTAAATGAGGAAATAATATGTGTGAGGGTACCCCAGGAGAGTACCAAATGTGTGTGGGTAGAATATATATCACACGGGGATAAAATTGAAAAAAGTTGAAAAAAATTTTTTTTTGTACTTAGTCATTTTTCCGGCGTTTATTCAGACTTTCAGAGAGGGGAAATGTGAGTGAGCATTCCGATTTCAGTTCCAGAGCGATTCGCCCAATGAGTCCTTGATATTTAGACGTTTTCAGCCAATTTTCTGGATTTTTGAAAATTTCACTTTTTTGTGAAAATATCCACTAAATGAGAGAATAATATGTGTGAGGGTACCCCAGGAGAGTTCCAAATGTGTGTGGGTAGAATATATATCCCACGGGGGTAAAATTGAAAAAAGTTGAAAAAATTTTTTTTTGGGACTTAGTCATTTTTCCGGCGTTTATCAGACTTTCAGATAGGGAAAATGTCAGTGAGCGTTCCGATTTCAGCTCCAGAGCGATTCGCCCAATGAGTCCTTGATATTTAGTCGTTTTCAGCCAATTTTCTGGATTTTTGAAAATTTCACTTTTTTGTGAAAATATCCACTAAATGAGGGAATAATATGTGTGAGGGTACCCCAGGAGAGTTCCAAATGTGTGTGGGTAGAATATATATCCCACGGGGGTAAAATTGAAAAAAGTTTAAAAAAAAATTTTTTTGGACTTAGTCATTTTTCCGGCGTTTATTCAGACTTTCAGATAGGGGAAATGTGAGTGAGCATTCCGATTTTAGTTCCAGAGCGATTCGCCCAATGAGTCCTTAATATTTAGTCGTTTTCAGACAATTTTCTGGATTTTTGAAAATTTCACTTTTTTTGTGAAAATATCCACTAAATGAGGGAATAATATGTGTGAGGGTACCCCAGGAGAGTTCCAAATGTGTGTGGGTAGAATATATATCCCACGGGGGTAAAATTGAAAAAAGTTTAAAAAAAAATTTTTTTGGACTTAGTCATTTTTCCGGCGTTTATTCAGACTTTCAGATAGGGGAAATGTGAGTGAGCATTCCGATTTCAGTTCCAGAGCGATTCGCCCAATGATTCCTTAATATTTAGTCGTTTTCAGACAATTTTCTGGATTTTTGAAAATTTCACTTTTTTGTGAAAATATCCACTAAATGAGGGAATAATATGTGTGAGGGTACCCCAGGAGAGTTCCAAATGTGTGTGGGTAGAATATATATCCCACGGGGGTAAAAATGAAAAAAGTTTTAAAAAATATTTTTTTGGACTTAGTCATTTTTCCGGCGTTTATTCAGACTTTCAGATAGGGGAAATGTGAGTGAGCATTCCGATTTCAGTTCCAGAGCGATTCGCCCAATGAGTCCTTGATATTTAGTCGTTTTCAGCCAATTTTCTGGATTTTTGAAAATTTCACTTTTTTGTGAAAATAGCCACTAAATGAGGGAATAATATGTGTGACGGTACCCCAGGAGAGTTCCAAATGTGTTTGGGTAGAATATATATCCCACGGGGGTAAAATTGAAAAAAGTTGAAAAAAAATTTTTTTGGGACTTAGTAATTTTTCCAGCATTTATCAGACTTTCAGATAGGTGAAATGTAAGTGAGAGTTCAGATTTCAGTTCCAGAGCGATTCGCCCAATGAGTCCTTGATATTTAGTCGTTTTCATCCAATTTTCTGGATTTTTGAAAATTTCACTTTTTTATGAAAATATCCACTAAATGAGGGAATAATATGTGTGAGGGTACCCCAGGAGAGTTCCAAATGTGTGTGGGTAGAATATATATCCAACGGGGGTAAAATTTAAAAAAGTTGAAAAAAAATTTTTTTTGGACTTCGTAATTTTTCCGGCGTTTATCAGACTTTCAGATAGGGGAAATGTCAGTGAGCATTCCGATTTCAGTTCCAGAGCAATTCGCCCAATGAGTCCTTGATATTTAGACATTTTCAGCCAATTTTCTGGATTTTTGAAAATTTCACTTTTTTGTGAAAATATCCACTAAATGAGAGAATAATATGTGTAAGGGTACCCCAGGAGAGTTCCAAATGTGTGTGGGTAGAATATATATCCCACGGGGGTAAAATTGAAAAAAGTTGAAAAATTTTTCTTTTGGGACTTAGTCATTTTTCCGGCGTTTATCAGACTTTCAGATAGGGGAAATGTGAGTGAGCGTTCCAATTTCAGTTCCAGAGCGATTCGCCCAATGAGTCCTTGATATTTAGTCGTTTTCAGCCAATTTTCTGGATTTTTGAAAATTTCACTTTTTTGTGAAAATATCCACTAAATGAGGGAATAATATGTGTGAGGGTACCCCAGGAGAGTTCCAAATGTGTGTGGGTAGAATATATATCCCACGGGGGTAAAATTTAAAAAAGTTGAAAAAAAATTTTTTTTGGACTTCGTAATTTTTCCGGCGTTTATCAGACTTTCAGATAGGGGAAATGTCAGTGAGCATTCCGATTTCAGTTCCAGAGCGATTCGCCCAATGAGTCCTTGATATTTAGTCATTTTCAGCCAATTTTCTGGATTTTTGAAAATTTCACTTTTTTGTGAAAATATCCACTAAATGAGGGAATAATATGTGTGAGGGTACCCCAGGAGAGTTCCAAATGTGTGTGGGTAGAATATATATCCCACGGGGGTAAAATTGAAAAAAGTTAAAAAAAAATTTTTTTTGGACTTAGTCATTTTTCCGGCGTTTATTCAGACTTTCAGATAGGGGAAATGTGAGTGAGCATTCCGATTTCAGTTCCAGAGCGATTCGCCCAATGAGTCCTTAATATTTAGTCGTTTTCACACAATTTTCTGGATTTTTGAAAATTTCACTTTTTTGTGAAAATATCCACTAAATGAGGGAATAATATGTGTGAGGGTACCCCAGGAGAGTTCCAAATGTGTGTGTGTAGAATATATATCCCACGGGGGTAAAATTTAAAAAAGTTTAAAAAAATTTTTTTTTGGACTTAGTCATTTTTCCGGCGTTATCAGACTTTCAGATAGGTGAAATGTAAGTGAGAGTTCAGATTTCAGTTCCAGAGCGATTCGCCCAATGAGTCCTTGATATTTAGTCGTTTTCAGCCAATTTTCTGGATTTTTGAAAATTTCACTTTTTTGTGAAAATATCCACTAAATGAGGGAATAATATGTGTGAGGGTACCCCAGGAGAGTTCCAAATGTGTGTGGGTAGAATATATATCCCACGGGGGTAAAATTGAAAAAAGTTGAAAAAAAAATTTTTTTGGACTTAGTAATTTTTCCGGCGTTTATCAGACTTTCAGATAGGGGAAATGTCAGTGAGCGTTCCGATTTCAGCTCCAGAGCGATTCGCCCAATGAGTCCTTGATATTTAGTCGTTTTCAGCCAATTTTCTGGATTTTTGAAAATTTCACTTTTTTGTGAAAATATCCACTAAATGAGGGAATAATATGTGTGAGGGTACCCCAGGAGAGTTCCAAATGTGTGTGGGTAGAATATATATCCCACGGGGGTAAAATTGAAAAAAGTTGAAAAAAAAATTTTTTTGGACTTAGTAATTTTTCCGGCGTTTATCAGACTTTCAGATAGGGGAAATGTGAGTGAGCATTCCGATTTCAGTTCCAGAGCGATTCGCCCAATGAGTCCTTGATATTTAGTCGTTTTCAGCCAATTTTCTGGATTTTTGAAAATTTCACTTTTTTGTGAAAATATCCACTAAATGAGGGAATAATATGTGTGAGGGTACCCCAGGAGAGTTCCAAATGTGTGTGGGTAGAATATATATCCCACGGGGGTAAAATTGAAAAAAGTTTAAAAAAAAATTTTTTTGGACTTAGTCATTTTTCCGGCGTTTATTCAGACTTTCAGATAGGGGAAATGTGAGTGAGCATTCCGATTTCAGTTCCAGAGCGATTCGCCCAATGAGTCCTTAATATTTAGTCGTTTTCAGACAATTTTCTGGATTTTTGAAAATTTCACTTTTTTTGTGAAAATATCCACTAAATGAGGGAATAATATGTGTGAGGGTACCCCAGGAGAGTTCCAAATGTGTGTGGGTGGAATATATATCCCACGGGGGTAAAATTGAAAAAAGTTTAAAAAAAAATTTTTTTGGACTTAGTCATTTTTCCGGCGTTTATTCAGACTTTCAGATAGGGGAAATGTGAGTGAGCATTCCGATTTCAGTTCCAGAGCGATTCGCCCAATGAGTCCTTAATATTTAGTCGTTTTCAGACAATTTTCTGGATTTTTGAAAATTTCACTTTTTTGTGAAAATATCCACTAAATGAGGGAATAATATGTGTGAGGGTACCCCAGGAGAGTTCCAAATGTGTGTGGGTAGAATATATATCCCACGGGGGTAAAATTGAAAAAAGTTTTAAAAAATATTTTTTTGGACTTAGTCATTTTTCCGGCGTTTATTCAGACTTTCAGATAGGGGAAATGTGAGTGAGCATTCCGATTTCAGTTCCAGAGCGATTCGCCCAATGAGTCCTTGATATTTAGTCGTTTTCAGCCAATTTTCTGGATTTTTGAAAATTTCACTTTTTTGTGAAAATAGCCACTAAATGAGGGAATAATATGTGTGACGGTACCCCAGGAGAGTTCCAAATGTGTTTGGGTAGAATATATATCCCACGGGGGTAAAATTGAAAAAAGTTGAAAAAAAATTTTTTTGGGACTTAGTAATTTTTCCAGCATTTATCAGACTTTCAGATAGGGGAAATGTCAGTGAGCATTCAGATTTCAGTTCCAGAGCGATTCGCCCAATGATTCCTTGATATTTAGTCGTTTTCAGCCAATTTTCAGAATTTTTGAAAATTTCACTTTTTTGTGAAAATATCCACTAAATGAGGGAATAATATGTGTGAGGGTACCGCAGGAGAGTTCCAAATGTGTGTGTGTAGAATATATATCCCACGGGGGTAAAATTTAAAAAAGTTGAAAAAAATTTTTTTTTGGACTTAGTCATTTTTCCGGCGTTATCAGACTTTCAGATAGGTGAAATGTAAGTGAGAGTTCAGATTTCAGTTCCAGAGTGATTCGCCCAATGAGTCCTTGATATTTAGTCGTTTTCATCCAATTTTCGGGATTTTTGAAAATTTCACTTTTTTGTGAAAATATCCACTAAATGAGGGAATAATATGTGTGAGGGTACCCCAGGAGAGTTCCAAATGTGTGTGGGTAGAATATATATCCCACGGGGGTAAAATTTAAAAAAGTTGAAAAAAAATTTTTTTTGGACTTCGTAATTTTTCCGGCGTTTATCAGACTTTCAGATAGGGGAAATGTCAGTGAGCATTCCGATTTCAGTTCCAGAGCGATTCGCCCAATGAGTCCTTAATATTTAGTCGTTTTCAGACAATTTTCTGGATTTTTGAAAATTTCACTTTTTTGTGAAAATATCCACTAAATGAGGGAATAATATGTGTGAGGGTACCCCAGGAGAGTTCCAAATGTGTGTGGCTAGAATATATATCCCACGGGGGTAAAATTGAAAAAAGTTGAAAAAAAATTTTTTTTGGACTTCGTAATTTTTCCGGCGTTTATCAGACTTTCAGATAGGGGAAATGTCAGTGAGCATTCCGATTTCAGTTCCAGAGCGATTCGCCCAGTGAGTCCTTGATATTTAGTCGTTTTCAGCCAATATTCTGGATTTTTAAAAATTTCACTTTTTTGTGAAAATATCCACTAAATGAGGGAATAATATGTGTGAGGGTACCCCAGGAGAGTTCCAAATGTGTTTGGGTAGAATATATATCCCACGGGGGTAAAATTGAAAAAAGTTGAAAAAAAAAATTTTTTTGGACTTAGTAATTTTTCCGGCGTTTATCAGACTTTCAGATAGGGGAAATGTCAGTGAGCGTTCCGATTTCAGCTCCAGAGCGATTCGCCCAATGAGTCCTTGATATTTAGTCGTTTTCAGCCAATTTTCTGGATTTTTGAAAATTTCACTTTTTTGTGAAAATATCCACTAAATGAGGGAATAATATGTGTGAGGGTACCCCAGGAGAGTTCCAAATGTGTGTGGGTAGAATATATATCCCACGGGGGTAAAATTGAAAAAAGTTAAAAAAAAAATTTTTTTGGACTTAGTCATTTTTCCGGCGTTTATTCAGACTTTCAGATCGGGGAAATGTGAGTGAGCATTCCGATTTCAGTTCCAGAGCGATTCGCCCAATGAGTCCTTAATATTTAGTCGTTTTCACACAATTTTCTGGATTTTTGAAAATTTCACTTTTTTGTGAAAATATCCACTAAATGAGGGAATAATATGTGTGAGGGTACCCCAGGAGAGTTCCAAATGTGTGTGTGTAGAATATATATCCCACGGGGGTAAAATTTAAAAAAGTTTAAAAAAATTTTTTTTTGGACTTAGTCATTTTTCCGGCGTTATCAGACTTTCAGATAGGTGAAATGTAAGTGAGAGTTCAGATTTCAGTTCCAGAGCGATTCGCCCAATGAGTCCTTGATATTTAGTCGTTTTCAGCCAATTTTCTGGATTTTTGAAAATTTCACTTTTTTGTGAAAATATCCACTAAATGAGGGAATAATATGTGTGAGGGTACCCCAGGAGAGTTCCAAATGTGTGTGGGTAGAATATATATCCCACGGGGGTAAAATTGAAAAAAGTTGAAAAAAAAATTTTTTTGGACTTAGTAATTTTTCCGGCGTTTATCAGACTTTCAGATAGGGGAAATGTGAGTGAGCATTCCGATTTCAGTTCCAGAGCGATTCGCCCAATGAGTCCTTGATATTTAGTCGTTTTCAGCCAATTTTCTGGATTTTTGAAAATTTCACTTTTTTGTGAAAATATCCACTAAATGAGGGAATAATATGTGTGAGGGTACCCCAGGAGAGTTCCAAATGTGTGTGGGTAGAATATATATCCCACGGGGGTAAAATTGAAAAAAGTTTAAAAAAAATTTTTTTTGGACTTAGTCATTTTTCCGGCGTTTATTCAGACTTTCAGATAGGGGAAATGTGAGTGAGCATTCCGATTTCAGTTCCAGAGCGATTCGCCCAATGAGTCCTTAATATTTAGTCGTTTTCAGACAATTTTCTGGATTTTTGAAAATTTCACTTTTTTTGGGAAAATATCCACTAAATGAGGGAATAATATGTGTGAGGGTACCCCAGGAGAGTTCCAAATGTGTGTGGGTAGAATATATATCCCACGGGGGTAAAATTGAAAAAAGTTTAAAAAAAAATTTTTTTGGACTTAGTCATTTTTCCGGCGTTTATTCAGACTTTCAGATAGGGGAAATGTGAGTGAGCATTCCGATTTCAGTTCCAGAGCGATTCGCCCAATGAGTCCTTAATATTTAGTCGTTTTCAGACAATTTTCTGGATTTTTGAAAATTTCACTTTTTTGTGAAAATATCCACTAAATGAGGGAATAATATGTGTGAGGGTACCCCAGGAGAGTTCCAAATGTGTGTGGGTAGAATATATATCCCACGGGGGTAAAATTGAAAAAAGTTTTAAAAAATATTTTTTTGGACTTAGTCATTTTTCCGGCGTTTATTCAGACTTTCAGATAGAGGAAATGTGAGTGAGCATTCCGATTTCAGTTCCAGAGCGATTCGCCCAATGAGTCCTTGATATTTAGTCGTTTTCAGCCAATTTTCTGGATTTTTGAAAATTTCACTTTTTTGTGAAAATAGCCACTAAATGAGGGAATAATATGTGTGACGGTACCCCAGGAGAGTTCCAAATGTGTTTGGGTAGAATATATATCCCACGGGGGTAAAATTGAAAAAAGTTGAAAAAAAATTTTTTTGGGACTTAGTAATTTTTCCAGCATTTATCAGACTTTCAGATAGGGGAAATGTCAGTGAGCATTCAGATTTCAGTTCCAGAGCGATTCGCCCAATGATTCCTTGATATTTAGTCGTTTTCAGCCAATTTTCAGAATTTTTGAAAATTTCACTTTTTTGTGAAAATATCCACTAAATGAGGGAATAATATGTGTGAGGGTACCGCAGGAGAGTTCCAAATGTGTGTGTGTAGAATATATATCCCACGGGGGTAAAATTTAAAAAAGTTGAAAAAAATTTTTTTTTGGACTTAGTCATTTTTCCGGCGTTATCAGACTTTCAGATAGGTGAAATGTAAGTGAGAGTTCAGATTTCAGTTCCAGAGCGATTCGCCCAATGAGTCCTTGATATTTAGTCGTTTTCAGCCAATTTTCTGGATTTTTGAAAATTTCACTTTTTTGTGAAAATATCCACTAAATGAGGGAATAATATGTGTGAGGGTACCCCAGGAGAGTTCCAAATGTGTGTGGGTAGAATATATATCCCACGGGGGTAAAATTGAAAAAAGTTGAAAAAAAAATTTTTTTGGACTTAGTAATTTTTCCGGCGTTTATCAGACTTTCAGATAGGGGAAATGTGAGTGAGCATTCCGATTTCAGTTCCAGAGCGATTCGCCCAATGAGTCCTTGATATTTAGTCGTTTTCAGCCAATTTTCTGGATTTTTGAAAATTTCACTTTTTTGTGAAAATATCCACTAAATGAGGGAATAATATGTGTGAGGGTACCCCAGGAGAGTTCCAAATGTGTGTGGGTAGAATATATATCCCACGGGGGTAAAATTGAAAAAAGTTTAAAAAAAATTTTTTTTGGACTTAGTCATTTTTCCGGCGTTTATTCAGACTTTCAGATAGGGGAAATGTGAGTGAGCATTCCGATTTCAGTTCCAGAGCGATTCGCCCAATGAGTCCTTAATATTTAGTCGTTTTCAGACAATTTTCTGGATTTTTGAAAATTTCACTTTTTTTGGGAAAATATCCACTAAATGAGGGAATAATATGTGTGAGGGTACCCCAGGAGAGTTCCAAATGTGTGTGGGTAGAATATATATCCCACGGGGGTAAAATTGAAAAAAGTTTAAAAAAAAATTTTTTTGGACTTAGTCATTTTTCCGGCGTTTATTCAGACTTTCAGATAGGGGAAATGTGAGTGAGCATTCCGATTTCAGTTCCAGAGCGATTCGCCCAATGAGTCCTTAATATTTAGTCGTTTTCAGACAATTTTCTGGATTTTTGAAAATTTCACTTTTTTGTGAAAATATCCACTAAATGAGGGAATAATATGTGTGAGGGTACCCCAGGAGAGTTCCAAATGTGTGTGGGTAGAATATATATCCCACGGGGGTAAAATTGAAAAAAGTTTTAAAAAATATTTTTTTGGACTTAGTCATTTTTCCGGCGTTTATTCAGACTTTCAGATAGAGGAAATGTGAGTGAGCATTCCGATTTCAGTTCCAGAGCGATTCGCCCAATGAGTCCTTGATATTTAGTCGTTTTCAGCCAATTTTCTGGATTTTTGAAAATTTCACTTTTTTGTGAAAATAGCCACTAAATGAGGGAATAATATGTGTGACGGTACCCCAGGAGAGTTCCAAATGTGTTTGGGTAGAATATATATCCCACGGGGGTAAAATTGAAAAAAGTTGAAAAAAAATTTTTTTGGGACTTAGTAATTTTTCCAGCATTTATCAGACTTTCAGATAGGGGAAATGTCAGTGAGCATTCAGATTTCAGTTCCAGAGCGATTCGCCCAATGATTCCTTGATATTTAGTCGTTTTCAGCCAATTTTCAGAATTTTTGAAAATTTCACTTTTTTGTGAAAATATCCACTAAATGAGGGAATAATATGTGTGAGGGTACCGCAGGAGAGTTCCAAATGTGTGTGTGTAGAATATATATCCCACGGGGGTAAAATTTAAAAAAGTTGAAAAAAATTTTTTTTTGGACTTAGTCATTTTTCCGGCGTTATCAGACTTTCAGATAGGTGAAATGTAAGTGAGAGTTCAGATTTCAGTTCCAGAGTGATTCGCCCAATGAGTCCTTGATATTTAGTCGTTTTCATCCAATTTTCGGGATTTTTGAAAATTTCACTTTTTTGTGAAAATATCCACTAAATGAGGGAATAATATGTGTGAGGGTACCCCAGGAGAGTTCCAAATGTGTGTGGGTAGAATATATATCCCACGGGGGTAAAATTGAAAAAAGTTTTAAAAAAAAATTTTTTGGACTTAGTCATTTTTCCGGCGTTTATTCAGACTTTCAGATAGGGGAAATGTGAGTGAGCATTCCGATTTCAGTTCCAGAGCGATTCGCCCAATGAGTCCTTGATATTTAGTCGTTTTCAGCCAATTTTCTGGATTTTTGAAAATTTCACTTTTTTGTGAAAATAGCCACTAAATGAGGGAATAATATGTGTGACGGTACCCCAGGAGAGTTCCAAATGTGTTTGGGTAGAATATATATCCCACGGGGGTAAAATTTAAAAAAGTTGAAAAAAATTTTTTTTGGGACTTAGTAATTTTTCCAGCATTTATCAGACTTTCAGATAGGGGAAATGTCAGTGAGCATTCAGATTTCAGTTCCAGAGCGATTCGCCCAATGATTCCTTGATATTTAGTCGTTTTCAGCCAATTTTCAGAATTTTTGAAAATTTCACTTTTTTGTGAAAATATCCACTAAATGAGGGAATAATATGTGTGAGGGTACCCCAGGAGAGTTCCAAATGTGTGTGTGTAGAATATATATCCCACGGGGGTAAAATTTAAAAAAGTTTAAAAAAATTTTTTTTTGGACTTAGTCATTTTTCCGGCGTTATCAGACTTTCAGATAGGTGAAATGTAAGTGAGAGTTCAGATTTCAGTTCCAGAGCGATTCGCCCAATGAGTCCTTGATATTTAGTCGTTTTCATCCAATTTTCTGGATTTTTGAAAATTTCACTTTTTTGTGAAAATATCCACTAAATGAGGGAATAATATGTGTGAGGGTACCCCAGGAGAGTTCCAAATGTGTGTGGGTAGAATATATATCCCACGGGGGTAAAATTGAAAAAAGTTTAAAAAAAAAATTTTTTGGACTTAGTCATTTTTCCGGCGTTTATTCAGACTTTCAGATAGGGGAAATGTGAGTGAGCATTCCGATTTCAGTTCCAGAGCGATTCGCCCAATGAGTCCTTAATATTTAGTCGTTTTCAGACAATTTTCTGGATTTTTGAAAATTTCACTTTTTTGTGAAAATATCCACTAAATGAGGGAATAATATGTGTGAGGGTACCCCAGGAGAGTTCCAAATGTGTGTGGCTAGAATATATATCCCACAGGGGTAAAATTGAAAAAAGTTGAAAAAAAATTTTTTTTGGACTTAGTCATTTTTCCGGCGTTTATCAGACTTTCAGATAGGGGAAATGTCAGTGAGCGTTCCGATTTCACTTCCAGAGCGATTCGCCCAATGAGTCCTTGATATTCAGTCGTTTTCAGCCAATATTCTGGATTTTTAAAAATTTCACTTTTTTGTGAAAATATCCACTAAATGAGGGAATAATATGTGTGAGGGTACCCCAGGAGAGTTCCAAATGTGTTTGGGTAGAATATATATCCCACGGGGGTAAAATTGAAAAAAGTTGAAAAAAATAATTTTTTTGGACTTAGTAATTTTTCCGGCGTTTATCAGACTTTCAGATAGGGGAAATGTCAGTGAGCGTTCCGATTTCAGCTCCAGAGCGATTCGCCCAATGAGTCCTTGATATTTAGTCGTTTTCAGCCAATTTTCTGGATTTTTGAAAATTTCACTTTTTTGTGAAAATAGCCACTAAATGAGGGAATAATATGTGTGACGGTACCCCAGGAGAGTTCCAAATGTGTTTGGGTAGAATATATATCCCACGGGGGTAAAATTGAAAAAAGTTGAAAAAAAATTTTTTTGGGACTTAGTAATTTTTCCAGCATTTATCAGACTTTCAGATAGGGGAAATGTCAGTGAGCATTCAGATTTCAGTTCCAGAGCGATTCGCCCAATGATTCCTTGATATTTAGTCGTTTTCAGCCAATTTTCAGAATTTTTGAAAATTTCACTTTTTTGTGAAAATATCCACTAAATGAGGGAATAATATGTGTGACGGTACCCCAGGAGAGTTCCAAATGTGTGTGTGTAGAATATATATCCCACAGGGGTAAAATTGAAAAAAGTTTTAAAAAAATTTTTTTTGGACTTAGTCATTTTTCCGGCGTTTATTCAGACTTTCAGATAGGGGAAATGTGAGTGAGCATTCAGATTTCAGTTCCAGAGCGATTCGCCCAGTGAGTCCTTGATATTTAGTCGTTTTCAGCCAATTTTCTGGATTTTTGAAAATTTCACTTTTTTGTGAAAATATCCACTAAATGAGGTAATAATATGTGTGAGGGTACCCCAGGAGAGTTCCAAATGTGTGTGGGTAGAATATATATCCCACGGGGGTAAAATTGAAAAAAGTTGAAAAAAAAATTTTTTTGGACTTAGTCATTTTTCCGGCGTTTATTCAGACTTTCAGAGAGGGGAAATGTGAGTGAGCATTCCGATTTCAGTTCCAGAGCGATTCGCCCAATGAGTCCTTGATATTTAGTCGTTTTCAGCCAATTTTCTGGATTTTTGAAAATTTCACTTTTTTGTGAAAATAGCCACTAAATGAGGGAATAATATGTGTGACGGTACCCCAGGAGAGTTCCAAATGTGTTTGGGTAGAATATATATCCCACGGGGGTAAAATTGAAAAAGTTGAAAAAAAATTTTTTTTGGACTTAGTCATTTTTCCAGCATTTATCAGACTTTCAGATAGGGGAAATGTCAGTGAGCATTCAGATTTCAGTTCCAGAGCGATTCGCCCAATGATTCCTTGATATTTAGTCGTTTTCAGCCAATTTTCAGAATTTTTGAAAATTTCACTTTTTTGTGAAAATATCCACTAAATGAGGGAATAATATGTGTGAGGGTACCCCAGGAGAGTTCCAAATGTGTGTGGGTAGAATATATATCCCACGGGGGTAAAATTGAAAAAAGTTTTAAAAAAAATTTTTTTGGACTTAGTCATTTTTCCGGCGTTTATTCAGACTTTCAGATAGGGGAAATGTGAGTGAGCATTCCGATTTCAGTTCCAGAGCGATTCGCCCAATGAGTCCTTGATATTTAGTCGTTTTCAGCCAATTTTCTGGATTTTTGAAAATTTCACTTTTTTGTGAAAATAGCCACTAAATGAGGGAATAATATGTGTGACGGTACCCCAGGAGAGTTCCAAATGTGTTTGGGTAGAATATATATCCCACGGGGGTAAAATTGAAAAAAGTTGAAAAAAATTTTTTTTGGGACTTAGTAATTTTTCCAGCATTTATCAGACTTTCAGATAGGGGAAATGTCAGTGAGCATTCAGATTTCAGTTCCAGAGCGATTCGCCCAATGATTCCTTGATATTTAGTCGTTTTCAGCCAATTTTTAGAATTTTTGAAAATTTCACTTTTTTGTGAAAATATCCACTAAATGAGGGAATAATATGTGTGAGGGTACCCCAGGAGAGTTCCAAATGTGTGTGTGTAGAATATATATCCCACGGGGGTAAAATTTAAAAAAGTTTAAAAAAATTTTTTTTTGGACTTAGTCATTTTTCCGGCGTTTATTCAGACTTTCAGATAGGGGAAATGTGAGTGAGCATTCCGATTTCAGTTCCAGAGCGATTCGCCCAATGAGTCCTTAATATTTAGTCGTTTTCAGACAATTTTCTGGATTTTTGAAAATTTCACTTTTTTGTGAAAATATCCACTAAATGAGGGAATAATATGTGTGAGGGTACCCAAGGAGAGTTCCAAATGTGTTTGGGTAGAATATATATCCCACGGGGGTAAAATTGAAAAAAGTTGAAAAAAAAATTTTTTTGGACTTAGTCATTTTTCCGGCGTTTATTCAGACTTTCAGAGAGGGGAAATGTGAGTGAGCATTCCGATTTCAGTTCCAGAGCGATTCGCCCAATGAGTCCATGATATTTAGTCGTTTTCAGCCATTTTTCTGGATGTTTGAAAATTTCACTTTTTTGTGAAAATATCCACTAAATGAGGGAATAATATGTGTGAGGGTACCCCAGGAGAGTTCCAAATGTGTGTGGGTAGAATATATATCCCACGGGGGTAAAATTGAAAAAAGTTTAAAAAAATTTTTTTTGGACTTCGTCATTTTTCCGGTGTTTATCAGACTTTCAGATAGGGTAAATGTCAGTGAGCATTCCGATTTCAGTTCCAGAGCGATTCGCCCAGTGAGTCCTTGATATTTAGTCGTTTTCAGCCAATATTCTGGATTTTTAAAAATTTCACTTTTTTGTGAAAATATCCACTAAATGAGGGAATAATATGTGTGAGGGTACCCCAGGAGAGTTCCAAATGTGTGTGGGTAGAATATATATCCCACGGGGGTAAAATTGAAAAAAGTTGAAAAAAAATTTTTTTTGGACTTAGTCATTTTTCCAGCGTTTATCCGACTTTCAGATAGGGAAAATGTCAGTGAGCGTTCAGATTTCAGTTCCACAGCGATTCGCCCAATGAGTCCTTGATATTTAGTCGTTTTCAGCCAATTTTCTGGATTTTTGAAAATTTCACTTTTTTGTGAAAATATCCACTAAATGAGGGCATAATATGTGTGAGGGTACCCCAGGAGAGTTCCAAATGTGTGTGGTAGAATATATATCCCACGGGGGAAAAATTGAAAAAAGTTGAAAAATTTTTTTTTTTGGACTTAGTCATTTTTCCTGCGTTTATCAGACTTTCACATAGGGGAAATGTCAGTGAGCGTTCCGATTTCAGTTCCAGAGCGATTCGCCCAATGAGTCCTTGATATTTAGTCGTTTTCAGCCAATTTTCTGGATTTTTGAAAATTTCACTTTTTTGTGAAAATATCCACTAAATGAGGGAACAATATGTGTGAGGGTACCCCAGGAGAGTTCCAAATGTGTGTGGGTAGAATATATATCCCACGGGGATAAAATTGAAAAAAGTTAAAAAAAAATTTTTTTTGGACTTCGTAATTTTTCCGGCGTTTATCAGATTTTCAGATAGGGGAAATGTCAGTGAGCATTCTGATTTCAGTTCCAGAGCGATTCGCCCAATGAGTCCTTTATATTTAGTCGTTTTCAGCCAATTTTCTGGATTTTTGAAAATTTCACTTTTTTGTGAAAATATCCACTAAATGAGGGAATAATATGTGTGAGGGTACCCCAGGAGAGTTCCAAATGTGTGTGGGTAGAATATATATCCCACGGGGGTAAAATTGAAAAAAGTTGAAAAAAATTTTTTTTGGACTTCGTAATTTTTCCGGCGTTTATCAGACTTTCAGATAGGGTAAATGTCAGTGAGCATTCCGATTTCAGTTCCAGAGCGATTCGCCCAGTGAGTCCTTGATATTTAGTCGTTTTCAGCCAATATTCTGGATTTTTAAAAATTTCACTTTTTTGTGAAAATATCCACTAAATGAGGGAATAATATGTGTGAGGGAACCCCAGGAGAGTTCCAAATGTGTGTGGGTAGAATATATATCCCACGGGGGTAAAATTGAAAAAAGTTTTAAAAAAATTTTTTTTGGACTTAGTCATTTTTCCGGCGTTTATCAGACTTTCAGATAGGGGAAATGTGAGTGAGCATTCAGATTTCAGTTCCAGAGCGATTCGCCCAGTGAGTCCTTGATATTTAGTCGTTTTCAGCCAATTTTCTGGATTTTTGAAAATTTCACTTTTTTGTGAAAATATCCACTAAATGAGAGAATAATATGTGTGAGGGTACCCAAGGAGAGTTCCAAATGTGTTTGGGTAGAATATATATCCCACGGGGGTAAAATTGAAAAAAGTTGAAAAAAAAATTTTTTTGGACTTAGTCATTTTTCCGGCGTTTATTCAGACTTTCAGAGAGGGGAAATGTGAGTGAGCATTCCGATTTCAGTTCCAGAGCGATTCGCCCAATGAGTCCATGATATTTAGTCGTTTTCAGCCATTTTTGTGGATTTTTGAAAATTTCACTTTTTTGTGAAAATAGCCACTAAATGAGGGAATAATATGTGTGACGGTACCCCAGGAGAGTTCCAAATGTGTTTGGGTAGAATATATATCCCACGGGGGTAAAATTGAAAAAAGTTGAAAAAAATTTTTTTTGGGACTTAGTAATTTTTCCAGCATTTATCAGACTTTCAGATAGGGGAAATGTCAGTGAGCATTCAGATTTCAGTTCCAGAGCGATTCGCCCATTGATTCCTTGATATTTAGTCGTTTTCAGCCAATTTTCTGGATTTTTGAAAATTTCACTTTTTTGTGAAAATAGCCACTAAATGAGGGAATAATATGTGTGACGGTACCCCAGGAGAGTTCCAAATGTGTTTGGGTAGAATATATATCCCACGGGGGTAAAATTGAAAAAAGTTGAAAAAAATTTTTTTTGGGACTTAGTAATTTTTCCAGCATTTATCAGACTTTCAGATAGGGGAAATGTCAGTGAGCATTCAGATTTCAGTTCCAGAGCGATTCGCCCAATGATTCCTTGATATTTAGTCGTTTTCAGCCAATTTTTAGAATTTTTGAAAATTTCACTTTTTTGTGAAAATATCCACTAAATGAGGGAATAATATGTGTGAGGGTACCCCAGGAGAGTTCCAAATGTGTGTGTGTAGAATATATATCCCACGGGGGTAAAATTTAAAAAAGTTTAAAAAAATTTTTTTTTGGACTTAGTCATTTTTCCGGCGTTTATTCAGACTTTCAGATAGGGGAAATGTGAGTGAGCATTCCGATTTCAGTTCCAGAGCGATTCGCCCAATGAGTCCTTAATATTTAGTCGTTTTCAGACAATTTTCTGGATTTTTGAAAATTTCACTTTTTTGTGAAAATATCCACTAAATGAGGGAATAATATGTGTGAGGGTACCCAAGGAGAGTTCCAAATGTGTTTGGGTAGAATATATATCCCACGGGGGTAAAATTGAAAAAAGTTGAAAAAAAAATTTTTTTGGACTTAGTCATTTTTCCGGCGTTTATTCAGACTTTCAGAGAGGGGAAATGTGAGTGAGCATTCCGATTTCAGTTCCAGAGCGATTCGCCCAATGAGTCCATGATATTTAGTCGTTTTCAGCCATTTTTCTGGATGTTTGAAAATTTCACTTTTTTGTGAAAATATCCACTAAATGAGGGAATAATATGTGTGAGGGTACCCCAGGAGAGTTCCAAATGTGTGTGGGTAGAATATATATCCCACGGGGGTAAAATTGAAAAAAGTTTAAAAAAATTTTTTTTGGACTTCGTCATTTTTCCGGTGTTTATCAGACTTTCAGATAGGGTAAATGTCAGTGAGCATTCCGATTTCAGTTCCAGAGCGATTCGCCCAGTGAGTCCTTGATATTTAGTCGTTTTCAGCCAATATTCTGGATTTTTAAAAATTTCACTTTTTTGTGAAAATATCCACTAAATGAGGGAATAATATGTGTGAGGGTACCCCAGGAGAGTTCCAAATGTGTGTGGGTAGAATATATATCCCACGGGGGTAAAATTGAAAAAAGTTGAAAAAAAATTTTTTTTGGACTTAGTCATTTTTCCAGCGTTTATCCGACTTTCAGATAGGGAAAATGTCAGTGAGCGTTCAGATTTCAGTTCCACAGCGATTCGCCCAATGAGTCCTTGATATTTAGTCGTTTTCAGCCAATTTTCTGGATTTTTGAAAATTTCACTTTTTTGTGAAAATATCCACTAAATGAGGGCATAATATGTGTGAGGGTACCCCAGGAGAGTTCCAAATGTGTGTGGTAGAATATATATCCCACGGGGGAAAAATTGAAAAAAGTTGAAAAATTTTTTTTTTTGGACTTAGTCATTTTTCCTGCGTTTATCAGACTTTCACATAGGGGAAATGTCAGTGAGCGTTCCGATTTCAGTTCCAGAGCGATTCGCCCAATGAGTCCTTGATATTTAGTCGTTTTCAGCCAATTTTCTGGATTTTTGAAAATTTCACTTTTTTGTGAAAATATCCACTAAATGAGGGAACAATATGTGTGAGGGTACCCCAGGAGAGTTCCAAATGTGTGTGGGTAGAATATATATCCCACGGGGATAAAATTGAAAAAAGTTAAAAAAAAATTTTTTTTGGACTTCGTAATTTTTCCGGCGTTTATCAGATTTTCAGATAGGGGAAATGTCAGTGAGCATTCTGATTTCAGTTCCAGAGCGATTCGCCCAATGAGTCCTTTATATTTAGTCGTTTTCAGCCAATTTTCTGGATTTTTGAAAATTTCACTTTTTTGTGAAAATATCCACTAAATGAGGGAATAATATGTGTGAGGGTACCCCAGGAGAGTTCCAAATGTGTGTGGGTAGAATATATATCCCACGGGGGTAAAATTGAAAAAAGTTGAAAAAAATTTTTTTTGGACTTCGTAATTTTTCCGGCGTTTATCAGACTTTCAGATAGGGTAAATGTCAGTGAGCATTCCGATTTCAGTTCCAGAGCGATTCGCCCAGTGAGTCCTTGATATTTAGTCGTTTTCAGCCAATATTCTGGATTTTTAAAAATTTCACTTTTTTGTGAAAATATCCACTAAATGAGGGAATAATATGTGTGAGGGAACCCCAGGAGAGTTCCAAATGTGTGTGGGTAGAATATATATCCCACGGGGGTAAAATTGAAAAAAGTTTTAAAAAAATTTTTTTTGGACTTAGTCATTTTTCCGGCGTTTATCAGACTTTCAGATAGGGGAAATGTGAGTGAGCATTCAGATTTCAGTTCCAGAGCGATTCGCCCAGTGAGTCCTTGATATTTAGTCGTTTTCAGCCAATTTTCTGGATTTTTGAAAATTTCACTTTTTTGTGAAAATATCCACTAAATGAGAGAATAATATGTGTGAGGGTACCCAAGGAGAGTTCCAAATGTGTTTGGGTAGAATATATATCCCACGGGGGTAAAATTGAAAAAAGTTGAAAAAAAAATTTTTTTGGACTTAGTCATTTTTCCGGCGTTTATTCAGACTTTCAGAGAGGGGAAATGTGAGTGAGCATTCCGATTTCAGTTCCAGAGCGATTCGCCCAATGAGTCCATGATATTTAGTCGTTTTCAGCCATTTTTGTGGATTTTTGAAAATTTCACTTTTTTGTGAAAATAGCCACTAAATGAGGGAATAATATGTGTGACGGTACCCCAGGAGAGTTCCAAATGTGTTTGGGTAGAATATATATCCCACGGGGGTAAAATTGAAAAAAGTTGAAAAAAATTTTTTTTGGGACTTAGTAATTTTTCCAGCATTTATCAGACTTTCAGATAGGGGAAATGTCAGTGAGCATTCAGATTTCAGTTCCAGAGCGATTCGCCCATTGATTCCTTGATATTTAGTCGTTTTCAGCCAATTTTCTGGATTTTTGAAAATTTCACTTTTTTGTGAAAATATCCACTAAATGAGGGAATAATATGTGTGAGGGTACCCCAGGAGAGTTCCAAATGTGTGTGGGTAGAATATATATCCCACGGGGGTAAAATTGAAAAAAGTTGAAAAAAAATTTTTTTTGGACTTAGTCATTTTTCCGGCGTTTATTCAGACTTTCAGATAGGGGAAATGTGAGTGAGCATTCCGATTTCAGTTCCAGAGCGATTCGCCCAATGAGTCCTTAATATTTAGTCGTTTTCAGACAATTTTCTGGATTTTTGAAAATTTCACTTTTTTGTGAAAATATCCACTAAATGAGGGAATAATATGTGTGAGGGTACCCCAGGAGAGTTCCAAATGTGTGTGGGTAGAATATATATCCCACGGGGGTAAAATTGAAAAAAGTTGAAAAAAAATTTTTTTTGGACTTAGTCATTTTTCCGGCGTTTATCAGACTTTCAGATAGGGGAAATGTCAGTGAGCGTTCTGATTTCATTTCCAGAGCGATTCACCCAATGAGTCCTTGATATTTAGTCGTTTTCAGCCAATTTTCTGGATGTTTGAAAATTTCACTTTTTTGTGAAAATATCCACTAAATGAGAGAATAATATGTGTGAGGGTACCCAAGGAGAGTTCCAAATGTGTTTGGGTAGAATATATATCCCACGGGGGTAAAATTGAAAAAAGTTGAAAAAAAAATTTTTTTGGACTTAGTCATTTTTCCGGCGTTTATTCAGACTTTCAGAGAGGGGAAATGTGAGTGAGCATTCCGATTTCAGTTCCAGAGCGATTCGCCCAATGAGTCCATGATATTTAGTCGTTTTCAGCCATTTTTGTGGATTTTTGAAAATTTCACTTTTTTGTGAAAATAGCCACTAAATGAGGGAATAATATGTGTGACGGTACCCCATGAGAGTTCCAAATGTGTTTGGGTAGAATATATATCCCACGGGGGTAAAATTGAAAAAAGTTGAAAAAAATTTTTTTTGGGACTTAGTAATTTTTCCAGCATTTATCAGACTTTCAGATAGGGGAAATGTCAGTGAGCATTCAGATTTCAGTTCCAGAGCGATTCGCCCTATGAGTCCTTAATATTTAGTCGTTTTCAGCCAATTTTCTGGATTTTTGAAAATTTCACTTTTTTGTGAAAATATCCACTAAATGAGGGAATAATATGTGTGAGGGTACCCCAGGAGAGTTCCAAATGTGTGTGGGTAGAATATAAATTCCACGGGGAAAAAAATTGAAAAAAGTTGAAAAAAAAAATTTTTTGGACTTAGTCATTTTTCCTGCGTTTATCAGACTTTCACGTAGGGGAAATATCAGTGAGCGTTCCGATTTCAGTTCCAGAGCGATTCGCCCAATGACTCCTTGATATTTAGTCGTTTTCAGCCAATTTTCTGGATTTTTGAAAATTTCACTTTTTTGTGAAAACATCCACTAAATGAGGGAATAATATGTGTGAGGGTACCCCAGGAGAGTTCCAAATGTGTGTGGTAGAATATATATGCCACGGGGGTAAAATTGAAAAAAGTTTAAAAAATTTTTTTTTTCGACTTAGTAATTTTTCCGGCGTTTATCAGACTTTCAGATAGGGGAAATGTCAGTGAGCGTTCAGATTTCAGTTCCAGAGCGATTCGCCCAATGAGACCTAGATATTTAGTCGTTTTCAGCCAATTTTCTGGATTTTTGAAAATTTCACTTTTTTGTGAAAATATCCACTAAATGAGGGAATAATATGTGTGAGGGTACCCCAGGAGAGTTCCAAATGTGTGTGGGTAGAATATAAATTCCACGGGGATAAAATTGAAAAAAGTTGAAAAAAATTTTTTTTTGAACCTAGTCATTTTTCCGGCGTTTATCAGACTTTCAGATAGGGGAAATGTCAGTGAGCGTTCCGATTTCAGTTCCAGAGCGATTCGCCCAATGAGTCCTAGATATTTAGTCGTTTTCAGCCAATTTTCAGGATTTTTGAAAATTTCACTTTTTTGTGAAAATATCCACTAAATGAGGGAATAATATGTGTGAGGGTACCCCAGGAGAGTTCCAAATGTGTGTGGGTAGAATATAAATTCCACGGGGATAAAATTGAAAAAAGTTGAAAAAAATTTTTTTTTGAACTTAGTCATTTTTCCGGCGTTTATCAGACTTTCAGATAGGGGAAATGTCAGTGAGCGTTCCGATTTCAGTTCCAGAGCGATTCGCCCAATGAGTCCTAGATATTTAGTCGTTTTCAGCCAATTTTCTGGATTTTTGAAAATTTCACTTTTTTGTGAAAATATCCACTGAATGAGGGAATAATATGTGTGAAGGTACCCCAGGAGAGTTCCAAATGTGTGTGGGTAGAATATAAATTCCACGGGGAAAAAATTGAAAAAAGTTGAAAAAAAAAATTTTTTGGACTTAGTCATTTTTCCTGCGTTTATCAGACTTTCACATAGGGGAAATGTCAGTGAGCGTTCAGATTTCAGTTCCAGAGCGATTCGCCCAATGAGTCCTAGATATTTAGTCGTTTTCAGCCAATTTTCTGGATTTTTTAAAATTTCACTTTTTTGTGAAAATATCCACTAAATGAGGGAATAATATGTGTGAGGGTACCCCAGGAGAGTTCCAAATGTGTGTGGGTAGAATATAAATTCCATGGGGATAAAATTGAAAAAAGTTGAAAAAAAAATTTTTTTGGACTTAGTAATTTTTCCGGCGTTCATCAGACTTTCAGATAGGCGAAATGACAGTGAGCATTCCAATTTCAGTTCCAGAGCGATTTGCCCAATGAGTCCTTGATATTTAGTCGTTTTCAGCCAATTTTCTGGATTTTTGAAAATTTCACTTTTTTGTGAAAATATCCACTAAATGAGGGAATAATATGTGTGAGGGTACCCCAGGAGAGTTCCAAATGTGTGTGGGTAGAAAATATATCCTACGGGGGTAAAATTGAAAATAGTTGAAAACATTTTTTTTTTGAACTTAGTCATTTTTCCGGCGTTTATCAGACTTTCAGATAGGGGAAATGTCAGTGAGCGTTCAGATTTCAGTTCCAGAGTGATTCGCCCAATGAGTCCTTGATATTTAGTCGTTTTCAGCCAATTTTCTGGATTTTTGAAATTTTCACTTTTTTGTGAAAACATCCACTAAATGAGGGAATAATATGTGTGAGGGTACCCCAGGAGAGTTCCAAATGTGTGTGGGTAGAATATATATCCTACGGGGGTAAAATTGAAAAAAGTTGAAAAAAATTGTTTTTTGAACTTAGTCATTTTTCCTGCGTTTATCAGACTTTCAGATAGGGGAAATGTCAGTGAGCGTTCAGATTTCAGTTCCAGAGCGATTCGCCCAATGAGTCCTTGATATTTAGTCGTTTTCAGCCAATTTTCTGGATTTTTGAAAATTTCTCTTTTTTGTGAAAATATCCACTAAATGAGGGAATAATATGTGTGAGGGTACCCCAGGAGAGTTCCAATTGTGTATGGGTAGAATATATATCCCACGGGGGTAAAATTGAAAAAAGTTTAAAAAAAATTTTTTTTGGACTTAGTAATTTTTTCGACATTTATCAGACTTTCAGATAGGGGAAATGTCAGTGAGCGTTCAGAAATCAGTTCCAGAGCGATTCGCCCAATGAGTCCTTGATAATTAGTCGTTTTCAGCCAATTTTCTGGATTTTTGAAAATTTCACTTTTTTGTGAAAATATCCACTAAATGAGGGAATAATATGTGTGAGGGTACCCCAGGAGAGTTCCAAATGTGTGTGGGTAGAATATATATCCTACGGGGGTAAAATTGAAAATAGTTGAAAACATTTTTTTTTTGAACTTAGTCATTTTTCCGCCGTTTATCAGACTTTCAGATAGGGGAAATGTCAGTGAGCCGTTCAGATTTCAGTTCCAGAGCGATTCGCCCAATGAGTCCTTGATATTTAGTCGTTTTCAGCCAATTTTCTGGATTTTTGAAAATTTCACTTTTTTGTGAAAACATCCACTAAATGAGGGAATAATATGTGTGAGGGTACCCCAGGAGAGTTCCAAATGTGTGTGGGTAGAATATATATCCCACGGGGGTAAAATTGAAAAAAGTTGAAAAAAATTGTTTTTTGAACTTAGTCATTTTTCCGGCGTTTATCAGACTTTCAGATAGGGGAAATGTCAGTGAGCGTTCAGATTTCAGTTACAGAGCGATTCGCCCAATGAGTCCCAGATATTTAGTCATTTTCCGCCAATTTTCTGGATTTTTGAAAATTTCACTTTTTTGTGAAAATATCCACTAAATGAGGGAATAATATGTGTGAGGGTACCCCAGGAGAGTTCCAAATGTGTGTGGGTAGAATATATATCCTACGGGGGTAAAATTGAAAATAGTTGAAAACATTTTTTTTTTGAACTTAGTCATTTTTCCGGCGTTTATCAGACTTTCAGATAGGGGAAATGTCAGTGAGCATTCCGATTTCAGTTCCAGAGCGATTCGCCGAATGGGTCCTTGATATTTAGTCGTTTTCAGCCAATTTTCTGGATTTTTGAAAATTTCACTTTTTTGTGAAAATATTCACTAAATAAGAGAATAATATGTGTGAGGGTACCCCAGGAGAGTTCCAAATGTGTGTGGGTAGAATATATATCCCACGGGGATAAAATTGAAAAAAAAATTTTTTTGGACTTAGTAATTTTTCCGGCGTTCATCAGACTTTCACATAGGGGAAATGACAGTGAGCATTCCAATTTCAGTTCCAGAGCGATTTGCCCAATGAGTCCTTGATATTTAGTCGTTTTCAGCCAATTTTCTGGATTTTTGAAAATTTCACTTTTTTGTGAAAATATCCACTAAATGAGGGAATAATATGTGTGAGGGTACCCCAGGAGAGTTCCAAATGTGTGTGGGTAGAATATATATCCTACGGGGGTAAAATTGAAAATAGTTGAAAACATTTTTTTTTTTAACTTAATCATTTTTCCGGCGTTTATCAGACTTTCAGATAGGGGAAATGTCAGTGAGCGTTCAGATTTCAGTTCCAGAGCGATTCGCCCAATGAGTCCTTGATATTTAGTCGTTTTCAGCCAATTTTCTGGATTTTTGAAATTTTCACTTTTTTGTGAAAACATCCACTAAATGAGGGAATAATATGTGTGAGGGTACCCCAGGAGAGTTCCAAATGTGTGTGGGTAGAATATATATCCTACGGGGGTAAAATTGAAAATAGTTGAAAACATTTTTTTTTTGAACTTAGTCATTTTTCCGGCGTTTATCAGACTTTCACATAGGGGAAATGTCAGTGAGCTTTCAGATTTCAGTTCCAGAGCGATTCGCCCAATGAGTCCTTGATATTTAGTCGTTTCAGCCAATTTTCTGGATTTTTGAAAATTTCCACTAAATGAGGGAATAATATGTGTGAGGGTACCCCAGGAGAGTTCCAAATGTGTGTGGGTAGAATATATATCCCACGGGGGTAAAATTGAAAAAAGTTGAAAAAAATTGTTTTTTGAACTTAGTCATTTTTCCTGCGTTTATCAGACTTTCAGATAGGGGAAATGTCAGTGAGCGTTCAGATTTCAGTTCCAGAGCGATTCGCCCAATGAGTCCTTGATATTTAGTCGTTTTCAGCCAATTTTCTGGATTTTTGAAAATTTCTCTTTTTTGTGAAAATATCCACTAAATGAGGGAATAATATGTGTGAGGGTACCCCAGGAGAGTTCCAATTGTGTGTGGGTAGAATATATATCCCACGGGGGTAAAATTGAAAAAAGTTTAAAAAAATTTTTTTTTGAACTTAGTCATTTTTCCGGCGTTTATCTGACTTTCAGATAGGGGAAATGTCAGTGAGCGTTCAGATTTCAGTTCCAGAGCGATTCGCCCAATGAGTCCTAGATATTTAGTCATTTTCCGCCAATTTTCTGGATTTTTGAAAATTTCACTTTTTTGTGAAAATATCCACTAAATGAGGGAATAATATGTGTGAGGGTACCCCAGGAGAGTTCCAAATGTGTGTGGGTAGAATATATATCCTACGGGGGTAAAATTGAAAATAGTTGAAAACATTTTTTTTTTGAACTTAGTCATTTTTCCGGCGTTTATCAGACTTTCAGATAGGGGAATGTCAGTGAGCATTCCGATTTCAGTTCCAGAGCGATTCGCCCAATGGGTCCTTGATATTTAGTCGTTTTCTGCCAATTTTCTGGATTTTTGAAAATTTCACTTTTTTGTGAAAATATTCACTAAATAAGAGAATAATATGTGTGAGGGTACCCCAGGAGAGTTCCAAATGTGTGTGGGTAGAATATATATCCCACGGGGATAAAATTGAAAAAAAAATTTTTTTGGACTTAGTAATTTTTCCGGCGTTCATCAGACTTTCACATAGGGGAAATGACAGTGAGCATTCCAATTTCAGTTCCAGAGCGATTTGCCCAATGAGTCCTTGATATTTAGTCGTTTTCAGCCAATTTTCTGGATTTTTGAAAATTTCACTTTTTTGTGAAAATATCCACTAAATGAGGGAATAATATGTGTGAGGGTACCCCAGGAGAGTTCCAAATGTGTGTGGGTAGAATATATATCCTACGGGGGTAAAATTGAAAATAGTTGAAAACATTTTTTTTTTTGAACTTAGTCATTTTTCCGGCGTTTATCAGACTTTCAGATAGGGGAAATGTCAGTGAGCTTTCAGATTTCAGTTCCAGAGCGATTCGCCCAATGAGTCCTTGATATTTAGTCGTTTTCAGCCAATTTTCTGGATTTTTGAAAATTTCACTTTTTTGTGAAAACATCCACTAAGTGAGGGAATAATATGTGTGAGGGTACCCCAGGAGAGTTCCAAATGTGTGTGGGTAGAATATATATCCTACGGGGGTAAAATTGAAAATAGTTAAAAATATATTTTTTTTGAACTTAGTCATTTTTCCGGCGTTTATCAGACTTTCACATAGGGGAAATGTCAGTGAGCGTTCAGATTTCAGTTCCAGAGCGATTCGCCCAATGAGTCCTTGATATTTAGTACGTTTTCAGCCAATTTTCTGGATTTTTCAAAATTTCACTTTTTTGTGAAAATATCCACTAAATGACGGAATAATATGTGTGAGGGTACCCCAGGAGAGTTCCAAATGTGTGTGGGTAGAATATATATCCTACGGGGGTAAAATTGAAAATAGTTGAAAACATTTTTTTTTTTTAACTTAGTCATTTTTCCGGCGTTTATCAGACTTTCAGATAGGGGAAATGTCAGTGAGCATTCCGATTTCAGTTCCAGAGCGATTCGCCCAATGGGTCCTTGATATTTAGTCGTTTTCAGCCAATTTTCTGGATTTTTGAAAATTTCACTTTTTTGTGAAAATATTCACTAAATAAGAGAATAATATGTGTGAGGGTACCCCAGGAGAGTTCCAAATGTGTGTGGGTAGAATATATATCCCACGGGGATAAAATTGAAAAAAAATTTTTTTTGGACTTAGTAATTTTTCCGGCGTTCATCAGACTTTCACATAGGGGAAATGACAGTGAGCATTCCAATTTCAGTTCCAGAGCGATTTGCCCAATGAATCCTTGATATTTAGTCGTTTTCAGCCAATTTTTGAAAATTTCACTTTTTTGTGAAAATATCCACTAAATGAGGGAATAATATGTGTGAGGGTACCCCAGGAGAGTTCCAAATGTGTGTGGGTAGAATATATATCCTACGGGGGTAAAATTGAAAATAGTTGAAAACATTTTTTTTTTTTAACTTAGTCATTTTTCCGGCGTTTATCAGACTTTCAGATAGGGGAAATGTCAGTGAGCATTCCGATTTCAGTTCCAGAGCGATTCGCCCAATGGGTCCTTGATATTTAGTCGTTTTCAGCCAATTTTCTGGATTTTTGAAAATTTCACTTTTTTGTGAAAATATTCACTAAATAAGAGAATAATATGTGTGAGGGTACCCCAGGAGAGTTCCAAATGTGTGTGGGTAGAATATATATCCCACGGGGATAAAATTGAAAAAAAATTTTTTTTGGACTTAGTAATTTTTCCGGCGTTCATCAGACTTTCACATAGGGGAAATGACAGTGAGCATTCCAATTTCAGTTCCAGAGCGATTTGCCCAATGAATCCTTGATATTTAGTCGTTTTCAGCCAATTTTTGAAAATTTCACTTTTTTGTGAAAATATCCACTAAATGAGGGAATAATATGTGTGAGGGTACCCCAGGAGAGTTCCAAATGTGTGTGGGTAGAATATATATCCTACGGGGGTAAAATTGAAAATAGTTGAAAACATTTTTTTTTGAACTTAGTCATTTTTCCGGCGTTTATCAGACTTTCAGATAGGGGAAATGTCAGTGAGCTTTCAGATTTCAGTTCCAGAGCGATTTGCCCAATGAGTCCGTGATATTTAGTCGTTTTCAGCCAATTTTCTGGATTTTTGAAAATTTCACTTTTTTATGAAAAAACATCCACTAAGTGACGGAATAATATGTGTGAGGGTACCCCAGGAGAGTTCCAAATGTGTGTGGGTAGAATATATATCCTACGGGGTAAAATTGAAAATAGTTAAAAATATTTTTTTTTTGAACTTAGTCATTTTTCCGGCGTTTATCAGATTTTCACATAGGGGAAATGTCAGTGAGCTTTCAGATTTCAGTTCCAGAGCGATTCGCCCAATGAGTCCTTGATATTTAGTCGTTTCAGCCAATTTTCTGGATTTTTGAAAATTTCACTTTTTTGTGAAAATATCCACTAAATGAGGGAATAATATGTGTGAGCGTACCCCAGGAGAGTTCCAAATGTGTGTGGGTAGAATATATATCCCACGGGGGTAAAATTGAAAAAAGTTGAAAAAAATTGTTTTTTGAACTTAGTCATTTTTCCGGCGTTTATCAGACTTTCAGATAGGGGAAATGTTAGTGAGCGTTCAGATTTCAGTTCCAGAGCGATTCGCCCAATGAGTCCTTGATATTTAGTCGTTTTCAGCCAATTTTCTGGATTTTTCAAAATTTCACTTTTTTGTGAAAATATCCACTAAATGACGGAATAATATGTGTGAGGGTACCCCAGGAGAGTTCCAAATGTGTGTGGGTAGAATATATATCCCACGGGGGTAAAATTGAAAAAAGTTGAAAAAAATTGTTTTTTGAACTTAGTCATTTTTCCGGCGTTTATCAGACTTTCAGATAGGGGAAATGTTAGTGAGCGTTCAGATTTCAGTTCCAGAGCGATTCGCCCAATGAGTCCTTGATATTTAGTCGTTTTCAGCCAATTTTCTGGATTTTTCAAAATTTCACTTTTTTGTGAAAATATCCACTAAATGACGGAATAATATGTGTGAGGGTACCCCAGGAGAGTTCCAAATGTGTGTGGGTAGAATATATATCCCACGGGGGTAAAATTGAAAAAAGTTTAGAAACATTTTTTTTTGGACTTTGTAATTTTTCCGGCATTTATCAGACTTTCAGATAGGGGAAATGTCAGTGAGCGTTCAGATTTCAGTTCCAGAGCGATTCGCCCAATGAGTCCTTGATATTTAGTCGTTTTCAGCCAATTTTCTGGATTTTTGAAAATTTCACTTTTTTGTGAAAATATCCACTAAATGAGGGAATAATATGTGTGAGGGTACTCCAGGAGAGTTCCAAATGTGTGTGGGTAGAATATATATCCTACGGGGGTAAAATTGAAAATAGTTGAAAACATTTTTTTTTTTTAACTTAGTCATTTTTCCGGCGTTTATCAGACTTTCAGATAGGGGAAATGTCAGTGAGCATTCCGATTTCAGTTCCAGAGCGATTCGCCCAATGGGTCCTTGATATTTAGTCGTTTTCAGCCAATTTTCTGGATTTTTGAAAATTTCACTTTTTTGTGAAAATATTCACTAAATAAGAGAATAATATGTGTGAGGGTACCCCAGGAGAGTTCCAAATGTGTGTGGGTAGAATATATATCCCACGGGGATAAAATTGAAAAAAAATTTTTTTTGGACTTAGTAATTTTTCCGGCGTTCATCAGACTTTCACATAGGGGAAATGACAGTGAGCATTCCAATTTCAGTTCCAGAGCGATTTGCCCAATGAATCCTTGATATTTAGTCGTTTTCAGCCAATTTTTGAAAATTTCACTTTTTTGTGAAAATATCCACTAAATGAGGGAATAATATGTGTGAGGGTACCCCAGGAGAGTTCCAAATGTGTGTGGGTAGAATATATATCCTACGGGGGTAAAATTGAAAATAGTTGAAAACATTTTTTTTTGAACTTAGTCATTTTTCCGGCGTTTATCAGACTTTCAGATAGGGGAAATGTCAGTGAGCTTTCAGATTTCAGTTCCAGAGCGATTTGCCCAATGAGTCCGTGATATTTAGTCGTTTTCAGCCAATTTTCTGGATTTTTGAAAATTTCACTTTTTTGTGAAAACATCCACTAAGTGACGGAATAATATGTGTGAGGGTACCCCAGGAGAGTTCCAAATGTGTGTGGGTAGAATATATATCCTACGGGGTAAAATTGAAAATAGTTAAAAATATTTTTTTTTTGAACTTAGTCATTTTTCCGGCGTTTATCAGATTTTCACATAGGGGAAATGTCAGTGAGCTTTCAGATTTCAGTTCCAGAGCGATTCGCCCAATGAGTCCTTGATATTTAGTCGTTTCAGCCAATTTTCTGGATTTTTGAAAATTTCACTTTTTTGTGAAAATATCCACTAAATGAGGGAATAATATGTGTGAGCGTACCCCAGGAGAGTTCCAAATGTGTGTGGGTAGAATATATATCCCACGGGGGTAAAATTGAAAAAAGTTGAAAAAAATTGTTTTTTGAACTTAGTCATTTTTCCGGCGTTTATCAGACTTTCAGATAGGGGAAATGTTAGTGAGCGTTCAGATTTCAGTTCCAGAGCGATTCGCCCAATGAGTCCTTGATATTTAGTCGTTTTCAGCCAATTTTCTGGATTTTTCAAAATTTCACTTTTTTGTGAAAATATCCACTAAATGACGGAATAATATGTGTGAGGGTACCCCAGGAGAGTTCCAAATGTGTGTGGGTAGAATATATATCCCACGGGGGTAAAATTGAAAAAAGTTTAGAAACATTTTTTTTTGGACTTAGTAATTTTTCCGGCATTTATCAGACTTTCAGATAGGGGAAATGTCAGTGAGCGTTCAGATTTCAGTTCCAGAGCGATTCGCCCAATGAGTCCTTGATATTTAGTCGTTTTCAGCCAATTTTCTGGATTTTTGAAAATTTCACTTTTTTGTGAAAATATCCACTAAATGAGGGAATAATATGTGTGAGGGTACCCCAGGAGAGTTCCAAATGTGTGTGGGTAGAATATATATCCTACGGGGGTAAAATTGAAAATAGTTGAAAACATTTTTTTTTTGAACTTAGTCATTTTTCCGGCGTTTATCAGACTTTCAGATAGGGGAAATATCAGTGAGCGTTCAGATTTCAGTTCCAGAGCGATTCGCCCAATGAGTCCTTGATATTTAGTCGTTTTCAGCCAATTTTCTGGATTTTTGAAAATTTCACTTTTTTGTGAAAACATCCACTAAATGAGGGAATAATATGTGTGAGGGTACCCCAGGAGAGTTCCAAATGTGTGTGGTAGAATATATATGCCACGGGGGTAAAATTGAAAAAAGTTTAAAAAATTTTTTTTTTGAACTTAGTCATTTTTCCGGCGTTTATCAGACTTTCAGATAGGGGAAATGTCAGTGAGCGTTCAGATTTCAGTTCCAGAGCGATTCGCCCAATGAGTCCTAGATATTTAGTCGTTTTCCGCCAATTTTCTGGATTTTTGAAAATTTCACTTTTTTGTGAAAATATCCACTAAATGAGGGAATAATATGTGTGAGGGTACCCCAGGAGAGTTCCAAATGTGTGTGGGTAGAATATATATCCCACGGGGGTAAAATTGAAAAAAGTTGAAAAAAATTGTTTTTTAAACTTAGTCATTTTTCCGACGTTTATCAAACTTTCACATAGGGGAAATGGCAGTGAGCGTTCCGATTTCAGTTCTAGAGCGATTCGCCCAATGGGTCCTTGATATTTAGTTGTTTTCCTCCAATTTTCTGGATTTTTGAAAATTTCACTTTTTTGTGAAAATATCCACTAAATGAGGGAATAATATGTGTGAGGGTACCCCAGGAGAGTTCCAAATGTGTGTGGGTAGAATATATATCCTACGGGGGTAAAATTGAAAATAGTTGAAAACATTTTTTTTTTTTACTTAGTCATTTTTCCGGCGTTTATCAGACTTTCAGATAGGGGAAATGTCAGTGAGCGTTCAGATTTCAGTTCCAGAGCGATTCGCCCAATGAGTCCTTGATATTTAGTCGTTTTCAGCCAATTTTCTGGATTTTTGAAAATTTCAACTTTTTTGTGAAAACATCCACTAAATGAGGGAATAATATGTGTGAGGGTACCCCAGGAGAGTTCCAAATGTGTGTGGTAGAATATATATGCCACGGGGGTAAAATTGAAAAAAGTTTAAAAAAAATTTTTTTTCGACTTAGTAATTTTTCCGGCATTTATCAGACTTTCAGATAGGGTAAATGTCAATGAGCTTTCAGATTTCAGTTCCAGAGCGATTCGCCCAATGAGTCCTTGATATTTAGTCGTTTCAGCCAATTTTCTGGATTTTTGAAAATTTCACTTTTTTGTGAAAATATCCACTAAATGAGGGAATAATATGTGTGAGGGTACCCCAGGAGAGTACCAAATGTGTGTGGGTAGAATATATATCCCACGGGGGTAAAATTGAAAAAAGTTGAAAAAAATTGTTTTTTGAACTTAGTCATATTTCCGGCGTTTATCAGACTTTCAGATAGGGGAAATGTCAGTGAGCGTTCAGATTTCAGTTCCAGAGCGATTCGCCCAATGAGTCCTAGATATGTAGTCGTTTTCAGCCAGTTTTCTGGATTTTTGAAAATTTCACTTTTTTGTGAAAATATCCACTAAATGAGGTAATAATATGTGTGAGGGTACCCCAGGAGAGTTCCAAATGTGTGTGGGTAGAATATAAATTCCACGGGGATAAAATTGAAAAAAGTTGAAAAAAAAATTTTTTTGGACTTAGTCATTTTTCCGACGTTTATCAGACTTTCACATAGGGGAAATGTCAGTGAGCGTTCCGATTTCAGTTCCAGAGCGATTCGCCCAATGGGTCCGTGATATTTAGTCGTTTTCAGCCAATTTTCTGGATTTTTGAAAATTTCACTTTTTTGTGAAAATATTCACTAAATAAGAGAATAATATGTGTGAGGGTACCCCAGGAGAGTTCCAAATGTGTGTGGGTAGAATATATATCCCACGGGGATAAAATTGAAAAAAATTTTTTTTTGGACTTAGTAATTTTTCCGGCATTTATCAGACTTTCAGATAGGGGAAATGTCAGTGAGCATTCCGATTTCAGTTCCAGAGCGATTCGCCCAATGAGTCCTTGATATTTAGTCGTTTTCAGCCAATTTTCTGGATTTTTGAAAATTTCACTTTTTGTGAAAATATCCACTAAATGAGGGAATAATATGTGTGAGGGTACCCCAGGGGAGTTCCAAATGTGTGTGGGTAGAATATATATCCCACGGGGATAAAATTGAAAAAAGTTGAAAATTTTTTTTTTTTGGACTTAGTCATTTTTCCTGCGTTTATCAGACTTTCACATAGGGGAAATGTCAGTGAGCATTCCGACTTCAGTTCCAGAGCGATTCGCCCAATGAGTCCTTGATATTTAGTCGTTTTCAGCCAATTTTCTAGATTTTTGAAAATTTCACTTTTTTGTGAAAATATCCACTAAATGAGAGAATAATATGTGTGAGGGTACCCCAGGAGAGTTCCAAATGTGTGTGGGTAGAATATATATCCCACGGGGGTAAAATTGAAAAAAGTTTAAAAAAATTTGTTCTTGGACTTAGTAATTTTTCCGCCATTTATCAGACTTTCAGATAGGGGAAATGTCAGTGAGCATTCAAATTTCAGTTCCAGAGCGATTCATCCAATGAGTCCTTGATATTTAGTCGTTTTCAGCCAATTTTCTGGATTTTTGAAAATTTCACTTTTTTGTGAAAATATCCACTAAATGAGAGACTAATATGTGTGAGGGTACCCCAGGAGAGTTCCAAATGTGTGTGGGTAGAATATATATCCCACGGGGGTAAAATTGAAAAAAGTTTAAAAAAATTTTTTTTTGGACTTAGTTATTTTTCCGCCGTTCATCAGACTTTCAGATAGGGGAAATGTCAGTGAGCATTCCGATTTCAGTTCCAGAGCGATTCGCCCAATGAGTCCTTGATATTTAGTCGTTTTCAGCTAATTTTTTGGATTTTTGAAAATTTCACTTTTTTGTGAAAACATCCACTAAATGAGGGAATAATATGTGTGAGGGTACCCCAGGAGAGTTCCAAATGTGTGTGGGTAGAATATATATCCCACGGGGGTAAAATTGAAAAAAGTTGAAAAAAATTTTTTTTTGAACTTAGTCATTTTTCCGGCGTTTATCAGACTTTCACATAGGGGAAATGTCAGTGAGCGTTCCGATTTCAGTTCCAGAGCGATTCGCCCAATGAGTCCTTGATATTTAGTCGTTTTCAGCCAATTTTCTGGATTTTTGAAAATTTCACTTTTTTGTGAAAATATCCACTAAATGAGAGAATAATAAGTGTGAGGGTACCCCAGAAGAGTTCAAAATGTGTGTGGGTAGAATATAAATCCCACAGGGGTAAAATTGAAAAAAGTAGAAAAATTTTTTTTTTTGGACTTAGTCATTTTTCCTGCGTTTATCAGACTTTCACATAGGGGAAATGTCAGTGAGCGTTCCGATTTCAGTTCCACAGCGATTCGCCCAATGAGTCCTTGATATTTAGTCTTTTTCAGCCAATTTTCTGGATTTTTGAAAATTTCACTTTTTGTGAAAATATCCACTAAATGAGGGCATAATATGTGTGAGGGTACCCCAGGAGAGTTCCAAATGTGTGTGGGTAGAATATATATCCCACGGGGATAAAATTGAAAAAATTTTTTTTTTGGACTTAGTTATTTTTCCGGCGTTCATCAGACTTTCAGATAGGGGAAATATCAGTGAGCATTCCGATTTCAGTTCCAGAGCGATTCGCCCAATGAGTCCTTGATATTTAGTCGTTTTCAGCTAATTTTTTGGATTTTTGAAAATTTCACTTTTTTGTGAAAACATCCACTAAATGAGGGAATAATATGTGTGAGGGTACCCCAGGAGAGTTCCAAATGTGTGTGGGTAGAATATATATCCCACGGGAGTAAAATTGAAAAAAGTTGAAAAAAATTTTTTTTTGAACTTAGTCATTTTTCCGACGTTTATCAGACTTTCACATAGGGGAAATGTCAGTGAGCGTTCCGATTTCAGTTCCAGAGCGATTCGCCCAATGAGTCCTTGATATTTAGTCGTTTTCAGCCAATTTTCTGGATTTTTGAAAATTTCACTTTTTTCTGAAAATATCCACTAAATGAGAGAATAATATGTGTGAGGGTACCCCAGGAGAGTTCCAAATGTGTGTGGGTAGAATATATATCCCACGGGGGGAAAATTGAAAAAAGTTGAAAAAAATTTTTTTTTGAACTTAGTCATTTTTCCGGCGTTTATCAGACTTTCACATAGGGGAAATGTCAGTGAGCGTTCCGATTTCAGTTCCAGAGCGATTCGCCCAATGAGTCCTTGATATTTAGTCGTTTTCAGCCAATTTTCTGGATTTTTGAAAATTTCACTTTTTTGTGAAAATATCCACTAAATGAGAGAATAATAAGTGTGAGGGTACCCCAGAAGAGTTCCAAATGTGTGTGGGTAGAATAAAAATCCCACGGGGGTAAAATTGAAAAAAGTTGAAAAATTTTTTTTTTTGGACTTAGTCATTTTTCCTGCGTTTATCAGACTTTCACATAGGGGAAATGTCAGTGAGCGTTCCGATTTCAGTTCCACAGCGATTCGCCCAATGAGTCCTTGATATTTAGTCGTTTTCAGCCAATTTTCTGGATTTTTGAAAATTTCACTTTTTGTGAAAATATCCACTAAATGAGGGCATAATATGTGTGAGGGTACCCCAGGAGAGTTCCAAATGTGTGTGGGTAGAATATATATCCCACGGGGATAAAATTGAAAAAAGTTGAAAAAATTTTTTTTTTGGACTTAGTTATTTTTCCGGCGTTCATCAGACTTTCAGATAGGGGAAATGTCAGTGAGCATTCCGATTTCAGTTCCAGAGCGATTCGCCCAATGAGTCCTTGATATTTAGTCGTTTTCAGCTAATTTTTTGGATTTTTGAAAATTTCACTTTTTTGTGAAAACATCCACTAAATGAGGGAATAATATGTGTGAGGGTACCCCAGGAGAGTTCCAAATGTGTGTGGGTAGAATATATATCCCACGGGGGTAAAATTGAAAAAAGTTGAAAAAAAATTTTTTTTGAACTTAGTCATTTTTCCGGCGTTTATCAGACTTTCACATAGGGGAAATGTCAGTGAGCGTTCCGATTTCAGTTCCAGAGCGATTCGCCCAATGAGTCCTTGATATTTAGTCGTTTTCAGCCAATTTTCTGGATTTTTGAAATTTCACTTTTTTCTGAAAATATCCACTAAATGAGAGAATAATATGTGTGAGGGTACCCCAGGAGAGTTCCAAATGTGTGTGGGTAGAATATATATCCCACGGGGGGAAAATTGAAAAAAGTTGAAAAAAATTTTTTTTTGAACTTAGTCATTTTTCCGACGTTTATCAGACTTTCACATAGGGGAAATGTCAGTGAGCGTTCCGATTTCAGTTCCAGAGCGATTCGCCCAATGAGTCCTTGATATTTAGTCGTTTTCAGCCAATTTTCTGGATTTTTGAAAATTTCACTTTTTTGTGAAAATATCCACTAAATAAGGGAATAATATGTGTGAGGGTACCCCAGGGGAGTTCCAAATGTGTGTGGGTAGAATATATATCCCACGGGGATAAAATTGAAAAAAGTTGAAAAATTTTTTTTTTTGGACTTAGTTATTTTTCCGGCGTTCATCAGACTTTCAGATAGGGGAAATGTCAGTGAGCATTCCGATTTCAGTTCCAGAGCGATTCGCCCAATGAGTCCTTGATATTTAGTCGTTTTCAGCTAATTTTTTGGATTTTTGGATTTTTGAAAATTTCACTTTTTGTGAAAATATCCACTAAATGAGGGCATAATTTGTGTGAGGGTACCCCAGGAGAGTTCCAAATGTGTGTGGGTAGAATATATATCCCACGGGGATAAAATTGAAAAAAGTTGAAAAAATTTTTTTTTTGGACTTAGTCATGTTTCCTGCGTTTATCAGACTTTCACATAGGGGAAATGTCAGTGAGCGTTCCGATTTCAGTTCCAGAGCGATTCGCCCAATGAGTCCTTGATTGTTAGTCGTTTTCAGCCAATTTTCTGGATTTTTGAAAATTTCACTTTTTTCTGAAAATATCCACTAAATGAGAGAATAATATGTGTGAGGGTACCCCAGGAGAGTTCCAAATGTGTGTGGGTAGAATATATATCCCACGAGGGTAAAATTGAAAAAAGTTGAAAAATTTTTTTTTTTGGACTTAGTCATTTTTCCGGCGTTTATCAGACTTTCAGATAGCAGATATGTCAGTGAGTGTTCCGATTTCAGTTCCAGAGCGATTCGCCCAATGAGTCCTTGATATTTAGTCGTTTTCAGCCAATTTTCTGGATTTTTGAAAATTTCACTTTTTTGTGAAAATATCCACTAAATGAGGGAATAATATGTGTGAGGGTACCCGAGGAGAGTTCCAACTGTGTGTGGGTAGAGTATATATCCCACGGGGGTAAAATTGAAAAAAGTTTAAAAATTATTTTTTTTGGACTTAGTCATTTTTCCTGCGTTTATCAGACTTTCACATAGGGGAAATGTCAGTGAGCGTTCAGATTTCAGTTCCGTAGCGATTCGCCCAATGTCTCCTTGATATTTAGTCGTTTTCAGCCAATTTTCTGGATTTTTGAAAATTTCACTTTTTTGTGAAAATATCCACTAAATGAGGGAATAATATGTGTGAGGGTACCCCAGGGGAGTTCCAAATGTGTGTGGGTAGAATATATATCCCACGGGGGTAAAATTGAAAAAAGTTGATAAAAAAATTTTTTTGAACTTAGTCATTTTGCCGGCGTTTATCAGACTTTCACATAGGGGAAATGTCAGTGAGCGTTCCGATTTCAGTTCCAGAGCGATTCGCCCAATGAGTCCTTGATATTTATTCGTTTTCAGCTAATTTTTTGGATTTTTGAAAATTTCACTTTTTTGTGAAAATATCCACTAAATGAGGGAATAATATGTGTGAGGGTACCCCAGGGGAGTTCCAAATGTGTGTGGGTAGAATATATATCCCACGGGGGTAAAATTGAAAAAAGTTGATAAAAAATTTTTTTTGAACTTAGTCATTTTTCCGGCGTTTATCAGACTTTCACATAGGGGAAATGTCAGTGAGCGTTCCGATTTCAGTTCCAGAGCGATTCGCCCAATGAGTCCTTGATATTTAGTCGTTTTCAGCCAATTTTCTGGATTTTTGAAAATTTCACTTTTTTGTGAAAATATCCACTAAATGAGAGACTAATATGTGTGAGGGTACCCCAGGAGAGTTCCAAATGTGTGTGGGTAGAATATATATCCCACGGGGGTAAAATTGAAAAAAGTTGAAAAAAATTTTTTTTTGGGACTTTGTCATTTTTCCTGCGTTTCTCAGACTTTCACATAAGGGAAATGTCAGTGAGCGTTCCGATTTCAGTTCCAGAGCGATTCGCCCAATGAGTCCTTGATATTTAGTCGTTTTCAGCCAATTTTCTGGATTTTTGAAAATTTCACTTTTTTGTGAAAATATCCACTAAATGAGAGACTAATATGTGTGAGGGTACTCCAGGAGAGTTCCAAATGTGTGTGGGTAGAATATATATCCCACGGGGGTAAAATTGAAAAAAGTTTCAAAAAATTTTTTCTTGGACTTAGTAATTTTTCCGGCATTTATCAGACTTTCAGATAGGGGAAATGTCAGTGAGCGTTCAGATTTCAGTTCCAGAGCGATTCGCCCAATGAGTCCTTGATATTTAGTCATTTTCAGCTAATTTTCTGGATTTTTGAAAATTTCACTTTTTTGTGAAAATATCCACTAAATGAGAGAATAATATGTGTGAGGGTACCCCAGGAGAGTTCCAAATGTGTGTGGGTAGAATATATATCCCACGGGGGTAAAATTGAAAAAAGTTGAAAAATAATTTTTTTTAGACTTTGTCATTTTTCCTGCGTTTATCAGACTTTCACATAAGGGAAATGTCAGTGAGCGTTCCGATTTCAGTTCCAGAGCGATTCGCCCAATGAGTCCTTGATATTTATTCGTTTTCAGCCAATTTTCTGGATTTTTGAAAATTTCACTTTTTTGTGAAAATATCCACTAAATGAGAGAATAATATGTGTGAGGGTACCCCAGGAGAGTTCCAAATATGTGTGGGTAGAATATATATCCCACGGGGGTAAAATTGAAAAAAGTTTAAAAAAAAATTTTCTTGGACTTAGTAATTTTTCCGGCATTTATCAGACTTTCAGATAGGGGAAATGTCAGTGAGCGTTCAGATTTCAGTTCCAGAGCGATTCGCCCAATGAGTCCTTGATATTTAGTCGTTTTCAGCCAATTTTCTGGATTTTTGAAAATTTCACTTTTTTGTGAAAATATCCACCAAATGAGAGAATAATATGTGTGAGGGTACCCCAGGAGAGTTCCAAATGTGTGTGGGTAGAATATCTATCCCACGGGGGTAAAATTGCAAAAAGTTGAAAAAAAATTTTTTTTGGACTTTGTCATTTTTCCTGCGTTTATCAGACTTTCACATAGGGGAAATGTCAGTGAGCGTTCCGATTTCAGTTCCAGAGCGATTCGCCCAATGAGTCCTTGATATTTAGTCGTTTTCAGCCAATTTTCTGGATTTTTGAAAATTTCACTTTTTTGTGAAAATATCCACTAAATGAGGGAATAATATGTGTGAGGGTACCCCAGGAGAGTTCCAAATGTGTGTGGGTAGAATATATATCCCACGGGGGTAAAATTGAAAAAAGTTGAAAAAAATTTTTTTTTGAACTTAGTCATTTTTCCGGCGTTTATCAGACGTTCACATAGGGGAAATGTCAGTGAGCGTTCCGATTTCAGTTCCAGAGCGATTCGCCCAATGAGTCCTTGATATTTAGTCGTTTTCAGCCAATTTTCTGGATTTTTGGAAATCTCACTTTTTTGTGAAAATATCCACTAAATGAGGGAATAATATGTGTGAGGGTACCCCAGGAGAGTTCCAAATATGTGTGGGTAGAATATATATCCCACGGGGGTAAAATTGAAAAAAGTTTAAAAAAAAATTTTCTTGGACTTAGTAATTTTTCCGGCATTTATCAGACTTTCAGATAGGGGAAATGTCAGTGAGCGTTCAGATTTCAGTTCCAGAGCGATTTGCCCAATGAGTCCTTGATATTTAGTCGTTTTCAGCCAATTTTCTGGATTTTTGAAAATTTCACTTTTTTGTGAAAATATCCACTAAATGAGAGAATAATATGTGTGAGGGTACCCCAGGAGAGTTCCAAATGTGTGTGGGTAGAATATATATCCTACGGGGGTAAAATTGAAAAAAGTTTAAAAAATTTTTTTCTTGGACTTAGTAATTTTTCCGGCATTTATCAGACTTTCAGATAGGGGAAATGTCAGTGAGCGTTCAGATTTCAGTTCCAGAGCGATTCGCCCAATGAGTCCTTGATATTTAGTTGTTTTCAGCCAATTTTCTGGATTTTTGAAAATTTCACTTTTTTGTGAAAATATCCACTAAATGAGGGAATAATATGTGTGAGGGTACCCCAGGGGAGTTCCAAATGTGTGTGGGTAGAATATATATCCCACAGGGGAAAAATTGAAAAAAGTTGAAAAAAATTTTTTTTTGAACTGAGTCATTTTTCCGGCGTTTATCAGCCTTTCACATAGGGGAAATGTCGGTGAGCGTTCCGATTTCAGTTCCAGAGCGATTCGCCCAATGAGTCCTTGATATTTAGTCATTTTCAGCCAATTTTCTGGATTTTTGAAAATTTCACTTTTTTCTGAAAATATCCACTAAATGAGAGAATAATATGTGTGAGGGTACCCCAGGAGAGTTCCAAATGTGTGTGGGTAGAACATATATCCCACGGGGGTAAAATTGAAAAAAGTTGAAAAAAATTTTTTTTTGAACTTAGTCATTTTTCCGGCGTTTATCAGACTTTCACATAGGGGAAATGTCAGTGAGCGTTCCGATTTCAGTTCCAGAGCGATTCGCCCAATGAGTCCTTGATATTTAGTCGTTTTCAGCCAATTTTCTGGATTTTTGAAAATTTCTCTTTTTTGTGAAAATGTCCACTAAATGAGAGAATAATATGTGTAAGGGTACCCCAGGAGAGTTCCAAATGTGTGTGGGTAGAATATATAGCCCACAGGGATAAAATTGAAAAAAGTTGAAAAATTTTTTTTTTTGGACTTAGTCATTTTTCCTGCGTTTATCAGACTTTCACATAGGGGAAATGTCAGTGAGCGTTCCGATTTCAGTTCCAGAGCGATTCGCCCAATGAGTCCTTGATATTTAGTCGTTTTCAGCCAATTTTCTGGATTTTTGAAAGTTTAACTTTTTTGTGAATATATCCACTAAATGAGAGAATAATATGTGTGAGGGTACCCCAGGAGAGTTCCAAATGTGTGTGGGTAGAATATATATCCCACGGGGGTAAAATTGAAAAAAGTTGAAAAATTTTTTTTTTTTAACTTAGTCATTTTTCCGGCGTTTATCAGACTTTCACATAGGGGAAATGTCAGTGAGCGTTCCGATTTCAGTTCCAGAGCGATTCGCCCAATGAGTCCTTGATATTTTGTCGTTTTCAGCCAATTTTCTGGATTTTTGAAAATTTCACTTTTTTGTGAAAATGTCCACTAAATGAGAGAATAATATGTGTAAGGGTACCCCAGGAGAGTTCCAAATGTGTGTGGGTAGAATATATATCCCACGGGGGTAAAATTGAAAAAAGTTGATAAAAAATTTTTTTTGAACTTAGTCATTTTGCCGGCGTTTATCAGACTTTCACATAGGGGAAATGTCAGTGAGCGTTCCGATTTCAGTTCCAGAGCGATTCGCCCAATGAGTCCTTGATATTTAGTCGTTTTCAGCTAATTTTTTGGATTTTTGAAAATTTCACTTTTTTGTGAAAATATCCACTAAATGAGGGAATAATATATGTGAGGGTACCCCAGGAGAGTTCCAAATGTGTGTGGGTAGAATATATATCCCACGGGGGTAAAATTGAAAAAAGTTGAAAAAAAATTTTTTTTGGACTTAGTAATTTTTCCGGCATTTGTCAGACTTTCAGATAGGGGAAAAGTCAGTGAGCGTTCAGATTTCAGTTCCAGAGCGATTCGCCCAATGAGTCCTTGATATTTAGTTGTTTTCAGCCAATTTTCTGGATTTTTGAAAATTTCACTTTTTTGTGAAAATATCCACTAACTGAGGGAATAATATGTGTGAGGGTACCCCAGGGGAGTTCCAAATGTGTGTGGGTAGAATATATATCCCACAGGGGAAAAATTGAAAAAAGTTGAAAAAAATTTTTTTTTGAACTGAGTCATTTTTCCGGCGTTTATCAGCCTTTCACATAGGGGAAATGTCGGTGAGCGTTCCGATTTCAGTTCCAGAGCGATTCGCCCAATGAGTCCTTGATATTTAGTCATTTTCAGCCAATTTTCTGGATTTTTGAAAATTTCACTTTTTTCTGAAAATATCCACTAAATGAGAGAATAATATGTGTGAGGGTACCCCAGGAGAGTTCCAAATGTGTGTGGGTAGAACATATATCCCACGGGGGTAAAATTGAAAAAAGTTGAAAAAAATTTTTTTTTGAACTTAGTCATTTTTCCGGCGTTTATCAGACTTTCACATAGGGGAAATGTCAGTGAGCGTTCCGATTTCAGTTCCAGAGCGATTCGCCCAATGAGTCCTTGATATTTAGTCGTTTTCAGCCAATTTTCAGGATTTTTGAAAATTTCTCTTTTTTGTGAAAATGTCCACTAAATGAGAGAATAATATGTGTAAGGGTACCCCAGGAGAGTTCCAAATGTGTGTGGGTAGAATATATAGCCCACAGGGATAAAATTGAAAAAAGTTGAAAATTTTTTTTTTTTGGACTTAGTCATTTTTCCTGCGTTTATCAGACTTTCACATAGGGGAAATGTCAGTGAGCGTTCCGATTTCAGTTCCAGAGCGATTCGCCCAATGAGTCCTTGATATTTAGTCGTTTTCAGCCAATTTTCTGGATTTTTGAAAATTTCACTTTTTTGTGAAAATATCCACTAAATGAGGGAATAATATGTGTGAGGGTACCCGAGGAGAGTTCCAACTGTGTGTGGGTAGAGTATATATCCCACGGGGGTAAAATTGAAAAAAGTTTAAAAATTATTTTTTTTGGACTTAGTCATTTTTCCTGCGTTTATCAGACTTTCACATAGGGGAAATGTCAGTGAGCGTTCAGATTTCAGTTCCATAGCGATTCGCCCAATGTGTCCTTGATATTTAGTCGTTTTCAGCCAATTTTCTGGATTTTTGAAAATTTCACTTTTTTGTGAAAATATCCACTAAATGAGGGAATAATATGTGTGAGGGTACCCCAGGGGAGTTCCAAATGTGTGTGGGTAGAATATATATCCCACGGGGGTAAAATTGAAAAAAGTTGATAAAAATTTTTTTTTGAACTTAGTCATTTTGCCGGCGTTTATCAGACTTTCACATAGGGGAAATGTCAGTGAGCGTTCCGATTTCAGTTCCAGAGCGATTCGCCCAATGAGTCCTTGATATTTAGTCGTTTTCAGCTAATTTTTTGGATTTTTGAAAATTTCACTTTTTTGTGAAAATATCCACTAAATGAGCGAATAATATGTGTGAGGGTACCCCAGGGGAGTTCCAAATGTGTGTGGGTAGAATATATATCCCACGGGGGTAAAATTGAAAAAAGTTGAAAAAATTTTTTTTTGGGACTTTGTCATTTTTCCTGCGTTTATCAGACTTTCACGTAAGGGAAATGTCAGTGAGCGTTCCGATTTCAGTTCCAGAGCAATTCGCCCAATGAGTCCTTGATATTTAGTCGTTTTCAGCCAATTTTCTGGATTTTTGAAAAATTCAATTTTTTGTGAAAATATCCACTAAATGAGGGCATAATATGTGTGAGGGTACCCCAGGAGAGTTCCAAATGTGTGTGGGTAGAATATATATCCCACAGGGATAAAATTGAAAAAAGTTGAAAAATTTTTTTTTTTGGACTTCGTCATTTTTCCTGCGTTTATCAGACTTTCACATGGGGGAAATGTCAGTGAGCATTCCGATTTCAGTTCCAGAGCAATTCGCCCAATGAGTCCTTGATATTTAGTCGTTTTCAGCCAATTTTCAGGATTTTTGAAAATTTCTCTTTTTTGTGAAAATGTCCACTAAATGAGAGAATAATATGTGTAAGGGTACCCCAGGAGAGTTCCAAATGTGTGTGGGTAGAATATATAGCCCACAGGGATAAAATTGAAAAAAGTTGAAAATTTTTTTTTTTTGGACTTAGTCATTTTTCCTGCGTTTATCAGACTTTCACATAGGGGAAATGTCAGTGAGCGTTCCGATTTCAGTTCCAGAGCGATTCGCCCAATGAGTCCTTGATATTTAGTCGTTTTCAGCCAATTTTCTGGATTTTTGAAAATTTCACTTTTTTGTGAAAATATCCACTAAATGAGGGAATAATATGTGTGAGGGTACCCGAGGAGAGTTCCAACTGTGTGTGGGTAGAGTATATATCCCACGGGGGTAAAATTGAAAAAAGTTTAAAAATTATTTTTTTTGGACTTAGTCATTTTTCCTGCGTTTATCAGACTTTCACATAGGGGAAATGTCAGTGAGCGTTCAGATTTCAGTTCCATAGCGATTCGCCCAATGTGTCCTTGATATTTAGTCGTTTTCAGCCAATTTTCTGGATTTTTGAAAATTTCACTTTTTTGTGAAAATATCCACTAAATGAGGGAATAATATGTGTGAGGGTACCCCAGGGGAGTTCCAAATGTGTGTGGGTAGAATATATATCCCACGGGGGTAAAATTGAAAAAAGTTGATAAAAATTTTTTTTTGAACTTAGTCATTTTGCCGGCGTTTATCAGACTTTCACATAGGGGAAATGTCAGTGAGCGTTCCGATTTCAGTTCCAGAGCGATTCGCCCAATGAGTCCTTGATATTTAGTCGTTTTCAGCTAATTTTTTGGATTTTTGAAAATTTCACTTTTTTGTGAAAATATCCACTAAATGAGCGAATAATATGTGTGAGGGTACCCCAGGGGAGTTCCAAATGTGTGTGGGTAGAATATATATCCCACGGGGGTAAAATTGAAAAAAGTTGAAAAAATTTTTTTTTGGGACTTTGTCATTTTTCCTGCGTTTATCAGACTTTCACGTAAGGGAAATGTCAGTGAGCGTTCCGATTTCAGTTCCAGAGCAATTCGCCCAATGAGTCCTTGATATTTAGTCGTTTTCAGCCAATTTTCTGGATTTTTGAAAAATTCAATTTTTTGTGAAAATATCCACTAAATGAGGGCATAATATGTGTGAGGGTACCCCAGGAGAGTTCCAAATGTGTGTGGGTAGAATATATATCCCACAGGGATAAAATTGAAAAAAGTTGAAAAATTTTTTTTTTTGGACTTCGTCATTTTTCCTGCGTTTATCAGACTTTCACATGGGGGAAATGTCAGTGAGCATTCCGATTTCAGTTCCAGAGCAATTCGCCCAATGAGTCCTTGATATTTAGTCGTTTTCAGCCAATTTTCTGGATTTTTGAAAAATTCAATTTTTTGTGAAAATATCCACTAAATGAGGGCATAATATGTGTGAGGGTACCCCAGGAGAGTTCCAAATGTGTGTGGGTAGAATATATATCCCACGGGGGTAAAATTGAAAAAAGTTGAAAAAAAATTTTTTTTGGACTTAGACATTTTTCCTGCATTTATCAGACTTTCACATAGGGGAAATGTCAGTGAGCGTTCCGATTTCAGTTCCAGAGCGATTCGCCCAATGAGTCCTTTATATTTAGTCGTTTTCAGCCAATTTTCTGTATTTTTGAAAAGTTCACTTTTTTGTGAAAATATCCACTAAATGAGGGAATAATATGTGTGAGGGTACCCCAGGGGAGTTCCAAATGTGTGTGGGTAGAATATATATCCCACAGGGGAAAAATTGAAAAAAGTTGAAAAAATTTTTTTTTTGAACTGAGTCATTTTTCCGGCGTTTATCAGCCTTTCACATAGGGGAAATGTCAGTGAGCATTCCGATTTCAGTTCCAGAGCGATTCGCCCAATGAGTCCTTGATATTTAGTCGTTTTCAGCTAATTTTCTGGATTTTTGAAAATTTCACTTTTTTTTGAAAATATCCACTAAATGAGAGAATAATATGTGTGAGGGTACCCCAGGAGAGTTCCAAATGTGTGTGGGTAGAATATATATCCCACGGGGTAAAATTGAAAAAAGTTGAAAAAAAATTTTTTTGGGACTTTGTCATTTTTCCTGCGTTTATCAGACTTTCACATAGGGGAAATGTCAGTGAGCGTTCCGATTTCAGCAGAGCGATTCGCCCAATGAGTCCTTGATATTTAGTCGTTTTCAGCCAATTTTCTGGATTTTTGAAAATTTCACTTTTTTGTGAAAATATCCACTAAATGAGAGACTAATATGTGTGAGGGTACCCCAGGAGAGTTCCAAATGTGTGTGGGTAGAATATATATCCCACGGGGGTAAAATTGAAAAAAGTTTAAAAAAAGTTTTTTTGGACTTAGTAATTTTTCCGGCATTTATCAGACTTTCAGATAGGGGAAATGTCAGTGAGCGTTCCGATTTCAGTTCCAGAGCGATTCGCCCAATGAGTCCTTGATATTTAGTCGTTTTCAGCCAATTTTCTGGATTTTTGAAAATTTCACTTTTTTGTGAAAATATCCACTAAATGAGGGAATAATATGTGTGAGGGTACCCGAGGAGAGTTCCAACTGTGTGTGGGTAGAGTATATATCCCACGGGGGTAAAATTGAAAAAAGTTTAAAAATTATTTTTTTTGGACTTAGTCATTTTTCCTGCGTTTATCAGACTTTCACATAGGGGAAATGTCAGTGAGCGTTCAGATTTCAGTTCCATAGCGATTCGCCCAATGTGTCCTTGATATTTAGTCGTTTTCAGCCAATTTTCTGGATTTTTGAAAATTTCACTTTTTTGTGAAAATATCCACTAAATGAGGGAATAATATGTGTGAGGGTACCCCAGGGGAGTTCCAAATGTGTGTGGGTAGAATATATATCCCACGGGGGTAAAATTGAAAAAAGTTGATAAAAATTTTTTTTTGAACTTAGTCATTTTGCCGGCGTTTATCAGACTTTCACATAGGGGAAATGTCAGTGAGCGTTCCGATTTCAGTTCCAGAGCGATTCGCCCAATGAGTCCTTGATATTTAGTCGTTTTCAGCTAATTTTTTGGATTTTTGAAAATTTCACTTTTTTGTGAAAATATCCACTAAATGAGGGAATAATATGTGTGAGGGTACCCCAGGAGAGTTCCAAATGTGTGTGGGTAGAATATATATCCCACGGGGGTAAAATTGAAAAAAGTTGAAAAAAATTTTTTTTTGAACTTAGCCATTTTTCCTGCGTTTATCAGACTTTCACATAGGGGAAATGTCAGTGAGCGTTCCGATTTCAGTTCCAGAGCGATTCGCCCAATGAGTCCTTGATATTTAGTCGTTTTCAGCCAATTTTCTGGATTTTTGAAAATTTCACTTTTTTGTGAAAATATCCACTAAATGAGGGAATAATATGTGTGAGGGTACCCCAGGAGAGTTCCAAATGTGTGTGGGTAGAATATATATCCCACGGGGGTAAAATTGAAAAAAGTTGAAAAAAAATATTTTTGGACTTAGTGATTTTTCCTGCGTTTATCAGACTTTCACATAGGGGAAATGTCAGTGAGCGTTCCGATTTCAGTTCCAGAGCGATTCGCCCAATGAGTCCTTGATATTTAGTCGTTTTCAGCCAATTTTCTGGATTTTTGAAAATTTCACTTTTTTGTGAAAATATCCACTAAATGAGAGAATAATATGTGTGAGGGTACCCCAGGAGAGTTCCAAATGTGTGTGGGTAGAATATATATCCCACGGGGGTAAAATTGAAAAAAGTTTCAAAAAATTTTTTCTTGGACTTAGTAATTTTTCTGGCATTTATCAGACTTTCAGATAGGGGAAATGTCAGTGAGCGTTCAGATTTCAGTTCCAGAGCGATTCGCCCAATGAGTCCTTGATATTTAGTCATTTTCAGCTAATTTTCTGGATTTTTGAAAATTTCACTTTTTTGTGAAAATATCCACTGAATGAGAGAATAATATGTGTGAGGGTACCCCAGGAGAGTTCCAAATGTGTGTGGGTAGAATATATATCCCACGGGGGTAAAATTGAAAAAAGTTGAAAAATAATTTTTTTTAGACTTTGTCATTTTTCCTGCGTTTATCAGACTTTCACATAGGGGAAATGTCAGTGAGCGTTCCGATTTCAGTTCCAGAGCGATTCGCCCAATGAGTCCTTGATATTTAGTCGTTTTCAGCCAATTTTCTGGATTTTTGAAAATTTCACTTTTTTGTGAAAATATCCACTAAATGAGAGAATAATATGTGTGAGGGTACCCCAGGAGAGTTCCAAATGTGTGTGGGTAGAATATATATCCCACGGGGGTAAAATTGAAAAAAGTTGAAAAAAAATTTTTTTCTTGGACTTAGTAATTTTTCCGGCATTTATCAGACTTTCAGATAGGGGAAATGTCAGTGAGCGTTCAGATTTCAGTTCCAGAGCGATTCGCCCAATGAGTCCTTGATATTTAGTCGTTTTCAGCCAATTTTCTGGATTTTTGAAAATTTCACTTTTTTGTGAAAATATCCACTAAATGAGAGAATAATATGTGTGAGGGTACCCCAGGAGAGTTCCAAATGTGTGTGGGTAGAATATATATCCCACGGGGGTAAAATTGAAAAAAGTTGAAAAAAAATTTTTTTTGGACTTAGTAATTTTTCCGGCATTTGTCAGACTTTCAGATAGGGGAAAAGTCAGTGAGCGTTCAGATTTCAGTTCCAGAGCGATTCGCCCAATGAGTCCTTGATATTTAGTTGTTTTCAGCCAATTTTCTGGATTTTTGAAAATTTCACTTTTTTGTGAAAATATCCACTAAATGAGGGAATAATATGTGTGAGGGTACCCCAGAGGAGTTCCAAATGTGTGTGGGTAGAATATATATCCCACAGGGGAAAAATTGAAAAAAGTTGAAAAAAATTTTTTTTTGAACTGAGTCATTTTTCCGGCGTTTATCAGCCTTTCACATAGGGGAAATGTCGGTGAGCGTTCCGATTTCAGTTCCAGAGCGATTCGCCCAATGAGTCCTTGATATTTAGTCATTTTCAGCCAATTTTCTGGATTTTTGAAAATTTCACTTTTTTCTGAAATTATCCACTAAATGAGAGAATAATATGTGTGAGGGTACCCCAGGAGAGTTCCAAATGTGTGTGGGTAGAACATATATCCCACGGGGGTAAAATTGAAAAAAGTTGAAAAAATTTTTTTTTTGAACTTAGTCATTTTTCCGGCGTTTATCAGACTTTCACATAGGGGAAATGTCAGTGAGCGTTCCGATTTCAGTTCCAGAGCGATTCGCCCAATGAGTCCTTGATATTTAGTCGTTTTCAGCCAATTTTCTGGATTTTTGAAAATTTCTCTTTTTTGTGAAAATGTCCACTAAATGAGAGAATAATATGTGTAAGGGTACCCCAGGAGAGTTCCAAATGTGTGTGGGTAGAATATATAGCCCACAGGGATAAAATTGAAAAAAGTTGAAAAATTTTTTTTTTTGGACTTAGTCATTTTTCCTGCGTTTATCAGACTTTCACATAGGGGAAATGTCAGTGAGCGTTCCGATTTCAGTTCCAGAGCGATTCGCCCAATGAGTCCTTGATATTTAGTCGTTTTCAGCTAATTTTTTGGATTTTTGAAAATTTCACTTTTTTGTGAAAATATCCACTAAATGAGGGAATAATATGTGTGAGGGTACCCCAGGGGAGTTCCAAATGTGTGTGGGTAGAATATATATCCCACGGGGGTAAAATTGAAAAAAGTTTAAAAAAATTTTTTTTGAACTTAGTCATTTTTCCGGCGTTTATCAGACTTTCACATAGGGGAAATGTCAGTGAGCGTTCCGATTTCAGTTCCAGAGCGATTCGCCCAATGAGTCCTTGATATTTAGTCGTTTTCAGCCAATTTTCTGGATTTTTGAAAATTTCACTTTTTTGTGAAAATATCCACTAAATGAGAGACTAATATGTGTGAGGGTACCCCAGGAGAGTTCCAAATGTGTGTGGGTAGAATATATATCCCACGGGGGTAAAATTGAAAAAAGTTGAAAAAAAATTTTTTTTGGGACTTTGTCATTTTTCCTGCGTTTATCAGACTTTCACATAAGGGAAATGTCAGTGAGCGTTCCGATTTCAGTTCCAGAGCGATTCGCCCAATGAGTCCTTGATATTTAGTCGTTTTCAGCCAATTTTCTGGATTTTTGAAAATTTCACTTTTTTGTGAAAATATCCACTAAATGAGAGACTAATATGTGTGAGGGTACCCCAGGAGAGTTCCAAATGTGTGTGGGTAGAATGTATATCCCACGGGGGTAAAATTGAAAAAAGTTTCAAAAAATTTTTTCTTGGACTTAGTAATTTTTCCGGCATTTATCAGACTTTCAGATAGGGGAAATGTCAGTGAGCGTTCAGATTTCAGTTCCAGAGCGATTCGCCCAATGAGTCCTTGATATTTAGTCATTTTCAGCTAATTTTCTGGATTTTTGAAAATTTCACTTTTTTGTGAAAATATCCACTAAATGAGAGAATAATATGTGTGAGGGTACCCCAGGAGAGTTCCAAATGTGTGTGGGTAGAATATATATCCCACGGGGGTAAAATTGAAAAAAGTTGAAAAATAATTTTTTTTAGACTTTGTCATTTTTCCTGCGTTTATCAGACTTTCACATAGGGGAAATGTCAGTGAGCATTCCGATTTCAGTTCCAGAGCGATTCGCCCAATGAGTCCTTGATATTTAGTCGTTTTCAGCCAATTTTCTGGATTTTTGAAAATTTCACTTTTTTGTGAAAATATCCACTAAATGAGAGAATAATATGTGTGAGGGTACCCCAGGAGAGTTCCAAATATGTGTGGGTAGAATATATATCCCACGGGGGTAAAATTGAAAAAAGTTTAAAAAAAAATTTTCTTGGACTTAGTAATTTTTCCGGCATTTATCAGACTTTCAGATAGGGGAAATGTCAGTGAGCGTTCAGATTTCAGTTCCAGAGCGATTCGCCCAATGAGTCCTTGATATTTAGTCGTTTTCAGCCAATTTTCTGGATTTTTGAAAATTTCACTTTTTTGTGAAAATATCCACTAAATGAGAGAATAATATGTGTGAGGGTACCCCAGGAGAGTTCCAAATGTGTGTGGGTAGAATATATATCCCACGGGGGTAAAATTGAAAAAAGTTGAAAAAAAATTTTTTTGGGACTTTGTCATTTTTCCTGCGTTTATCAGACTTTCACATAGGGGAAATGTCAGTGAGCGTTCCGATTTCAGTTCCAGAGCGATTCGCCCAATGAGTCCTTGATATTTAGTCGTTTTCAGCCAATTTTCTGGATTTTTGAAAATTTCACTTTTTTGTGAAAATATCCACTAAATGAGGGAATAATATGTGTGAGGGTACCCCAGGAGAGTTCCAAATGTGTGTGGGTAGAATATATATCCCACGGGGGTAAAATTGAAAAAAGTTGAAAAAATTTTTTTTGAACTTAGTCATTTTTCCGGCATTTATCAGACTTTCACATAGGGGAAATGTCAGTGAGCGTTCCGATTTCAGTTCCAGAGCGATTCGCCCAATGAGTCATTGATATTTATTCATTTTCGGCCAATTTTCTGGATTTTTGAAAATTTCACTTTTTTGTGAAAATATCCACTAAATGAGAGAATAATATGTGTGAGGGTACCCCAGGAGAGTTCCAAATGTGTGTGGGTAGAATATATATCCCACGGGGGTAAAATTGAAAAAAGTTTTAAAAAATTTTTTCTTGGACTTAGTAATTTTTCCGGCATTTATCAGACTTTCAGATAGGGGAAATGTCAGTGAGCGTTCAGATTTCAGTTCCAGAGCGATTCGCCCAATGAGTCCTTGATATTTAGTCGTTTTCAGCCAATTTTCTGGATTTTTGAAAATTTCACTTTTTTGTGAAAATATCCACTAAATGAGAGAATAATATGTGTGAGGGTACCCCAGGAGAGTTCCAAATGTGTGTGGGTAGAATATATATCCTACGGGGGTAAAATTGAAAAAAGTTTAAAAAATTTTTTTCTTGGACTTAGTAATTTTTCCGGCATTTATCAGACTTTCAGATAGGGGAAATGTCAGTGAGCGTTCAGATTTCAGTTCCAGAGCGATTCGCCCAATGAGTCCTTGATATTTAGTCGTTTTCAGCCAATTTTCTGGATTTTTGAAAATTTCACTTTTTTGTGAAAATATCCACTAAATGAGAGAATAATATGTGTGAGGGTACCCCAGGAGAGTTCCAAATGTGTGTGGGTAGAATATATATCCCACGGGGGTAAAATTGAAAAAAGTTGAAAAAAAATTTTTTTTAGACTTAGTAATTTTTCCGGCATTTGTCAGACTTTCAGATAGGGGAAAAGTCAGTGAGCGTTCAGATTTCAGTTCCAGAGCGATTCGCCCAATGAGTCCTTGATATTTAGTTGTTTTCAGCCAATTTTCTGGATTTTTGAAAATTTCACTTTTTTGTGAAAATATCCACTAAATGAGGGAATAATATGTGTGAGGGTACCCCAGGGGAGTTCCAAATGTGTGTGGGTAGAATATATATCCCACAGGGGAAAAATTGAAAAAAGTTGAAAAAAATTTTTTTTTGAACTGAGTCATTTTTCCGGCGTTTATCAGCCTTTCACATAGGGGAAATGTCGGTGAGCGTTCCGATTTCAGTTCCAGAGCGATTCGCCCAATGAGTCCTTGATATTTAGTCATTTTCAGCCAATTTTCTGGATTTTTGAAAATTTCACTTTTTTCTGAAAATATCCACTAAATGAGAGAATAATATGTGTGAGGGTACCCCAGGAGAGTTCCAAATGTGTGTGGGTAGAACATATATCCCACGGGGGTAAAATTGAAAAAAGTTGAAAAAAATTTTTTTTTGAACTTAGTCATTTTTCCTGCGTTTATCAGACTTTCACATAGGGGAAATGTCAGTGAGCGTTCCGATTTCAGTTCCAGAGCGATTCGCCCAATGAGTCCTTGATATTTAGTCGTTTTCAGCCAATTTTCTGGATTTTTGAAAATTTCACTTTTTTGTGAAAATATCCACTAAATGAGGGCATAATATGTGTGAGGGTACCCCAGGAGTGTTCCAAATGTGTGTGGGTAGAATATATATCCCACGGGGATAAAATTGAAAAAAGTTGAAAAAATTTTTTTTTTGGACTTAGTCATTTTTTCTGCGTTTATCAGACTTTCACATAGGGGAAATGTCAGTGAGCGTTCCGATTTCAGTTCCAGAGCGATTCGCCCAATGAGTCCTTGATATTTTGTCGTTTTCAGCCAATTTTCTGGATTTTTGAAAATTTCGCTTTTTTGTGAAAATGTCCACTAAATGAGAGAATAATATGTGTAAGGGTACCCCAGGAGAGTTCCAAATGTGTGTGGGTAGGATATATATCCCACAGGGATAAAATTGAAAAAAGTTGAAAAATTTTTTTTTTTGGACTTCGTCATTTTTCCTGCGTTTATCAGACTTTCACATGGGGGAAATGTCAGTGAGCATTCCGATTTCAGTTCCAGAGCAATTCGCCCAATGAGTCCTTGATATTTAGTCGTTTTCAGCCAATTTTCTGGATTTTTGAAAAATTCAATTTTTTGTGAAAATATCCACTAAATGAGGCCATAATATGTGTGAGGGTACCCCAGGAGAGTTCCAAATGTGTGTGGGTAGAATATATATCCCACGGGGGTAAAATTGAAAAAAGTTGAAAAAAAATTTTTTTTGGACTTAGACATTTTTCCTGCATTTATCAGACTTTCACATAGGGGAAATGTCAGTGAGCGTTCCGATTTCAGTTCCAGAGCGATTCGCCCAATGAGTCCTTGATATTTAGTCGTTTTCAGCCAATTTTCTGTATTTTTGAAAAGTTCACTTTTTTGTGAAAATATCCACTAAATGAGGGAATAATATGTGTGAGGGTACCCCAGGGGAGTTCCAAATGTGTGTGGGTAGAATATATATCCCACAGGGGAAAAATTGAAAAAAGTTGAAAAATTTTTTTTTATGAACTGAGTCATTTTTCCGGCGTTTATCAGCCTTTCACATAGGGGAAATGTCAGTGAGCGTTCCGATTTCAGTTCCAGAGCGATTCGCCCAATGAGTCCTTGATATTTAGTCGTTTTCAGCTAATTTTCTGGATTTTTGAAAATTTCACTTTTTTTTGAAAATATCCACTAAATGAGAGAATAATATGTGTGAGGGTACCCCAGGAGAGTTCCAAATGTGTGTGGGTAGAATATATATCCCACGGGGTAAAATTGAAAAAAGTTGAAAAAAAATTTTTTTGGGACTTTGTCATTTTTCCTGCGTTTATCAGACTTTCACATAGGGGAAATGTCAGTGAGCGTTCCGATTTCAGCAGAGCGATTCGCCCAATGAGTCCTTGATATTTAGTCGTTTTCAGCCAATTTTCTGGATTTTTGAAAATTTCACTTTTTTGTGAAAATATCCACTAAATGAGAGACTAATATGTGTGAGGGTACCCCAGGAGAGTTCCAAATGTGTGTGGGTAGAATATATATCCCACGGGGGTAAAATTGAAAAAAGTTTAAAAAAAGTTTTTTTTGGACTTAGTAATTTTTCCGGCATTTATCAGACTTTCAGATAGGGGAAATGTCAGTGAGCGTTCCGATTTCAGTTCCAGAGCGATTCGCCCAATGAGTCCTTGATATTTAGTCGTTTTCAGCCAATTTTCTGGATTTTTGAAAATTTCACTTTTTTGTGAAAATATCCACTAAATGAGGGAATAATATGTGTGAGGGTACCCGAGGAGAGTTCCAACTGTGTGTGGGTAGAGTATATATCCCACGGGGGTAAAATTGAAAAAAGTTTAAAAATTATTTTTTTTGGACTTAGTCATTTTTCCTGCGTTTATCAGACTTTCACATAGGGGAAATGTCAGTGAGCGTTCAGATTTCAGTTCCATAGCGATTCGCCCAATGTGTCCTTGATATTTAGTCGTTTTCAGCCAATTTTCTGGATTTTTGAAAATTTCACTTTTTTGTGAAAATATCCACTAAATGAGGGAATAATATGTGTGAGGGTACCCCAGGGGAGTTCCAAATGTGTGTGGGTAGAATATATATCCCACGGGGGTAAAATTGAAAAAAGTTGATAAAAATTTTTTTTTGAACTTAGTCATTTTGCCGGCGTTTATCAGACTTTCACATAGGGGAAATGTCAGTGAGCGTTCCGATTTCAGTTCCAGAGCGATTCGCCCAATGAGTCCTTGATATTTAGTCGTTTTCAGCTAATTTTTTGGATTTTTGAAAATTTCACTTTTTTGTGAAAATATCCACTAAATGAGGGAATAATATGTGTGAGGGTACCCCAGGAGAGTTCCAAATGTGTGTGGGTAGAATATATATCCCACGGGGGTAAAATTGAAAAAAGTTGAAAAAAAATTTTTTTTGGACTTAGTAATTTTTCCGGCATTTGTCAGACTTTCAGATAGGGGAAAAGTCAGTGAGCGTTCAGATTTCAGTTCCAGAGCGATTCGCCCAATGAGTCCTTGATATTTAGTTGTTTTCAGCCAATTTTCTGGATTTTTGAAAATTTCACTTTTTTGTGAAAATATCCACTAACTGAGGGAATAATATGTGTGAGGGTACCCCAGGGGAGTTCCAAATGTGTGTGGGTAGAATATATATCCCACAGGGGAAAAATTGAAAAAAGTTGAAAAAAATTTTTTTTTGAACTGAGTCATTTTTCCAGCGTTTATCAGCCTTTCACATAGGGGAAATGTCGGTGAGCGTTCCGATTTCAGTTCCAGAGCGATTCGCCCAATGAGTCCTTGATATTTAGTCATTTTCAGCCAATTTTCTGGATTTTTGAAAATTTCACTTTTTTCTGAAAATATCCACTAAATGAGAGAATAATATGTGTGAGGGTACCCCAGGAGAGTTCCAAATGTGTGTGGGTAGAACATATATCCCACGGGGGTAAAATTGAAAAAAGTTGAAAAAAATTTTTTTTTGAACTTAGTCATTTTTCCGGCGTTTATCAGACTTTCACATAGGGGAAATGTCAGTGAGCGTTCCGATTTCAGTTCCAGAGCGATTCGCCCAATGAGTCCTTGATATTTAGTCGTTTTCAGCCAATTTTCTGGATTTTTGAAAATTTCTCTTTTTTGTGAAAATGTCCACTAAATGAGAGAATAATATGTGTAAGGGTACCCCAGGAGAGTTCCAAATGTGTGTGGGTAGAATATATAGCCCACAGGGATAAAATTGAAAAAAGTTGAAAAATTTTTTTTTTTGGACTTAGTCATTTTTCCTGCGTTTATCAGACTTTCACATAGGGGAAATGTCAGTGAGCGTTCCGATTTCAGTTCCAGAGCGATTCGCCCAATGAGTCCTTGATATTTAGTCGTTTTCAGCCAATTTTCTGGATTTTTGAAAATTTCACTTTTTTGTGAAAATATCCACTAAATGAGAGAATAATATGTGTGAGGGTACCCCAGGAGAGTTCCAAATGTGTGTGGGTAGAATATATATCCCACGGGGGTAAAATTGAAAAAAGTTGAAAAAATTTTTTTTTTTAACTTAGTCATTTTTCCGGCGTTTATCAGACTTTCACATAGGGGAAATGTCAGTGAGCGTTCCGATTTCAGTTCCAGAGCGATTCGCCCAATGAGTCCTTGATATTTTGTCCTTTTCAGCCAATTTTCTGGATTTTTGAAAATTTCACTTTTTTGTGAAAATGTCCACTAAATGAGAGAATAATATGTGTAAGGGTACCCCAGGAGAGTTCTAAATGTGTGTGGGTAGAATATATATCCCACAGGGATAAAATTGAAAAAAGTTGAAAAATTTTTTTTTTTGGACTTCGTCATTTTTCCTGCGTTTATCAGACTTTCACATGGGGGAAATGTCAGTGAGCATTCCGATTTCAGTTCCAGAGCAATTCGCCCAATGAGTCCTTGATATTTAGTCGTTTTCAGCCAATTTTCTGGATTTTTGAAAAATTCAATTTTTTGTGAAAATATCCACTAAATGAGGGCATAATATGTGTGAGGGTACCCCAGGAGAGTTCCAAATGTGTGTGGGTAGAATATATATCCCACGGGGGTAAAATTGAAAAAAGTTGAAAAAAAATTTTTTTTGGACTTAGACATTTTTCCTGCATTTATCAGACTTTCACATAGGGGAAATGTCAGTGAGCGTTCCGATTTCAGTTCCAGAGCGATTCGCCCAATGAGTCCTTGATATTTAGTCGTTTTCAGCCAATTTTCTGTATTTTTGAAAAGTTCACTTTTTTGTGAAAATATCCGCTAAATGAGGGAATAATATGTGTGAGGGTACCCCAGGGGAGTTCCAACTGTGTGTGGGTAGAATATATATCCCACAGGGGAAAAATTGAAAAAAGTTGAAAAAAAAATTTTTTGGGACTTTGTCATTTTTCCTGCGTTTATCAGACTTTCACATAGGGGAAATGTCAGTGAGCGTTCCGATTTCAGCAGAGCGATTCGCCCAATGAGTCCTTGATATTTAGTCGTTTTCAGCCAATTTTCTGGATTTTTGAAAATTTCACTTTTTTGTGAAAATATCCACTAAATGAGAGACTAATATGTGTGAGGGTACCCCAGGAGAGTTCCAAATGTGTGTGGGTAGAATATATATCCCACGGGGGTAAAATTGAAAAAAGTTTAAAAAAAATTTTTTTGGACTTAGTAATTTTTCCGGCATTTATCAGACTTTCAGATAGGGGAAATGTCAGTGAGCGTTCCGATTTCAGTTCCAGAGCGATTCGCCCAATGAGTCCTTGATATTTAGTCGTTTTCAGCCAATTTTCTGGATTTTTGAAAATTTCACTTTTTTGTGAAAATATCCACTAAATGAGGGAATAATATGTGTGAGGGTACACCAGGAGAGTTCCAACTGTGTGTGGGTAGAGTATATATCCCACGGGGGTAAAATTGAAAAAAGTTTAAAAATTATTTTTTTTGGACTTAGTCATTTTTCCTGCATTTATCAGACTTTCACATAGGGGAAATGTCAGTGAGCGTTCAGATTTCAGTTCCATAGCGATTCGCCCAATGTGTCCTTGATATTTAGTCGTTTTCAGCCAATTTTCTGGATTTTTGAAAATTTCACTTTTTTGTGAAAATATCCACTAAATGAGGGAATAATATGTGTGAGGGTACCCCAGGGGAGTTCCAAATGTGTGTGGGTAGAATATATATCCCACGGGGGTAAAATTGAAAAAAGTTGATAAAAATTTTTTTTTGAACTTAGTCATTTTGCCGGCGTTTATCAGACTTTCACATAGGGGAAATGTCAGTGAGCGTTCCGATTTCAGTTCCAGAGCGATTCGCCCAATGAGTCCTTGATATTTAGTCGTTTTCAGCTAATTTTTTGGATTTTTGAAAATTTCACTTTTTTGTGAAAATATCCACTAAATGAGGGAATAATATGTGTGAGGGTACCCCAGGAGAGTTCCAAATGTGTGTGGGTAGAATATATATCCCACGGGGGTAAAATTGAAAAAAGTTGAAAAAAAATTTTTTTTGAACTTAGCCATTTTTCCTGCGTTTATCAGACTTTCACATAGGGGAAATGTCAGTGAGCGTTCAGATTTCAGTTCCATAGCGATGCGCCCAATGTGTCCTTGATATTTAGTCGTTTTCAGCCAATTTTCTGGATTTTTGAAAATTTCACTTTTTTGTGAAAATATCCACTAAATGAGGGAATAATATGTGTGAGGGTACCCCAGGGGAGTTCCAAATGTGTGTGGGTAGAATATATATCCCACGGGGGTAAAATTGAAAAAAGTTGATAAAAAATTTTTTTTGAACTTAGTCATTTTTCCGGCGTTTATCAGACTTTCACATAGGGGAAATGTCAGTGAGCGTTCCGATTTCAGTTCCAGAGCGATTCGCCCAATGAGTCCTTGATATTTAGTCGTTTTCAGCTAATTTTTTGGATTTTTGAAAATTTCACTTTTTTGTGAAAAGATCCACTAAATGAGCGAATAATATGTGTGAGGGTACCCCAGGGGAGTTCCAAATGTGTGTGGGTAGAATATATATCCCACGGGGGTAAAATTGAAAAAAGTTGAAAAAAATTTTTTTGGGGACTTTGTCATTTTTCCTGCGTTTATCAGACTTTCACATAAGGGAAATGTCAGGGAGCGTTCCGATTTCAGTTCCAGAGCGATTCGCCCAATGAGTCCTTGATATTTAGTCGTTTTCAGCCAATTTTCTGGATTTTTGAAAATTTCACTTTTTTGTGAAAATATCCACTAAATGAGAGACTAATATGTGTGAGGGTACACCAGGAGAGTTCCAAATGTGTGTGGGTAGAATATATATCCCACGGGGGTAAAATTGAAAAAAGTTGAAAAAAAATTTTTTTTGGACTTTGTCATTTTTCCTGCGTTTATCAGACTTTCACATAGGGGAAATGTCAGTGAGCGTTCCGATTTCAGTTCCAGAGCGATTCGCCCAATGAGTCCTTGATATTTAGTCGTTTTCAGCCAATTTTCTGGATTTTTGAAAATTTCACTTTTTTGTGAAAATATCCACTAAATGAGGGAATAATATGTGTGAGGGTACCCCAGGAGAGTTCCAAATGTGTGTGGGTAGAATATATATCCCACGGGGGTAAAATTGAAAAAAGTTGAAAAAAAATTTTTTGGGACTTAGTGATTTTTCCTGCGTTTATCAGACTTTCACATAGGGGAAATGTCAGTGAGCGTTCCGATTTCAGTTCCAGAGCGATTCGCCCAATGAGTCCTTGATATTTAGTCGTTTTCAGCCAATTTTCTGGATTTTTGAAAATTTCACTTTTTTGTGAAAATATCCACTAAATGAGAGAATAATATGTGTGAGGGTACCCCAGGAGAGTTCCAAATGTGTGTGGGCAGAATATATATCCCACGGGGGTAAAATTGAAAAAAGTTGAAAAAATTTTTTTTTTTAACTTAGTCATTTTTCCGGCGTTTATCAGCCTTTCACATAGGGGAAATTTCAGTGAGCGTTCCGATTTCAGTTCCAGAGCGATTCGCCCAATGAGTCCTTGATATTTAGTCGTTTTCAGCTAATTTTCTGGATTTTTGAAAATTTCACTTTTTTTTGAAAATATCCACTAAATGAGAGAATAATATGTGTGAGGGTACCCCAGGAGAGTTCCAAATGTGTGTGGGTAGAATATATATCCCACGGGGTAAAATTGAAAAAAGTTGAAAAAAAATTTTTTGGGGACTTTGTCATTTTTCCTGCGTTTATCAGACTTTCACATAGGGGAAATGTCAGTGAGCGTTCCGATTTCAGCAGAGCGATTCGCCCAATGAGTCCTTGATATTTAGTCGTTTTCAGCCACTTTTCTGGATTTTTGAAAATTTCACTTTTTTGTGAAAATATCCACTAAATGAGAGACTAATATGTGTGAGGGTACCCCAGGAGAGTTCCAAATGTGTGTGGGTAGAATATATATCCCACGGGGGTAAAATTGAAAAAAGTTTAAAAAAAGTTTTTTTTGGACTTAGTAATTTTTCCGGCATTTATCAGACTTTCAGATAGGGGAAAAGTCAGTGAGCGTTCAGATTTCAGTTCCAGAGCGATTCGCCCAATGAGTCCTTGATATTTAGTCGTTTTCAGCCAATTTTCTGGATTTTTGAAAATTTCACTTTTTTGTGAAAATATCCACTAAATGAGGGAATAATATGTGTGAGGGTACCCCAGGAGAGTTCCAAATGTGTGTGGGTAGAATATATATCCCACGGGGGTAAAATTGAAAAAAGTTGAAAAAAATTTTTTTTTGAACTTAGTCATTTTTCCGGCGTTTATCAGACTTTCACATAGGGGAAATGTCAGTGAGTGTTCCGATTTCAGTTCCAGAGCGATTCGCCCAATGAGTCCTTGATATTTAGTCGTTTTCAGCCAATTTTCTGGATTTTTGAAAATTTCACTTTTTTGTGAAAATATCCACTAAATGAGGGAATAATATGTGTGAGGGTACCCCAGGGGAGTACCAAATGTGTGTGGGTAGAATATATATCCCACAGGGGAAAAATTGAAAAAAGTTGAAAAAAATTTTTTTTTGAACTGAGTCATTTTTCCGGCGTTTATCAGCCTTTCACATAGGGGAAATGTCAGTGAGCGTTCCGATTTCAGTTCCAGAGCGATTCGCCCAATGAGTCCTTGATATTTAGTCATTTTCAGCCAATTTTCTGGATTTTTGAAAATTTCACTTTTTTCTGAAAATATCCACTAAATGAGAGAATAATATGTGTGAGGGTACCCCAGGAGAGTTCCAAATGTGTGTGGGTAGAACATATATCCCACGGGGGCAAAATTGAATAAAGTTGAAAAAAATTTTTTTTTGAACTTAGTCATTTTTCCGGCGTTTATCAGACTTTCACATAGGGGAAATGTCAGTGAGCGTTCCGATTTCAGTTCCAGAGCGATTCGCCCAATGAGTCCTTGATATTTAGTCGTTTTCAGCCAATTTTCTGGATTTTTGAAAATTTCACTTTTTTGTGAAAATGTCCACTAAATGAGAGAATAATATGTGTAAGGGTACCCCAGGAGAGTTCCAAATGTGTGTGGGTAGAATATATATCCCACAGGGATAAAATTGAAAAAAGTTGAAAAATTTTTTTTTTTGGACTTCGTCATTTTTCCTGCGTTTATCAGACTTTCACATGGGGGAAATGTCAGTGAGCATTCCGATTTCAGTTCCAGAGCGATTCGCCCAATGAGTCCTTGATATTTAGTCGTTTTCAGCCAATTTTCTGGATTTTTGAAAAATTCAATTTTTTGTGAAAATATCCACTAAATGAGGGACTAATATGTGTGAGGGTACCCCAGGAGAGTTCCAAATGTGTGTGGGTAGAATATATATCCCACGGGGGTAAAATTGAAAAAAGTTGAAAAATTTTTTTTTTATGACTTAGTAATTTTTCCGGCATTTATCAGACTTTCAGATAGGGGAAAAGTCAGTGAGTGTTCAGATTTCAGTTCCAGAGCGATTCGCCCAATGAGTCCTTGATATTTAGTCGTTTTCAGCCAATTTTCTGGATTTTTGAAAATTTCACTTTTTTGTGAAAATATCCACTAAATGAGGGCATAATATGTGTGAGGGTACCCCAGGAGAGTTCCAAATGTGTGTAGGTAGAATATATATCCCACGGGGATAAAATTGAAAAAAGTTGAAAAATTTTTTTTTTTGGACTTAGTCATTTTTCCTGCGTTTATCAGACTTTCACATAGGGGAAATGTCAGTGAGCGTTCCGATTTCAGTTCCAGAGTGATTCGCCCAATGAGTCCTTGATATTTAGTCGTTTTCAGCCAATTTTCTGGATTTTTGAAAATTTCACTTTTTTGTGAAAATATCCACTAAATGAGAGAATAATATGTGTGAGGGTACCCCAGGAGAGTTCCAAATGTGTGTGGGTAGAATATATATCCCACGGGGGTAAAATTGAAAAAAGTTGAAAAAAAATTTTTTTTGGACTTAGACATTTTTCCTGCGTTTATCAGACTTTCACATAGGGGAAATGTCAGTGAGCGTTCCGATTTCAGTTCCAGAGCGATTCGCCCAATGAGTCCTTGATATTTAGTTGTTTTCAGCCAATTTTCTGGATTTTTGAAAATTTCACTTTTTTTAAAAAATATCCACTAAATGAGAGAATAATATGTGTGAGGGTACCCCAGGAGAGTTCCAAATGTGTGTGGGTAGAATATATATCCCACGGGGGTAAAATTGAAAAAAGTTGAAAAAAAATTTTTTTTGGACTTAGACATTTTTCCTGCGTTTATCAGACTTTCACATAGGGGAAATGTCAGTGAGTGTTCCGATTTCAGTTCCAGAGCGATTCGCCCAATGAGTCCTTGATATTTAGTCGTTTTCAGCCAATTTTCTGGATTTTTGAAAATTTCACTTTTTTGTGAAAATATCCACTAAATGAGGGAATAATATGTGTGAGGGTACCCCAGGGGAGTTCCAAATGTGTGTGGGTAGAATATATATCCCACAGGGGAAAAATTGAAATTTTTTTTTTTTTGAACTGAGTCATTTTTCCGGCGTTTATCAGACTTTCACATAGGGGAAATGTCAGTGAGCGTTCCGATTTCAGTTCCAGAGCGATTCGCCCAATGAGTCCTTGATATTTATTCGTTTTCAGCCAATTTTCTGGATTTTTGAAAAATTCAATTTTTTGTGAAAATATCCACTAAATGAGGGCATAATATGTGTGAGGGTACCCCAGGAGAGTTCCAAATGTGTGTGGGTAGAATATATATCCCACGGGGGTAAAATTGAAAAAAGTTGAAAAAAAATTTTTTTTGGACTTAGACATTTTTCCTGCGTTTATCAGACTTTCACATAGAGGAAATGTCAGTGAGCGTTCCGATTTCAGTTCCAGAGCGATTCACCCAATGAGTCCTTGATATTTAGTCGTTTTCAGCCAATTTTCTGGATTTTTGAAAATTTCACTTTTTTGTGAAAATATCCACTAAATGAGGGAATAATATGTGTGAGGGTACCCCAGGGGAGTTCCAAATGTGTGTGGGTAGAATATATATCCCACAGGGGAAAAATTGAAAAAAGTTGAAAAAAATTTTTTTTTGAACTGAGTCATTTTTCCGGCGTTTATCAGCCTTTCACATAGGGGAAATGTCAGTGAGCGTTCCGATTTCAGTTCCAGAGCGATTCGCCCAATGAGTCCTTGATATTTATTAGTTTTCAGCCAATTTTCTGGATTTTTGAAAATTTCACTTTTTTTTTAAAATATCCACTAAATGAGGGCATAATATGTGTGAGGGTACCCCAGGAGAGTTCCAAATGTGTGTGGGTAGAATATATATCCCACGGGGATAAAATTGAAAAAAGTTGAAAAATTTTTTTTTTTGGACTTAGTCATTTTTCCGGCGTTTATCAGACTTTCACATAGGGGAAATGTCAGTGAGCATTCCGATTTCAGTTCCAGAGCGATTCGCCCAATGAGTCCTTGATATTTAGTCGTTTTCAGCCAATTTTCTGGATTTTTGAAAATGTCACTTTTTTCTGAAAATATCCACTAAATGAGAGAATAATATGTGTGAGGGTACCCCAGGAGAGGTCCAAATGTGTGTGGGTAGAATATATATTCCACAGGGGTAAAATTGCAAAAAGTTGAAAAAAAATTTTTTTTGGACTTCGGCATTTTTCGTGCGTTTATCAGACTTTCACATAGGGGAAATGTCAGTGAGCGTTCCGATTTCATTTCCAGAGCGATTCTCCCAATGAGTCCTTGATATTTAGTCGTTTTCAGCCAATTTTCTGGATTTTTGAAAATTTCACTTTTTTGTGAAAATATCCACTAAATGAGAGAATAATATGTGTGAGGGTACCCCAGGAGAGTTCCAAATGTGTGTGGGTAGAATATATATCCCACAGGGGTAAAATTGAAAAAAGTTGAAAAAAAATTTTTTTTGGACTTCATCATTTTTCCTGCGTTTATCAGACTTTCACATAGGGGAAATGTCAGTGAGCATTCCGATTTCAGTTCCAGAGCGATACGCCCAATGAGTCCTTGATATTTAGTCGTTTTCAGCCAATTTTCAGGATTTTTGAAAATTTCACTTTTTTGTGAAAATATCCACTAAATGAGGGACTAATATGTGTGAGGGTACCCCAGGAGAGTTCCAAATGTGTGTGGGTAGAATATATATCCCACGGGGGTAAAATTGAAAAAAGTTGAAAAATTTTTTTTTTATGACTTAGTAATTTTTCCGGCATTTATCAGACTTTCAGATAGGGGAAAAGTCAGTGAGTGTTCAGATTTCAGTTCCAGAGCGATTCGCCCAATGAGTCCTTGATATTTAGTCGTTTTCAGCCAATTTTCTGGATTTTTGAAAATTTCACTTTTTTGTGAAAATATCCACTAAATGAGGGCATAATATGTGTGAGGGTACCCCAGGAGAGTTCCAAATGTGTGTAGGTAGAATATATATCCCACGGGGATAAAATTGAAAAAAGTTGAAAAATTTTTTTTTTTGGACTTAGTCATTTTTCCTGCGTTTATCAGACTTTCACATAGGGGAAATGTCAGTGAGCGTTCCGATTTCAGTTCCAGAGTGATTCGCCCAATGAGTCCTTGATATTTAGTCGTTTTCAGCCAATTTTCTGGATTTTTGAAAATTTCACTTTTTTGTGAAAATATCCACTAAATGAGAGAATAATATGTGTGAGGGTACCCCAGGAGAGTTCCAAATGTGTGTGGGTAGAATATATATCCCACGGGGCTAAAATTGAAAAAAGTTTAAAAAAAATTTTTTTTGGACTTAATAATTTTTCCGGCATTTATCAGACTTTCAGATAGGAGAAATGTCAGTGAGCGTTCCGATTTCAGTTCCAGAGCGATTCGCCCAATGAGTCCTTGATATTTAGTCGTTTTCAGCCAATTTTCTGGATTTTTGAAAATTTCACTTTTTTGTGAAAATATCCACTAAATGAGGGAATAATATGTGTGAGGGTACCCCAGGAGAGTTCCAAATGTGTGTGGGTAGAATATATATCCCACGGGGGTAAAATTGAAAAAAGTAGAAAAAATTTTTTTTTTGAACTTAGTCATTTTTCCGGAGTTTATCAGACTTTCACATAGGGGAAATGTCAGTGAGCGTTCCGATTTCAGTTCCAGAGCGATTCGCCCAATGAGTCCTTGATATTTAGTCGTTTTCAGCCAATTTTCTGGATTTTTGAAAATTTCACTTTTTTTGTGAAAATATCCACTTAATATGTGTGAGGGTATCTCAGGAGAGTTCCAAATGTGTGTGGGTAGAATATGTATCCCACGGGGGTAAAATTGAAAAAAGTTGAAAAAATTTTTTTTTATGACTTAGTAATTTTTCCGGCATTTATCAGACTTTCAGATAGGGGAAAAGTCAGTGAGTGTTCAGATTTCAGTTCCAGAGCGATTCGCCCAATGAGTCCTTGATATTTAGTCGTTTTCAGCCAATTTTCTGGATTTTTGAAAATTTCACTTTTTTGTGAAAATATCCACTAAATGAGGGCATAATATGTGTGAGGGTACCCCAGGAGAGTTCCAAATGTGTGTGGGTAGAATATATATCCCACGGGGAAAAAATTGAAAAAAGTTGAAAAATTTTTTTTTTTTGGACTTAGTCATTTTTCCTGCGTTTATCAGACTTTCACATAGGGGAAATGTCAGTGAGCGTTCCGATTTCAGTTCCAGAGCGATTCGCCCAATGAGTACTTGATATTTAGTCGTTTTCAGCCAATTTTCTGGATTTTTGAAAATTTCACTTTTTTGTGAAAATATCCACTAAATGAGAGAATAATATGTGTGAGGGTACCCCAGGAGAGTTCCAAATGTGTGTGGGTAGAATATATATCCCACACTGGTAAAATTGAAAAAAGTTGAAAAAAATTTTTTTTTGAACTTAGTCATTTTTCCGGCGTTTTTCAGACTTTCACATAGGGGAAATGTCAGTGAGCATTCCGATTTCAGTTCCAGAGCGATTCGCCCAATGAGTCCTTGATATTTAGTCGTTTTCAGCCAATTTTCAGGATTTTTGAAAATTTCACTTTTTTGTGAAAATATCCACTAAATGAGATAATATGTGTGAGGGTACCCCAGGAGAGTTTCAAATGTGTGTGGGTAGAATATATATCCCACGGGGATAAAATTGAAAAAAGTTGAAAAATTTTTTTTTTTTGGACTTCGTCATTTTTCCTGCGTTTATCAGACTTTCACATAGGGGAAATGTCAGTGAGCGTTCCGATTTCAGTTCCAGAGCGATTCGCCCAATGAGTCCTTGATATTTAGTCGTTTTCAGCCAATTTTCTGGATTTTTGAAAATTTCACTTTTTTGTGAAAATATCCACTAAATGAGAGAATAATATGTGTGAGGGTACCCCAGGAGAGTTCCAAATGTGTGTGGGTAGAATATATATCCCACGGGGGTAAAATTGAAAAAAGTTTTAAAAAAATTTTTTTTGGACTTAATAATTTTTCCGGCATTTATCAGACTTTCAGATAGGAGAAATGTCAGTGAGCGTTCCTATTTCAGTTCCAGAGCGAATCGCCCAATGAGTCCTTGATATTTAGTCGTTTTCAGCCAATTTTCTGGATTTTTGAAAATTTCACTTTTTTGTGAAAATATCCACTAAATGAGAGAATAATCTGTGTGATGGCACCCCAGGAGAGTTCCAAATGTGTGTGGGTAGAATATATATCCCACGGGGGTAAAATTGAAAAAAGTTATAAAAAAAAATTTTTTTGGACTTAGTAATTTTTCCGGCGTTTATCAGACTTTCAGATAGGGGAAATCTCAGTGAGCGTTCAGATTTCAGTTCCAGAGCGATTCGCCCAATGAGTCCTTGATATTTAGTCGTTTTCAGCCAATTTTCTGGATTTTTAAAAATTTCACTTTTTTGTGAAAATATCCACTAAATGAGGGAATAATATGTGTGAGGGTACCCCAGGAGAGTTCCAAATGTGTGTGGGTAGAATATATATCCCACGGGGGTAAAATTGAAAAAAGTTGAAAAAAATTTTTTTTTGAACTTAGTCATTTTGCCGGCGTTTATCAGACTTTCACATAGGGGAAATGTCAGTGAGCGTTCCGATTTCAGTTCCAGAGCGATTCGCCCAATGAGTCCTTGATATTTAGTCGTTTTCAGCCAATTTTCTGGATTTTTGAAAATTTCACTTTTTTTGTGAAAATATCCACTAAATGAGGGAATAATATGTGTGAGGGTACCACAGGAGAGTTCCAAATGTGTGTGGGTAGAATATATATCCCACGGGGGTAAAATTGAAAAAAGTTGAAAAATTTTTTTTTTTGGACGTAGTCATTTTTCCGGCGTTTATCAGACTTTCAGATAGGTGAAATGTGAGTGAGCGTTCCGCTTTCAGTTCCAGAGCGATTCGCCCCATGAGTAGTGTTGAGCCACCCCCGTAGTGTTCGAGTTCGGTTCGGTTCGTCGAACACCCGTGTGTTCGCCGAACTGTTCGTCGAACTGTTCGTCGAACACCTTCGAACACCGTTAAAACCAATGGCAGGCAACCAAAAACACATAGAAACACATAGAAAACACCTTCAAAGGTGTCCAAAAGCTGACAAACTGCTCAGAAGACATAACTAACACATGGAAAAGTGACAAGTACATATAGTCATGCGAAAATAAAAGAGGTGGAGGAGTAAAAGGAGGGGGAGACACAGATATAGGCATGTCATGCCCTACTAAAATCCAAAAAGTGAGAAGCCGACACGGCCAGTCCGCTCCTGCCCGTGCCACCTCCGTGTCGCCGGGTTTGTGCCAGAGCCGCGGTGAACCCTGATGGCCAGCCCCCCTCTCCCAATACTGGTGCCTGTCCGCTGGTGGGTTGAGCGAGCCCCCCTGTGGTGGAGGCAGCTCTAAGCTTTTTAATTTAAATTGTCTCTCTAATTTGAATGAATACACTTTAAATCCATTTACAAGGATCTATTGGAGGGCAAGTCTCATGCCAGCAGCCGCGTAATTCCAGCTCCAGTAGCGTCCACTAAAGCTGCTGCAGTTAAAAAGCTCGGCTGTCCACCGCAAGGCATCCTACTGCCAGTCCCAGCCCCTATGCCTTGGGGTGCCTCCTGATGCTCTTCACTAAGTATCCCATGGTCCCGAAGCATTTCCTTTGAAAAAATTAAGTGTCTAAACTACAGGTGGTGTAGCTTGCTTAACAGCCGGGATAATCCGCTGACTAGCAGACACTGCTACTAGGCACAAAGTATTTTCTGGGCTAGATGCAGTTAAAAATTTGTAATTAGATACTCTCGTTGGATGCTGAGAAAGCATTCCATAGAGTCTCCTGGCACGCCATATATGATTCTCTTAAAAAGCTTGGGGTAGGGGTCTAGGGGACCCTTTTATAGCCAAAATCACGGCCCTGTATCACAATACGTCACCTAGGCTGAAGATAAATTGAACTGTAGCACCCTGAGGGCTCAGTTGCTACAGACGTATTGCACCTCACCCAGAGGTGTGATATCTCACTCTCAGGTAAGGATGGAGTGTGGATCAGGACCCGACACCTGCATGCATTACACCACATTGCCGTGGGGCAGAGCGACCAATATGCCCCTGAGATGGGCACGACAGTCCCTGTCCCTGGCTGGAGTGGGGGGAGGGAACACTGAGGAAGGGGAACCCTGTAGTGCAGGAGCAGGGAGGAAGCAGTTCCTGGGTGCATTGAGAAGGGAGTATAAAAGGTGGGCACCATCTTAGTTCAGTGCAGAGAAGTCTGAGCAGAAGTGGCAGGGAGCAGGGGCTCTGCATGAGCTCTGCTCCGGAGGCGGGCCTAGTAACAGAGGCCCAGGCCTGCAAGAGGGAGAAGGAAGGAAGAGGAGCGGAGAAGGCTCCAGGAACGAGGAATGAAGGGATCCCAGGGGTGCGGACGGACGAGTCGCCACCGCACGCCCGAATCCCCCTGCGTGGAGGGGTAAGGCCAAAGGGGGAGACCGGTCCCCGAACTAGTGGAGGCAGGAAACGACCCTCAGATAGAAACCGGAGGCTCTGACATTTTATGTGGCGCAGCCCCTTGCTCCACCCGCTAGGAAGGCACCACATAGGGTCAGGGAAACTGACGCCAAGTTTACCAAGAGGAGGCCCGAGGCAGCCGGACAGAAGTGTTGGTAAGAAAGGCCAGACAAAGGACACACAAAGGGGGTCCTGTGAAGCGCTCCAAAGTTATCTGGGAGTTGTCTGAGCCCCTCACCTGGTGAGCACAGTACGACGTGGGCAGCCGTTACCTGCAGACGTGGTCTGGATAATAAGAACTGTGAGTAAAGGCCCTGAACTGCATCACTGACTCCGTGTCGTTACTGCTGCTGCCCTGCACCATCACCCCCATCCTCCGCATACACTGCCCTGAGGCTATACTCCTCCCGTGGGGAGTTATGCTATGCTCTGCTGCACCCACAACACCAGCCTTAGCGGTCTGCCCTGTAGCGGCGGTTCACTCTGACCGCAATCCACGGGTGGCGTAGTCGGACATTTAAACATCAAAACCACATAAATAGTTCCGCCACTGGTTTGACCGCCCTGAGCCACGGAACCGGATCGCCGCCACGAAGACTACAACCACCAGCATCCACCAAAAAGGGTCCGGCTCAGGGTGTCCCAAGGCCCAGGGGGTGCGTCAGAACATTTTCATCACCTTTCACAATCACCAATGGGACAAGGCAGGGATGTCCTCTGTCCCCTCTCTTATACATCCTAGTGACGGAGCACCTGCTCTCATCAATTCGCCATAACCCCAATATTAGGTGGATTGAGGTGGGAGGCACCGAGTACAAGTGCTCTCTATTTGCTGATGATGTCCTAGTATATATCACTCAATCACATATATCCATCCCTGCTGTTATGGCTGAAATAGATCACTTTGTTACATGGTAAAATTTTAAAATCAATGCAGCGAAGTCTGAGGCCCTCGATGTCTCCCTCCCTAAATCCATATAGGATTCCATCCAGTCCAACTTTCCCTTTACCTGGCCCTCACAGGATATCAAATACTTAGGAATTCCTATTCATAGAGACCTCTCCCATCTATGTTATCTTAATTTTGGGCCCTTTATTGAACAATTCCATACAGACCACGGTTGGCAAGTTAGAACTGTAAGATTCACTACGTGAACCACTGGTGTTTTGTGGAAAAGCACATGTACACCGCGTTCCAAATTATTATGCAAAAAGTGTTTAGGAGTGATAAGGGAAGAATTTGTTTGTTTGTCAGTTAAACTCATTGATGGTGATGTGTGTCAGGGCTCTTTATATCACTGTAAGCAATTGCAGACACCTGTGCTAATTAGTTTGGCAGGTGTGTCCAATGAAAGGCAAGACTACTTAAGAAGGCTCTCTCACATTATTAAGCAGCCTACATTTTCTGCCAAAATGGGAAAGAAAAAGGATGTGTCGGCTGCTGAGAAGCAACAAATTGTGGAGTGTTTAGGTCAAGGCATGACTACAATCAACATTGTGCGATGATCAGGATGAAGTGTCTTGGCAATCAAGAAGTATGTAGCTGATTCACAGTACACACGTGTGCGTGCTGATAAGGGCAAATTGAGGACTCTTTCCTACAGGCAATTACGTCAGGTTGAAAGAGCAGCGGCAAAAAAGCCTTGTCATAGCAGCAGACAAGTTTTTGAAGCTGCTTGTGCCTCCAACGTCCCCCGAACAACAAGATGCAGGGTCCTTCAGAGGTTTGCAGCTGTGCATACGCCATCCTGTCGACCTCCTCTATCCACTTCACACAAGCAGAAACGGCTCCAGTGGGCCAAACATTACATGAAGACTGATTTCAAAACTGTTTTGTTCACGGATGAGTGCCGTGCAGCGCTCGATGGTCCAGATGAATGGAGTGGAGGATGGCTGGTTGATGGACACCCCACGCAAACACGGCTACAGCGCCAACAAGGAGGAGGTGGAGTAATGTTTTGGGCTGGAATCATGGGGAGAGAGATTGTCGGCCCCATTAGGATCCCTGAAGGCGCTAAAGATGAACTCCATAATGTATGTGGATTTTCTCAAACAGCACTTCCTGCCATGGTTCAAGAAGAAGAACCGTGTATTTCACAGCAAGATCATTTTTCTGCATGATAATGCACCATCTCATGCTGCACATAAAACATCTGCATCTCTGGCTGATATGGGCATAAAAGGGGACAAACTTATGGTGTGACCCCCATGCTCCCCTGACCTCTACCCCATTCAGAACCTTTGGAGCATCATTAAAAGGAGTGTCTATGATGGCGGGAGGCAGTTCACATCTAAGCAACAGCTCTGGGAGGGTATTCTGTCCTCATGCAAAACAATTGAAGCAGAAACCATCCAAAACCTGACAAATTCAATGGACGAGAGAGTTCAGAAGCTCCTTTCGAACAAGGGGTCCTATGTGAAAATGTAACATCACATAGAATAAAGTTTTGAGTTGAAAACTGTTTGATTTCAGTTTCTAACAACCTGCTAATGCTTATAATTTCAAAAATGACCATTTTTTTGGTCTTTATTAAAATGAAAAGGTTGATCGAAAAGTTTGGGGGATCTAAGAGTGTGGCAACCCAGTAGTCATGATTACTTCGAATTCTGACAATATGAGGGTCATGCTGCAGGTAGTGCAGCAAGAAGGCACTTATGTGTCTTGCGCATCTCGGAGCCCCAAAATTATTTTCCGGGCTAGATGCAGCTAAAAATTATTTTTAATTTTAAATCTGGTGAAGCTTTAGTATAGATGGCCTAATAGGATCAGTGCTGCACACTGCTACAAAGCCCAAATTATTTTCCAGTCAAGATACAGATAAACATGATTAGTAATTTGAAAGCTTAAAACGGTTGGTAGGGTGATTTTAACCAATCATCAAGCTTTTACTCTCCCCAGGATGACACAGGGGTAGAAAAGTCGTTTCGGATCCATGATTTGTTCATCTTTATGAACGTGAGTCTGTCTACATTATCAGTGGAGAGCCGCGTGCGCTTATCTGTCAGCACACCACCAGCAGCGCTGAACACACGTTCAGACAGAACGCTGGCTGCGGGGCATGACAAGATCTCCAAGGCGTAAGTGGCTAGCTCCGGCCATTTATCCAGATTGGAAGCCCAAAAAGAGCAAGGGTCCAGTGACACAGTCGTGGCTTCAATGTTTACTTGGAGATACTCCTGTACCATCGTCTCTAGGCGTTGACTATGTGTCAGACTTCTTGTCTCCTGTGGCCTTGCAAAGGATGGGCTAAAAAAGTGGTGAAATGATTCATCAAAATTGATGTTACCAGCAGATACTGTGGTTCTGTTACGGTTTGAGTGCTGAACACTTGACGGTCCCACGGTTGGCAAGTTGGAACTGTGAGATTCACTACGTGCACCACTGGTATTTTGTGGAAAAGCACATGTAAGATTCTGCAACAGTCTCTGCTGATACTCCTGCATGCGTGCATCCCTTTCTATGGCAGGAATAATTTCTGCAAATTTACTTTTGTACCGGAGATCTAACAGTGTGGCAACCCAGTAGTCAGGATTATTTCTAATTCTCACAATTCGAGGGTCATGTTGCAGGTAGTGCAGCAAGAAGGCACTCATGTGTGTTGCGCATCCAGGAGCACCAAGTCCCTGTTGTGTTGGTGGCGAGGTCACAATCATGCTTCCTTCCTCTGTCCTCTCCCCCCAACCTCGCACAACAGAAATGTGATCAAGGTCTCCCTCATCTGATGAGTCTTCCATCAGTTCGTCCTCCACTTCTTCCTGGGCTCCTGCACCTTCCTCACTAGTTTGGCTGCTACCATGCACCCTGGTAAAACCATCTCCCCCACCCTCACATGCCTGCCGCCTTGGTGCTGCCGACCGTCTGGACCTTGCAGATGTTAGCCCTTCCGCATACAACTCCTCCTCCTCTACTTCCTCCACCTCCTCTTGTGCCACCACCTGACTCCGAATTCTGTTTAACATGTGCTCCAGCATGTAAATCACCGGAATAGTCATGCTGATAATGGCATCGTCAGCACTAAACATCTTCGTCGCCATTTCAAAACTGTGCAGAAGGGTGCATAGGTCCCTGATCTGAGACCACTCCTCCAGCGTGATTTGCCCCACCTCTGAATCTCGTTGGCCCAGGCTATACGTCAGAACGTATTGCACCAGGGCTTGTCGGTGCTGCCACAGTCGCTGCAACATGTGCAGAGTTGAATTCCACCGGGTAGGCACATCGCATTTTAGCCGGTGAAGTGGCAGGCCCAACGACTTCTGTAGAGATGTAAGTCGCTGAGCTGCGGGATGCGAACGGCGGAAGTGAGCACACAGCGACCGTGCCCTCTGCAGAAGGCCATCTAGTCTGGGATAGTGGGCTAAAAATTGCTGGACAACCAGGTTCAACACGTGAGCCATACAAGGCACGTGTGTGACATTGCCCCGGCGAAGGGCCGCACCCAGGTTTGCAGCATTGTCGCACACGGCCTTCCCTGGTTTCAGGTCCAGTGGAGACAACCATTCATGAAATTGGTTCTCCAGAGCTGACCACAACTCCTCAGCTGTGTGACTCACATTTCCCAGACATTTCAATGTAAAAACCGCCTGATGACGTTGAGCCCTACTGCCAGCATAGTAAGGAGGTGTGCAGGATCCCTTCTGCGCAGTTAGAAAGCTTGTGGCATGACCAGACAGGCTTTGGGTGCAGGTGGAAGACCGAGAGGAGGTTGAGGAGGCAGAAGCAGTGGAGGAACTTTGACATAAAGAGGATTGATGCACAACTCGTAGGGACGGCAAGACTTGGACAGCAGCCACTTGTCCTGCAGTCACCATAGTTACCCAGTGCCCAGTCAGCGACATGTAACGCCCCTGTCCATGCCTACTCGTCCAATTGTCTGTGGTGAAATGCACCCTGTCACACACAGAGTTTCTCAAAGAAGCGGTGATGTTGTGTGCGACATGCTGGTGGAGCGCAGGCACACCTTTCTTTGAGAAGTAGTGCCGACTGTGCATCTGGTACTGGGGCACTGCGACGGACATAAGGTCTCGAAAATCCTCTGTGTCCACCAGGCGGAAAGGCAGCATTTCTGTAGCCAAGAGCTTGCAGATGGTGAAATTCAACCTCTTAGCTTTCTCATGGCTAGGAGGAAATGGTCTTTTACTTGTCCACATCTGAGGGACCGAGGGCTGGCTATTGTGCTTAGACGGGGTTGATAAGGGTGTCCCCGGCAAACTGCCGGTCTGTGAGGAAGATGCAGGCGGACATGTTAGGTTGCCTTGATCCAAAGGTGGTGCTATCGATGTCGGACAGCGCTCAACACCAGCTGGTGTTACCACCTCCAAAGAAAATGATGACCTGCCAATCACGCTGGCTGTTGCGGGTAAAGAGGTGGCAGGTCTGCGCCCCAAAACAGGTGTGACTGCTGTCCCCCCAGTCACAGAGGATGAAGAGGCCGCGGATGCACAAGATATGGCAGACGGTGGTTGGCCCGGCCGGCTAGGCCGCATTGTAGCACACTGAGCTTCCCACTGCAACTTATGCTTCATGTCCATGTGCCGGTTCATGCATGAAGTACTCAAACTATGTATTTTTTAGCCTCTACTTAGCTTTTGCTGACAAATGTTACAGATAACACGAGTTGGGTCATCTTTATCGATCTGAAAAAATGCCCAGGCTATGCAAAGCTTAGCACCCATGCGACCTGAAGAGCCACCACGACTTGTGGTGAGAGGCAGAGTTGTGTTTGAGGATGCAGTTGTTGACGTGCTTCCAGTACTACATCTCTGTCCAGGAAGGCGCAACCTGACCTCGTCGTCACTAGCATCTTCCTCCACCTCCTCTGCTGACCTCATCTCTTGGCTGACTGTGGGTTGACAGTAAGTGGGATCTCCAACCTCATCATCATCACCCTGTGCGTTATCACACCCGTCGTCCTCAGAGCCAACCTGTTCCTGCCCTGACAAAAAACAAAAGTTGTCGCTCCAATCAGGTATTTGAGTCTTATCATCGTCTTCCTCATTGTCTCCACCAACAGGAGTTACAGTTTGGGAATGAGGGTCTACATTATGGTCAGAACCTTCTGCGTCTGGTCCTGGATCCGACTCATAAAGATTCTGGGCATCAGTGCAGATCATTTCCTCGTCTGGATTCACAGAAGCGCTGGAGTCGACCTCTGATTCCCAGGCTATAGTATGAGTAAACAGCTCTGCAGACTCAACCATCTCTTCTACCTCATACTCAGACGGGCAGCTGGAGATTTGGGAGCTGTGAGGAAGCAAGTGCGATTGGGGTGACACCTTTGAGGACTGGAGTATTTGTGATGTTGAAGTTGATGTGGAGGAGAGCCCACTTAAAGGAGCACTTGAAATCCGTTGAAGCACCTGCTGTTTTTGTGCCTCATCTGGAATTTGTAGCGATTGGCGTGGCCGTAAGAAAGGGATCTTATCACATTGTCCGCTAAAAGAAGTAGACATTTTAGTTTGGCTGGAAGATGGTCTTTCTTCTGCAGATGTTACTATTGCTTTAACACCTACTCCACGGACACAACCTTTTTTCCCCTTCCCAACACGCCTATTCCCCTTTCCACCAGCAGCAGGCCTTTTTCCACTCATTTTGGTGGTTAACTAATTCACAACTCTGGAGTTGTTTGCACAAAAAAACAATGGATGGTAACCGAGCAGAGCTGAGTGGCCAAACTGTGGTATTAGGCCAAAACTATTGGCTGGGTTAGATGCAGAAAAAAATTATATTCAATTTGCAACCTGATGGAGGTCAGTATAGATGGACTAATACAACAAGTCCCACACACAGCTAGAAGCCCAATATTTTTTCAGAGGTAGATGCAGAAAAAAATATATTCAGTTTGCAACCTGATGGAGGTCAGTATAGATTGACTAATACAACAAGTCCCACACAAAGCTAGAGGCCCAATATTTTTTCAGAGGTAGATACAGAAAAAAATATATTCAGTTTGCAACCTGATGGAGGTCTGTATAGATGGATTAATAGAACAAGTCCCACACACAGCTAGAAGCCCAATATTTTTTCAGAGGTAGATGAAGAAAAAAATTATATTCAGTTTGCAACCTGATGGAGGTCTGTATAGATGGATTAATAGAACAAGACCCACACACAGCTAGAAGCCCAATATTTTTTCAGAGGTAGATGCAGAAAAAAATATATTCAGTTTGCAACCTGATGGAGGTCAGTATAGATGGACTAATACAACAAGTCCCACACACAGCTAGAAGCCCAATATTTTTTCAGAGGTAGATGCAGAAAAAAATATATTCAGTTTGCAACCTGATGGAGGTCAGTATAGATGGACTAATACAACAAGTCCCACACACAGCTAGAAGCCCAATATTTTTTCAGAGGTAGATGCAGAAAAAAATATATTCAGTTTGCAACCTGATGGAGGTCAGTATAGATGGACTAATACAACAAGTCCCACACACAGCTAGAAGCCCAATATTTTTTCAGAGGTAGATGCAGAAAAAAATATATTCAGTTTGCAACCTGATGGAGGTCAGTATAGATGGACTAATACAACAAGTCCCACACACAGCTAGAAGCCCAAATATTTTTTCAGAGGTACTGTAGATGCAGATAAAAATTATTTTTAATTTGCAACCTGATGGAGGTCAGTATAGATGGACTAATAGAGAAAGTCCGACACACTGCTAGAAGGCCAAATATTTTTTCAGAGCTAGATGCAGAAAAAAATTATATTCAGTTTGCAACCTGATGGAGGTCAGTATAGATGGACTAACAGAGAAAGTCCCACACACTACTAGAAGGCCAAATATTTTTTCAGAGCTAGATGCATACAAAAAATTATTTTGAATTTGCAACCTGATGGAGGTCAGTATAGGTGGACTAATAGAACAAGTCCCACACACTGCTAGAAGGCCAAATATTTTTTCAGAGCTAGATGCAGAAAAAAATTATATTCAGTTTGCAACCTGATGGAGGTCTGTATAGATGGATTAATAGAACAAGACCCACACACAGCTAGAAGCCCAATATTTTTTCAGAGGTAGATGCAGAAAAAAATATATTCAGTTTGCAACCTGATGGAGGTCAGAATAGATGGACTAATACAACAAGTCCCACACACAGCTAGAAGCCCAATATTTTTTCAGAGGTAGATGCAGAAAAAAATATATTCAGTTTGCAACCTGATGGAGGTCAGTATAGATGGACTAATACAACAAGTCCCACACACAGCTAGAAGTCCAATATTTTTTCAGAGGTAGATGCAGAAAAAAATATATTCAGTTTGCAACCTGATGGAGGTCAGTATAGAAGGACTAATAGAACAAGTTCCACACACAGCTAGAAGCCCAATATTTTTTCAGAGGTAGATGCAGAAAAAAATATATTCAGTTTGCAACCTGATGGAGGTCTGTATAGATGGATTAATAGAACAAGTCCCACACACAGCTAGAAGCCCAATATTTTTTCAGAGGTAGATGCAGAAAAAAATATATTCAGTTTGCAACCTGATGGAGGTCAGTATAGATGGACTAATACAACAAGTCCCACACACAGCTAAAAGCCCAATATTTTTTCAGAGGTAGATGAAGAAAAAAATATATTCAGTTTGCAACCTGATGGAGGTCTGTATAGATGGATTAATAGAACAAGTCCCACACACAGCTAGAAGCCCAATATTTTTTCAGAGGTAGATGCAGAAAAAAATATATTCAGTTTGCAACCTGATGGAGGTCTGTATAGATGGATTAATAGAACAAGTCCCACACACAGCTAGAAGCCCAATATTTTTTCAGAGGTAGATGAAGAAAAAAATATATGCAGTTTGCAACCTGATGGAGGTCAGTATAGATGGACTAATACAACAAGTCCCACACACAGCTAGAAGCCCAATATTTTTTCAGAGCTAGATGCAGAAAAAAATTATATTCAATTGCAACCTGATGGAGGTCAGTATAGATGGACTATAGAAAGATTTTACTTCACTAGGTGCAGTAAAAAAATTGGTATTCTATACACAGGTGGTATATCTTGCAACACAGATAGGCTACTCCACTGGCTAACACACTCTGCAATAGGCCAAAAAGGATTAGCTTTGCTAGATTCAGCCAAATGCTGTGAAAAAAACTTGCACAGCACTGGCACAGACCTGCCTGGCAAAAACTGATAGGAACTGATGTAACCTAGTCCTGAAAAGGACTCCAATTACAATTAGTCTTTACTCCCACAATCTATCTATTTAAGAGCACAGACCTGCCTGATAAAAGTCGTAGGAAATGCTGTAACCTAGTCCTTAAAAGGACTGCAATCACAACTATTCCCTACTCCCAAGCTATCTGTAGATTTGTGCGAAAATTGGCTTGAAATTAACAAGATATAGCGCACACAGCAACAGCGGTGCCGTCTAACACGCAGCTGCAGCAATGAGAAAATGGTGGCGACGGGGAAAATGGCTTGGTCTTATAGGGCAAGGACATGTGACATACACTGCCAATGACACATGCCCTTGCTTGTGTGAAAAAAAACACTTCGCTCCGTGTGTGCGCTGCTGATAGGCTGACAGATTGCACCTCCCCACTGTAAATGTGGGAAAGAGAAAAAAAAAATGGAGATCTTCATTGTTCCTGCAGAGATCCATCCCCTGCCCCTCCCCCCACCCAGCTGTACACTCAAACTGCGTATTAACATTAATTTTCATCATTACTGAGAAAAAATTCAGTTATGATTTTGGTGCACGAACAGTTACCGAACATAACCTCGAACAGCCGAATTTTTCTCAAATTGTTCGTGTTCGCCGAACGGCTCGAACACCGCCCAAAACAGCTCGAATTTGAGATTGGCGAACAGTTCGAGTAGAACAACACTCATCTCTAGTCATTTTACCAGCGTTTATCAGACTTTCAGATAGGGGAAATGTCAGTGAGCGTTCCGATTTCAGTTCCAGAGCGATTCGCCCATTGAGTCCTTGATATTTAGTCGTTTTCAGCCAATTTTCTGGATTTTTTAAAATTTCACTTTTTTGTGAAAATATCCACTAAATGAGGGAATAATATGTGTGAGGGTACCCCAGGAGAGTACCAAATGTGTGTGGGTAGAATATATATCCCACGGGGATAAAATTGAAAAAAGTTGAAAAAATTTTTTTTTGGGACTTAGTCATTTTTCCTGCGTTTAACAGGCTTTCAGATAGGGGAAATGTCAGTGAGCATTCCGATTTCAGTTCCAGAGCGATTCGCCCAATGAGTCCTTGATATTTAGTCGTTTTCAGCCAATTTTCTGGATTTTTGAAAATTTCACTTTTTTGTGAAAATATCCACTAAATGAGGGAATAATATGTGTGAGGGTACCCCAGGAGAGTTCCAAATGTGTGTGGGTAGAATATATATCCCACGGGGATAAAATTGAAAAAAGTTGAAAAAAATTTTTTTTTGGACTTAGTAATTTCCCGGCGTTTATCAGGCTTTCAGATAGGGGAAATGTCAGTGAGCGTTCCGATTTCAGTTCCCGAGCGATTCGCCCAATGAGTCCTTGATATTTAGTCGTTTTCAGCCAATTTTCTGGATTTTTGAAAATTTCACTTTTTTGTGAAAGTATCCAGTAAATGAGAGAATAATATGTGTGAGGGTACCCAGGAGAGTTCCAAATGTGTGTGGGTAGAATATATATCCCACGGGGTAAAATTTAAAAAAGTTTAAAAAATCTTTCTTCTTGGACTTAGTCATTTTACCGGCGTTTATGAGACTTTCACATAGGGGAAATGTCAGTGAGCGTTCCGATTTCAGTTCCCGAGCGATTCGCCCAATGAGTCCTTGATATTTAGTCGTTTTCAGCCAATTTTCTGGATTTGTGAAAATTTCACTTTTTTGTGAAAATATACACTAAATGAGGGAATAATATGTGTGAGGGTACCCCAGGAGAGTTCCAAATGTGTGTGGGTAGAATATATATCCCACGAGGGTAAAATTTAAAAAAGTTGAAAAATTTTTTTTTTGGACTTAGTCATTTTTCCGTCGTTTATCAGACTTTCAGATAGGGGAAATGTGAGTGAGCGTTCCGATTTCAGTTCCAGAGCGATTCGCATAATGAGTCCTTGATATTTAGTCGTTTTCAGCCAATTTTCTGGATTTTTGAAAATTTCACTTTTTTGTGAAAATATCCACTAAATGAGGGAATAATATGTGTGAGGGTACCCCAGGAGAGTTCCAAATGTGTGTGGGAAGAATATATATCCCACGAGGGTAAAATTTAAAAAAGTTGAAAAATTTTTTTTTTGGACTTAGTCATTTTTCCGTCGTTTATCAGACTTTCAGATAGGGGAAATGTGAGTGAGCGTTCCGATTTCAGTTCCAGAGCGATTCGCCCAATGTGTCCTTGATATTTAGTCGTTTTCAGCCAATTTTCTGGATTTTTGAAAATTTCACTTTTTTGTGAAAATATCCACTAAATGAGGGAATAATATGTGTGAGGGTACCCCAGGAGAGTTCCAAATGTGTGTGGGTAGAATATATATCCCACGGGGTAAAATTTAAAAAAGTTTAAAAAAAAAATTTCTTGGACTTAGTCATTTTTCCGGTGTTTATCAGACTTTCAGACAGGAGAAATGTCAGTGAGCGTTCTGATTTCAGTTCCAGAGCCATTTGCCCAATGAGTCCTTGATATTTTGTCGTTTTCAGCCAATTTTCTGGATTTTTGAAAATTTCACTTTTTTGTGAAAATATCCACTAAATGAGGGAATAATATGTGTGAGGGTACCCCAGGAGAGTTCCAAATGTGTGTGGGTAGAATATATATCCCACGGGGGTAAAATTGAAAACAGTTGAAAAAATTTTTTTTTTGGACTTAATTTTTCCGGCGTTTATCAGACTTTCAGATAGGGGAAATGTCACTGAGCGTTCCGATTTCAGTTCCAGAGCAATTCGCTCAATGAGTCCTTGATATTTAGTCGTTTTCAGCCAATTTTCTGGATTTTTGAAAATTTCACTTTTTTGTGAAAATATCCACTAAATGAGAGAATAATATGTGTGAGGGTACCCCAGGAGAGTTCCGAATGTGTGTGGGTAGAATATATATCCCACAGGGTAAAATTTAAAAAAGTTTAAAAAAAAAATTTCTTGGACTTAATCATTTTTCCGGCGTTTATCAGACTTTCAGATAGGGGAAATGTCAGTGAGCATTCCGATTTCAGTTCCAGAGCGATTCGCCCAATGAGTCCTTGATATTTAGTCGTTTTCAGCCAATTTTCTGGATTTTTGAAAATTTCACTTTTTTGTGAAAATATCCACTAAATGAGGGAATAATATGTGTGAGGGTACCCCAGGAAAGTTCCAAATGTGTGTGGGTAGAATATATATCCCACGGGGATAAAATGGAAAAAAGTTGAAAAAAATTTTTTTTTGGACTTAGTCATTTTTCCGGCGTTCATCAGACTTTCAGATAGGGGAAATATCAGTGAGCATTCCGATTTCAGTTCCAGAGCAATTCGCCCAATGAGTCCTTGATATTTAGTCGTTTTCAGCCAATTTTCTGGATTTTTGAAAATTTCACTTTTTTGTGAAAATATCCACTAAATGAGGGCATAATATGTGTGAGGGTGCCCCAGGAGAGTTCCAAATGTGTGTGGGTAGAATATATATCCCACAGGGATAAAATTGAAAAAAGTTGAAAAAATTTTTTTTTTGGACTTAATAATTTTTCCGTCGTTTATCAGACTTTCAGATAGGGGAAATGTCAGTGAGGTTCCGATTTCAGTTCCAGAGCGATTCGCCCAATGAGTCCTTGATATTTAGTCTTTTTCAGCCAATTTTCTGGATTTTTGAAAATTTCACCTTTTTGTGAAAATATCCACTAAATGAGGGAATAATATGTGTGAGGGTACCCCAGGAGAGTTCCAAATGTGTGTTGGTAGAATATATATCCCACGGGGGTAAAATTGAAAAAAGTTGAAAATTTTTTTTTGTGGACTTAGTAATTTTTCCGGCGTTTATCAGACTTTCAGATAGGGGAAATGTCAGTGAGCGTTCAGATTTCAGTTCCAGAGCGATTCGCCCAATGAGTCCTTGATATTTAGTCGTTTTCAGCCAATTTTCTGGATTTTTGAAAATTTCACTTTTTTGTGAAAATATCCACTAAATGAGGGAATAATATGTGTGAGGGTACCCCAGGAGAGTTCCAAATGTGTGTGGGTAGAATATATATCCCACGGGGATAAAATGGAAAAAAGTTGAAAAAATTTTTTTTTTGGACTTAATAATTTTTCCGTCGTTTATCAGACTTTCAGATTGGGGAAATGTGAGTGAGTGTTCCGATTTCAGTTCCAGAGCGATTCGCCCAATGTGTCCTTGATATTTAGTCGTTTTCAGCCAATTTTCTGGATTTTTGAAAATTTCACTTTTTTTGTGAAAATATCCACTAAATGAGGGAATAATATGTGTGAGGGTACCCCAGGAGAGTTCCAAATGTGTGTGGGTAGAATATATATCCCACGGGGTAAAATTGAAAAAAGTTTTAAAAAATTTTTTCTTGGACTTAGTCATTTTTCCGGCGTTTATCAGACTTTCAGATAGGGGAAATGTCAGTGAGCGTTCCGATTTCAGTTCCAGAGCGATTCGCCCAATGAGTCCTTGATATTTAGTCGTTTTCAGCCAATTTTCTGGATTTTTGAAAATTTCACTTTTTTGTGAAAATATCCACTAAATGAGGGAATAATATGCATGAAGGAACCCCAGGAGAGTTCCAAATGTGTGTGGGTAGAATATATATCCCACGGGGGTAAAATTGAAAAAAGTTTAAAAAAATTTTTTTTTGGACAGTCATTTTTCCGGAGTTTATCAGACTTTCAGATAGGGCAAATGTCAGTGAGCGTTCCGATTTCACTTCCAGGGCGATACGCCCAATGAGTCCTTGATATTTAGTCGTTTTCAGCCAATATTTTGGATTTTTGAAAATTTCACTTTTTTGTGAAAATATCCACTAAATGAGGGAATAATATGTGTGAGGGAACCCCAGGAGAATCCCAAATGTGTGTGGGTAGAATATATATCCCACGGGGATAAAATTGAAAAAAGTTGAAAAAAATTTTTTTTTGGGACTTAGTCATTTTTCTGGCGTTTATCAGACTTTCAGATAGGGGAAATGTCAGTGAGCATTCCGATTTCAGTTCCAGAGCAATTCGCCCAATGAGTCCTTGATATTTAGTCGTTTTCAGCCAATTTTCTGGATTTTTGAAAATTTCACTTTTTTGTGAAAATATCCACTAAATGAGGGCATAATATGTGTGAGGGTGCCCCAGGAGAGTTCCAAATGTGTGTGGGTAGAATATATATCCCACAGGGATAAAATTGAAAAAAGTTGAAAAAATTTTTTTTTTGGACTTAATAATTTTTCCGGCGTTTATCAGACTTTCAGATAGGGGAGATGTCACTGAGCGTTCCGATTTCAGTTCCAGAGCGATTCGCTCAATGAGTCCTTGATATTTAGTTGTTTTCAGCCAATTTTCTGGATTTTTGAAAATTTCACTTTTTTGTGAAAATATCCACTAAATGAGGGAATAATATGTGTGAGGGTACCCCAGGAGAGTTCCAAATGTGTGTGGGTAGAATATATATCCCACGGGGGTAAAATTTAAAAAAGTTTAAAAAAATTTTTTTTTGGACAGTCATTTTTCCGGAGTTTATCAGACTTTCAGATAGGGCAAATGTCAGTGAGCGTTCCGATTTCACTTCCAGGGCGATACACCCAATGAGTCCTTGATATTTAGTCGTTTTCAGCCAATATTTTGGATTTTTGAAAATTTCACTTTTTTGTGAAAATATCCACTAAATGAGGGAATAATATGTGTGAGGGTACCCCAGGAGAGTTCCAAATGTGTGTGGGTAGAATATATATCCCACGGGGGTAAAATTGAAAAAAGTTTAAAAAAAATTTTTTTTGGACAGTCATTTTTCCGAAGTTTATCAGACTTTCAGATAGGGGAAATGTCAGTGAGCATTCCGATTTCAGTTCCAGAGCAATTCGCCCAATGAGTCCTTGATATTTAGTCGTTTTCAGCCAATTTTCTGGATTTTTGAAAATTTCACTTTTTTGTGAAAATATCCACTAAATGAGGGCATAATATGTGTGAGGGTGCCCCAGGAGAGTTTCAAATGTGTGTGGGTAGAATATATATCCCACAGGGATAAAATTGAAAAAAGTTGAAAAAATTTTTTTTTTGGACTTAATAATTTTTCCGGCGTTTATCAGACTTTCAGATAGGGGAGATGTCACTGAGCGTTCCGATTTCAGTTCCAGAGCGATTCGCTCAATGAGTCCTTGATATTTAGTTGTTTTCAGCCAATTTTCTGGATTTTTGAAAATTTCACTTTTTTGTGAAAATGTCCACTAAATGAGGGCATAATATGTGTACCCCAGGAGAGTTCCAAATGTGTGTGGGTAGAATATATATCCCACGGGGATAAAATTGAAAAAAGTTTTAAAAAAATTTTTTTTGGACTTATTAATTTTTCCGGCATTCGTCAGACTTTCAGATAGGGGAAATGTCAGTGAGCGTTCCGATTTCAGTTCCAGAGCGATTCGCCCAATGAGTCCTTGATATTTAGTCGTTTTCAGCCAATTTTCTGGATTTTTGAAAATTTCACTTTTTTGTGAAAATATCCACTAAATGAGAGAATAATATTTCTGAGGGTATCCCAGGAGAGTTCCTAATGTGTGTGGGTAGAATATATATCCCACGGGGTAAAATTTAAAAAAGTTTTAAAAAAAAATTTCTTGGACTTAGTCATTTTTCCGTTGTTTATCTGACTTTCAGACAGGAGAAATGTCAGTGAGCGTTCCGATTTCAGTTCCAGAGAGATTTGCCCAATGAGTCCTTGATATTTAGTTGTTTTCAGCCAATTTTCTGGATTTTTGAAAATTTCACTTTTTTGTGAAAATATCCACTAAATGAGGGAGAAATATGTGTGAGGGTACACCAGGAGAGTTCCAAATGTGTGTGGGTAGAATATATATCCCAAGGGGTAAAATTGAAAAAAGTTTTAAAAAAATTTTTCTTGGACTTAGTCATTTTTCCGGCATTTATCAGACTTTCAGATAGGGGAAATGTCAGTGAGCGTTGCGATTTCAGTTCTAGAGCGATTCGCCCAATGAGTCCTTGATATTTAGTCGTTTTCAGCCAATTTTCTGGATTTTTGAAAATTTCACTTTTTTGAGAAAATATCCACTAAATGAGGGAATAATATGTGTGAGGGTACCCCAGGAGAGTTCCAAATGTGTGTGGGTAGAATATATATCCCACGGGGATAAAATTGAAAAAAGTTGAAAATTTTTTTGTTTTGGACTTAGTCATTTTTATCAGACTTTCAGATAGGGCAAATGTCAGTGAGCGTTCAGATTTCAGTTCCAGAGCGATTCGCCCAATGAGTCCTTGATATTTAGACATTTTCTGCCAATTTCTGGATTTTTGAAATGTTCACTTTTTTGTGAAAATATCCACTAAATGAGGGAATAATATGTCTGAGGGTACCCCAGGAGAGTTCCAAATGTGTGTGGGTAGAATATATATCCCACGGGGATAAAATTGAAAAAAGTTGAAAAAATTTTTTTTTTGGACTTTGTAATTTTTCCAGCGTTCATCAGACTTTCAGATAGGGGAAATGTCAGTGAGCATTCCGATATCAGTTCCAGAGCGATTCGCCCAATGAGTCCTTGATATTTAGTCGTTTTCAGCCAATTTTCTGGACTTTTGAAAATTTCACTTTTTTGTGAAAATATCCAATAAATGAGGGAATAATATGTGTGAGGGTACCCCAGGAGAGTTCCAAATGTGTGTGGGTAGAATATATATCCCACGGGGGTAAAATTGAAAAAAGTTGAAAAAATTTTTTATTGGGACTTAGTCATTTTTCCGGCGTTTATCAGACTTTCAGATAGGGGAAATGTGAGTGAGCGCTCCGATTTCAGTTCCAGAGCGATTCGCCCAATGAGTCCTTGATATTTAGTCGTTTTCAACCAATTTACTGGATTTTTGAAAATGTCACTTTTTTGTGAAAATATCCACTAAATGAGAGAATAATATGTGTGAGGGTACCCAAGGAGAGTTCCAAATGTGTGTGGGTAGAATATATATCCTACGGGGGTAAAATTGAAAAAAGTTGAAAAAATTTTTTTGGGGGACTTAGTCATTTTTCCGTCGTTTATCAGACTTTCAGATAGGGGAATTGTCAGTGAGCGTTCCGATTTCAGTTCCAGAGCGATTCGACCAATGAATCCTTGATATTTAGTAGTTTTCAGCCAATTTTCTGGATTTTTGAAAATTTCACTCTTTTGTGAAAATATCCACTAAATGAGGGAATAATATGTGTGAGGGTACCCCAGGAGAGTTCCAAATGTGTGTGGGTAGAATATATATCCCACGGGGATAAAATTGAAAAAAGTTGAAAAAATTTTTTTTTTGGACTTAGTAATTTTTCCGGCGTTTATCAGAGTTTCAGATAGGGGAAATGTCAGTGAGCGTTCCGATTTCAGTTCCAGAGCGATGCGCCCAATGAGTCCATGATATTTAGTTTTCAGCCAATATTTTGGATTTTTGAAAATTTCACTTTTTTGTGAAAATATCCACTAAATGAGGGAATAATATGTGTGAGGGTACCCCAGGAGAGTCCTAAATGTGTGTGGGTAGAATATATATCCCACGGGGGTAAAATTGAAAAAAGTTGAAAAATTTTTTTTTTTGGACTTAGTCATTTTTCCGGCGTTTATCAGACTTTCAGATAGGGGAAATGTCAGTGAGCGTTCCGATTTCAGTTCCAGAGCGATTCGCCCAATGAGTCCTTGATATTTAGTCATTTTCAGCCAATTTTCTGGATTTTTAAAATTTTCACTTTTTTGTGAAAATATCCACTAAATGAGGGAACAATATGTGTGAGGGTACCCCAGGAGAGTTCCAAATGTGTGTGGGTAGAATATATATCCCACGGGGGTAAAATTGAAAAAAGTTGAAAAAAATGTTTTTGGGGACTTAGTCATTTTTCCGGCGTTTATCAGACTTTCAGATAGCGGAAATGTCAGTGAGCGTTCCGATTTCAGTTCTAGAGCGATTTGCCCAATGAGTCCTTGATATTTAGTTGTTTTCAGCCAATTTTCTGGATTTTTGAAAATTTCACTTTTTTGTGAAAATATCCAATAAATGAGGGAATAATATGTGTGAGGGTTCCCCAGGAGAGTTCCAAATGTGTGTGGGTAGAATATATATCCCACGGGGATAAAATTGAAAAAAGTTGAAAAAATTTTTTTTTGGACTTAGTAATTTTTCCAGCGTTCATCAGACTTTCAGATAGGGGAAATGTCAGTGAGCATTCCGGTATCAGTTCCAGAGCGATTCGCCCAATGAGTCCTTGATATTTAGTCGTTTTCAGCCAATTCTCTGGATTTTTGAAAATTTCACTTTTTTGAGAAAATTTCCACTAAATGAGGGAATATGTGTGAGGGTACCCCAGGAGAGTCCCAAATGTGTGTGGGTAGAATATATATCCCACGGGGGTAAAATTGAAAAAAGTTTAAAAAAATTTTTTTTTGGACAGTCATTTTTCCGGAGTTTATCAGACTTTCAGATAGGGCAAATGTCAGTGAGCGTTCCGATTTCACTTCCAGGGCGATTCACCCAATGAGTCCTTGATATTTAGTCGTTTTCAGCCAATATTTTGGATTTTTGAAAATTTCACTTTTTTGTGAAAATATCCACTAAATGAGGGAATAATATGTGTGAGGGAACCCCAGGAGAGTCCCAAATGTGTGTGGGTAGAATATATATCCCACGGGGATAAAATTGAAAAAAGTTGAAAATTTTTTTGTTTTGGACTTAGTCATTTTATCAGACTTTCAGATAGGGCAAATGTCAGTGAGCGTTCCAATTTCAGTTCCAGAGCGATTCGCCCAATGAGTTCTTGATATTTAGACATTTTCAGCCAATTTATGGATTTTTGAAAATTTCACTTTTTTGTGAAAATATCCACTAAATGAGGGAATAATATGTGTGAGGGTACCCCAGGAGAGTTCCAAATGTGTGTGGGTAGAATATATATCCCACGGGGGTAAAATTGAAAAAAGTTTAAAAAAATTTTTTTTTGGACAGTCATTTTTCCGGAGTTTATCAGACTTTCAGATAGGGCAAATGTCAGTGAGCGTTCCGATTTCACTTCCAGGGCGATTCGCCCAATGAGTCCTTGATATTTAGTCGTTTTCAGCCAATATTTTGGATTTTTGAAAATTTCACTTTTTTGTGAAAATATCCACTAAATGAGGGAATAATATGTGTGAGGGAACCCCAGGAGAGTTCCAAATGTGTGTGGGTAGAATATATATCCCACGGGGGTAAAATTGAAAAAAGTTGAAAAAAATTTTATTTGGGACTTAGTCATTTTTCCGGCGTTCATCAGACTTTCAGATAGGGGAAATGTGAGTGAGCATTCCGATTTCAGTTCCAGAGCGATTCGCCCAATGAGTCTTTGATATTTACTCGTTTTCAGCCAACTTTCTGGATTTTTGAAAATTTCACTTTTTTGTGAAAATATCCACTAAATGAGGGAACAATATGTGTGAGGGTACCCCAGGAGAGTTCCAAATGTGTGTGGGTAGAATATATATCCCACGGGGGTAAAATTGAAAAAAGTTGAAAAATTTTTTTTGGGGGACTTAGTCATTTTTCCGGCGTTTATCAGACTTTCAGATAGGGGAAATGTCAGTGAGCATTCCGATTTCAGTTCCAGAGCGATTTGCCCAATGAGTCCTTGATATTTAGTCATTTTCAGCCAATTTTCTGGATTTTTAAAAATTTCACTTTTTTGTGAAAATATCCACTAAATGAGGGAATAATATGTGTGAGGGTACCCCAGGAGAGTTCAAAATGTGTGGGGGTAGAATATATATCCCAAGGGGCTAAAATTTAAAAAAGTTGAAAAAAAAATTTTTTTTGGACTTAGTAATTTTTCCGGCGTTTATCAGACTTTCAGATAGGGGAAATGTGAGTGAGCATTCCGATTTCAGTTCCAGAGCGATTCGCCCAATGAGTCCTTGATATTTAGTAGTTTTCAGCCAATTCTCTGGATTTTTGAAAATTTCACTTTTTTGTGAAAATATCCACTAAATGAGGGAATAATATGTGTGAGGGTTCCCCAGGAGAGTTCCAAATGTGTGTGGGTAGAATATATATCCCACGGGGGTAAAATTGAAAAAAGTTGAAAAATTTTTTTTTTGGACTTAGTAATTTTTCCGGCGTTTATCAGACTTTCAGATAGGGGAAATGTCAGTGAGCGTTCAGATTTCAGTTCCAGAGCGATTCGCCCAATGAGTCCTTGATATTTAGTCGTTTTCAGCCAATTTTCTGGATTTTTAAAAATTTAACTTTTTTGTGAAAATATCCACTAAATGAGGGAATATGTGTGAGGGTACCCCAGGAGAGTCCCAAATGTGTGTAGGTAGAATATATATCCCACGGGGGTAAAATTGAAAAAAGTTGAAAATTTTTTTGTTTTGGACTTAGTCATTTTATCAGACTTTCAGATAGGGCAAATGTGAGTGAGCGTTCCGATTTCAGTTCCAGAGCGATTCGCCCAATGAGTCCTTGATATTTAGACATTTTCAGCCAATTTCTGGATTTTTGAAAATGTCACTTTTTTGTGAAAATATCCACTAAATGAGGGAATAATATGTGTGAGGGTACCCCAGGAGAGTTCCAAATGTGTGTGGGTAGAATATATATCCCACGGGGGCAAAATTGAAAAAAGTTGAAAAAAATTTTTTTTTGGACAGTCATTTTTCCGGAGTTTATCAGACTTTCAGATAGGGCAAATGTCCGTGAGCGTTCCGATTTCACTTCCAGGGCGATTCGCCCAATGAGTCCTTGATATTTAGTCGTTTTCAGCCAATATTTTGGATTTTTGAAAATTTCACTTTTTTGTGAAAATATCCACTAAATGAGGGAATAATATGTGTGAGGGAACCCCAGGAGAGTTCCAAATGTGTGTGGGTAGAATATATATCCCACGGGGGTAAAATTGAAATAAGTTGAAAAAAATTTTATTTGGGACTTAGTCATTTTTCCGGCGTTTATCAGACTTTCAGATAGGGGAAATGTGAGTGAGCATTCCGATTTCAGTTCCAGAGCGATTCGCCCAATGAGTCCTTGATATTTAGTCGTTTTCAGCCAATTTTCTGGATTTTTGAAAATTTCACTTTTTTGTGAAAATATCCACTAAATGAGGGAATAATATGTGTGAGGGAACCCCAGGAGAGTTCCAAATGTGTGTGGGTAGAATATATATCCCACGGGGGTAAAATTGAAAAAAGTTGAAAAAAATTTTTTTTAGGACTTAGTCATTTTTCCTGCGTTTATCAGACTTTCACATAGGGGAAATGTCAGTGAGCGTTCCTATTTCAGTTCCAGAATGATTCGCCCAATGAGTCCTTGATATTTAGTCGTTTTCAGCCAATTTTCAGGATTTTTGAAAATTTCACTTTTTTGTGAAAATATCCACTAAATGAGGGAATAATATGTATGAGAGTACCCCAGGAGAGTTCCAAATGTGTGTGGGTAGAATATATATCCCACGGGGATAAAATTGAAAAAAGTTGAAAAAAAATTTTTTTTTGGACTTAGTAATTGTTACGGCGTTTATCAGACTTTCAGATAGCGGAAATGTCAGTGAGCATTCCGATTTCAGTTCCAGAGCGATTTGCCCAATGAGTCCTTGATATTTAGTCGTTTTCAGCCAATTTTCTGGATTTTTGAAAATTTCACTTTTTTGTGAAAATATCCACTAAATAAGGGAATAATATGTGTGAGGGTACCCAAGGAGAGTTCCAAATGTGTGTGGGTAGAATATATATCCCACGGGGGTAAAATTGAAAAAAGTTGAAAAAAAATGTTTTTGGTACTTAGTCATTTTTCCGTCGTTTATCAGACTTTCAGATAGGGGAATTGTCAGTGAGCATTTCGATTTCAGTTCCAGAGCGATTCGCCCAATGAGTCCTTGATATTTAGTCGTTTTCAGCCAATTTTCTGGATTTTTGAAAATTTCACTTTTTTGTGAAAATATCCACTAAATGAGGGAATAATATGTGTGAGGGTACCCCAGGAGAGTTCCAAATGTGTGTGGGTAGAATATATATCCCACGGGGGTAAAATTGAAAAAAGTTGAAAAATTTTTTTTTTTGGACTTAGTCATTTTTACGGCGTTTATCAGACTTTCAGATAGGGGAAATGTCAGTGAGCATTCCGATTTCAGTTCCAGAGCGATTCGCCCAATGAGTCCTTAATATTTAGTCGTTTTCAGCCAATTTTCTGGATTTTTAAAAATTTCACTTTTTTGTGAAAATATCCACTAAATGAGGGAATAATATGTGTGAGGGTAAACCAGGAGAGTTCCAAATGTGTGTGGGTAGAATATATATCCTATGGGGGTAAAATTGAAAAAAGTTGAAAAAATTTTTTTGGGGGACTTAATCATTTTTCCGGCGTTTATCAGACTAGGGGAAATGTCATCGAGCGTTCAGATTTCAGTTCTAGAGCGATTTGCGAAATGAGACCTTGATATTTAGTCGTTTCAGCCAATTTTCTGGATTTTTGAAAATTTCACTTTTTTGTGAAAATATCCACTAAATGAGGGAATAATATGTGTGAGGGTACCCCAGGAGAGTTCCAAATGTGAGTGGGTAGAATATATATCCCACGGGGATAAAATTGAAAAAAGTTGAAAAAAAATTTTTTTTTGGACTTAGTAATTTTTACGGCGTTTATCAGACTTTCAGATAGCGGAAATGTCAGTGAGCGTTCCGATTTCAGTTCCAGAGCGATTCGCCCAATGAGTCCTTGACATTTAGTCGTTTTCAGCCAATTTTCTGGATTTTTGAAAATTTCACTTTTTTGTGAAAATATCCACTAAATAAGGGAATAATATGTGTGAGGGTACCCAAGGAGAGTTCCAAATGTGTGTGGGTAGAATATATATCCCACGGGGGTAAAATTGAAAAAAGTTCAAAAAAATTTTTTTGGGGACTTAGTCATTTTTCTGGCGTTTATCAGACTAGGGGAAATGTCAGTGAGCGTTCAGATTTCAGTTCTAGAGCGATTTGCCCAATGAGACCTAGATATTTAGTCATTTCAGCCAATTTTCTGGATTTTTGAAAATTTTACTTTTTTGTGAAAATATCCAATAAATGAGGGAATAATATGTATGAGGGTACCCCAGGAGAGTTCCAAATGTGTGTGGGTAGAATATATATCCCACGGGGGTAAAATTGAAAAAAGTTGAAAAAAAATTTTTTGGGGACTTAGTCATTTTTCCGGCGTTTATCAGACTTTCAGATAGGGGACCTGTCAGTGAGCGTTCCGATTTCAGTTCCAGAGCGATTCGCCCAATGAGTCCTTGATATTTAGTCGTTTTCAGCCAATTTTCTGGATTTTTAAAAATTTCACTTTTTTGTGAAAATATCCACTAAATGAGGGAATAATATGTGTGAGGGTACCCCAGGAGAGTTCCAAATGTGAGTGGGTAGAATATATATCCTATGGGGGTAAAATTGAAAAAAGTTGAAAAAAATTTTTTTGGGGACTTAATCATTTTTCCGGCGTTTATCAGACTAGGGGAAATGTCAGTGAGCGTTCAGATTTCAGTTCTAGAGCGATTTGCGAAATGAGACCTTGATATTTAGTCGTTTCAGCCAATTTTCTGGATTTTTGAAAATTTCACTTTTTTGTGAAAATATCCACTAAATGAGGGAATAATATGTGTGAGGGTACCCCAGGAGAGTTCCAAATGTGAGTGGGTAGAATATATATCCCACGGGGATAAAATTGAAAAAAGTTGAAAAAAAATTTTTTTGGGGACTTAGTCATTTTTCTGGCGTTTATCAGACTAGGGGAAATGTCAGTGAGCGTTCAGATTTCAGTTCTAGAGCGATTTGCCCAATGAGACCTTGATATTTAGTCATTTCAGCCAATTTTCTGGATTTTTGAAAATTTCACTTTTTTGTGAAAATATCCAATAAATGAGGGAATAATATGTATGAGGGTACCCCAGGAGAGTTCCAAATGTGTGTGGGTAGAATATATATCCCACGGGGGTAAAATTGAAAAAAGTTGAAAAAAAATTTTTTGGGGACTTAGTCATTTTTCCGGCGTTTATCAGACTTTCAGATAGGGGACCTGTCAGTGAGCGTTCCGATTTCAGTTCCAGAGCGATTCGCCCAATGAGTCCTTGATATTTAGTCGTTTTCAGCCAATTTTCTGGATTTTTAAAAATTTCACTTTTTTGTGAAAATATCCACTAAATGAGGGAATAATATGTGTGAGGGTACCCCAGGAGAGTTCCAAATGTGAGTGGGTAGAATATATATCCTATGGGGGTAAAATTGAAAAAAGTTGAAAAAAATTTTTTTGGGGACTTAATCATTTTTCCGGCGTTTATCAGACTAGGGGAAATGTCAGTGAGCGTTCAGATTTCAGTTCTAGAGCGATTTGCGAAATGAGACCTTGATATTTAGTCGTTTCAGCCAATTTTCTGGATTTTTGAAAATTTCACTTTTTTGTGAAAATATCCACTAAATGAGGGAATAATATGTGTGAGGGTACCCCAGGAGAGTTCCAAATGTGAGTGGGTAGAATATATATCCCACGGGGATAAAATTGAAAAAAGTTGAAAAAAAATTTTTTTGGGGACTTAGTCATTTTTCTGGCGTTTATCAGACTAGGGGAAATGTCAGTGAGCGTTCAGATTTCAGTTCTAGAGCGATTTGCCCAATGAGACCTTGATATTTAGTCATTTCAGCCAATTTTCTGGATTTTTGAAAATTTCACTTTTTTGTGAAAATATCCAATAAATGAGGGAATAATATGTATGAGGGTACCCCAGGAGAGTTCCAAATGTGTGTGGGTAGAATATATATCCCACGGGGGTAAAATTGAAAAAAGTTGAAAAAAAATTTTTTGGGGACTTAGTCATTTTTCCGGCGTTTATCAGACTTTCAGATAGGGGACCTGTCAGTGAGCGTTCCGATTTCAGTTCCAGAGCGATTCGCCCAATGAGTCCTTGATATTTAGTCGTTTTCAGCCAATTTTCTGGATTTTTAAAAATTTCACTTTTTTGTGAAAATATCCACTAAATGAGGGAATAATATGTGTGAGGGTACCCCAGGAGAGTTCCAAATGTGTGTGGGTAGAATATATATCCCACGGGGGAAAATTTAAAAAAGTTTTAAAAATTTTTTTTTTCGACTTAGTCATTTTTCCAGCGTTTATCAGACTTTCAGATAGGGGAAATGTGAGTGAGCATTCCGATTTCAATTCCAGAGTGATTCGCCCAATGAGTCCTTGATATTTACTCGTTTTCAGCCAATTTTCTGGATTTTTGAAAATTTCACTTTTTTGTGAAAATATCCACTAAATGAGGGAATAATATGTGTGAGGGTACCCCAGGAGAGTTCCAAATGTGTGTGGGTAGAATATATATCCTATGGGGGTAAAATTGAAAAAAGTTGAAAAAAATGTTTTTGGGGACTTAGTCATTTTTCCGGCGTTTATCAGACTTTCAGATAGCGGAAATGTCAGTGAGCGTTCCGATTTCAGTTCTAGAGCGATTTTCCCAATGAGTCCTTGATATTTAGTCGTTTTCATCCAATTTTCTGGATTTTTGAAAATTTCACTTTTTTGTGAAAATATCCACTAAATGAGGGAATAATATGTGTGAGGGTACCCCAGGAGAGTTCCAAATGTGTGTGGGTAGAATATATATCCCACGTGGGTAAAATTGAAAAAAGTTGAAAAATTTTTTTTTTTGGACTTAGTCATTTTTCCGGCATTTATCAGACTTTCAGATGGGGGAAATGTCAGTGAGCATTCCGATTTCAGTTCCAGAGCGATTCACCCAATAAGTCCTAGATATTTAGTCATTTTCAGCCAATTTTCTGGATTTTTGAAAATTTCACTTTTTTGTGAAAATATCCACTAAATGAGGGAATAATATGTGTGAGGGTACCCCAGGAGAGTTCCAAATGTGTGTGGGTAGAATATAAATTCCACGGGGATAAAATTGAAAAAAGTTGAAAAAAAATTTTTTTTGGACTTAGTCATTTTTCCTGCGTTTATCAGACTTTCACATAGGGGAAATGTCAGTGAGCACTCCGATTTCAGTTCCAGAGCGATTCGCCCAATGAGTCCTAGATATTTAGTCGTTTTCAGCCAATTTTCTGGATTTTTGAAAATTTCACTTTTTTGTGAAAATATCCACTAAATGAGGGCATAATATGTGTGAGGGTACCCCAGGAGAGTTCCAAATGTGTGTGGGTAGAATATATATCCCAAGGGGATAAAATTGAAAAAAGTTGAAAAATTTTTTTTTTTGGACTTAGTCATTTTTCCTGCGTTTATCAGACTTTCACATAGGGGAAATGTCAGTGAGCGTTCCGATTTCAGTTCCAGAGCGATTCGCCCAATGAGTCCTTGATATTTAGTCGTTTTCAGCCAATTTTCGGGATTTTTGAAAATTTCACTTTTTTTGTGAAAATATCCACTAAATGAGGGAATAATATGTGTGAGGGTACCCCAGGAGAGTTCCAAATGTGTGTGAGTAGAATATAAATTCCACGGGGATAAAATTGAAAAAAGTTGAAAAAAATTTTTTTTTGGAATTAGTCATTTTTCCGGCGTTTATCAGACTTTCAGATAGGGGAAATGTGAGTGAGCATTCCGATTTCAATTCCAGAGTGATTCGCCCAATGAGTCCTTGATATTTACTCGTTTTCAGCCAATTTTCTGGATTTTTGAAAATTTCACTTTTTTGTGAAAATATCCACTAAATGAGGGAATAATATGTGTGAGGGTACCCCAGGAGAGTTCCAAATGTGTGTAGGTAGAATATATATCCCACGGGGATAAAATTGAAAAAAGTTGAAAAAAATTTTTTTTCGGACTTAGTAATTTTTCCGGCGTTCATCAGACTTTCAGATAGGGGAAATGTCAGTGAGCATTCCGATATCAGTTCCAGAGCGATTCGCCCAATGAGTCCTTGATATTTAGTCGTTTTCAGCCAATTTTCTGGATTTTTGAAAATTTCACTTTTTTGTGAAAATATCCACTAAATGAGGGAATAATATGTGTGAGGGTACCCCAGGAGAGTTCCAAATGTGTGTAGCTAGAATATATATCCCACGGGGGTAAAATTGAAAAAAGTTGAAAAAATTTTTTTTTAGGACTTAGTCATTTTTCCTGCGTTTATCAGACTTTCACATAGGGGAAATGTCAGTGAGCGTTCCTATTTCAGTTCCAGAATGATTCGCCCAATGAGTCCTTGATATTTAGTCGTTTTCAGCCAATTTTCAGGATTTTTGAAAATTTCACTTTTTTGTGAAAATATCCACTAAATGAGGGAATAATATGTATGAGAGTACCCCAGGAGAGTTCCAAATGTGTGTGGGTAGAATATATATCCCACGGGGATAAAATTGAAAAAAGTTGAAAAAAAATTTTTTTTTGGACTTAGTAATTGTTACGGCGTTTATCAGACTTTCAGATAGCGGAAATGTCAGTGAGCATTCCGATTTCAGTTCCAGAGCGATTTGCCCAATGAATCCTTGATATTTAGTCATTTTCAGCCAATTTTCTGGATTTTTGAAAATTTCACTTTTTTGTGAAAATATCCACTAAATGAGGGAATAATATGTGTGAGGGTAAACCAGGAGAGTTCCAAATGTGTGTGGGTAGAATATATATCCTATGGGGGTAAAATTGAAAAAAGTTGAAAAAATTTTTTTTGGGGACTTAATCATTTTTCCGGCGTTTATCAGACTAGGGGAAATGTCAGTGAGCGTTCAGATTTCAGTTCTAGAGCGATTTGCGAAATGAGACCTTGATATTTAGTCGTTTCAGCCAATTTTCTGGATTTTTGAAAATTTCACTTTTTTGTGAAAAAATCCACTAAATGAGGGAATAATATGTGTGAGGGTACCCCAGGAGAGTTCCAAATGTGTGTTGGTAGAATATATATCGCACGGGGGTAAAATTGAAAAAAGTTGAAAAAAATTTTTTTTTGGACTTAGTAATTTTTCCGGCGTTCATCAGACTTTCAGATAGGGAAAAAGTCAGTGAGCATTCCGATTTCAGTTCCAGAGCGATTCGCCCAATGAGTCCTTGATATTTAGTCATTTTCAGCCAATTTTCTGGATTTTTGAAAATTTCACTTTTTTGTGAAATCATCCACTAAATGAGGGAATAATATGTGTGAGGGAACCCCAGGAGAGTTCCAAATGTGTGTGGTAGAATATAAATTCCACGGGGATAAAATTGAAAAAATTTGGAAAAAAATTTTTTTTGGACTTAGTCATTTTTCCTGCGTTTATCAGATTTTCGGATAGGGGAAATGTGAGTGAGCGTTCCGATTTCAGATCCAGAGCGATTCGCCCAATGAGTCCTAGATATTTAGTCGTTTTCAGCCAACTTTCTAGATTTTTGAAAATTTCACTTTTTTGTGAAAATATCCACTAAATGAGAGAATAATATGGCTGAGAGTACCCCAGGAGAGTTCCAAATGTGTGTGGGTAGAATATATATCCCACGGGGATAAAATTGAAAAAAGTTGAAAAAAAATTTTTTTTTGGACTTAGTCATTTTTCCTGCGCTTATCAGACTTTCACATTGGGGAAATGTCAGTGAGCGTTCCGATTTCAGTTCCAGAGCTATTCGCCCAATGAGTATTTGATATTTAGTCGTTTTCAGCCAATTTTCTGGATTTTTGAAAATTTCACTTTTTTGTGAAAATATCCACTAAATGAGGGAATAATATGTGTGAGGGTACCCCCGGAGAGTTCCAAATGTGTGTGAGTAGAATATAAATTCCACGGGGATAAAATTGAAAAAAGTTGAAAAAAATTTTTTTTTGGAATTAGTCATTTTTCCGGCGTTTATCAGACTTTCAGATAGGGGAAATGTCAGTGAGCGTTCCGATTTCAGTTCCAGAGCGATTCGCCCAATGAGTCCTTGATATTTAGTCGTTTTCAGCCAATTTTCTGGATTTTTGAAAATTTCACTTTTTTGTGAAAATATCCACTAAATGAGGGAATAATATGTGTGAGGGTACCCAAGGAGAGTTCCAAATGTGTGTGGGTAGAATATATATCCCACGGTGTAAAATTGAAAAAAGTTGAAAAAAAATTTTTTGGGGACTTAGTCATTTTTCCGGCGTTCATCAGACTTTCAGATAGGGGAAATGTCAGTGAGCGTTCCGATTTCAGTTCCAGAGCGATTCGCCCAATGAGTCCTTGATATTTAGTAGTTTTCAGCCAATTTTCTGGATTTTTGGAAATTTCACTTTTCTGTGAAAATATCCACTAAATGAGGGAATAATATGTGTGAGGGTACCCCAGGAGAGTTCCAAATGTGTGTGGGTAGAATATAAATTCCACTGGGATAAAATTGAAAAAAGTTGAAAAATTTTTTTTTTTGTACTTAGTCATTTTTCCTGCGTTTATCAGACTTTCACATAGGGGAAATGTCTCTGAGGGTTCCGATTTCAGTTCCAGAGCGATTCGCCCAATGAGTCCTTGATATTTAGTCGTTTTCAGCCAATTTTCTGGATTTTTGAAAATTTCACTTTTTTGTGAAAACATCCACTAAATGAGGGAATAATATGTGTGAGGGTACCCCAGGAGAGTTCCAAATGTGTATGGTAGAATATATATCCCACGGGGGTAAAATTGAAAAAAGTTGAAAAATTATTTTTTTTGGACTTAGTCATTTTTCCGGCGTTTATCAGACTTTCACATAGGGGAAATGTTAGTGAGCGTTCCGATTTCAGTTCCAGAGCGATTCGCCCAATGAGTCCTTGATATTTAGTCGTTTTCAGCCAATTTTCTGGATTTTGGAAAATTTCACTTTTTTGTGAAAATATCCACTAAATGAGGTCATAATATGTGTGAGGGTACCCCAGGAGAGTTCCAAATGTGTGTTGGTAGAATATATATCCCACGGGGATAAAATTGAAAAAAGTTGAAAAAAATTTTTTTTTGGACTTAGTAATTTTTCCGGCGTTCATCAGACTTTCAGATAGGGAAAAAGTCAGTGAGCATTCCGATTTCAGTTCCAGAGCGATTCGCCCAATGAGTCCTTGATATTTAGTCATTTTCAGCCAATTTTCTGGATTTTTGAAAATTTCACTTTTTTGTGAAATCATCCACTAAATGAGGGAATAATATGTGTGAGGGAACCCCAGGAGAGTTCCAAATGTGTTTGGGTAGAATATATATCCCACGGGGATAAAATTGAAAAAGGTTGAAAAAAAATTTTTTTTGGGACTTAGTAATTTTTCCAGCATTTATCAGACGTTCAGATAGGGGAAATGTGATTGAGCGTTCCGATTTCAGTTCCAGAGCGATTCGCCCAATGAGTCCTTGATATTTAGTCGTTTTCAACCAATTTTCTGGATTTTTGAAAGTTTCACTTTTATGTGAAAATATCCACTAAATGAGGGAATAATATGTGTGAGGGTACCCCAGGAGAGTTCCAAATGTGTGTGGGTAGAATATAAATTCCACGGGGATAAAATTGAAAAAATTTGGAAAAAAATTTTTTTTGGACTTAGTCATTTTTCCTGCGTTTATCAGACTTTCGGATAGGGGAAATGTGAGTGAGCGTTCCGATTTCAGATCCAGAGCGATTCGCCCAATGAGTCCTAGATATTTAGTCGTTTTCAGCCAACTTTCTTGATTTTTGAAAATTTCACTTTTTTGTGAAAATATCCACTAAATGAGAGAATAATATGGCTGAGAGTTCCCCAGGAGAGTTCCAAATGTGTGTGGGTAGAATATATATCCCACGGGGATAAAATTGAAAAAAGTTGAAAAAAAATTTTTTTTTGGACTTAGTCATTTTTCCTGCGTTTATCAGACTTTCACATTGGGGAAATGTCAGTGAGCGTTCCGATTTCAGTTCCAGAGCGATTCGCCCAATGAGTCCTTGATATTTAGTCGTTTTCAGCCAATTTTCTGGATTTTTAAAAATTTCACTTTTTTGTGAAAATATCCACTAAATGAGAGAATAATATGTGTGAGGGTACCCCAGGAGAGTTCCAAATGTGTGTGGGTAGAATATATATCCCACGGGGTAAAATTGAAAAAAGTTGAAAAAAATTTTTTGGGGGACTTAGTCATTTTTCCGGCGTTCATCAGACTTTCAGATAGGGGAAATGTCAGTGAGCATTCCGATTTCAGTTCCAGAGCTATTCGCCCAATGAGTACGTGATATTTAGTCGTTTTCAGCCAATTTTCTGGATTTTTGAAAATTTCACTTTTTTGTGAAAATATCCACTAAATGAGGGAATAATATGTGTGAGGGTACCCCAGGAGAGTTCCAAATGTGTGTGAGTAGAATATAAATTCCACGGGGATAAAATTGAAAAAAGTTGAAAAAAATTTTTTTTTGGAATTAGTCATTTTTCCTGCGTTTATCAGACTTTCAGATAGGGGAAATGTCAGTGAGCGTTCCGATTTCAGTTCCAGAGCGATTCGCCCAATGAGTCCTTGATATTTAGTCGTTTTCAGCCAATTTTCTGGATTTTTGAAAATTTAACTTTTTTGTGAAAATATCCACTAAATGAGGGAATAATATGTGTGAGGGTACCCCAGGAGAGTTCCAAATGTGTTTGGGTAGAATATATATCCCACGGGGTAAAATTGAAAAAAGTTGAAAAAAAATTTTTTGGGGACTTAGTCATTTTTCCGGCGTTCATCAGACTTTCAGATAGGGGAAATGTCAGTGAGCATTCAGATTTCAGTTCCAGAGCGATTCGCCCAATGAGTCCTTGATATTTAGTCGTTTTCAGCCAATTTTCTGGATTTTTGAAAATTTCACTTTTTTGTGCAAATATCCACTAAATGAGGGAATAATATGTGTGAGGGTACCCCAGGAGAGTTCCAAATGTGTGTTGGTAGAATATATATCCCACGGGGATAAAATTGAAAAAAGTTGAAAAAAATTTTTTTTTGGACTTAGTAATTTTTCCGGCGTTCATCAGACTTTCAGACAGGGGAAATGTCAGTGAGCATTCCGATTTCAGTTCCAGAGCGATGCGCCCAATGAGTCCTTGATATTTAGTCGTTTTCAGCCAATTTTCTGGATTTTTGAAAATTTCTCTTTTTTGTGAAAATATCCACTAAATGAGGGAATAATATGTGTGAGGGTACCCCAGGAGAGTTCCAAATGTGTGTGGGTAGAATATAAATTCCACGGGGATAAAATTGAAAAAATTTGGAAAAAAATTTTTTTTGGACTTAGTCATTTTTCCTGCGTTTATCAGACTTTCACATACGGGAAATGTCAGTGAGCATTCCGATTTCAGTTCCAGAGCGATTCGCCCAATGAGTCCTAGATATTTAGTCGTTTTCAGCCAATTTTCTGGATTTTTGAAAATTTCACTTTTTTGTGAAAATATCCACTAAATGAGGGCATAATATGTGTGAGGGTACCCCAGGAGAGTTCCAAATGTGTGTGGGTAGAATATATATCCCACGGGGATAAAATTGAAAAAATTTGGAAAAAAATTTTTTTTGGACTTAGTCATTTTTCTGCGTTTATCAGACTTTCACATAGGGGAAATGTCAGTGAGCGTTCCGATTTCAGATCCAGAGCGATTCGCCCAATGAGTCCTAGATATTTAGTCGTTTTCAGCCAACTTTCTTGATTTTTGAAAATTTCACTTTTTTGTGAAAATATCCACTAAATGAGAGAATAATATGGCTGAGAGTTCCCCAGGAGAGTTCCAAATGTGTGTGGGTAGAATATATATCCCACGGGGATAAAATTGAAAAAAGTTGAAAAAAAATTTTTTTTTGGACTTAGTCATTTTTCCTGCGTTTATCAGACTTTCACATTGGGGAAATGTCAGTGAGCGTTCCGATTTCAGTTCCAGAGCGATTCGCCCAATGAGTCCTTGATATTTAGTCGTTTTCAGCCAATTTTCTGGATTTTTAAAAATTTCACTTTTTTGTGAAAATATCCACTAAATGAGAGAATAATATGTGTGAGGGTACCCCAGGAGAGTTCCAAATGTGTGTGGGTAGAATATATATCCCACGGGGTAAAATTGAAAAAAGTTGAAAAAAATTTTTTTTTGGAATTAGTCATTTTTCCGGCGTTTATCAGACTTTCAGATAGGGGAAATGTCAGTGAGCGTTCCGATTTCAGTTCCAGAGCGATTCGCCCAATGAGTCCTTGATATTTAGTCGTTTTCAGCCAATTTTCTGGATTTTTGAAAATTTCACTTTTTTGTGAAAATATCCACTAAATGAGGGAATAATATGTGTGAGGGTACCCCAGGAGAGTTCCAAATGTGTGTGGGTAGAATATATATCCCACGGGGTAAAATTGAAAAAAGTTGAAAAAAAATTTTTTGGGGACTTAGTCATTTTTCCGGCGTTCATCAGACTTTCAGATAGGGGAAATGTCAGTGAGCATTCAGATTTCAGTTCCAGAGCGATTCGCCCAATGAGTCCTTGATATTTAGTCGTTTTCAGCCAATTTTCTGGATTTTTGAAAATTTCACTTTTTTGTGCAAATATCCACTAAATGAGGGAATAATATGTGTGAGGGTACCCCAGGAGAGTTCCAAATGTGTGTTGGTAGAATATATATCCCACGGGGATAAAATTGAAAAAAGTTGAAAAAATTTTTTTTTGGACTTAGTAATTTTTCCGGCGTTCATCAGACTTTCAGATAGGGGAAATGTCAGTGAGCATTCCGATTTCAGTTCCAGAGCGATGCGCCCAATGAGTCCTTGATATTTAGTCGTTTTCAGCCAATTTTCTGTATTTTTGAAAATTTCTCTTTTTTGTGAAAATATCCACTAAATGAGGGAATAATATGTGTGAGGGTACCCCAGGAGAGTTCCAAATGTGTGTGGGTAGAATATAAATTCCACGGGGATAAAATTGAAAAAATTTGGAAAAAAATTTTTTTTGGACTTAGTCATTTTTCCTGCGTTTATCAGACTTTCACATAGGGGAAATGTCAGTGAGCATTCCGATTTCAGTTCCAGAGCGATTCGCCCAATGAGTCCTAGATATTTAGTCGTTTTCAGCCAATTTTCTGGATTTTTGAAAATTTCACTTTTTTGTGAAAATATCCACTAAATGAGGGCATAATATGTGTGAGGGTACCCCAGGAGAGTTCCAAATGTGTGTGGGTAGAATATATATCCCACGGGGATAAAATTGAAAAAAGTTGAAAATTTTTTTTTTTTGGACTTAGTCATTTTTCCGGCGTTCATCAGACTTTCAGATAGGGAAAAAGTCAGTGAGCATTCCGATTTCAGTTCCAGAGCGATTCGCCCAATGAGTCCTTGATATTTAGTCATTTTCAGCCAATTTTCTGGATTTTTGAAAATTTCACTTTTTTGTGAAATCATCCACTAAATGAGGGAATAATATGTGTGAGGGAACCCCAGGAGAGTTCCAAATGTGTTTGGGTAGAATATATATCCCACGGGGATAAAATTGAAAAAGGTTGAAAAAAAATTTTTTTTGGGACTTAGTAATTTTTCCAGCATTTATCAGACGTTCAGATAGGGGAAATGTGATTGAGCGTTCCGATTTCAGTTCCAGAGCGATTCGCCCAATGAGTCCTTGATATTTAGTCGTTTTCAGCCAATTTTCTGGATTTTTGAAAGTTTCACTTTTATGTGAAAATATCCACTAAATGAGGGAATAATATGTGTGAGGGTACCCCAGGAGAGTTCCAAATGTGTGTGGGTAGAATATAAATTCCACGGGGATAAAATTGAAAAAATTTGGAAAAAAATTTTTTTTGGACTTAGTCATTTTTCCTGCGTTTATCAGACTTTCGGATAGGGGAAATGTGAGTGAGCGTTCCGATTTCAGATCCAGAGCGATTCGCCCAATGAGTCCTAGATATTTAGTCGTTTTCAGCCAACTTTCTTGATTTTTGAAAATTTCACTTTTTTGTGAAAATATCCACTAAATGAGAGAATAATATGGCTGAGAGTTCCCCAGGAGAGTTCCAAATGTGTGTGGGTAGAATATATATCCCACGGGGATAAAATTGAAAAAAGTTGAAAAAAAATTTTTTTTTGGACTTAGTCATTTTTCCTGCGTTTATCAGACTTTCACATTGGGGAAATGTCAGTGAGCGTTCCGATTTCAGTTCCAGAGCTATTCGCCCAATGAGTACTTGATATTTAGTCGTTTTCAGCCAATTTTCTGGATTTTTAAAAATTTCACTTTTTTGTGAAAATATCCACTAAATGAGAGAATAATATGTGTGAGGGTACCCCAGGAGAGTTCCAAATGTGTGTGGGTAGAATATATATCCCACGGGGTAAAAATGAAAAAAGTTGAAAAAAATTTTTTGGGGGACTTAGTCATTTTTCCGGCGTTCATCAGACTTTCAGATAGGGGAAATGTCAGTGAGCATTCCGATTTCAGTTCCAGAGCTATTCGCCCAATGAGTACTTGATATTTAGTCGTTTTCAGCCAATTTTCTGGATTTTTGAAAATTTCACTTTTTTGTGAAAATATCCACTAAATGAGGGAATAATATGTGTGAGGGTACCCCAGGAGAGTTCCAAATGTGTGTTGGTAGAATATATATCCCACGGGGATAAAATTGAAAAAAGTTGAAAAAAATTTTTTTTTGGACTTAGTAATTTTTCCGGCGTTCATCAGACTTTCAGATAGGGGAAATGTCAGTGAGCATTCCGATTTCAGTTCCAGAGCGATGCGCCCAATGAGTCCTTGATATTTAGTCGTTTTCAGCCAATTTTCTGGATTTTTGAAAATTTCTCTTTTTTGTGAAAATATCCACTAAATGAGGGAATAATATGTGTGAGGGTACCCCAGGAGAGTTCCAAATGTGTGTGGGTAGAATATAAATTCCACGGGGATAAAATTGAAAAAATTTGGAAAAAAATTTTTTTTGGACTTAGTCATTTTTCCTGCGTTTATCAGACTTTCACATAGGGGAAATGTCAGTGAGCATTCCGATTTCAGTTCCAGAGCGATTCGCCCAATGAGTCCTAGATATTTAGTCGTTTTCAGCCAATTTTCTGGATTTTTGAAAATTTCACTTTTTTGTGAAAATATCCACTAAATGAGGGCATAATATGTGTGAGGGTACCCCAGGAGAGTTCCAAATGTGTGTGGGTAGAATATATATCCCACGGGGATAAAATTGAAAAAAGTTGAAAATTTTTTTTTTTTTGACTTAGTCATTTTTCCTGCGTTTATCAGACTTTCACATAGGGGAAATGTCAGTGAGCGTTCAGATTTCAGTTCCAGAGCGATTCGCCCAATGAGTCCTTGATATTTAGTCGTTTTCAGCCAATTTTCTGGATTTTTGAAAATTTCACTTTTTTGTGAAAATATCCACTAAATGAGGGAATAATATGTGTGAGAGTACCCCAGGAGAGTTCCAAATGTGTGTGGGTAGAATATATATCCAACGGGGATAAAATTGAAAAAAGTTGAAACATTTTTTCTTTTGGGACTTAGTCATTTTTACGGCGTTTATCAGACTTTCAGATAGGGGAAATGTGAGTGAGCGTTCCGATTTCAGATCCAGAGCGATTCGCCCAATGAGTCCTAGATATTTAGTCGTTTTCAGCCAATTTTCTGGATTTTTGAAAATTTCCCTTTTTTGTGAAAATATCCACTAAATGAGGGCATAATATGTGTGAGGGTACCCCAGGAGAGTTCCAAATGTGTGTGGGTAGAATATATATCCCACGGGGTAAAATTGAAAAAAGTTGAAAAAAATTTTTTGTGGGACTTAGTCATTTTTCCGGCGTTCATCAGACTTTCAGATAGGGGAAATGTCAGTGAGCATTCCGATTTCAGTTCCAGAGCTATTCGCCCAATGAGTACTTGATATTTAGTCGTTTTCAGCCAATTTTCTGGATTTTTGAAAATTTCACTTTTTTGTGAAAATATCCACTAAATGAGGGAATAATATGTGTGAGGGTACCCCAGGAGAGTTCCAAATGTGTGTGAGTAGAATATAAATTCCACGGAGATAAAATTGAAAAAAGTTGAAAAAAATTTTTTTTTGGAATTAGTCATTTTTCCGGCGTTTATCAGACTTTCAGATAGGGGAAATGTCAGTGAGCGTTCAGATTTCAGTTCCAGAGCGATTCGCCCAATGAGTCCTAGATATTTAGTCGTTTTCAGCCAATTTTCTGGATTTTTGGAAATTTCACTTTTTTGTGAAAATATCCACTAAATGAGGGCATAATATGTGTGAGGGTACCCCAGGAGAGTTCCAAATGTGTTTGGGCAGAATATATATCCCACGGGGATAAAATTGAAAAAGGTTGAAAAATAATTTTTTTTGGGACTTAGTAATTTTTCCGGCGTTTATCAGACTTTCAGATAGGGGAAATGTGAGTGAGCGTTCCGATTTCAGTTCCAGAGCGATTCGCCCAATGAGTCCTTGATATTTAGTCGTTTTCAGCCAATTTTCTGGATTTTTGAAAATTTCACTTTTCTGTGAAAATATCCACTAAATGAGGGAATAATATGTGTGAGGGAACCCCAGGAGAGTTCCAAATGTGTTTGGGTAGAATATAAATTCCACGGGGATAAAATTGAAAAAATTTGGAAAAAAATTTTTTTTGGACTTAGTCATTTTTCCTGCGTTTATCAGACTTTCACATAGGGGAAATGTCAGTGAGCATTCCGATTTCAGTTCCAGAGAGATTCGCCCAATGAGTCCTAGATATTTAGTCGTTTTCAGCCAATTTTCTGGATTTTTGAAAATTTCACTTTTTTGTGAAAATATCCACTAAATGAGGGCATAATATGTGTGAGGGTACCCCAGGAGAGTTCCAAATGTGTGTGGGTAGAATATATATCCCACGGGGATAAAATTGAAAAAAGTTGAAAATTTTTTTTTTTTGGACTTAGTCATTTTTCCTGCGTTTATCAGACTTTCACATAGGGGAAATGTCAGTGAGCGTTCCGATTTCAGTTCCAGAGCGATTCGCCTAATGAGTCCTTGATATTTAGTCGTTTTCAGCCAATTTTCTGGATTTTTGAAAATTTCACTTTTTTGTGAAAATATCCACTAAATGAGAGAATAATATGTGTGAGGGTACATCAGGAGAGTTCCAAATGTGTGTGGGTAGAATATATATCCAACGGGGGTAAAATTGAAAAAAGTTGAAAAAAAATTTTTTTTGGACTTAGTCATTTTTCCGGCGTTCATCAGACTTTCACATAGGGGAAATGTCAGTGAGCGTTCCGATTTCAGTTCCAGAGCGATTCGCCCAATGAGTCCTTGATATTTAGTCGTTTTCAGCCAATTTTCTGGATTTTTAAAAATTTCACTTTTTTGTGAAAATATCCACTAAATGAGAGAATAATATGTGTGAGGGTACCCCAGGAGAGTTCCAAATGTGTGTGGGTAGAATATATATCCCACAGGGGTAAAATTGAAAAAAGTTGAAAAAAATTTTTTTTTGGACTTACTAATTTTTCCGCCATTTATCAGACTTTCAGATAGGGGAAAGGTCAGTGAGCGCTCAGATTTCAGTTCCAGAGCGATTCGCCCAATGAGTCCTTGATATTTAGTAGTTTTCAGCCAATTTTCTGGATTTTTGAAAATTTCACTTTTTTGTGAAAATATCCACTAAATGAGGGAATAATATGTGTGAGGGTACCCCAGGAGAGTTCCAAATGTGTGTGGGTAGAATATATATCCCACGGGGGTAAAATTGAAAAAAGTTGAAAAAATTTTTTTTGGAACTTAGTCATTTTTCCTGCGTTTATCAGACTTTCACATAGGGAAAATGTCAGTGAGCGTTCCGATTTCAGTTCCAGAGTGATTCGCCCAATGAGTCCTTGATATTTAGTCGTTTTCAGCCAATTTTCTGGATTTTTGAAAATTTCACTTTTTTGTGAAAATATCCACTAAACGAGGGAATAATATGTGTGAGGGTACCCCAGGAGAGTTCCAAATGTGTGTGGGTAGAATATATATCCCACTGGGATAAAATTGAAAAAAGTTGAAAAAATTTTTTTTTTGTACTTAGTCATTTTTCCTGCGTTTATCAGACTTTCACATAGGGGAAATGTCAGTGAGCATTCCGATTTCAGTTCCAGAGCGATTCGCCCAATGAGTCCTTGATATTTAGTCGTTTTCAGCCAATTTTCTGGATTTTTGAAAATTTCACTTTTTTGTGAAAATATCCACTAAATGAGGGCATAATATGTGTGTGGGTACCCCAGGAGAGTTCCAAATGTGTGTGGGTAGAATATATATCCCACGGGGATAAAATTGAAAAAAGTTGAAACATTTTTTTTTTGGACTTAGTCATTTTTCCTGCGTTTCTCAGACTTTCACATAGGGGAAATGTCAGTGAGCGTTCCGATTTCAGTTCCAGAGCGATTCGCCCAATGAGTCCTTGATATTTAGTCGTTTTCAGCCAATTTTCTGGATTTTTGAAAATGTCACTTTTTTGTGAAAATCTCCACTAAATGAGAGAATAATATGTGTGAGGGTACCCCAGGAGAGTTCCAAATGTGTGTGGGTAGAATATATATCCCACAGGGGTAAAATTGAAAAAAGTTGAAAAAAATTTTTTTTTGGACTTACTAGTTTTTCCGCCATTTATCAGACTTTCAGATAGGGGAAAGGTCAGTGAGCGCTCAGATTTCAGTTCCAGAGCGATTCGCCCAATGAGTCCTTGATATTTAGTAGTTTTCAGCCAATTTTCTGGATTTTTGAAAATTTCACTTTTTTGTGAAAATATCCACTAAATGAGGGAATAATATGTGTGAGGGTACCCCAGGAGAGTTCCAAATGTGTGTGGGTAGAATATATATCCCACGGGGGTAAAATTGAAAAAAGTTGAAAAAATTTTTTTTTGGAACTTAGTCATTTTTCCTGCGTTTATCAGACTTTCACATAGGGAAAATGTCAGTGAGCGTTCCGATTTCAGTTCCAGAGTGATTCGCCCAATGAGTCCTTGATATTTAGTCGTTTTCAGCCAATTTTCTGGATTTTTGAAAATTTCACTTTTTTGTGAAAATATCCACTAAACGAGGGAATAATATGTGTGAGGGTACCCCAGGAGAGTTCCAAATGTGTGTGGGTAGAATATATATCCCACAGGGGTAAAATTGAAAAAAGTTGAAAAAAAAATTTTTTTGAACTTAGTCATTTTTCCGGCGTTTATCAGACTTTCAGATAGGGGAAATGTCAGTGAGCATTCCGATTTCAGTTCCAGAGCGATTCGCCCAATGAGTCCTTGATATTTAGTCGTTTTCAGCCAATTTTCTGGATTTTTGAAAATTTCACTTTTTTGTGAAAATATCCACTAAATGAGAGAATAATATGTGTGAGGGTACCCCAGGAGAGTTCCAAATGTGTGTGGGTAGAATATATATCCCACGGGGGTAAAATTGAAAAAAGTTTTAAAAAAATTTTTTTTGGACTTAGTAATTTTTCCGCCATTTATCAGACTTTCAGATAGGGGAAAAGTCAGTGAGCGTTCAGATTTCAGTTCCAGAGCGATTCGCCCAATGAGTCCTTGATATTTAGTCGTTTTCAGCCAATTTTCTCTATTTTTGAAAATTTCACTTTTTTGTGAAAGTATCCACTAAATAAGAGAATAATATGTGTGAGGGTACCCCAGGAGAGTTCCAAATGAGTGTGGGTAGAATATATATCCCACGGGGGTAAAATTGAAAAAAGTTAAAAAAAAATTTTTTTTGGACTTAGTAATTTTTCCGCCATTTATCAGACTTTCAGATAGGGGAAATGTCAGTGAGTGTTCAGATTTCAGTTCCAGAGCGATTCACCTAATGAGTCCTTGATATTTAGTCGTTTTCAGCCAATTTTCTGCATTTTTGAAAATTTCACTTTTTTGTGAAAATATCCACTAAATGACAGAATAATATGTGTGAGGGTACACCAGGAGAGTTCCAAATGTGTGTGGGTAGAATATATATCCAACGGGGGTAAAATTGAAAAAAGTTGAAAAAAAAATTTTTTTGGACTTTGTAATTTTTCCGGCGTTCATCAGACTTTCACATAGGGTAAATGTCAGTGAGCGTTCCGATTTCAGTTCCAGAGCGATTCGCCCAATGAGTCCTTGATATTTAGTCGTTTTCAGCCAATTTTCTGGATTTTTGAAAATTTCACTTTTTTGTGAAAATATCCACTAAATGAGGGCATAATATGTGTGAGGGTACCCCAGGAGAGTTCCAAATGTGTGCGGGTAGAATATATATCCCACGGGGATAAAATTGAAAAAAGTTGAAAAATTTTTTTTTTTGGACTTAGTCATTTTTCCGCCATTTATCAGACTTTCAGATAGGGGAAAAGTCAGTGAGTGTTCAGATTTCAGTTCCAGAGCGATTCGCCCAATGAGTCCTTGATATTTAGTCGTTTTCAGCCAATTTTCTGGATTTTTGAAAATTTCACTTTTTTGTGAAAGTATCCACTAAATAAGAGAATAATATGTGTGAGGGTACCCCAGGAGAATTCCAAATGAGTGTGGGTAGAATATATATCCCACGGGGGTAAAATTGAAAAAAGTTTAAAAAAAATTTTTTTTGGACTTAATTTTTCCGGCATTTATCAGACTTTCAGATAGGGGAAATGTCAGTGAGTGTTCACATTTCAGTTCCAGAGCGATTCACCTAATGAGTCCTTGATATTTAGTCGTTTTCAGCCAATTTTCTGGATTTTTGAAAATTTCACTTTTTTGTGAAAATATCCACTAAATGACAGAATAATATGTGTGAGGGTACACCAGGAGAGTTCCAAATGTGTGTGGGTAGAATATATATCCAACGGGGGTAAAATTGAAAAAAGTTGAAAAAAAAATTTTTTTGGACTTTGTAATTTTTCCGGCGTTCATCAGACTTTCACATAGGGGAAATGTCAGTGAGCATTCCGATTTCAGTTCCAGAGCGATTCGCCCAATGATTCCTTAATATTTAGTCGTTTTCAGCCAATTTTACGGATTTTTGAAAATTTCACTTTTTTGTGAAAATATCCACTAAATGAGGGAATAATATGTGTGAGGGAACCCCAGGAGAGTTCCAAATGTGTGTGGGTAGAATATATATCCCACGGGGGTAAAATTGAAAAAAGTTTAAAAAAAATTTTTTTTGGACTTAGTAATTTTTCCGGCATTTATCAGACTTTCAGATAGGGGAAATGTCAGTGAGCATTCAGATTTCAGTTGCAGAGCGATTCGCCCAATGAGTCCTTGATATTTAGTCGTTTTCAGCTAATTTTCCGGATTTTTGAAAATTTCACTTTTTTCTGAAAACATCCACTAAATGAGGGAATAATATGTGTGAGGGTACCCCAGGAGAGTTCCAAATGTGTGTTGGTAGAATATATATCCCACGGGGTAAAATTGAAAAAAGTTGAAAAAAAATTTTTTTTGGACTTAGTAATTTTTCTGGCGTTTATCAGACTTTCAGATAGGGGAAATGTCAGTGAGCATTCCGATTTCAATTACAGAGCAATTTGCCCAATGAGTCCTTGATCTTTAGCCGTTTTCAGCCAATTTTCTGGATTTTTGAAAATTTCACTTTTTTGTGAAAACATCCACTAAATGAGGGAATAATATGTGTGAGGGTACCCCAGGAGAGTTCCAAATGTGTGTGGGTAGAATATATATCCCACGGGGGTAAAATTGAAAAAAGCTTTAAAAAAAATTTTTTTGGACTTAGTAATTTTTCCGCCATTTATCAGACTTTCAGATAGGGGAAATGTCAGTGAGCATTCCGATTTCAGTTCCAGAACGATTCGCCCAATGATTCCTTGATATTTAGTCGTTTTCAGCCAATTTTCTGGATTTTTGAAAATTTCACTTTTTTGTGAAAATATCCACTAAATGAGGGAATAATATGTGTGAGGGTACCCCAGGAGAGTTCCAAATGTGTGTGGGTAGAATATATATCCCACAGGGGTAAAATTGAAAAAAGTTGAAAAAAAATTTTTTTTGGACTTAGTAATTTTTCCGGTGTTCATCAGACTTTCAGATAGGGGAAATGTCAGTGAGCGTTCCGATTTCAGTTCCAGAGCGATTTGCCCAATGAGTCCTAGATATTTAGTCGTTTTCAGCCAATTTTCTGGATTTTTGAAAATTTCACTTTTTTGTGAAAATATCCACTAAATGAGGGCATAATATGTGTGAGGGTACCCCAGGAGAGTTCCAAATGTGTGTGGGTAGAATATATATCCCACGGGGGTAAAATTGAAAAAAGTTGAAAAAATTTTTTTTGGAACTTAGTCATTTTTCCTGCGTTTATCAGACTTTCACATAGGGAAAATGTCAGTGAGCGTTCCGATTTCAGTTCCAGAGTGATTCGCCCAATGAGTCCTTGATATTTAGTCGTTTTCAGCCAATTTTCTGGATTTTTGAAAATTTCACTTTTTTGTGAAAATATCCACTAAATGAGGGAATAATATGTGTGAGGGTACCCCAGGAGAGTTCCAAATGTGTGTGGGTAGAATATATATCCCACAGGGGTAAAATTGAAAAAAGTTGAAAAAAAAATTTTTTTGAACTTAGTCATTTTTCCGGCGTTTATCAGAATTTCACATAGGGGAAATGTCAGTGAGCATTCCGATTTCAGTTCCAGAGCGATTCGCCCAATGAGTCCTTGATATTTAGTCGTTTTCAGCCAATTTTCTGGATTTTTGAAAATTTCACTTTTTTGTGAAAATATCCACTAAATGAGAGAATAATATGTGTGAGGGTACCCCAGGAGAGTTCCAAATGTGTGTGGGTAGAATATATATCCCACGGGGGTAAAATTGAAAAAAGTTGAAAAAAAATTTTTTTTGGACTTAGTAATTTTTCCGCCATTTATCAGACTTTCAGATAGGGGAAATGTCAGTGAGCATTCCGATTTCAGTTCCAGAACGATTCGCCCAATGATTCCTTGATATTTAGTCGTTTTCAGCCAATTTTCTGGATTTTTGAAAATTTCACTTTTTTGTGAAAATATCCACTAAATGAGGGAATAATATGTGTGAGGGTACCCCAGGAGAGTTCCAAATGTGTGTGGGTAGAATATATATCCCACAGGGGTAAAATTGAAAAAAGTTGAAAAAAAATTTTTTTTGGACTTAGTAATTTTTCCGGTGTTCATCAGACTTTCAGATAGGGGAAATGTCAGTGAGCGTTCCGATTTCAGTTCCAGAGCGATTTGCCCAATGAGTCCTAGATATTTAGTCGTTTTCAGCCAATTTTCTGGATTTTTGAAAATTTCACTTTTTTGTGAAAATATCCACTAAATGAGGGCATAATATGTGTGAGGGTACCCCAGGAGAGTTCCAAATGTGTGTGGGTAGAATATATATCCCACGGGGGTAAAATTGAAAAAAGTTGAAAAAATTTTTTTTGGAACTTAGTCATTTTTCCTGCGTTTATCAGACTTTCACATAGGGAAAATGTCAGTGAGCGTTCCGATTTCAGTTCCAGAGTGATTCGCCCAATGAGTCCTTGATATTTAGTCGTTTTCAGCCAATTTTCTGGATTTTTGAAAATTTCACTTTTTTGTGAAAATATCCACTAAATGAGGGAATAATATGTGTGAGGGTACCCCAGGAGAGTTCCAAATGTGTGTGGGTAGAATATATATCCCACAGGGGTAAAATTGAAAAAAGTTGAAAAAAAATTTTTTTTGAACTTAGTCATTTTTCCGGCGTTTATCAGACTTTCACATAGGGGAAATGTCAGTGAGCATTCCGATTTCAGTTCCAGAGCGATTCGCCCAATGAGTCCTTGATATTTAGTCGTTTTCAGCCAATTTTCTGGATTTTTGAAAATTTCACTTTTTTGTGAAAATATCCACTAAATGAGAGAATAATATGTGTGAGGGTACCCCAGGAGAGTTCCAAATGTGTGTGGGTAGAATATATATCCCACGGGGGTAAAATTGAAAAAAGTTGAAAAAAAATTTTTTTTGGACTTAGTAATTTTTCTGCCATTTATCAGACTTTCAGATAGGGGAAAAGTCAGTGAGCGTTCAGATTTCAGTTCCAGAGCGATTCGCCCAATGAGTCCTTGATATTTAGTCGTTTTCAGCCAATTTTCTCTATTTTTGAAAATTTCACTTTTTTGTGAAAGTATCCACTAAATAAGAGAATAATATGTGTGAGGGTACCCCAGGAGAGTTCCAAATGAGTGTGGGTAGAATATATATTCCACGGGGGTAAAATTGAAAAAAGTTTAAAAAAAAATTTTTTTGGACTTAATTTTTCCGGCATTTATCAGACTTTCAGATAGGGGAAATGTCAGTGAGTGTTCAGATTTCAGTTCCAGAGTGATTCACCTAATGAGTCCTTGATATTTAGTCGTTTTCAGCCAATTTTCTGCATTTTTGAAAATTTCACTTTTTTGTGAAAATATCCACTAAATGACAGAATAATATGTGTGAGGGTACCCCAGGAGAGTTCCAAATGTGTGTGGGTAGAATATATATCCCACGGGGATAAAATTGAAAAAAGTTGAAAAATTTTTTTTTTTGGACTTAGTCATTTTTCCGCCATTTATCAGACTTTCAGATAGGGGAAAAGTCAGTGAGTGTTCAGATTTCAGTTTCAGAGCGATTCGCCCAATGATTCCTTAATATTTAGTCGTTTTCAGCCAATTTTCCGGATTTTTGAAAATTTCACTTTTTTGTGAAAATATCCACTAAATGAGGGAATAATATGTGTGAGGGAACCCCAGGAGAGTTCCAAATGTGTGTGGGTAGAATATATATCCCACGGGGGTAAAATTGAAAAAAGTTTAAAAAAAATTTTTTTTGGACTTAGTAATTTTTCCGGCATTTATCAGACTTTCAGATAGGGGAAATGTCAGTGAGCATTCAGATTTCAGTTCCAGAGCGATTCGCCCAATGAGTCCTTTATATTTAGTCGTTTTCAGCTAATTTTCCGGATTTTTGAAAATTTCACTTTTTTCTGAAAACATCCACTAAATGAGGGAATAATATGTGTGAGGGTACCCCAGGAGAGTTCCAAATGTGTGTGGGTAGAATATATATCCCACGGGGTAAAATTGAAAAAAGTTGAAAAAAAATTTTTTTTGGAGTTAGTAATTTTTCTGGCGTTTATCACACTTTCAGATAGGGGAAATGTCAGTGAGCATTCCGATTTCAATTCCAGAGCAATTCGCCCAATGAGTCCTTGATCTTTAGCCGTTTTCAGCCAATTTTCTGGATTTTTGAAAATTTCACTTTTTTGTGAAAACATCCACTAAATGAGGGAATAATATGTGTGAGGGTACCCCAGGAGAGTTCCAAATGTGTGTGGGTAGAATATATATCCCACGGGGGTAAAATTGAAAAAAGCTTTAAAAAAATTTTTTTTGGACTTAGTAATTTTTCCGCCATTTATCAGACTTTCAGATAGGGGAAATGTCAGTGAGCATTCCGATTTCAGTTCCAGAACGATTTGCCCAATGATTCCTTGATATTTAGTCGTTTTCAGCCAATTTTCTGGATTTTTGAAAATTTCACTTTTTTGTGAAAATATCCACTAAATGAGAGATTAATATGTGTGAGGGTACCTACCCCAGGAGAGTTCCACATGTGTGTGGGTAGAATATATATCCCACGGGGATAAAATTGAAAAAAGTTGAAAAAATTTTTTTTTTGGACTTAGTAATTTTTCCGGCGTTTATCAGAATTTCAGATAGGGGAAATGTCAGTGAGAGTTCCGATTTCAGTTCCAGAACGATTCGCCCAATGAGTCCTTGATATTTAGTCGTTTTCAGCCAATTTTCTGGATTTTTGAAAATTTCACTTTTTTGTGAAAATATCCACTAAATGAGGGAATAATATGTGTGAGGGTACCCCAGGAGAGTTCCAAATGTGTGTGGGTAGAATATATATCCCACGGGGGTAAAATTGAAAAAAGCTTTAAAAAAATTTTTTTTGGACTTAGTAATTTTTCCGCCATTTATCAGACTTTCAGATAGGGGAAATGTCAGTGAGCATTCCGATTTCAGTTCCAGAACGATTCGCCCAATGATTCCTTGATATTTAGTCGTTTTCAGCCAATTTTCTGGATTTTTGAAAATTTCACTTTTTTGTGAAAATATCCACTAAATGAGAGATTAATATGTGTGAGGGTACCTACCCCAGGAGAGTTCCACATGTGTGTGGGTAGAATATATATCCCACGGGGATAAAATTGAAAAAAGTTGAAAAAATTTTTTTTTTGGACTTAGTAATTTTTCCGGCGTTTATCAGAATTTCAGATAGGGGAAATGTCAGTGAGAGTTGCGATTTCAGTTCCAGAACGATTCGCCCAATGAGTCCTTGATATTTAGTCGTTTTCAGCCAATTTTCTGGATTTTTGAAAATTTCACTTTTTTGTGAAAATATCCACTAAATGAGGGAATAATATGTGTGAGGGTACCCCAGGAGAGTTCCAAATGTGTGTGGGTAGAATAGAAATCCCACGGGGATAAAATTGAAAAAAGTTGAAAAAAATTTTTTTTTGGACTTAGTAATTTTTCCGGCGTTTATCAGACTTTCAGATAGGGGAAATGTCAGTGACCGTTCCGATTTCAGTTCCAGAGCGATTCGCCCAATGAGTCCTTGATATTTATTCGTTTTCAGTCAATTTTCTGGTTTTTAGAAAATTTCACTTTTTTGTGAAAATATCCACTAAATGAGGGCATAATATGTGTGAGGGTACCCCAGGAGAGTTCCAAATGTGTGTGGGTAGAATATATATCCCACGGGGATAAAACTGAAAAAAGTTGAAAAAAAATTTTTTTTGGACTTAGTAATTTTTCCGGCGTTCATCAGACTTTCAGATAGGGGAAATGTCAGTGAACATTCCGATTTTAGTTCCAGAGCGATTTGCCCAATGAGTCCTTGATATTTAGTCGTTTTCAGCCAATTTTCCGGATTTTTGAAAATTTCACTTTTTTGTGAAAATATCCACTAAATGAGGGAACAATATGTGTGAGCATACCCCAGGAGAGTTCCAAATGTGTGTGGGTAGAATATATAGCCCACGGGGGTAAAATTGAAAAAAGTTGAAAAAAAATCTTTTTTGGACTTAGTAATTTTTCCGGCGTTTATCAGACTTTCAGATAGGGGAAATGTCAGTGAGCGTACCGCTTTCAGTTCCAGAGCGATTCGCCCCATGAGTCCTTGATATTTAGTCGTTTTCAGCCAATTTTCCGGATTTTTGAAAATTTCACTTTTTTGTGAAAATATCCACTAAATGAGGGAACAATATGTGTGAGCATACCCCAGGAGAGTTCCAAATGTGTGTGGGTAGAATATATAGCCCACGGGGGTAAAATTGAAAAAAGTTGAAAAAAAATCTTTTTTGGACTTAGTAATTTTTCCGGCGTTTATCAGACTTTCAGATAGGGGAAATGTCAGTGAGCGTACCGCTTTCAGTTCCAGAGCGATTCGCCCCATGAGTCCTTGATATTTAGTAGTTTTCAGCCAATTTTCCGGATTTTTGAAAATTTCACTTTTTTGTGAAAATATCCACTAAATGAGGGAACAATATGTGTGAGGGTACCCCAGGAGAGTTCCAAATGTGTGTGGGTAGAATATATATCCCACTGGGATAAAATTTAAAAAAGTTGAAAAAAAATTTTTTTTGGACCTAGTAATTTTTCCGGCGTTCATCAGACTTTCAGATAGGGGAAATGTCAGTGAGCATTCCGATTTCAGTTCCAGAGTGATTCGCCCCAATGAGTCCTTGATATTTAGTCATTTTCAGCCAATTTTCTGGATTTTTGAAAATTTCACTTTTTTGTGAAAATATCCACTAAATGAGAGAATAATATGTGTGAGGGTACCCCAGGAGAGTTGCAAATGTGTGTGGGTAGAATATATATCCCACGGGGATAAAATTGAAAAAAGTTTAAAAAAAATTTTTTTTGGACTTAGTAATTTTTCCGGCATTCATCAGACTTTCAGATAGGGGAAATGTCAGTGAGCATTCCGATTTCAGTTCCAGAGTGATTCGCCCAATGAGTCTTTGATATTTAGTCGTTTTCAGCCAATTTTCTGGATTTTTGAAAATTTCACTTTTTTGTGAAAATATCCACTAAGTGAGAGAATAATATGTGTGAGGGTAGCCCAGGAGAGTTCCAAATGTGTGTGGGTAGAATATATATCCCACGGGGGTAAAATTGAAAAAAGTTGAAAAAAAATTTTTTTTGGACTTAGTCATTTTTCCGGCATTTATCAGACTTTCAGATAGGGGAAATGTCAGTGAGTGTTCAGAATTCAGTTCTAGAGCGATTCGCCCAATGAGTCCTTGATATTTAGTCGTTTTCAGCCAATTTTCTGGATTTTTGAAAATTTCACTTTTTTGTGAAAATATCCACTAAATGAGGGAATAATATGTGTGAGTGAACCCCAGGAGAGTTCCAAATGTGTGTGGGTAGAATATATATCCCACGGGGATAAAATTGAAAAAAGTTGAAAAAATTTTTTTTTTTGACTTAGTAATTTTTCCGGCGTTTATCAGACTTTCAGATAGGGGAAATGTCAGTGAGCGTTCCGATTTCAGTTCCAGAGCGATTCGCCCAATGAGTCCTTGATATTTAGTCGTTTTCAGCCAATTTTCTGGATTTTTGAAAATGTCACTTTTTTGTAATAATATGCACTAAATGAGAGAATAATATGTGTGAGAGTACCCCAGGAGAGTTCCAAATGTGTGTGGGTAGAATATATATCCCACGGGGATAAAACTGAAAAAAGTTGAAAAAAAATTTTTTTTGGACTTAGTAATTTTTCCGGCGTTCATCAGACTTTCAGATAGGGGAAATGTCAGTGAACATTCCGATTTTAGATCCAGAGCGATTTGCCCAATGAGTCCTTGATATTTAGTCGTTTTCAGCCAATTTTCCGGATTTTTGAAAATTTCACTTTTTTGTGAAAACATCCACTAAATGAGGGAATAATATGTGTGAGCATACCCCAGGAGAGTTCCAAATGTGTGTGGGTAGAATATATAGCCCACGGGGGTAAAATTGAAAAAAGTTGAAAAAAAATCTTTTTTGGACTTAGTAATTTTTCCGGCGTTTATCAGACTTTCAGATAGGGGAAATGTCAGTGAGCGTACCGCTTTCAGTTCCAGAGCGATTCGCCCCATGAGTCCTTGATATTTAGTCGTTTTCAGCCAATTTTCCGGATTTTTGAAAATTTCACTTTTTTGTGAAAATATCCACTAAATGAGGGAACAATATGTGTGAGGGTACCCCAGGAGAGTTGCAAATGTGTGTGGGTAGAATATATATCCCACGGGGATAAAATTGAAAAAAGTTTAAAAAAAAATTTTTTTTGGACTTAGTAATTTTTCCGGCATTCATCAGACTTTCAGATAGGGGAAATGTCAGTGAGCATTCCGATTTCAGTTCCAGAGTGATACGCCCAATGAGTCTTTGATATTTAGTCGTTTTCAGCCAATTTTCTGGATTTTTGAAAATTTCACTTTTTTGTGAAAATATCCACTAAGTGAGAGAATAATATGTGTGAGGGTACCCCAGGAGAGTTCCAAATGTGTGTGGGTAGAATATATATCCCACTGGAATAAAATTTAAAAAAGTTGAAAAAAAAATTTTTTTGGACTTAGTAATTTTTCCGGCGTTCATCAGACTTTCAGATAGGGGAAATGTCAGTGAGCATTCCGATTTCAGTTCCAGAGTGATTCGCCCCAATGAGTCCTTGATATTTAGTCGTTTTCAGCCAATTTTCTGGATTTTTGAAAATTTCACTTTTTTGTGAAAATATCCACTAAATGAGAGAATAATATGTGTGAGGGTACCCCAGGAGAGTTGCAAATGTGTGTGGGTAGAATATATATCCCACGGGGATAAAATTGAAAAAAGTTTAAAAAAAAATTTTTTTGGACTTAGTAATTTTTCCGGCATTCATCAGACTTTCAGATAGGGGAAATGTCAGTGAGCATTCCGATTTCAGTTCCAGAGTGATTCGCCCAATGAGTCTTTGATATTTAGTCGTTTTCAGCCAATTTTCTGGATTTTTGAAAATTTCACTTTTTTGTGAAAATATCCACTAAATGAGGGAATAATATGAGTGAGTGTACCCCAGGAGAGTTCCAAATGTGTGTGGGTAGAATATATATCCCACGGGGATAAAATTGAAAAAAGTTGAAAAAAATTTTTTTTTTGACTTAGTAATTTTTCCGGCGTTTATCAGACTTTCAGATAGGGGAAATGTCAGTGAGCGTTCTGATTTCAGTTCCAGAGCGATTCGCCCAATGAGTCCTTGATATTTAGTCGTTTTCAGCCAATTTTCTGGATTTTTGAAAATGTCACTTTTTTGTAATAATATGCACTAAATGAGAGAATAATATGTGTGAGAGTACCCCAGGAGAGTTCCAAATGTGTGTGGGTAGAATATATATCCCACGGGGATAAAACTGAAAAAAGTTGAAAAAAATTTTTTTTTGGACTTAGTAATTTTTCCGGCGTTTATCAGACTTTCAGATAGGGGAAATGTCAGTGAGCGTACCGCTTTCAGTTCCAGAGCGATTCGCCCCATGAGTCCTTGATATTTAGTCGTTTTCAGCCAATTTTCCGGATTTTTGAAAATTTCACTTTTTTGTGAAAATATCCACTAAATGAGGGAACAATATGTGTGAGGGTACCCCAGGAGAGTTCCAAATGTGTGTTTGTAGAATATATATCCCACGGGGATAAAATTGAAAAAAGTTGAAAAAAATTTTTTTTTGGACTTAGTAATTTTTCCGGCGTTTATCAGAATTTCAGATAGGGGAAATGTCAGTGAGCGTTCCGATTTCAGTTCCAGAGCGATTCGCCCAATGAGTCCTTGATATTTAGTCGTTTTCAGCCAATTTTCTGGATTTTTGAAAATTTCATTTTTTTGTGAAAATATCCACTAAATGAGAGAATAATATGTGTGAGGGTACCCCAGGAGAGTTGCAAATGTGTGTGGGTAGAATATATATCCCACGGGGATAAAATTGAAAAAAGTTTAAAAAAAATTTTTTTTGGACTTAGTAATTTTTCCGGCATTCATCAGACTTTCAGATAGGGGAAATGTCAGTGAGCATTCCGATTTCAGTTCCAGAGTGATTCGCCCAATGAGTCTTTGATATTTAGTCGTTTTCAGCCAATTTTCTGGATTTGTGAAAATTTCACTTTTTTGTGAAAATATCCACTAAGTGAGAGAATAATATGTGTGAGGGTACCCCAGGAGAGTTCCAAATGTGTGTGGGTAGAATATATATCCCACGGGGGTAAAATTGAAAAAAGTTGAAAAAAAATTTTTTTTGGACTTAGTCATTTTTCCGGCATTTATCAGACTTTCAGATAGGGGAAATGTCAGTGAGTGTTCAGATTTCAGTTCTAGAGCGATTCGCCCAATGAGTCCTTGATATTTAGTCGTTTTCAGCCAATTTTCTGGATTTTTGAAAATTTCACTTTTTTGTGAAAATATCCACTAAATGAGGGAATAATATGTGTGAGGGTACCCCAGGAGAGTTCCAAATGTGTGTGGGTAGAATATATATCCCACTGGGATAAAATTGAAAAAAGTTGAAAAAAAAATTTTTTTGGACTTAGTAATTTTTCCGGCGTTCATCAGACTTTCAGATAGGGGAAATGTCAGTGAGCATTCCGATTTCAGTTCCAGAGCGATTCGCCCCAATGAGTCCTTGATATTTAGTCGTTTTCAGCCAATTTTCTGGATTTTTGAAAATTTCACTTTTTTGTGAAAATATCCACTAAATGAGAGAATAATATGTGTGAGGGTACCCCAGGAGAGTTGCAAATGTGTGTGGGTAGAATATATATCCCACGGGGATAAAATTGAAAAAAGTTTAAAAAAAATTTTTTTTGGACTTAGTAATTTTTCCGGCATTCATCAGACTTTCAGATAGGGGAAATGTCAGTGAGCATTCCGATTTCAGTTCCAGAGTGATACGCCCAATGAGTCTTTGATATTTAGTCGTTTTCAGCCAATTTTCTGGATTTTTGAAAATTTCACTTTTTTGTGAAAATATCCAGTAAGTGAGAGAATAATATGTGTGAGGGTACCCCAGGAGAGTTCCAAATGTGTGTGGGTAGAATATATATCCCACGGGGGTAAAATTGAAAAAAGTTGAAAAAAATTTTTTTTTTGACTTAGTCATTTTTCCGGCATTTATCAGACTTTCAGATAGGGGAAATGTCAGTGAGTGTTCAGATTTCAGTTCTAGAGCGATTCGCCCAATGAGTCCTTGATATTTAGTCGTTTTTCAGCCAATTTTCTGGATTTTTAAAAATTTCACTTTTTTGTGAAAATATCCACTAAATTAGGGAATAATATGTGTGAGGGTACCCCAGGAGAGTTCCAAATGTGTGTGGGTAGAATATATATCCCACGGGGGTAAAATTGAAAAAAGTTGAAAAATTTTTTTTTTTGGACTTAGTCATTTTTCCGGCGTTTATCAGACTTTCAGATAGGTGAAATGTGAGTGAGCCTTCCGCTTTCAGTTCCAGAGTGATTCGCCCCATGAGTCCTTGATATTTAGTCATTTTCAGCCAATTTTCTGGATTTTTGAAAATTTCACTTTTTTGTGAAAATATCCACTAAATGAGGGCATAATATGTGTGAGGGTACCCCAGGAGAGTTCCAAATGTGTGTGGGTAGAATATATATCCCACTGGGATAAAATGGAAAAAAGTTAAAAAAAAATTTTTTTTGGACTTAGTAATTTTTCCGGCGTTCATCAGACTTTCAGATAGGGGAAATGTCAGTGAGCATTCCGATTTTAGTTCCAGAGTGATTCGCCCCATTGAGTCCTTGATATTTAGTCGTTTTCAGCCAATTTTCTGGATTTTTGAAAATTTCACTTTTTTGTGAAAATATCCACTAAATGAGAGAATAATATGTGTGAGGGTACCCCAGGAGAGTTGCAAATGTGTGTGGGTAGAATATATATCCCACGGGGATAAAATTGAAAAAAGTTTTAAAAAAATTTTTTTTGGACTTAGTAATTTTTCCGGCATTCATCAGACTTTCAGATAGGGGAAATGTCAGTGAGCATTCCGATTTCAGTTCCAGAGTAATTCGCCCAATGAGTCTTTGATATTTAGTCGTTTTCAGCCAATTTTCTGGATTTTTGAAAATGTCACTTTTTTGTAATAATATGCACTAAATGAGAGAATAATATGTGTGAGAGTACCCCAGGAGAGTTCCAAATGTGTGTGGGTAGAATATATATCCCACGGGGATAAAACTGAAAAAAGTTGAAAAAATATTTTTTTTGGACTTAGTAATTTTTCCGGCGTTCATCAGACTTTCAGATAGGGGAAATGTCAGTGAACATTCCGATTTTAGATCCAGAGCGATTTGCCCAATGAGTCCTTGATATTTAGTCGTTTTCAGCCAATTTTCCGGATTTTTGAAAATTTCACTTTTTTGTGAAAACATCCACTAAATGAGGGAATAATATGTGTGAGCATACCCCAGGAGAGTTCCAAATGTGTGTGGGTAGAATATATAGCCCACGGGGGTAAAATTGAAAAAAGTTGAAAAAAAATCTTTTTTGGACTTAGTAATTTTTCCGGCGTTTATCAGAATTTCAGATAGGGGAAATGTCAGTGAGCGTTCCGATTTCAGTTCCAGAGCGATTCGCCCAATGAGTCCTTGATATTTAGTCGTTTTCAGCCAATTTTCTGGATTTTTGAAAATTTCACTTTTTTGTGAAAATATCCACTAAATGAGGGCATAATATGTGTGAGGGTACCCCAGGAGAGTTGCAAATGTGTGTGGGTAGAATATATATCCCACGGGGATAAAATTGAAAAAAGTTTAAAAAAAAATTTTTTTTGGACTTAGTAATTTTTCCGGCATTCATCAGACTTTCAGATAGGGGAAATGTCAGTGAGCATTCCGATTTCAGTTCCAGAGTGATACGCCCAATGAGTCTTTGATATTTAGTCGTTTTCAGCCAATTTTCTGGATTTTTGAAAATTTCACTTTTTTGTGAAAATATCCACTAAGTGAGAGAATAATATGTGTGAGGGTACCCCAGGAGAGTTCCAAATGTGTGTGGGTAGAATATATATCCCACTGGGATAAAATTTAAAAAAGTTGAAAAAAAATTTTTTTTGGACTTAGTAATTTTTCCGGCATTCATCAGACTTTCAGATAGGGGAAATGTCAGTGAGCATTCCGATTTCAGTTCCAGAGTGATTCGCCCCAATGAGTCCTTGATATTTAGTCGTTTTCAGCCAATTTTCTGGATTTTTGAAAATTTCACTTTTTTGTGAAAATATCCACTAAATGAGAGAATAATATGTGTGAGGGTACCCCAGGAGAGTTGCAAATGTGTGTGGGTAGAATATATATCCCACGGGGATAAAATTGAAAAAAGTTGAAAAAAATTTTTTTTTTGACTTAGTAATTTTTCCGGCGTTTATCAGACTTTCAGATAGGGGAAATGTCAGTGAGCGTTCCGATTTCAGTTCCAGAGCGATTCGCCCAATGAGTCCTTGATATTTAGTCGTTTTCAGCCAATTTTCTGGATTTTTGAAAATGTCACTTTTTTGTAATAATATGCACTAAATGAGAGAATAATATGTGTGAGAGTACCCCAGGAGAGTTCCAAATGTGTGTGGGTAGAATATATATCCCACGGGGATAAAACTGAAAAAAGTTGAAAAAAATTTTTTTTTGGACTTAGTAATTTTTCCGGCGTTCATCAGACTTTCAGATAAGGGAAATGTCAGTGAACATTCCGATTTTAGTTCCAGAGCGATTTGCCCAATGAGTCCTTGATATTTAGTCGTTTTCAGCCAATTTTCCGGATTTTTGAAAATGTCACTTTTTTGTGAAAACATCCACTAAATGAGGGAATAATATGTGTGAGCATACCCCAGGAGAGTTCCAAATGTGTGTGGGTAGAATATATAGCCCACGGGGATAAAATTGAAAAAAGTTTAAAAAAAATTTTTTTTGGACTTAGTAATTTTTCCGGCATTCATCAGACTTTCAGATAGGGGAAATGTCAGTGAGCATTCCGATTTCAGTTCCAGAGTGATTCGCCCAATGAGTCTTTGATATTTAGTCGTTTTCAGCCAATTTTCTGGATTTTTGAAAATTTCACTTTTTTGTGAAAATATCCACTAAGTGAGAGAATAATATGTGTGAGGGTACCCCAGGAGAGTTCCAAATGTGTGTGGGTAGAATATATATCCCGCGGGGGTAAAATTGAAAAAAGTTGAAAAAAAATTTTTTTTGGACTTAGTCATTTTTCCGGCATTTATCAGACTTTCAGATAGGGGAAATGTCAGTGAGTGTTCAGATTTCAGTTCTAGAGCGATTCGCCCAATGAGTCCTTGATATTTAGTCGTTTTCAGCCAATTTTCTGGATTTTTAAAAATTTCACTTTTTTGTGAAAATATCCACTAAATTAGGGAATAATATGTGTGAGAGTACCCCAGGAGAGTTCCAAATGTGTGTGGGTAGAATATATATCCCACGGGGGTAAAATTGAAAAAAGTTAAAAAAAATTTTTTTTGGACTTAGTCATTTTTCTGGCGTTTATCAGACTTTCAGATAGGTGAAATGTGAGTGAGCCTTCCGCTTTCAGTTCCAGAGTGATTCGCCCCATGAGTCCTTGATATTTAGTCATTTTCAGCCAATTTTCTGGATTTTTGAAAATTTCACTTTTTTGTGAAAATATCCACTAAATGAGGGCATAATATGTGTGAGGGTACCCCAGGAGAGTTCCAAATGTGTGTGGGTAGAATATATATCCCACTGGGATAAAATGGAAAAAAGTTGAAAAAAAATTTTTTTTGGACTTAGTAATTTTTCCGGCGTTCATCAGACTTTCAGATAGGGGAAATGTCAGTGAGCATTCTGATTTCAGTTCCAGAGTGATTCGCCCCAATGAGTCCTTGATATTTAGTCGTTTTCAGCCAATTTTCTGGATTTTTGAAAATTTCACTTTTTTGTGAAAATATCCACTAAATGAGAGAATAATATGTGTGAGGGTACCCCAGGAGAGTTGCAAATGTGTGTGGGTAGAATATATATCCCACGGGGATAAAATTGAAAAAAGTTTTAAAAAAATTTTTTTTGGACTTAGTAATTTTTCCGGCATTCATCAGACTTTCAGATAGGGGAAATGTCAGTGAGCATTCCGATTTCAGTTCCAGAGTAATTCGCCCAATGAGTCTTTGATATTTAGTCGTTTTCAGCCAATTTTCTGGATTTTTGAAAATTTCACTTTTTTGTGAAAATATCCACTAAGTGAGAGAATAATATGTGTGAGGGTACCCCAGGAGAGTTCCAAATGTGTGTGGGTAGAATATATATCCCACGGGGGTAAAATTGAAAAAAGTTGAAAAAAAATTTTTTTTGGACTTAGTCATTTTTCCGGCATTTATCAGACTTTCAGATAGGGGAAATGTCAGTGAGTGTTCAGATTTCAGTTCTAGAGCGATTCGCCCAATGAGTCCTTGATATTTAGTCGTTTTCAGCCAATTTTCTGGATTTTTAAAAATTTCACTTTTTTGTGAAAATATCCACTAAATTAGGGAATAATATGTGTGAGGGTACCCCAGGAGAGTTCCAAATGTGTGTGGGTAGAATATATATCCCACGGGGGTAAAATTGAAAAAAGTTGAAAAAATTTTTTTTTTGGACTTAGTCATTTTTCCGGCGTTTATCAGACTTTCAGATAGGTGAAATGTGAGTGAGCCTTCCGCTTCCAGTTCCAGAGTGATTCGCCCCATGAGTCCTTGATATTTAGTCATTTTCAGCCAATTTTCTGGATTTTTGAAAATTTCACTTTTTTGTGAAAATATCCACTAAATGAGGGAATAATATGTGTGAGTGTACCCCAGGAGAGTTCCAAATGTGTGTGGGTAGAATATATATCCCACGGGGATAAAATTGAAAAAAGTTGAAAAAAATTTTTTTTTTGACTTAGTAATTTTTCCGGCGTTCATCAGACTTTCAGATAGGGGAAATGTCATTGAGCATTCAGATTTCAGTTCCAGAGCGATTCGCCCAATGAGTCCTTGATATTTAGTCGTTTTCAGCTAATTTTCCGGATTTTTGAAAATTTCACTTTTTTCTGAAAACATCCATTAAATGAGGGAATAATATGTGTGAGGGTACCCCAGGAGAGTTCCAAATGTGTGTGGGTAGAATATATATCCTGCGGGGGTAAAATTGAAAAAAGTTGAAAAAATTTTTTTTTTGAACTTAGTCATTTTTCCGGCGTTTATCAGACTTTCACATAGGGGAAATGTCAGTGAGCATTCTGATTTCAGTTCTAGAGCAATTCGCCAAATGAGTCCTTGATATTTAGTCGTTTTCAGCCAATTTTCCGGATTTTTGAAAATTTCACTTTTTTGTGAAAACATCCACTAAATGAGGGAATAATATGTGTGAGCATACCCCAGGAGAGTTCCAAATGTGTGTGGGTAGAATATATAGCCCACGGGGGTAAAATTGAAAAAAGTTGAAAAAAAATCTTTTTTGGACTTAGTAATTTTTCCGGCGTTCATCAGACTTTCAGATAGGGGAAATGTCAGTGAGCATTCCGATTTCAGTTCCAGAGCGATTCGCCCCAATGAGTCCTTGATATTTAGTCGTCTTCAGCCAATTTTCTGGATTTTTGAAAATTTCACTTTTTTGTGAAAATATCCACTAAATGAGAGAATAATATGTGTGAGGGTACCCCAGGAGAGTTCCAAATGTGTGTTTGTAGAATATATATCCCACGGGGGTAAAATTGAAAAAAGTTGAAAAAATTTTTTTTTTGGACTTAGTCATTTTTCTGGCGTTTATCAGACTTTCAGATAGGTGAAATGTGAGTGAGCGTTCCTCTTTCAGTTCCAGAGCGATTCGCCCAATGAGTCCTTGATATTTAGTCGTTTTCAGCCAATTTTCTGGATTTTTGAAAATTTCACTTTTTTGTGAAAATATCCACTAAATGAGGGAATAATATGTGTGAGGGTACCTACCCCAGGAGAGTTCCAAATGTGTGTGGGTAGAATATATATCCCACGGGGATAAAATTGAAAAAAGTTAAAAAAAATTTTTTTTTGGACTTAGTAATTTTTCCGGCGTTTATCAGACTTTCAGATAGGGGAAATGTCAGTGAGAGTTCCGATTTCAGTTCCAGAGCGATTCGCCCAATGAGTCCTTGATATTTATTCGTTTTCAGTCAATTTTCTGGTTTTTAGAAAATTTCACTTTTTTGTGATACATCCACTAAATGAGGGAATAATATGTGTGAGGGTACCCCAGGAGAGTTCCAAATGTGTGTGGGTAGAATATATAGCCCACGGGGGTAAAATTTAAAAAAGTTGAAAAAAATTTTTTTTTAGAATTAGTAATTTTTTCGACGTTTATCAGACTTTCAGATAGGGGAAATGTCAGTGAGCGTTCCGATTTCAGTTATAGAGCGATTCGCCCAATGAGTCCTTGATATTTAGTTGTTTTCAGTCAATTTTCTGGTTTTTAGAAAATTTCACTTTTTTGTGAAAATATCCACTAAATGAAGGCATAATATGTGTGAGGGTACCCCAGGAGAGTTCCAAATGTGTGTGGGTAGAATATATATCCCACTGGTATAACATTGAAAAAAGTTGAAAAAAATTTTTTTTTGGACTTAGTAATTTTTCCGGCGTTCATCAGACTTTCAGATAGGGGAAATGTCAGTGAGCATTCCGATTTCCGTTCCACAGCGATTCGCCCCAATGAGTCCTTGATATTTAGTCGTCTTCAGCCAATTTTCTGGATTTTTGAAAATTTCACTTTTTTGTGATACATCCACTAAATGAGGGAATAATATGTGTGAGGGTACCCCAGGAGAGTTCCAAATGTGTGTGGGTAGAATATATAGCCCACGGGGGTAAAATTTAAAAAAGTTGAAAAAAATTTTTTTTTAGAATTAGTAATTTTTTCGACGTTTATCAGACTTTCAGATAGGGGAAATGTCAGTGAGCGTTCCGATTTCAGTTATAGAGCGATTCGCCCAATGAGTCCTTGATATTTAGTTGTTTTCAGCCAATTTTCCGGATTTTTGAAAATGTCACTTTTTTGTGATACATCCACTAAATGAGGGAATAATATGTGTGAGGGTACCCCAGGAGAGTTCCAAATGTGTGTGGGTAGAATATAAATCCCACGGGGATAAAATTGAAAAAAGTTGAAAAAAATTTTTTTTTGGACTTAGCAATTTTTCCGGCGTTCATCAGACTTTCAGATAGGGGAAATGTCAGTGAGCATTCCGATTTCAGTTCCAGAGCGATTCGCCCAATGAGTCCTTGATATTTAGTCTTTTTCAGCCAATTTTCCGGATTTTTGAAAATTTCACTTTTTTGTGAAAACATCCACTAAATGAGGGAATAATATGTGTGAGGGTACCCCAGGAGAGTTCCAAATGTGTGTGGGTAGAATATATATCCCACGGGGGTAAAATTGAAAAAAGTTGAAAAAAAATTTTTTTGGACTTAGTAATTTTTCCGGCGTTCATCAGACTTTCAGATAGGGGAAATGTCAGTGAACATTCCGATTTTATTTCCAGAGCGATTCGCCCAATGAGTCCTTGATATTTAGTCGTTTTCAGCCAATTTTCCGGATTTTTGAAAATTTCACTTTTTTGTGAAAATATCCACTAAATGAGGGAATAATATGTGTGAGGGTACCCCAGGAGAGTTTCAAATGTGTGTGGGTAGAATATATATCCCACGGGGTAAAATTGAAAAAAGTTGAAAAAAATTTTTTTTTGGACTTAGTAATTTTTCCAGCGTTCATCAGACTTTCAGATAGCGGAAATGTCAGTGAGCATTTCGATTTCAGTTCTAGAGCGATTCGCCCAATGAGTCCTTGATATTTAGTCGTTTTCAGCCAATTTTCTGGATTTTTGAAAATTTCACTTTTTTGTGAAAATATCCACTAAATGAGGGAATAATACGTGTGAGGGTACCCCAGGAGAGTTCCAAATGTGTGTGGATAGAATATATATCCCACGGGGATAAAATTGAAAAAAGTTGAAAAAAATTTTTTTTTGGACTTAGTAATTTTTCCGGCGTTTATCAGACTTTCAGATAGGGGAAATGTCAGTGAGCGTTCCGATTTCAGTCCCAGAGCGATTCACCCAATGAGTCCTTGATATTTAGTCGTTTTCAGCAAATTTTCTGGTTTTTAGAAAATTTCACTTTTTTGTGAAAATATCCACTAAATGAGGGCATAATATGTGTGAGGGTACCTACCCCAGGAGAGTTCCAAATGTGTATGGGTAGAATATATATCCCACGGGGATAAAATTGAAAAAAGTTGAAAAAAATTTTTTTTTGGACTTAGTAATTTTTCCGGCGTTTATCAGACTTTCAGATAGGGGAAATGTCAGTGAGAGTTCCGATTTCAATTCCAGAGCGATTCGCCCAATGAGTCCTTGATATTTATTCGTTTTCAGTTTTTTTATGGTTTTTAGAAAATTTCACTTTTTTGTGAAAATATCCACTAAATGAAGGCATAATATGTGTGAGGGTACCCCAGGAGAGTTCCAAATGTGTGTGGGTAGAATATATATCCCACTGGTATAACATTGAAAAAAGTTGAAAAAAATTTTTTTTTGGACTTAGTAATTTTTCCGGCGTTCATCAGACTTTCAGATAGGGGAAATGTCAGTGAGCATTCCGATTTCCGTTCCACAGCGATTCGCCCCAATGAGTCCTTGATATTTAGTCGTCTTCAGCCAATTTTCTGGATTTTTGAAAATTTCACTTTTTTGTGAAAATATCCACTAAATGAGAGAATAATATGTGTGAGGGTACCCCAGGAGAGTTCCAAATGTGTGTGGGTAGAATATATAGCCCACGGGGGTAAAATTTAAAAAAGTTGAAAAAAATTTTTTTTTAGAATTAGTAATTTTTTCGACGTTTATCAGACTTTCAGATAGGGGAAATGTCAGTGAGCGTTCCGATTTCAGTTATAGAGCGATTCGCCCAATGAGTCCTTGATATTTAGTTGTTTTCAGCCAATTTTCCGGATTTTTGAAAATTTCACTTTTTTGTGATACATCCACTAAATGAGGGAATAATATGTGTGAGGGTACCCCAGGAGAGTTCCAAATGTGTGTGGGTAGAATATAAATACCACGGGGATAAAATTGAAAAAAGTTGAAAAAAATTTTTTTTTGGACTTAGCAATTTTTCCGGCGTTCATCAGACTTTCAGATAGGGGAAATGTCAGTGAGCATTCCGATTTCAGTTCCAGAGCGATTCGCCCAATGAGTCCTTGATATTTAGTCTTTTTCAGCCAATTTTCCGGATTTTTGAAAATTTCACTTTTTTGTGAAAATATCCACTAAATGAGAGAATAATATGTGTGAGGGTACCTACCCCAGGAGAGTTCCAAATGTGTATGGGTAGAATATATATCCCACGGGGATAAAATTGAAAAAAGTTGAAAAAAATTTTTTTTTGGACTTAGTAATTTTTCCGGCGTTTATCAGACTTTCAGATAGGGGAAATGTCAGTGAGAGTTCCGATTTCAGTTCCAGAACGATTCGCCCAATGAGTCCTTGATATTGAGTCGTTTTCAGCCAATTTTCTGGATTTTTGAAAATTTCACTTTTTTGTGAAAATATCCACTAAATGAGGGAATAATATGTGTGAGGGTACCCCAGGGGAGTTCCAAATGTGTGTGGGTAGAATATATATCCCACGGGGTAAAATTGAAAAAAGTTGAAAAAAATTTTTTTTTGGACTTAGTAATTTTTCCAGCGTTCATCAGACTTTCAGATAGGGGAAATGTCAGTGAGCATTTCGATTTCAGTTCTAGAGCGATTCGCCCAATGAGTCCTTGATATTTAGTCGTTTTCAGCCAATTTTCTGGATTTTTGAAAATTTCACTTTTTTGTGAAAATATCCACTAAATGAGGGAATAATATGTGTGAGGGTACCCCAGGAGAGTTCCAAATGTGTGTGGATAGAATATATATCCCACGGGGATAAAATTGAAAACAGTTGAAAAAAATTTTTTTTTGGACTTAGTAATTTTTCCGGCGTTTATCAGACTTTCAGATAGGGGAAATGTCGGTGAGCATTCCGATTTCAGTTCCAGAGCGATTCGCCCAATGAGTCCTCGATATTTAGTCGTTTTCAGTCAATTTTCTGGATTTTTGAAAATTTCACTTTTTTGTGAAAATATCCACTAAATGAGGGAATAATATGTGTGAGGGTACCCCAGGAGAGTTGCAAATGTGTGTGGGTAGAATATATATCCCACGGGGATAAAATTGAAAAAAGTTGAAAACATTTTTTTTATGGACTTAGTAATTTTTCCTGCGTTTATCAGACTTTCAGATAGGGGAAATGTCACTGAGCATTCCGATTTCAGTTCCAGAGCGAATCGCCCCATGAGTCCTTGATATTTAGTCGTTTTCAGCCAATTTTCTGGATTTTTGAAAATTTCACTTTTTTGTGAAAATATCCACTAAATGAGGGAATAATATGTGTGAGGGTACCTACCCCAGGAGAGTTCCAAATGTGTGTGGGTAGAATATATATCCCACGGGGATAAAATTGAAAAAAGTTGAAAAAAATTTTTTTTTGGACTTAGTAATTTTTCCGGCGTTTATCAGACTTTCAGATAGGGGAAATGTCAGTGAGAGTTCCGATTTCAGTTCCAGAGCGATTCGCCCAATGAGTCCTTGATATTTATTCGTTTTCGGTCAATTTTCTGGTTTTTAGAAAATTTCACTTTTTTGTGAAAATATCCACTAAATGAGGGCATAATATGTGTGAGGGTACCCCAGGAGAGTTCCAAATGTGTGTGGGTAGAATATATATCCCACGGGGGTAAAATTTAAAAAAGTTTAAAAAAAAATTTTTTTGGACTTAGTAATTTTTCCGGCATTTATCAGACTTTCAGATAGGGGAAATGTCAGTGAGCGTTCAGATTTCAGTTCCAAAGCGATTCGCCCAATGAGTCCTTGATATTTAGTCTTTTTCAGCCAATTTTCTGGATTTTTGAAAATTTCACTTTTTTGTGAAAATATCCACTAAATTAGGGAATAATATGTGTGAGGGTACCCCAGGAGAGTTCCAAATGTGTGTGGGTAGAATATAAATCCCACGGGGATAAAATTGAAAAAAGTTGCAAAAAATTTTTTTCTGGACTTAGCAATTTTTCCGGCGTTCATCAGACTTTCAGATAGGGGAAATGTCAGTGAGCATTCGGATTTGAGTTCCAGAGCGATTCGCCCAATGAGTCCTTGATATTTAGTCGTTTTCAGCCAATTTTCCGGATTTTTGAAAATTTCACTTTTTTGTGAAAACATCCACTAAATGAGGGAATAATATGTGTGAGGGTACCCCAGGAGAGTTCCAAATGTGTGTGGGTAGAATATATAGCCCACGGGGGTAAAATTGAAAAAAGTTGAAAAAAAATCTTTTTTGGACTTAGTAATTTTTCCGGCGTATATCAGACTTTCAGATAGGTGAAATGTGAGTGAGCGTTCCTCTTTCAGTTCCAGAGCGATTTGCCCAATGAGTCCTTGATATTTAGTCGTTTTCAGCCAATTTTCTGGATTTTTGAAAATTTCACTTTTTTGTGAAAATATCCACTAAATGAGGGAATAATATGTGTGAGGGTACCTACCCCAGGAGAGTTCCAAATGTGTGTGGGTAGAATATATATCCCACGGGGATAAAATTGAAAAAAGTTGAAAAAAATTTTTTTTTGGACTTAGTAATTTTTCCGGCGTTTATCAGACTTTCAGATAGGGGAAATGTCAGTGAGAGTTCCGATTTCAGTTCCAGAGCGATTCGCCCAATGAGTCCTTGATATTTATTCGTTTTCAGTCAATTTTCTGATTTTTAGAAAATTTCACTTTTTTGTGAAAATATCCACTAAATGAAGGCATAATATGTGTGAGGGTACCCCAGGAGAGTTCCAAATGTGTGTGGATAGAATATATATCCCACGGGGATAAAATTGAAAAAAGTTGAAAAAAATTTTGTTTTGGACTTAGTAATTTTTCCGGCGTTTATCAGACTTTCAGATAGGGGAAATGTCAGTGAGCATTCCGATTTCAGTTCCAGAGCGATTCGCCCAATGAGTCCTTGATATTTAGTCGTTTTCAGCAAATTTTCTGGTTTTTAGAAAATTTCACTTTTTTGTGAAAATATCCACTAAATGAGGGCATAATATGTGTTAGGGTACCCCAGGAGAGTTCCAAATGTGTGTGGGTAGAATATATATCCCACGGGGATAAAATTGAAAAAAGTTGAAAACATTTTTTTTATGGACTTAGTAATTTTTCCTGCGTTTATCAGACTTTCAGATAGGGGAAATGTCACTGAGCATTCCGATTTCAGTTCCAGAGCGATTCGCCCCATGAGTCCTTGATATTTAGTCGTTTTCAGCCAATTTTCTGGATTTTTGAAAATTTCACTTTTTTGTGAAAATATCCACTAAATGAGGGAATAATATGTGTTAGGGTACCTACCCCAGGAGAGTTCCAAATGTGTGTGGGTAGAATATATATCCCACGGGGATAAAATTGAAAAAAGTTGAAAACATTTTTTTTATGGACTTAGTAATTTTTCCTGCGTTTATCAGACTTTCAGATAGGGGAAATGTCAGTGAGAGTTCCGATTTCAGTTCCAGAGCGATTCGCCCAATGAGTCCTTGATATTTATTCGTTTTCGGTCAATTTTCTGGTTTTTAGAAAATTTCACTTTTTTGTGAAAATATCCACTAAATGAGGGAATAATATGTGTGAGGGTTCCCCAGGAGAGTTCCAAATGTGTGTGGGTAGAATATATATCCCACGGGGGTAAAATTGAAAAAAGTTGAAAAATTTTTTTTTTGGACTTAGTAATTTTTCCGGCGTTTATCAGACTTTCAGATAGGGGAAATGTCAGTGAGCATTCCGATTTCAGTTCCAGAGCGATTCGCCCAATGAGTCCTTGATATTTAGTAGTTTTCAGCCAATTCTCTGGATTTTTGAAAATTTCACTTTTTTGTGAAAATATCCACTAAATGAGGGAATAATATGTGTGAGGGTTCCCCAGGAGAGTTCCAAATGTGTGTGGGTAGAATATATATCCCACGGGGGTAAAATTGAAAAAAGTTGAAAAATTTTTTTTTTGGACTTAGTAATTTTTCCGGCGTTTATCAGACTTTCAGATAGGGGAAATGTCAGTGAGCGTTCAGATTTCAGTTCCAGAGCGATTCGCCCAATGAGTCCTTGATATTTTGTCGTTTTCAGCCAATTTTCTGGATTTTTGAAAATTTCACTTTTTTGTGAAAATATCCACTAAATGAGGGCATAATATGTGTGAGGGTACCCCAGGAGAGTTCCAAATGTGTGTGGGTAGAATATATATCCCACGGGAATAAAATTGAAAAAAGTTTAAAAAAAATTTTTTTTGGACTTAGTAATTTTTCCGGCGTTCGTCAGACTTTCAGATAGGGGAAATGTCAGTGAGCATTCCGATTTCAGTTCCAGAGCGATTCGCCCAATGAGTCCTTGATATTTAGTCGTTTTCAGCCAATTTTCTGGATTTTTAAAAATTTAACTTTTTTGTGAAAATATCCACTAAATGAGGGAATATGTGTGAGGGTACCCCAGGAGAGTCCCAAATGTGTGTAGGTAGAATATATATCCCACGGGGGTAAAATTGAAAAAAGTTGAAAATTTTTTTGTTTTGGACTTAGTCATTTTATCAGACTTTCAGATAGGGCAAATGTGAGTGAGCGTTCCGATTTCAGTTCCAGAGCGATTCGCCCAATGAGTCCTTGATATTTAGACATTTTCAGCCAATTTCTGGATTTTTGAAAATGTCACTTTTTTGTGAAAATATCCACTAAATGAGGGAATAATATGTGTGAGGGTACCCCAGGAGAGTTCCAAATGTGTGTGGGTAGAATATATATCCCACGGGGGCAAAATTGAAAAAAGTTGAAAAAAATTTTTTTTTGGACAGTCATTTTTCCGGAGTTTATCAGACTTTCAGATAGGGCAAATGTCCGTGAGCGTTCCGATTTCACTTCCAGGGCGATTCGCCCAATGAGTCCTTGATATTTAGTCGTTTTCAGCCAATATTTTGGATTTTTGAAAATTTCACTTTTTTGTGAAAATATCCACTAAATGAGGGAATAATATGTGTGAGGGAACCCCAGGAGAGTTCCAAATGTGTGTGGGTAGAATATATATCCCACGGGGGTAAAATTGAAATAAGTTGAAAAAAATTTTATTTGGGACTTAGTCATTTTTCCGGCGTTTATCAGACTTTCAGATAGGGGAAATGTGAGTGAGCATTCCGATTTCAGTTCCAGAGCGATTCGCCCAATGAGTCCTTGATATTTAGTCGTTTTCAGCCAATTTTCTGGATTTTTGAAAATTTCACTTTTTTGTGAAAATATCCACTAAATGAGGGAATAATATGTGTGAGGGAACCCCAGGAGAGTTCCAAATGTGTGTGGGTAGAATATATATCCCACGGGGGTAAAATTGAAAAAAGTTGAAAAAAATTTTTTTTAGGACTTAGTCATTTTTCCTGCGTTTATCAGACTTTCACATAGGGGAAATGTCAGTGAGCGTTCCTATTTCAGTTCCAGAATGATTCGCCCAATGAGTCCTTGATATTTAGTCGTTTTCAGCCAATTTTCAGGATTTTTGAAAATTTCACTTTTTTGTGAAAATATCCACTAAATGAGGGAATAATATGTATGAGAGTACCCCAGGAGAGTTCCAAATGTGTGTGGGTAGAATATATATCCCACGGGGATAAAATTGAAAAAAGTTGAAAAAAAATTTTTTTTTGGACTTAGTAATTGTTACGGCGTTTATCAGACTTTCAGATAGCGGAAATGTCAGTGAGCATTCCGATTTCAGTTCCAGAGCGATTTGCCCAATGAGTCCTTGATATTTAGTCGTTTTCAGCCAATTTTCTGGATTTTTGAAAATTTCACTTTTTTGTGAAAATATCCACTAAATAAGGGAATAATATGTGTGAGGGTACCCAAGGAGAGTTCCAAATGTGTGTGGGTAGAATATATATCCCACGGGGGTAAAATTGAAAAAAGTTGAAAAAAAATGTTTTTGGTACTTAGTCATTTTTCCGTCGTTTATCAGACTTTCAGATAGGGGAATTGTCAGTGAGCATTTCGATTTCAGTTCCAGAGCGATTCGCCCAATGAGTCCTTGATATTTAGTCGTTTTCAGCCAATTTTCTGGATTTTTGAAAATTTCACTTTTTTGTGAAAATATCCACTAAATGAGGGAATAATATGTGTGAGGGTACCCCAGGAGAGTTCCAAATGTGTGTGGGTAGAATATATATCCCACGGGGGTAAAATTGAAAAAAGTTGAAAAATTTTTTTTTTTGGACTTAGTCATTTTTACGGCGTTTATCAGACTTTCAGATAGGGGAAATGTCAGTGAGCATTCCGATTTCAGTTCCAGAGCGATTCGCCCAATGAGTCCTTAATATTTAGTCGTTTTCAGCCAATTTTCTGGATTTTTAAAAATTTCACTTTTTTGTGAAAATATCCACTAAATGAGGGAATAATATGTGTGAGGGTAAACCAGGAGAGTTCCAAATGTGTGTGGGTAGAATATATATCCTATGGGGGTAAAATTGAAAAAAGTTGAAAAAATTTTTTTGGGGGACTTAATCATTTTTCCGGCGTTTATCAGACTAGGGGAAATGTCATCGAGCGTTCAGATTTCAGTTCTAGAGCGATTTGCGAAATGAGACCTTGATATTTAGTCGTTTCAGCCAATTTTCTGGATTTTTGAAAATTTCACTTTTTTGTGAAAATATCCACTAAATGAGGGAATAATATGTGTGAGGGTACCCCAGGAGAGTTCCAAATGTGAGTGGGTAGAATATATATCCCACGGGGATAAAATTGAAAAAAGTTGAAAAAAAATTTTTTTTTGGACTTAGTAATTTTTACGGCGTTTATCAGACTTTCAGATAGCGGAAATGTCAGTGAGCGTTCCGATTTCAGTTCCAGAGCGATTCGCCCAATGAGTCCTTGACATTTAGTCGTTTTCAGCCAATTTTCTGGATTTTTGAAAATTTCACTTTTTTGTGAAAATATCCACTAAATAAGGGAATAATATGTGTGAGGGTACCCAAGGAGAGTTCCAAATGTGTGTGGGTAGAATATATATCCCACGGGGGTAAAATTGAAAAAAGTTCAAAAAAATTTTTTTGGGGACTTAGTCATTTTTCTGGCGTTTATCAGACTAGGGGAAATGTCAGTGAGCGTTCAGATTTCAGTTCTAGAGCGATTTGCCCAATGAGACCTAGATATTTAGTCATTTCAGCCAATTTTCTGGATTTTTGAAAATTTTACTTTTTTGTGAAAATATCCAATAAATGAGGGAATAATATGTATGAGGGTACCCCAGGAGAGTTCCAAATGTGTGTGGGTAGAATATATATCCCACGGGGGTAAAATTGAAAAAAGTTGAAAAAAAATTTTTTGGGGACTTAGTCATTTTTCCGGCGTTTATCAGACTTTCAGATAGGGGACCTGTCAGTGAGCGTTCCGATTTCAGTTCCAGAGCGATTCGCCCAATGAGTCCTTGATATTTAGTCGTTTTCAGCCAATTTTCTGGATTTTTAAAAATTTCACTTTTTTGTGAAAATATCCACTAAATGAGGGAATAATATGTGTGAGGGTACCCCAGGAGAGTTCCAAATGTGAGTGGGTAGAATATATATCCTATGGGGGTAAAATTGAAAAAAGTTGAAAAAAATTTTTTTGGGGACTTAATCATTTTTCCGGCGTTTATCAGACTAGGGGAAATGTCAGTGAGCGTTCAGATTTCAGTTCTAGAGCGATTTGCGAAATGAGACCTTGATATTTAGTCGTTTCAGCCAATTTTCTGGATTTTTGAAAATTTCACTTTTTTGTGAAAATATCCACTAAATGAGGGAATAATATGTGTGAGGGTACCCCAGGAGAGTTCCAAATGTGAGTGGGTAGAATATATATCCCACGGGGATAAAATTGAAAAAAGTTGAAAAAAAATTTTTTTGGGGACTTAGTCATTTTTCTGGCGTTTATCAGACTAGGGGAAATGTCAGTGAGCGTTCAGATTTCAGTTCTAGAGCGATTTGCCCAATGAGACCTTGATATTTAGTCATTTCAGCCAATTTTCTGGATTTTTGAAAATTTCACTTTTTTGTGAAAATATCCAATAAATGAGGGAATAATATGTATGAGGGTACCCCAGGAGAGTTCCAAATGTGTGTGGGTAGAATATATATCCCACGGGGGTAAAATTGAAAAAAGTTGAAAAAAAATTTTTTGGGGACTTAGTCATTTTTCCGGCGTTTATCAGACTTTCAGATAGGGGACCTGTCAGTGAGCGTTCCGATTTCAGTTCCAGAGCGATTCGCCCAATGAGTCCTTGATATTTAGTCGTTTTCAGCCAATTTTCTGGATTTTTAAAAATTTCACTTTTTTGTGAAAATATCCACTAAATGAGGGAATAATATGTGTGAGGGTACCCCAGGAGAGTTCCAAATGTGAGTGGGTAGAATATATATCCTATGGGGGTAAAATTGAAAAAAGTTGAAAAAAATTTTTTTGGGGACTTAATCATTTTTCCGGCGTTTATCAGACTAGGGGAAATGTCAGTGAGCGTTCAGATTTCAGTTCTAGAGCGATTTGCGAAATGAGACCTTGATATTTAGTCGTTTCAGCCAATTTTCTGGATTTTTGAAAATTTCACTTTTTTGTGAAAATATCCACTAAATGAGGGAATAATATGTGTGAGGGTACCCCAGGAGAGTTCCAAATGTGAGTGGGTAGAATATATATCCCACGGGGATAAAATTGAAAAAAGTTGAAAAAAAATTTTTTTGGGGACTTAGTCATTTTTCTGGCGTTTATCAGACTAGGGGAAATGTCAGTGAGCGTTCAGATTTCAGTTCTAGAGCGATTTGCCCAATGAGACCTTGATATTTAGTCATTTCAGCCAATTTTCTGGATTTTTGAAAATTTCACTTTTTTGTGAAAATATCCAATAAATGAGGGAATAATATGTATGAGGGTACCCCAGGAGAGTTCCAAATGTGTGTGGGTAGAATATATATCCCACGGGGGTAAAATTGAAAAAAGTTGAAAAAAAATTTTTTGGGGACTTAGTCATTTTTCCGGCGTTTATCAGACTTTCAGATAGGGGACCTGTCAGTGAGCGTTCCGATTTCAGTTCCAGAGCGATTCGCCCAATGAGTCCTTGATATTTAGTCGTTTTCAGCCAATTTTCTGGATTTTTAAAAATTTCACTTTTTTGTGAAAATATCCACTAAATGAGGGAATAATATGTGTGAGGGTACCCCAGGAGAGTTCCAAATGTGTGTGGGTAGAATATATATCCCACGGGGGAAAATTTAAAAAAGTTTTAAAAATTTTTTTTTTCGACTTAGTCATTTTTCCAGCGTTTATCAGACTTTCAGATAGGGGAAATGTGAGTGAGCATTCCGATTTCAATTCCAGAGTGATTCGCCCAATGAGTCCTTGATATTTACTCGTTTTCAGCCAATTTTCTGGATTTTTGAAAATTTCACTTTTTTGTGAAAATATCCACTAAATGAGGGAATAATATGTGTGAGGGTACCCCAGGAGAGTTCCAAATGTGTGTGGGTAGAATATATATCCTATGGGGGTAAAATTGAAAAAAGTTGAAAAAAATGTTTTTGGGGACTTAGTCATTTTTCCGGCGTTTATCAGACTTTCAGATAGCGGAAATGTCAGTGAGCGTTCCGATTTCAGTTCTAGAGCGATTTTCCCAATGAGTCCTTGATATTTAGTCGTTTTCATCCAATTTTCTGGATTTTTGAAAATTTCACTTTTTTGTGAAAATATCCACTAAATGAGGGAATAATATGTGTGAGGGTACCCCAGGAGAGTTCCAAATGTGTGTGGGTAGAATATATATCCCACGTGGGTAAAATTGAAAAAAGTTGAAAAATTTTTTTTTTTGGACTTAGTCATTTTTCCGGCATTTATCAGACTTTCAGATGGGGGAAATGTCAGTGAGCATTCCGATTTCAGTTCCAGAGCGATTCACCCAATAAGTCCTAGATATTTAGTCATTTTCAGCCAATTTTCTGGATTTTTGAAAATTTCACTTTTTTGTGAAAATATCCACTAAATGAGGGAATAATATGTGTGAGGGTACCCCAGGAGAGTTCCAAATGTGTGTGGGTAGAATATAAATTCCACGGGGATAAAATTGAAAAAAGTTGAAAAAAAATTTTTTTTGGACTTAGTCATTTTTCCTGCGTTTATCAGACTTTCACATAGGGGAAATGTCAGTGAGCACTCCGATTTCAGTTCCAGAGCGATTCGCCCAATGAGTCCTAGATATTTAGTCGTTTTCAGCCAATTTTCTGGATTTTTGAAAATTTCACTTTTTTGTGAAAATATCCACTAAATGAGGGCATAATATGTGTGAGGGTACCCCAGGAGAGTTCCAAATGTGTGTGGGTAGAATATATATCCCAAGGGGATAAAATTGAAAAAAGTTGAAAAATTTTTTTTTTTGGACTTAGTCATTTTTCCTGCGTTTATCAGACTTTCACATAGGGGAAATGTCAGTGAGCGTTCCGATTTCAGTTCCAGAGCGATTCGCCCAATGAGTCCTTGATATTTAGTCGTTTTCAGCCAATTTTCGGGATTTTTGAAAATTTCACTTTTTTTGTGAAAATATCCACTAAATGAGGGAATAATATGTGTGAGGGTACCCCAGGAGAGTTCCAAATGTGTGTGAGTAGAATATAAATTCCACGGGGATAAAATTGAAAAAAGTTGAAAAAAATTTTTTTTTGGAATTAGTCATTTTTCCGGCGTTTATCAGACTTTCAGATAGGGGAAATGTGAGTGAGCATTCCGATTTCAATTCCAGAGTGATTCGCCCAATGAGTCCTTGATATTTACTCGTTTTCAGCCAATTTTCTGGATTTTTGAAAATTTCACTTTTTTGTGAAAATATCCACTAAATGAGGGAATAATATGTGTGAGGGTACCCCAGGAGAGTTCCAAATGTGTGTAGGTAGAATATATATCCCACGGGGATAAAATTGAAAAAAGTTGAAAAAAATTTTTTTTCGGACTTAGTAATTTTTCCGGCGTTCATCAGACTTTCAGATAGGGGAAATGTCAGTGAGCATTCCGATATCAGTTCCAGAGCGATTCGCCCAATGAGTCCTTGATATTTAGTCGTTTTCAGCCAATTTTCTGGATTTTTGAAAATTTCACTTTTTTGTGAAAATATCCACTAAATGAGGGAATAATATGTGTGAGGGTACCCCAGGAGAGTTCCAAATGTGTGTAGCTAGAATATATATCCCACGGGGGTAAAATTGAAAAAAGTTGAAAAAATTTTTTTTTAGGACTTAGTCATTTTTCCTGCGTTTATCAGACTTTCACATAGGGGAAATGTCAGTGAGCGTTCCTATTTCAGTTCCAGAATGATTCGCCCAATGAGTCCTTGATATTTAGTCGTTTTCAGCCAATTTTCAGGATTTTTGAAAATTTCACTTTTTTGTGAAAATATCCACTAAATGAGGGAATAATATGTATGAGAGTACCCCAGGAGAGTTCCAAATGTGTGTGGGTAGAATATATATCCCACGGGGATAAAATTGAAAAAAGTTGAAAAAAAATTTTTTTTTGGACTTAGTAATTGTTACGGCGTTTATCAGACTTTCAGATAGCGGAAATGTCAGTGAGCATTCCGATTTCAGTTCCAGAGCGATTTGCCCAATGAATCCTTGATATTTAGTCATTTTCAGCCAATTTTCTGGATTTTTGAAAATTTCACTTTTTTGTGAAAATATCCACTAAATGAGGGAATAATATGTGTGAGGGTAAACCAGGAGAGTTCCAAATGTGTGTGGGTAGAATATATATCCTATGGGGGTAAAATTGAAAAAAGTTGAAAAAATTTTTTTTGGGGACTTAATCATTTTTCCGGCGTTTATCAGACTAGGGGAAATGTCAGTGAGCGTTCAGATTTCAGTTCTAGAGCGATTTGCGAAATGAGACCTTGATATTTAGTCGTTTCAGCCAATTTTCTGGATTTTTGAAAATTTCACTTTTTTGTGAAAAAATCCACTAAATGAGGGAATAATATGTGTGAGGGTACCCCAGGAGAGTTCCAAATGTGTGTTGGTAGAATATATATCGCACGGGGGTAAAATTGAAAAAAGTTGAAAAAAATTTTTTTTTGGACTTAGTAATTTTTCCGGCGTTCATCAGACTTTCAGATAGGGAAAAAGTCAGTGAGCATTCCGATTTCAGTTCCAGAGCGATTCGCCCAATGAGTCCTTGATATTTAGTCATTTTCAGCCAATTTTCTGGATTTTTGAAAATTTCACTTTTTTGTGAAATCATCCACTAAATGAGGGAATAATATGTGTGAGGGAACCCCAGGAGAGTTCCAAATGTGTGTGGTAGAATATAAATTCCACGGGGATAAAATTGAAAAAATTTGGAAAAAAATTTTTTTTGGACTTAGTCATTTTTCCTGCGTTTATCAGATTTTCGGATAGGGGAAATGTGAGTGAGCGTTCCGATTTCAGATCCAGAGCGATTCGCCCAATGAGTCCTAGATATTTAGTCGTTTTCAGCCAACTTTCTAGATTTTTGAAAATTTCACTTTTTTGTGAAAATATCCACTAAATGAGAGAATAATATGGCTGAGAGTACCCCAGGAGAGTTCCAAATGTGTGTGGGTAGAATATATATCCCACGGGGATAAAATTGAAAAAAGTTGAAAAAAAATTTTTTTTTGGACTTAGTCATTTTTCCTGCGCTTATCAGACTTTCACATTGGGGAAATGTCAGTGAGCGTTCCGATTTCAGTTCCAGAGCTATTCGCCCAATGAGTATTTGATATTTAGTCGTTTTCAGCCAATTTTCTGGATTTTTGAAAATTTCACTTTTTTGTGAAAATATCCACTAAATGAGGGAATAATATGTGTGAGGGTACCCCCGGAGAGTTCCAAATGTGTGTGAGTAGAATATAAATTCCACGGGGATAAAATTGAAAAAAGTTGAAAAAAATTTTTTTTTGGAATTAGTCATTTTTCCGGCGTTTATCAGACTTTCAGATAGGGGAAATGTCAGTGAGCGTTCCGATTTCAGTTCCAGAGCGATTCGCCCAATGAGTCCTTGATATTTAGTCGTTTTCAGCCAATTTTCTGGATTTTTGAAAATTTCACTTTTTTGTGAAAATATCCACTAAATGAGGGAATAATATGTGTGAGGGTACCCAAGGAGAGTTCCAAATGTGTGTGGGTAGAATATATATCCCACGGTGTAAAATTGAAAAAAGTTGAAAAAAAATTTTTTGGGGACTTAGTCATTTTTCCGGCGTTCATCAGACTTTCAGATAGGGGAAATGTCAGTGAGCGTTCCGATTTCAGTTCCAGAGCGATTCGCCCAATGAGTCCTTGATATTTAGTAGTTTTCAGCCAATTTTCTGGATTTTTGGAAATTTCACTTTTCTGTGAAAATATCCACTAAATGAGGGAATAATATGTGTGAGGGTACCCCAGGAGAGTTCCAAATGTGTGTGGGTAGAATATAAATTCCACTGGGATAAAATTGAAAAAAGTTGAAAAATTTTTTTTTTTGTACTTAGTCATTTTTCCTGCGTTTATCAGACTTTCACATAGGGGAAATGTCTCTGAGGGTTCCGATTTCAGTTCCAGAGCGATTCGCCCAATGAGTCCTTGATATTTAGTCGTTTTCAGCCAATTTTCTGGATTTTTGAAAATTTCACTTTTTTGTGAAAACATCCACTAAATGAGGGAATAATATGTGTGAGGGTACCCCAGGAGAGTTCCAAATGTGTATGGTAGAATATATATCCCACGGGGGTAAAATTGAAAAAAGTTGAAAAATTATTTTTTTTGGACTTAGTCATTTTTCCGGCGTTTATCAGACTTTCACATAGGGGAAATGTTAGTGAGCGTTCCGATTTCAGTTCCAGAGCGATTCGCCCAATGAGTCCTTGATATTTAGTCGTTTTCAGCCAATTTTCTGGATTTTGGAAAATTTCACTTTTTTGTGAAAATATCCACTAAATGAGGTCATAATATGTGTGAGGGTACCCCAGGAGAGTTCCAAATGTGTGTTGGTAGAATATATATCCCACGGGGATAAAATTGAAAAAAGTTGAAAAAAATTTTTTTTTGGACTTAGTAATTTTTCCGGCGTTCATCAGACTTTCAGATAGGGAAAAAGTCAGTGAGCATTCCGATTTCAGTTCCAGAGCGATTCGCCCAATGAGTCCTTGATATTTAGTCATTTTCAGCCAATTTTCTGGATTTTTGAAAATTTCACTTTTTTGTGAAATCATCCACTAAATGAGGGAATAATATGTGTGAGGGAACCCCAGGAGAGTTCCAAATGTGTTTGGGTAGAATATATATCCCACGGGGATAAAATTGAAAAAGGTTGAAAAAAAATTTTTTTTGGGACTTAGTAATTTTTCCAGCATTTATCAGACGTTCAGATAGGGGAAATGTGATTGAGCGTTCCGATTTCAGTTCCAGAGCGATTCGCCCAATGAGTCCTTGATATTTAGTCGTTTTCAACCAATTTTCTGGATTTTTGAAAGTTTCACTTTTATGTGAAAATATCCACTAAATGAGGGAATAATATGTGTGAGGGTACCCCAGGAGAGTTCCAAATGTGTGTGGGTAGAATATAAATTCCACGGGGATAAAATTGAAAAAATTTGGAAAAAAATTTTTTTTGGACTTAGTCATTTTTCCTGCGTTTATCAGACTTTCGGATAGGGGAAATGTGAGTGAGCGTTCCGATTTCAGATCCAGAGCGATTCGCCCAATGAGTCCTAGATATTTAGTCGTTTTCAGCCAACTTTCTTGATTTTTGAAAATTTCACTTTTTTGTGAAAATATCCACTAAATGAGAGAATAATATGGCTGAGAGTTCCCCAGGAGAGTTCCAAATGTGTGTGGGTAGAATATATATCCCACGGGGATAAAATTGAAAAAAGTTGAAAAAAAATTTTTTTTTGGACTTAGTCATTTTTCCTGCGTTTATCAGACTTTCACATTGGGGAAATGTCAGTGAGCGTTCCGATTTCAGTTCCAGAGCGATTCGCCCAATGAGTCCTTGATATTTAGTCGTTTTCAGCCAATTTTCTGGATTTTTAAAAATTTCACTTTTTTGTGAAAATATCCACTAAATGAGAGAATAATATGTGTGAGGGTACCCCAGGAGAGTTCCAAATGTGTGTGGGTAGAATATATATCCCACGGGGTAAAATTGAAAAAAGTTGAAAAAAATTTTTTGGGGGACTTAGTCATTTTTCCGGCGTTCATCAGACTTTCAGATAGGGGAAATGTCAGTGAGCATTCCGATTTCAGTTCCAGAGCTATTCGCCCAATGAGTACGTGATATTTAGTCGTTTTCAGCCAATTTTCTGGATTTTTGAAAATTTCACTTTTTTGTGAAAATATCCACTAAATGAGGGAATAATATGTGTGAGGGTACCCCAGGAGAGTTCCAAATGTGTGTGAGTAGAATATAAATTCCACGGGGATAAAATTGAAAAAAGTTGAAAAAAATTTTTTTTTGGAATTAGTCATTTTTCCTGCGTTTATCAGACTTTCAGATAGGGGAAATGTCAGTGAGCGTTCCGATTTCAGTTCCAGAGCGATTCGCCCAATGAGTCCTTGATATTTAGTCGTTTTCAGCCAATTTTCTGGATTTTTGAAAATTTCACTTTTTTGTGAAAATATCCACTAAATGAGGGCATAATATGTGTGAGGGTACCCCAGGAGAGTTCCAAATGTGTGTGGGTAGAATATATATCCCAAGGGGATAAAATTGAAAAAAGTTGAAAAATTTTTTTTTTTGGACTTAGTCATTTTTCCTGCGTTTATCAGACTTTCACATAGGGGAAATGTCAGTGAGCGTTCCGATTTCAGTTCCAGAGCGATTCGCCCAATGAGTCCTTGATATTTAGTCGTTTTCAGCCAATTTTCGGGATTTTTGAAAATTTCACTTTTTTTGTGAAAATATCCACTAAATGAGGGAATAATATGTGTGAGGGTACCCCAGGAGAGTTCCAAATGTGTGTGAGTAGAATATAAATTCCACGGGGATAAAATTGAAAAAAGTTGAAAAAAATTTTTTTTTGGAATTAGTCATTTTTCCGGCGTTTATCAGACTTTCAGATAGGGGAAATGTGAGTGAGCATTCCGATTTCAATTCCAGAGTGATTCGCCCAATGAGTCCTTGATATTTACTCGTTTTCAGCCAATTTTCTGGATTTTTGAAAATTTCACTTTTTTGTGAAAATATCCACTAAATGAGGGAATAATATGTGTGAGGGTACCCCAGGAGAGTTCCAAATGTGTGTAGGTAGAATATATATCCCACGGGGATAAAATTGAAAAAAGTTGAAAAAAATTTTTTTTCGGACTTAGTAATTTTTCCGGCGTTCATCAGACTTTCAGATAGGGGAAATGTCAGTGAGCATTCCGATATCAGTTCCAGAGCGATTCGCCCAATGAGTCCTTGATATTTAGTCGTTTTCAGCCAATTTTCTGGATTTTTGAAAATTTCACTTTTTTGTGAAAATATCCACTAAATGAGGGAATAATATGTGTGAGGGTACCCCAGGAGAGTTCCAAATGTGTGTAGCTAGAATATATATCCCACGGGGGTAAAATTGAAAAAAGTTGAAAAAATTTTTTTTTAGGACTTAGTCATTTTTCCTGCGTTTATCAGACTTTCACATAGGGGAAATGTCAGTGAGCGTTCCTATTTCAGTTCCAGAATGATTCGCCCAATGAGTCCTTGATATTTAGTCGTTTTCAGCCAATTTTCAGGATTTTTGAAAATTTCACTTTTTTGTGAAAATATCCACTAAATGAGGGAATAATATGTATGAGAGTACCCCAGGAGAGTTCCAAATGTGTGTGGGTAGAATATATATCCCACGGGGATAAAATTGAAAAAAGTTGAAAAAAAATTTTTTTTTGGACTTAGTAATTGTTACGGCGTTTATCAGACTTTCAGATAGCGGAAATGTCAGTGAGCATTCCGATTTCAGTTCCAGAGCGATTTGCCCAATGAATCCTTGATATTTAGTCATTTTCAGCCAATTTTCTGGATTTTTGAAAATTTCACTTTTTTGTGAAAATATCCACTAAATGAGGGAATAATATGTGTGAGGGTAAACCAGGAGAGTTCCAAATGTGTGTGGGTAGAATATATATCCTATGGGGGTAAAATTGAAAAAAGTTGAAAAAATTTTTTTTGGGGACTTAATCATTTTTCCGGCGTTTATCAGACTAGGGGAAATGTCAGTGAGCGTTCAGATTTCAGTTCTAGAGCGATTTGCGAAATGAGACCTTGATATTTAGTCGTTTCAGCCAATTTTCTGGATTTTTGAAAATTTCACTTTTTTGTGAAAAAATCCACTAAATGAGGGAATAATATGTGTGAGGGTACCCCAGGAGAGTTCCAAATGTGTGTTGGTAGAATATATATCGCACGGGGGTAAAATTGAAAAAAGTTGAAAAAAATTTTTTTTTGGACTTAGTAATTTTTCCGGCGTTCATCAGACTTTCAGATAGGGAAAAAGTCAGTGAGCATTCCGATTTCAGTTCCAGAGCGATTCGCCCAATGAGTCCTTGATATTTAGTCATTTTCAGCCAATTTTCTGGATTTTTGAAAATTTCACTTTTTTGTGAAATCATCCACTAAATGAGGGAATAATATGTGTGAGGGAACCCCAGGAGAGTTCCAAATGTGTGTGGTAGAATATAAATTCCACGGGGATAAAATTGAAAAAATTTGGAAAAAAATTTTTTTTGGACTTAGTCATTTTTCCTGCGTTTATCAGATTTTCGGATAGGGGAAATGTGAGTGAGCGTTCCGATTTCAGATCCAGAGCGATTCGCCCAATGAGTCCTAGATATTTAGTCGTTTTCAGCCAACTTTCTAGATTTTTGAAAATTTCACTTTTTTGTGAAAATATCCACTAAATGAGAGAATAATATGGCTGAGAGTACCCCAGGAGAGTTCCAAATGTGTGTGGGTAGAATATATATCCCACGGGGATAAAATTGAAAAAAGTTGAAAAAAAATTTTTTTTTGGACTTAGTCATTTTTCCTGCGCTTATCAGACTTTCACATTGGGGAAATGTCAGTGAGCGTTCCGATTTCAGTTCCAGAGCTATTCGCCCAATGAGTATTTGATATTTAGTCGTTTTCAGCCAATTTTCTGGATTTTTGAAAATTTCACTTTTTTGTGAAAATATCCACTAAATGAGGGAATAATATGTGTGAGGGTACCCCCGGAGAGTTCCAAATGTGTGTGAGTAGAATATAAATTCCACGGGGATAAAATTGAAAAAAGTTGAAAAAAATTTTTTTTTGGAATTAGTCATTTTTCCGGCGTTTATCAGACTTTCAGATAGGGGAAATGTCAGTGAGCGTTCCGATTTCAGTTCCAGAGCGATTCGCCCAATGAGTCCTTGATATTTAGTCGTTTTCAGCCAATTTTCTGGATTTTTGAAAATTTCACTTTTTTGTGAAAATATCCACTAAATGAGGGAATAATATGTGTGAGGGTACCCAAGGAGAGTTCCAAATGTGTGTGGGTAGAATATATATCCCACGGTGTAAAATTGAAAAAAGTTGAAAAAAAATTTTTTGGGGACTTAGTCATTTTTCCGGCGTTCATCAGACTTTCAGATAGGGGAAATGTCAGTGAGCGTTCCGATTTCAGTTCCAGAGCGATTCGCCCAATGAGTCCTTGATATTTAGTAGTTTTCAGCCAATTTTCTGGATTTTTGGAAATTTCACTTTTCTGTGAAAATATCCACTAAATGAGGGAATAATATGTGTGAGGGTACCCCAGGAGAGTTCCAAATGTGTGTGGGTAGAATATAAATTCCACTGGGATAAAATTGAAAAAAGTTGAAAAATTTTTTTTTTTGTACTTAGTCATTTTTCCTGCGTTTATCAGACTTTCACATAGGGGAAATGTCTCTGAGGGTTCCGATTTCAGTTCCAGAGCGATTCGCCCAATGAGTCCTTGATATTTAGTCGTTTTCAGCCAATTTTCTGGATTTTTGAAAATTTCACTTTTTTGTGAAAACATCCACTAAATGAGGGAATAATATGTGTGAGGGTACCCCAGGAGAGTTCCAAATGTGTATGGTAGAATATATATCCCACGGGGGTAAAATTGAAAAAAGTTGAAAAATTATTTTTTTTGGACTTAGTCATTTTTCCGGCGTTTATCAGACTTTCACATAGGGGAAATGTTAGTGAGCGTTCCGATTTCAGTTCCAGAGCGATTCGCCCAATGAGTCCTTGATATTTAGTCGTTTTCAGCCAATTTTCTGGATTTTGGAAAATTTCACTTTTTTGTGAAAATATCCACTAAATGAGGTCATAATATGTGTGAGGGTACCCCAGGAGAGTTCCAAATGTGTGTTGGTAGAATATATATCCCACGGGGATAAAATTGAAAAAAGTTGAAAAAAATTTTTTTTTGGACTTAGTAATTTTTCCGGCGTTCATCAGACTTTCAGATAGGGAAAAAGTCAGTGAGCATTCCGATTTCAGTTCCAGAGCGATTCGCCCAATGAGTCCTTGATATTTAGTCATTTTCAGCCAATTTTCTGGATTTTTGAAAATTTCACTTTTTTGTGAAATCATCCACTAAATGAGGGAATAATATGTGTGAGGGAACCCCAGGAGAGTTCCAAATGTGTTTGGGTAGAATATATATCCCACGGGGATAAAATTGAAAAAGGTTGAAAAAAAATTTTTTTTGGGACTTAGTAATTTTTCCAGCATTTATCAGACGTTCAGATAGGGGAAATGTGATTGAGCGTTCCGATTTCAGTTCCAGAGCGATTCGCCCAATGAGTCCTTGATATTTAGTCGTTTTCAACCAATTTTCTGGATTTTTGAAAGTTTCACTTTTATGTGAAAATATCCACTAAATGAGGGAATAATATGTGTGAGGGTACCCCAGGAGAGTTCCAAATGTGTGTGGGTAGAATATAAATTCCACGGGGATAAAATTGAAAAAATTTGGAAAAAAATTTTTTTTGGACTTAGTCATTTTTCCTGCGTTTATCAGACTTTCGGATAGGGGAAATGTGAGTGAGCGTTCCGATTTCAGATCCAGAGCGATTCGCCCAATGAGTCCTAGATATTTAGTCGTTTTCAGCCAACTTTCTTGATTTTTGAAAATTTCACTTTTTTGTGAAAATATCCACTAAATGAGAGAATAATATGGCTGAGAGTTCCCCAGGAGAGTTCCAAATGTGTGTGGGTAGAATATATATCCCACGGGGATAAAATTGAAAAAAGTTGAAAAAAAATTTTTTTTTGGACTTAGTCATTTTTCCTGCGTTTATCAGACTTTCACATTGGGGAAATGTCAGTGAGCGTTCCGATTTCAGTTCCAGAGCGATTCGCCCAATGAGTCCTTGATATTTAGTCGTTTTCAGCCAATTTTCTGGATTTTTAAAAATTTCACTTTTTTGTGAAAATATCCACTAAATGAGAGAATAATATGTGTGAGGGTACCCCAGGAGAGTTCCAAATGTGTGTGGGTAGAATATATATCCCACGGGGTAAAATTGAAAAAAGTTGAAAAAAATTTTTTGGGGGACTTAGTCATTTTTCCGGCGTTCATCAGACTTTCAGATAGGGGAAATGTCAGTGAGCATTCCGATTTCAGTTCCAGAGCTATTCGCCCAATGAGTACGTGATATTTAGTCGTTTTCAGCCAATTTTCTGGATTTTTGAAAATTTCACTTTTTTGTGAAAATATCCACTAAATGAGGGAATAATATGTGTGAGGGTACCCCAGGAGAGTTCCAAATGTGTGTGAGTAGAATATAAATTCCACGGGGATAAAATTGAAAAAAGTTGAAAAAAATTTTTTTTTGGAATTAGTCATTTTTCCTGCGTTTATCAGACTTTCAGATAGGGGAAATGTCAGTGAGCGTTCCGATTTCAGTTCCAGAGCGATTCGCCCAATGAGTCCTTGATATTTAGTCGTTTTCAGCCAATTTTCTGGATTTTTGAAAATTTAACTTTTTTGTGAAAATATCCACTAAATGAGGGAATAATATGTGTGAGGGTACCCCAGGAGAGTTCCAAATGTGTTTGGGTAGAATATATATCCCACGGGGTAAAATTGAAAAAAGTTGAAAAAAAATTTTTTGGGGACTTAGTCATTTTTCCGGCGTTCATCAGACTTTCAGATAGGGGAAATGTCAGTGAGCATTCAGATTTCAGTTCCAGAGCGATTCGCCCAATGAGTCCTTGATATTTAGTCGTTTTCAGCCAATTTTCTGGATTTTTGAAAATTTCACTTTTTTGTGCAAATATCCACTAAATGAGGGAATAATATGTGTGAGGGTACCCCAGGAGAGTTCCAAATGTGTGTTGGTAGAATATATATCCCACGGGGATAAAATTGAAAAAAGTTGAAAAAAATTTTTTTTTGGACTTAGTAATTTTTCCGGCGTTCATCAGACTTTCAGACAGGGGAAATGTCAGTGAGCATTCCGATTTCAGTTCCAGAGCGATGCGCCCAATGAGTCCTTGATATTTAGTCGTTTTCAGCCAATTTTCTGGATTTTTGAAAATTTCTCTTTTTTGTGAAAATATCCACTAAATGAGGGAATAATATGTGTGAGGGTACCCCAGGAGAGTTCCAAATGTGTGTGGGTAGAATATAAATTCCACGGGGATAAAATTGAAAAAATTTGGAAAAAAATTTTTTTTGGACTTAGTCATTTTTCCTGCGTTTATCAGACTTTCACATACGGGAAATGTCAGTGAGCATTCCGATTTCAGTTCCAGAGCGATTCGCCCAATGAGTCCTAGATATTTAGTCGTTTTCAGCCAATTTTCTGGATTTTTGAAAATTTCACTTTTTTGTGAAAATATCCACTAAATGAGGGCATAATATGTGTGAGGGTACCCCAGGAGAGTTCCAAATGTGTGTGGGTAGAATATATATCCCACGGGGATAAAATTGAAAAAATTTGGAAAAAAATTTTTTTTGGACTTAGTCATTTTTCTGCGTTTATCAGACTTTCACATAGGGGAAATGTCAGTGAGCGTTCCGATTTCAGATCCAGAGCGATTCGCCCAATGAGTCCTAGATATTTAGTCGTTTTCAGCCAACTTTCTTGATTTTTGAAAATTTCACTTTTTTGTGAAAATATCCACTAAATGAGAGAATAATATGGCTGAGAGTTCCCCAGGAGAGTTCCAAATGTGTGTGGGTAGAATATATATCCCACGGGGATAAAATTGAAAAAAGTTGAAAAAAAATTTTTTTTTGGACTTAGTCATTTTTCCTGCGTTTATCAGACTTTCACATTGGGGAAATGTCAGTGAGCGTTCCGATTTCAGTTCCAGAGCGATTCGCCCAATGAGTCCTTGATATTTAGTCGTTTTCAGCCAATTTTCTGGATTTTTAAAAATTTCACTTTTTTGTGAAAATATCCACTAAATGAGAGAATAATATGTGTGAGGGTACCCCAGGAGAGTTCCAAATGTGTGTGGGTAGAATATATATCCCACGGGGTAAAATTGAAAAAAGTTGAAAAAAATTTTTTTTTGGAATTAGTCATTTTTCCGGCGTTTATCAGACTTTCAGATAGGGGAAATGTCAGTGAGCGTTCCGATTTCAGTTCCAGAGCGATTCGCCCAATGAGTCCTTGATATTTAGTCGTTTTCAGCCAATTTTCTGGATTTTTGAAAATTTCACTTTTTTGTGAAAATATCCACTAAATGAGGGAATAATATGTGTGAGGGTACCCCAGGAGAGTTCCAAATGTGTGTGGGTAGAATATATATCCCACGGGGTAAAATTGAAAAAAGTTGAAAAAAAATTTTTTGGGGACTTAGTCATTTTTCCGGCGTTCATCAGACTTTCAGATAGGGGAAATGTCAGTGAGCATTCAGATTTCAGTTCCAGAGCGATTCGCCCAATGAGTCCTTGATATTTAGTCGTTTTCAGCCAATTTTCTGGATTTTTGAAAATTTCACTTTTTTGTGCAAATATCCACTAAATGAGGGAATAATATGTGTGAGGGTACCCCAGGAGAGTTCCAAATGTGTGTGGGTAGAATATAAATTCCACGGGGATAAAATTGAAAAAATTTGGAAAAAAATTTTTTTTGGACTTAGTCATTTTTCCTGCGTTTATCAGACTTTCACATAGGGGAAATGTCAGTGAGCATTCCGATTTCAGTTCCAGAGCGATTCGCCCAATGAGTCCTAGATATTTAGTCGTTTTCAGCCAATTTTCTGGATTTTTGAAAATTTCACTTTTTTGTGAAAATATCCACTAAATGAGGGCATAATATGTGTGAGGGTACCCCAGGAGAGTTCCAAATGTGTGTGGGTAGAATATATATCCCACGGGGATAAAATTGAAAAAAGTTGAAAATTTTTTTTTTTTGGACTTAGTCATTTTTCCGGCGTTCATCAGACTTTCAGATAGGGAAAAAGTCAGTGAGCATTCCGATTTCAGTTCCAGAGCGATTCGCCCAATGAGTCCTTGATATTTAGTCATTTTCAGCCAATTTTCTAGATTTTTGAAAATTTCACTTTTTTGTGAAATCATCCACTAAATGAGGGAATAATATGTGTGAGGGAACCCCAGGAGAGTTCCAAATGTGTTTGGGTAGAATATATATCCCACGGGGATAAAATTGAAAAAGGTTGAAAAAAAATTTTTTTTGGGACTTAGTAATTTTTCCAGCATTTATCAGACGTTCAGATAGGGGAAATGTGATTGAGCGTTCCGATTTCAGTTCCAGAGCGATTCGCCCAATGAGTCCTTGATATTTAGTCGTTTTCAGCCAATTTTCTGGATTTTTGAAAGTTTCACTTTTATGTGAAAATATCCACTAAATGAGGGAATAATATGTGTGAGGGTACCCCAGGAGAGTTCCAAATGTGTGTGGGTAGAATATAAATTCCACGGGGATAAAATTGAAAAAATTTGGAAAAAAATTTTTTTTGGACTTAGTCATTTTTCCTGCGTTTATCAGACTTTCGGATAGGGGAAATGTGAGTGAGCGTTCCGATTTCAGATCCAGAGCGATTCGCCCAATGAGTCCTAGATATTTAGTCGTTTTCAGCCAACTTTCTTGATTTTTGAAAATTTCACTTTTTTGTGAAAATATCCACTAAATGAGAGAATAATATGGCTGAGAGTTCCCCAGGAGAGTTCCAAATGTGTGTGGGTAGAATATATATCCCACGGGGATAAAATTGAAAAAAGTTGAAAAAAAATTTTTTTTTGGACTTAGTCATTTTTCCTGCGTTTATCAGACTTTCACATTGGGGAAATGTCAGTGAGCGTTCCGATTTCAGTTCCAGAGCGATTCGCCCAATGAGTCCTTGATATTTAGTCGTTTTCAGCCAATTTTCTGGATTTTTAAAAATTTCACTTTTTTGTGAAAATATCCACTAAATGAGAGAATAATATGTGTGAGGGTACCCCAGGAGAGTTCCAAATGTGTGTGGGTAGAATATATATCCCACGGGGTAAAAATGAAAAAAGTTGAAAAAATTTTTTTGGGGGACTTAGTCATTTTTCCGGCGTTCATCAGACTTTCAGATAGGGGAAATGTCAGTGAGCATTCCGATTTCAGTTCCAGAGCTATTCGCCCAATGAGTACTTGATATTTAGTCGTTTTCAGCCAATTTTCTGGATTTTTGAAAATTTCACTTTTTTGTGAAAATATCCACTAAATGAGGGAATAATATGTGTGAGGGTACCCCAGGAGAGTTCCAAATGTGTGTTGGTAGAATATATATCCCACGGGGATAAAATTGAAAAAAGTTGAAAAAAATTTTTTTTTGGACTTAGTAATTTTTCCGGCGTTCATCAGACTTTCAGATAGGGGAAATGTCAGTGAGCATTCCGATTTCAGTTCCAGAGCGATGCGCCCAATGAGTCCTTGATATTTAGTCGTTTTCAGCCAATTTTCTGGATTTTTGAAAATTTCTCTTTTTTGTGAAAATATCCACTAAATGAGGGAATAATATGTGTGAGGGTACCCCAGGAGAGTTCCAAATGTGTGTGGGTAGAATATAAATTCCACGGGGATAAAATTGAAAAAATTTGGAAAAAAATTTTTTTTGGACTTAGTCATTTTTCCTGCGTTTATCAGACTTTCACATAGGGGAAATGTCAGTGAGCATTCCGATTTCAGTTCCAGAGCGATTCGCCCAATGAGTCCTAGATATTTAGTCGTTTTCAGCCAATTTTCTGGATTTTTGAAAATTTCACTTTTTTGTGAAAATATCCACTAAATGAGGGCATAATATGTGTGAGGGTACCCCAGGAGAGTTCCAAATGTGTGTGGGTAGAATATATATCCCACGGGGATAAAATTGAAAAAAGTTGAAAATTTTTTTTTTTTTGACTTAGTCATTTTTCCTGCGTTTATCAGACTTTCACATAGGGGAAATGTCAGTGAGCGTTCAGATTTCAGTTCCAGAGCGATTCGCCCAATGAGTCCTTGATATTTAGTCGTTTTCAGCCAATTTTCTGGATTTTTGAAAATTTCACTTTTTTGTGAAAATATCCACTAAATGAGGGAATAATATGTGTGAGAGTACCCCAGGAGAGTTCCAAATGTGTGTGGGTAGAATATATATCCAACGGGGATAAAATTGAAAAAAGTTGAAACATTTTTTCTTTTGGGACTTAGTCATTTTTACGGCGTTTATCAGACTTTCAGATAGGGGAAATGTGAGTGAGCGTTCCGATTTCAGATCCAGAGCGATTCGCCCAATGAGTCCTAGATATTTAGTCGTTTTCAGCCAATTTTCTGGATTTTTGAAAATTTCCCTTTTTTGTGAAAATATCCACTAAATGAGGGCATAATATGTGTGAGGGTACCCCAGGAGAGTTCCAAATGTGTGTGGGTAGAATATATATCCCACGGGGTAAAATTGAAAAAAGTTGAAAAAAATTTTTTGTGGGACTTAGTCATTTTTCCGGCGTTCATCAGACTTTCAGATAGGGGAAATGTCAGTGAGCATTCCGATTTCAGTTCCAGAGCTATTCGCCCAATGAGTACTTGATATTTAGTCGTTTTCAGCCAATTTTCTGGATTTTTGAAAATTTCACTTTTTTGTGAAAATATCCACTAAATGAGGGAATAATATGTGTGAGGGTACCCCAGGAGAGTTCCAAATGTGTGTGAGTAGAATATAAATTCCACGGAGATAAAATTGAAAAAAGTTGAAAAAAATTTTTTTTTGGAATTAGTCATTTTTCCGGCGTTTATCAGACTTTCAGATAGGGGAAATGTCAGTGAGCGTTCAGATTTCAGTTCCAGAGCGATTCGCCCAATGAGTCCTAGATATTTAGTCGTTTTCAGCCAATTTTCTGGATTTTTGGAAATTTCACTTTTTTGTGAAAATATCCACTAAATGAGGGCATAATATGTGTGAGGGTACCCCAGGAGAGTTCCAAATGTGTTTGGGCAGAATATATATCCCACGGGGATAAAATTGAAAAAGGTTGAAAAATAATTTTTTTTGGGACTTAGTAATTTTTCCGGCGTTTATCAGACTTTCAGATAGGGGAAATGTGAGTGAGCGTTCCGATTTCAGTTCCAGAGCGATTCGCCCAATGAGTCCTTGATATTTAGTCGTTTTCAGCCAATTTTCTGGATTTTTGAAAATTTCACTTTTCTGTGAAAATATCCACTAAATGAGGGAATAATATGTGTGAGGGAACCCCAGGAGAGTTCCAAATGTGTTTGGGTAGAATATAAATTCCACGGGGATAAAATTGAAAAAATTTGGAAAAAAATTTTTTTTGGACTTAGTCATTTTTCCTGCGTTTATCAGACTTTCACATAGGGGAAATGTCAGTGAGCATTCCGATTTCAGTTCCAGAGAGATTCGCCCAATGAGTCCTAGATATTTAGTCGTTTTCAGCCAATTTTCTGGATTTTTGAAAATTTCACTTTTTTGTGAAAATATCCACTAAATGAGGGCATAATATGTGTGAGGGTACCCCAGGAGAGTTCCAAATGTGTGTGGGTAGAATATATATCCCACGGGGATAAAATTGAAAAAAGTTGAAAATTTTTTTTTTTTGGACTTAGTCATTTTTCCTGCGTTTATCAGACTTTCACATAGGGGAAATGTCAGTGAGCGTTCCGATTTCAGTTCCAGAGCGATTCGCCTAATGAGTCCTTGATATTTAGTCGTTTTCAGCCAATTTTCTGGATTTTTGAAAATTTCACTTTTTTGTGAAAATATCCACTAAATGAGAGAATAATATGTGTGAGGGTACATCAGGAGAGTTCCAAATGTGTGTGGGTAGAATATATATCCAACGGGGGTAAAATTGAAAAAAGTTGAAAAAAAATTTTTTTTGGACTTAGTCATTTTTCCGGCGTTCATCAGACTTTCACATAGGGGAAATGTCAGTGAGCGTTCCGATTTCAGTTCCAGAGCGATTCGCCCAATGAGTCCTTGATATTTAGTCGTTTTCAGCCAATTTTCTGGATTTTTAAAAATTTCACTTTTTTGTGAAAATATCCACTAAATGAGAGAATAATATGTGTGAGGGTACCCCAGGAGAGTTCCAAATGTGTGTGGGTAGAATATATATCCCACAGGGGTAAAATTGAAAAAAGTTGAAAAAAATTTTTTTTTGGACTTACTAATTTTTCCGCCATTTATCAGACTTTCAGATAGGGGAAAGGTCAGTGAGCGCTCAGATTTCAGTTCCAGAGCGATTCGCCCAATGAGTCCTTGATATTTAGTAGTTTTCAGCCAATTTTCTGGATTTTTGAAAATTTCACTTTTTTGTGAAAATATCCACTAAATGAGGGAATAATATGTGTGAGGGTACCCCAGGAGAGTTCCAAATGTGTGTGGGTAGAATATATATCCCACGGGGGTAAAATTGAAAAAAGTTGAAAAAATTTTTTTTGGAACTTAGTCATTTTTCCTGCGTTTATCAGACTTTCACATAGGGAAAATGTCAGTGAGCGTTCCGATTTCAGTTCCAGAGTGATTCGCCCAATGAGTCCTTGATATTTAGTCGTTTTCAGCCAATTTTCTGGATTTTTGAAAATTTCACTTTTTTGTGAAAATATCCACTAAACGAGGGAATAATATGTGTGAGGGTACCCCAGGAGAGTTCCAAATGTGTGTGGGTAGAATATATATCCCACTGGGATAAAATTGAAAAAAGTTGAAAAAATTTTTTTTTTGTACTTAGTCATTTTTCCTGCGTTTATCAGACTTTCACATAGGGGAAATGTCAGTGAGCATTCCGATTTCAGTTCCAGAGCGATTCGCCCAATGAGTCCTTGATATTTAGTCGTTTTCAGCCAATTTTCTGGATTTTTGAAAATTTCACTTTTTTGTGAAAATATCCACTAAATGAGGGCATAATATGTGTGTGGGTACCCCAGGAGAGTTCCAAATGTGTGTGGGTAGAATATATATCCCACGGGGATAAAATTGAAAAAAGTTGAAACATTTTTTTTTTGGACTTAGTCATTTTTCCTGCGTTTCTCAGACTTTCACATAGGGGAAATGTCAGTGAGCGTTCCGATTTCAGTTCCAGAGCGATTCGCCCAATGAGTCCTTGATATTTAGTCGTTTTCAGCCAATTTTCTGGATTTTTGAAAATGTCACTTTTTTGTGAAAATCTCCACTAAATGAGAGAATAATATGTGTGAGGGTACCCCAGGAGAGTTCCAAATGTGTGTGGGTAGAATATATATCCCACAGGGGTAAAATTGAAAAAAGTTGAAAAAAATTTTTTTTTGGACTTACTAGTTTTTCCGCCATTTATCAGACTTTCAGATAGGGGAAAGGTCAGTGAGCGCTCAGATTTCAGTTCCAGAGCGATTCGCCCAATGAGTCCTTGATATTTAGTAGTTTTCAGCCAATTTTCTGGATTTTTGAAAATTTCACTTTTTTGTGAAAATATCCACTAAATGAGGGAATAATATGTGTGAGGGTACCCCAGGAGAGTTCCAAATGTGTGTGGGTAGAATATATATCCCACGGGGGTAAAATTGAAAAAAGTTGAAAAAATTTTTTTTTGGAACTTAGTCATTTTTCCTGCGTTTATCAGACTTTCACATAGGGAAAATGTCAGTGAGCGTTCCGATTTCAGTTCCAGAGTGATTCGCCCAATGAGTCCTTGATATTTAGTCGTTTTCAGCCAATTTTCTGGATTTTTGAAAATTTCACTTTTTTGTGAAAATATCCACTAAACGAGGGAATAATATGTGTGAGGGTACCCCAGGAGAGTTCCAAATGTGTGTGGGTAGAATATATATCCCACAGGGGTAAAATTGAAAAAAGTTGAAAAAAAAATTTTTTTGAACTTAGTCATTTTTCCGGCGTTTATCAGACTTTCAGATAGGGGAAATGTCAGTGAGCATTCCGATTTCAGTTCCAGAGCGATTCGCCCAATGAGTCCTTGATATTTAGTCGTTTTCAGCCAATTTTCTGGATTTTTGAAAATTTCACTTTTTTGTGAAAATATCCACTAAATGAGAGAATAATATGTGTGAGGGTACCCCAGGAGAGTTCCAAATGTGTGTGGGTAGAATATATATCCCACGGGGGTAAAATTGAAAAAAGTTTTAAAAAAATTTTTTTTGGACTTAGTAATTTTTCCGCCATTTATCAGACTTTCAGATAGGGGAAAAGTCAGTGAGCGTTCAGATTTCAGTTCCAGAGCGATTCGCCCAATGAGTCCTTGATATTTAGTCGTTTTCAGCCAATTTTCTCTATTTTTGAAAATTTCACTTTTTTGTGAAAGTATCCACTAAATAAGAGAATAATATGTGTGAGGGTACCCCAGGAGAGTTCCAAATGAGTGTGGGTAGAATATATATCCCACGGGGGTAAAATTGAAAAAAGTTAAAAAAAAATTTTTTTTGGACTTAGTAATTTTTCCGCCATTTATCAGACTTTCAGATAGGGGAAATGTCAGTGAGTGTTCAGATTTCAGTTCCAGAGCGATTCACCTAATGAGTCCTTGATATTTAGTCGTTTTCAGCCAATTTTCTGCATTTTTGAAAATTTCACTTTTTTGTGAAAATATCCACTAAATGACAGAATAATATGTGTGAGGGTACACCAGGAGAGTTCCAAATGTGTGTGGGTAGAATATATATCCAACGGGGGTAAAATTGAAAAAAGTTGAAAAAAAAATTTTTTTGGACTTTGTAATTTTTCCGGCGTTCATCAGACTTTCACATAGGGTAAATGTCAGTGAGCGTTCCGATTTCAGTTCCAGAGCGATTCGCCCAATGAGTCCTTGATATTTAGTCGTTTTCAGCCAATTTTCTGGATTTTTGAAAATTTCACTTTTTTGTGAAAATATCCACTAAATGAGGGCATAATATGTGTGAGGGTACCCCAGGAGAGTTCCAAATGTGTGCGGGTAGAATATATATCCCACGGGGATAAAATTGAAAAAAGTTGAAAAATTTTTTTTTTTGGACTTAGTCATTTTTCCGCCATTTATCAGACTTTCAGATAGGGGAAAAGTCAGTGAGTGTTCAGATTTCAGTTCCAGAGCGATTCGCCCAATGAGTCCTTGATATTTAGTCGTTTTCAGCCAATTTTCTGGATTTTTGAAAATTTCACTTTTTTGTGAAAGTATCCACTAAATAAGAGAATAATATGTGTGAGGGTACCCCAGGAGAATTCCAAATGAGTGTGGGTAGAATATATATCCCACGGGGGTAAAATTGAAAAAAGTTTAAAAAAAATTTTTTTTGGACTTAATTTTTCCGGCATTTATCAGACTTTCAGATAGGGGAAATGTCAGTGAGTGTTCACATTTCAGTTCCAGAGCGATTCACCTAATGAGTCCTTGATATTTAGTCGTTTTCAGCCAATTTTCTGGATTTTTGAAAATTTCACTTTTTTGTGAAAATATCCACTAAATGACAGAATAATATGTGTGAGGGTACACCAGGAGAGTTCCAAATGTGTGTGGGTAGAATATATATCCAACGGGGGTAAAATTGAAAAAAGTTGAAAAAAAAATTTTTTTGGACTTTGTAATTTTTCCGGCGTTCATCAGACTTTCACATAGGGGAAATGTCAGTGAGCATTCCGATTTCAGTTCCAGAGCGATTCGCCCAATGATTCCTTAATATTTAGTCGTTTTCAGCCAATTTTACGGATTTTTGAAAATTTCACTTTTTTGTGAAAATATCCACTAAATGAGGGAATAATATGTGTGAGGGAACCCCAGGAGAGTTCCAAATGTGTGTGGGTAGAATATATATCCCACGGGGGTAAAATTGAAAAAAGTTTAAAAAAAATTTTTTTTGGACTTAGTAATTTTTCCGGCATTTATCAGACTTTCAGATAGGGGAAATGTCAGTGAGCATTCAGATTTCAGTTGCAGAGCGATTCGCCCAATGAGTCCTTGATATTTAGTCGTTTTCAGCTAATTTTCCGGATTTTTGAAAATTTCACTTTTTTCTGAAAACATCCACTAAATGAGGGAATAATATGTGTGAGGGTACCCCAGGAGAGTTCCAAATGTGTGTTGGTAGAATATATATCCCACGGGGTAAAATTGAAAAAAGTTGAAAAAAAATTTTTTTTGGACTTAGTAATTTTTCTGGCGTTTATCAGACTTTCAGATAGGGGAAATGTCAGTGAGCATTCCGATTTCAATTCCAGAGCAATTTGCCCAATGAGACCTTGATCTTTAGCCGTTTTCAGCCAATTTTCTGGATTTTTGAAAATTTCACTTTTTTGTGAAAACATCCACTAAATGAGGGAATAATATGTGTGAGGGTACCCCAGGAGAGTTCCAAATGTGTGTGGGTAGAATATATATCCCACGGGGGTAAAATTGAAAAAAGCTTTAAAAAAAATTTTTTTGGACTTAGTAATTTTTCCGCCATTTATCAGACTTTCAGATAGGGGAAATGTCAGTGAGCATTCCGATTTCAGTTCCAGAACGATTCGCCCAATGATTCCTTGATATTTAGTCGTTTTCAGCCAATTTTCTGGATTTTTGAAAATTTCACTTTTTTGTGAAAATATCCACTAAATGAGGGAATAATATGTGTGAGGGTACCCCAGGAGAGTTCCAAATGTGTGTGGGTAGAATATATATCCCACAGGGGTAAAATTGAAAAAAGTTGAAAAAAAATTTTTTTTGGACTTAGTAATTTTTCCGGTGTTCATCAGACTTTCAGATAGGGGAAATGTCAGTGAGCGTTCCGATTTCAGTTCCAGAGCGATTTGCCCAATGAGTCCTAGATATTTAGTCGTTTTCAGCCAATTTTCTGGATTTTTGAAAATTTCACTTTTTTGTGAAAATATCCACTAAATGAGGGCATAATATGTGTGAGGGTACCCCAGGAGAGTTCCAAATGTGTGTGGGTAGAATATATATCCCACGGGGGTAAAATTGAAAAAAGTTGAAAAAATTTTTTTTGGAACTTAGTCATTTTTCCTGCGTTTATCAGACTTTCACATAGGGAAAATGTCAGTGAGCGTTCCGATTTCAGTTCCAGAGTGATTCGCCCAATGAGTCCTTGATATTTAGTCGTTTTCAGCCAATTTTCTGGATTTTTGAAAATTTCACTTTTTTGTGAAAATATCCACTAAATGAGGGAATAATATGTGTGAGGGTACCCCAGGAGAGTTCCAAATGTGTGTGGGTAGAATATATATCCCACAGGGGTAAAATTGAAAAAAGTTGAAAAAAAAATTTTTTTGAACTTAGTCATTTTTCCGGCGTTTATCAGAATTTCACATAGGGGAAATGTCAGTGAGCATTCCGATTTCAGTTCCAGAGCGATTCGCCCAATGAGTCCTTGATATTTAGTCGTTTTCAGCCAATTTTCTGGATTTTTGAAAATTTCACTTTTTTGTGAAAATATCCACTAAATGAGAGAATAATATGTGTGAGGGTACCCCAGGAGAGTTCCAAATGTGTGTGGGTAGAATATATATCCCACGGGGGTAAAATTGAAAAAAGTTGAAAAAAAATTTTTTTTGGACTTAGTAATTTTTCCGCCATTTATCAGACTTTCAGATAGGGGAAATGTCAGTGAGCATTCCGATTTCAGTTCCAGAACGATTCGCCCAATGATTCCTTGATATTTAGTCGTTTTCAGCCAATTTTCTGGATTTTTGAAAATTTCACTTTTTTGTGAAAATATCCACTAAATGAGGGAATAATATGTGTGAGGGTACCCCAGGAGAGTTCCAAATGTGTGTGGGTAGAATATATATCCCACAGGGGTAAAATTGAAAAAAGTTGAAAAAAAATTTTTTTTGGACTTAGTAATTTTTCCGGTGTTCATCAGACTTTCAGATAGGGGAAATGTCAGTGAGCGTTCCGATTTCAGTTCCAGAGCGATTTGCCCAATGAGTCCTAGATATTTAGTCGTTTTCAGCCAATTTTCTGGATTTTTGAAAATTTCACTTTTTTGTGAAAATATCCACTAAATGAGGGCATAATATGTGTGAGGGTACCCCAGGAGAGTTCCAAATGTGTGTGGGTAGAATATATATCCCACGGGGGTAAAATTGAAAAAAGTTGAAAAAATTTTTTTTGGAACTTAGTCATTTTTCCTGCGTTTATCAGACTTTCACATAGGGAAAATGTCAGTGAGCGTTCCGATTTCAGTTCCAGAGTGATTCGCCCAATGAGTCCTTGATATTTAGTCGTTTTCAGCCAATTTTCTGGATTTTTGAAAATTTCACTTTTTTGTGAAAATATCCACTAAATGAGGGAATAATATGTGTGAGGGTACCCCAGGAGAGTTCCAAATGTGTGTGGGTAGAATATATATCCCACAGGGGTAAAATTGAAAAAAGTTGAAAAAAAATTTTTTTTGAACTTAGTCATTTTTCCGGCGTTTATCAGACTTTCACATAGGGGAAATGTCAGTGAGCATTCCGATTTCAGTTCCAGAGCGATTCGCCCAATGAGTCCTTGATATTTAGTCGTTTTCAGCCAATTTTCTGGATTTTTGAAAATTTCACTTTTTTGTGAAAATATCCACTAAATGAGAGAATAATATGTGTGAGGGTACCCCAGGAGAGTTCCAAATGTGTGTGGGTAGAATATATATCCCACGGGGGTAAAATTGAAAAAAGTTGAAAAAAAATTTTTTTTGGACTTAGTAATTTTTCCGCCATTTATCAGACTTTCAGATAGGGGAAAAGTCAGTGAGCGTTCAGATTTCAGTTCCAGAGCGATTCGCCCAATGAGTCCTTGATATTTAGTCGTTTTCAGCCAATTTTCTCTATTTTTGAAAATTTCACTTTTTTGTGAAAGTATCCACTAAATAAGAGAATAATATGTGTGAGGGTACCCCAGGAGAGTTCCAAATGAGTGTGGGTAGAATATATATTCCACGGGGGTAAAATTGAAAAAAGTTTAAAAAAAAATTTTTTTGGACTTAATTTTTCCGGCATTTATCAGACTTTCAGATAGGGGAAATGTCAGTGAGTGTTCAGATTTCAGTTCCAGAGTGATTCACCTAATGAGTCCTTGATATTTAGTCGTTTTCAGCCAATTTTCTGCATTTTTGAAAATTTCACTTTTTTGTGAAAATATCCACTAAATGACAGAATAATATGTGTGAGGGTACCCCAGGAGAGTTCCAAATGTGTGTGGGTAGAATATATATCCCACGGGGATAAAATTGAAAAAAGTTGAAAAATTTTTTTTTTTGGACTTAGTCATTTTTCCGCCATTTATCAGACTTTCAGATAGGGGAAAAGTCAGTGAGTGTTCAGATTTCAGTTTCAGAGCGATTCGCCCAATGATTCCTTAATATTTAGTCGTTTTCAGCCAATTTTCCGGATTTTTGAAAATTTCACTTTTTTGTGAAAATATCCACTAAATGAGGGAATAATATGTGTGAGGGAACCCCAGGAGAGTTCCAAATGTGTGTGGGTAGAATATATATCCCACGGGGGTAAAATTGAAAAAAGTTTAAAAAAAATTTTTTTTGGACTTAGTAATTTTTCCGGCATTTATCAGACTTTCAGATAGGGGAAATGTCAGTGAGCATTCAGATTTCAGTTCCAGAGCGATTCGCCCAATGAGTCCTTTATATTTAGTCGTTTTCAGCTAATTTTCCGGATTTTTGAAAATTTCACTTTTTTCTGAAAACATCCACTAAATGAGGGAATAATATGTGTGAGGGTACCCCAGGAGAGTTCCAAATGTGTGTGGGTAGAATATATATCCCACGGGGTAAAATTGAAAAAAGTTGAAAAAAAATTTTTTTTGGACTTAGTAATTTTTCTGGCGTTTATCACACTTTCAGATAGGGGAAATGTCAGTGAGCATTCCGATTTCAATTCCAGAGCAATTCGCCCAATGAGTCCTTGATCTTTAGCCGTTTTCAGCCAATTTTCTGGATTTTTGAAAATTTCACTTTTTTGTGAAAACATCCACTAAATGAGGGAATAATATGTGTGAGGGTACCCCAGGAGAGTTCCAAATGTGTGTGGGTAGAATATATATCCCACGGGGGTAAAATTGAAAAAAGCTTTAAAAAAATTTTTTTTGGACTTAGTAATTTTTCCGCCATTTATCAGACTTTCAGATAGGGGAAATGTCAGTGAGCATTCCGATTTCAGTTCCAGAACGATTTGCCCAATGATTCCTTGATATTTAGTCGTTTTCAGCCAATTTTCTGGATTTTTGAAAATTTCACTTTTTTGTGAAAATATCCACTAAATGAGAGATTAATATGTGTGAGGGTACCTACCCCAGGAGAGTTCCACATGTGTGTGGGTAGAATATATATCCCACGGGGATAAAATTGAAAAAAGTTGAAAAAATTTTTTTTTTGGACTTAGTAATTTTTCCGGCGTTTATCAGAATTTCAGATAGGGGAAATGTCAGTGAGAGTTCCGATTTCAGTTCCAGAACGATTCGCCCAATGAGTCCTTGATATTTAGTCGTTTTCAGCCAATTTTCTGGATTTTTGAAAATTTAACTTTTTTGTGAAAATATCCACTAAATGAGGGAATAATATGTGTGAGGGTACCCCAGGAGAGTTCCAAATGTGTGTGGGTAGAATATATATCCCACGGGGGTAAAATTGAAAAAAGCTTTAAAAAATTTTTTTTTGGACTTAGTAATTTTTCCGCCATTTATCAGACTTTCAGATAGGGGAAATGTCAGTGAGCATTCCGATTTCAGTTCCAGAACGATTCGCCCAATGATTCCTTGATATTTAGTCGTTTTCAGCCAATTTTCTGGATTTTTGAAAATTTCACTTTTTTGTGAAAATATCCACTAAATGAGAGATTAATATGTGTGAGGGTACCTACCCCAGGAGAGTTCCACATGTGTGTGGGTAGAATATATATCCCACGGGGATAAAATTGAAAAAAGTTGAAAAAATTTTTTTTTTGGACTTAGTAATTTTTCCGGCGTTTATCAGAATTTCAGATAGGGGAAATGTCAGTGAGAGTTGCGATTTCAGTTCCAGAACGATTCGCCCAATGAGTCCTTGATATTTAGTCGTTTTCAGCCAATTTTCTGGATTTTTGAAAATTTCACTTTTTTGTGAAAATATCCACTAAATGAGGGAATAATATGTGTGAGGGTACCCCAGGAGAGTTCCAAATGTGTGTGGGTAGAATAGAAATCCCACGGGGATAAAATTGAAAAAAGTTGAAAAAAATTTTTTTTTGGACTTAGTAATTTTTCCGGCGTTTATCAGACTTTCAGATAGGGGAAATGTCAGTGACCGTTCCGATTTCAGTTCCAGAGCGATTCGCCCAATGAGTCCTTGATATTTATTCGTTTTCAGTCAATTTTCTGGTTTTTAGAAAATTTCACTTTTTTGTGAAAATATCCACTAAATGAGGGCATAATATGTGTGAGGGTACCCCAGGAGAGTTCCAAATGTGTGTGGGTAGAATATATATCCCACGGGGATAAAACTGAAAAAAGTTGAAAAAAAATTTTTTTTGGACTTAGTAATTTTTCCGGCGTTCATCAGACTTTCAGATAGGGGAAATGTCAGTGAACATTCCGATTTTAGTTCCAGAGCGATTTGCCCAATGAGTCCTTGATATTTAGTCGTTTTCAGCCAATTTTCCGGATTTTTGAAAATTTCACTTTTTTGTGAAAATATCCACTAAATGAGGGAACAATATGTGTGAGCATACCCCAGGAGAGTTCCAAATGTGTGTGGGTAGAATATATAGCCCACGGGGGTAAAATTGAAAAAAGTTGAAAAAAAATCTTTTTTGGACTTAGTAATTTTTCCGGCGTTTATCAGACTTTCAGATAGGGGAAATGTCAGTGAGCGTACCGCTTTCAGTTCCAGAGCGATTCGCCCCATGAGTCCTTGATATTTAGTCGTTTTCAGCCAATTTTCCGGATTTTTGAAAATTTCACTTTTTTGTGAAAATATCCACTAAATGAGGGAACAATATGTGTGAGCATACCCCAGGAGAGTTCCAAATGTGTGTGGGTAGAATATATAGCCCACGGGGGTAAAATTGAAAAAAGTTGAAAAAAAATCTTTTTTGGACTTAGTAATTTTTCCGGCGTTTATCAGACTTTCAGATAGGGGAAATGTCAGTGAGCGTACCGCTTTCAGTTCCAGAGCGATTCGCCCCATGAGTCCTTGATATTTAGTAGTTTTCAGCCAATTTTCCGGATTTTTGAAAATTTCACTTTTTTGTGAAAATATCCACTAAATGAGGGAACAATATGTGTGAGGGTACCCCAGGAGAGTTCCAAATGTGTGTGGGTAGAATATATATCCCACTGGGATAAAATTTAAAAAAGTTGAAAAAAAATTTTTTTTGGACCTAGTAATTTTTCCGGCGTTCATCAGACTTTCAGATAGGGGAAATGTCAGTGAGCATTCCGATTTCAGTTCCAGAGTGATTCGCCCCAATGAGTCCTTGATATTTAGTCATTTTCAGCCAATTTTCTGGATTTTTGAAAATTTCACTTTTTTGTGAAAATATCCACTAAATGAGAGAATAATATGTGTGAGGGTACCCCAGGAGAGTTGCAAATGTGTGTGGGTAGAATATATATCCCACGGGGATAAAATTGAAAAAAGTTTAAAAAAAATTTTTTTTGGACTTAGTAATTTTTCCGGCATTCATCAGACTTTCAGATAGGGGAAATGTCAGTGAGCATTCCGATTTCAGTTCCAGAGTGATTCGCCCAATGAGTCTTTGATATTTAGTCGTTTTCAGCCAATTTTCTGGATTTTTGAAAATTTCACTTTTTTGTGAAAATATCCACTAAGTGAGAGAATAATATGTGTGAGGGTAGCCCAGGAGAGTTCCAAATGTGTGTGGGTAGAATATATATCCCACGGGGGTAAAATTGAAAAAAGTTGAAAAAAAATTTTTTTTGGACTTAGTCATTTTTCCGGCATTTATCAGACTTTCAGATAGGGGAAATGTCAGTGAGTGTTCAGAATTCAGTTCTAGAGCGATTCGCCCAATGAGTCCTTGATATTTAGTCGTTTTCAGCCAATTTTCTGGATTTTTGAAAATTTCACTTTTTTGTGAAAATATCCACTAAATGAGGGAATAATATGTGTGAGTGAACCCCAGGAGAGTTCCAAATGTGTGTGGGTAGAATATATATCCCACGGGGATAAAATTGAAAAAAGTTGAAAAAATTTTTTTTTTTGACTTAGTAATTTTTCCGGCGTTTATCAGACTTTCAGATAGGGGAAATGTCAGTGAGCGTTCCGATTTCAGTTCCAGAGCGATTCGCCCAATGAGTCCTTGATATTTAGTCGTTTTCAGCCAATTTTCTGGATTTTTGAAAATGTCACTTTTTTGTAATAATATGCACTAAATGAGAGAATAATATGTGTGAGAGTACCCCAGGAGAGTTCCAAATGTGTGTGGGTAGAATATATATCCCACGGGGATAAAACTGAAAAAAGTTGAAAAAAAATTTTTTTTGGACTTAGTAATTTTTCCGGCGTTCATCAGACTTTCAGATAGGGGAAATGTCAGTGAACATTCCGATTTTAGATCCAGAGCGATTTGCCCAATGAGTCCTTGATATTTAGTCGTTTTCAGCCAATTTTCCGGATTTTTGAAAATTTCACTTTTTTGTGAAAACATCCACTAAATGAGGGAATAATATGTGTGAGCATACCCCAGGAGAGTTCCAAATGTGTGTGGGTAGAATATATATCCCACGGGGATAAAATTGAAAAAAGTTGAAAAAAATTTTTTTTTTGACTTAGTAATTTTTCCGGCGTTTATCAGACTTTCAGATAGGGGAAATGTCAGTGAGCGTTCTGATTTCAGTTCCAGAGCGATTCGCCCAATGAGTCCTTGATATTTAGTCGTTTTCAGCCAATTTTCTGGATTTTTGAAAATGTCACTTTTTTGTAATAATATGCACTAAATGAGAGAATAATATGTGTGAGAGTACCCCAGGAGAGTTCCAAATGTGTGTGGGTAGAATATATATCCCACGGGGATAAAACTGAAAAAAGTTGAAAAAAATTTTTTTTTGGACTTAGTAATTTTTCCGGCGTTTATCAGACTTTCAGATAGGGGAAATGTCAGTGAGCGTACCGCTTTCAGTTCCAGAGCGATTCGCCCCATGAGTCCTTGATATTTAGTCGTTTTCAGCCAATTTTCCGGATTTTTGAAAATTTCACTTTTTTGTGAAAATATCCACTAAATGAGGGAACAATATGTGTGAGGGTACCCCAGGAGAGTTCCAAATGTGTGTTTGTAGAATATATATCCCACGGGGATAAAATTGAAAAAAGTTGAAAAAAATTTTTTTTTGGACTTAGTAATTTTTCCGGCGTTTATCAGAATTTCAGATAGGGGAAATGTCAGTGAGCGTTCCGATTTCAGTTCCAGAGCGATTCGCCCAATGAGTCCTTGATATTTAGTCGTTTTCAGCCAATTTTCTGGATTTTTGAAAATTTCATTTTTTTGTGAAAATATCCACTAAATGAGAGAATAATATGTGTGAGGGTACCCCAGGAGAGTTGCAAATGTGTGTGGGTAGAATATATATCCCACGGGGATAAAATTGAAAAAAGTTTAAAAAAAATTTTTTTTGGACTTAGTAATTTTTCCGGCATTCATCAGACTTTCAGATAGGGGAAATGTCAGTGAGCATTCCGATTTCAGTTCCAGAGTGATTCGCCCAATGAGTCTTTGATATTTAGTCGTTTTCAGCCAATTTTCTGGATTTGTGAAAATTTCACTTTTTTGTGAAAATATCCACTAAGTGAGAGAATAATATGTGTGAGGGTACCCCAGGAGAGTTCCAAATGTGTGTGGGTAGAATATATATCCCACGGGGGTAAAATTGAAAAAAGTTGAAAAAAAATTTTTTTTGGACTTAGTCATTTTTCCGGCATTTATCAGACTTTCAGATAGGGGAAATGTCAGTGAGTGTTCAGATTTCAGTTCTAGAGCGATTCGCCCAATGAGTCCTTGATATTTAGTCGTTTTCAGCCAATTTTCTGGATTTTTGAAAATTTCACTTTTTTGTGAAAATATCCACTAAATGAGGGAATAATATGTGTGAGGGTACCCCAGGAGAGTTCCAAATGTGTGTGGGTAGAATATATATCCCACTGGGATAAAATTGAAAAAAGTTGAAAAAAAAATTTTTTTGGACTTAGTAATTTTTCCGGCGTTCATCAGACTTTCAGATAGGGGAAATGTCAGTGAGCATTCCGATTTCAGTTCCAGAGCGATTCGCCCCAATGAGTCCTTGATATTTAGTCGTTTTCAGCCAATTTTCTGGATTTTTGAAAATTTCACTTTTTTGTGAAAATATCCACTAAATGAGAGAATAATATGTGTGAGGGTACCCCAGGAGAGTTGCAAATGTGTGTGGGTAGAATATATATCCCACGGGGATAAAATTGAAAAAAGTTTAAAAAAAATTTTTTTTGGACTTAGTAATTTTTCCGGCATTCATCAGACTTTCAGATAGGGGAAATGTCAGTGAGCATTCCGATTTCAGTTCCAGAGTGATACGCCCAATGAGTCTTTGATATTTAGTCGTTTTCAGCCAATTTTCTGGATTTTTGAAAATTTCACTTTTTTGTGAAAATATCCAGTAAGTGAGAGAATAATATGTGTGAGGGTACCCCAGGAGAGTTCCAAATGTGTGTGGGTAGAATATATATCCCACGGGGGTAAAATTGAAAAAAGTTGAAAAAAATTTTTTTTTTGACTTAGTCATTTTTCCGGCATTTATCAGACTTTCAGATAGGGGAAATGTCAGTGAGTGTTCAGATTTCAGTTCTAGAGCGATTCGCCCAATGAGTCCTTGATATTTAGTCGTTTTTCAGCCAATTTTCTGGATTTTTAAAAATTTCACTTTTTTGTGAAAATATCCACTAAATTAGGGAATAATATGTGTGAGGGTACCCCAGGAGAGTTCCAAATGTGTGTGGGTAGAATATATATCCCACGGGGGTAAAATTGAAAAAAGTTGAAAAATTTTTTTTTTTGGACTTAGTCATTTTTCCGGCGTTTATCAGACTTTCAGATAGGTGAAATGTGAGTGAGCCTTCCGCTTTCAGTTCCAGAGTGATTCGCCCCATGAGTCCTTGATATTTAGTCATTTTCAGCCAATTTTCTGGATTTTTGAAAATTTCACTTTTTTGTGAAAATATCCACTAAATGAGGGCATAATATGTGTGAGGGTACCCCAGGAGAGTTCCAAATGTGTGTGGGTAGAATATATATCCCACTGGGATAAAATGGAAAAAAGTTAAAAAAAAATTTTTTTTGGACTTAGTAATTTTTCCGGCGTTCATCAGACTTTCAGATAGGGGAAATGTCAGTGAGCATTCCGATTTTAGTTCCAGAGTGATTCGCCCCATTGAGTCCTTGATATTTAGTCGTTTTCAGCCAATTTTCTGGATTTTTGAAAATTTCACTTTTTTGTGAAAATATCCACTAAATGAGAGAATAATATGTGTGAGGGTACCCCAGGAGAGTTGCAAATGTGTGTGGGTAGAATATATATCCCACGGGGATAAAATTGAAAAAAGTTTTAAAAAAATTTTTTTTGGACTTAGTAATTTTTCCGGCATTCATCAGACTTTCAGATAGGGGAAATGTCAGTGAGCATTCCGATTTCAGTTCCAGAGTAATTCGCCCAATGAGTCTTTGATATTTAGTCGTTTTCAGCCAATTTTCTGGATTTTTGAAAATGTCACTTTTTTGTAATAATATGCACTAAATGAGAGAATAATATGTGTGAGAGTACCCCAGGAGAGTTCCAAATGTGTGTGGGTAGAATATATATCCCACGGGGATAAAACTGAAAAAAGTTGAAAAAAAATTTTTTTTGGACTTAGTAATTTTTCCGGCGTTCATCAGACTTTCAGATAGGGGAAATGTCAGTGAACATTCCGATTTTAGATCCAGAGCGATTTGCCCAATGAGTCCTTGATATTTAGTCGTTTTCAGCCAATTTTCCGGATTTTTGAAAATTTCACTTTTTTGTGAAAACATCCACTAAATGAGGGAATAATATGTGTGAGCATACCCCAGGAGAGTTCCAAATGTGTGTGGGTAGAATATATAGCCCACGGGGGTAAAATTGAAAAAAGTTGAAAAAAAATCTTTTTTGGACTTAGTAATTTTTCCGGCGTTTATCAGAATTTCAGATAGGGGAAATGTCAGTGAGCATTCCGATTTCAGTTCCAGAGTGATACGCCCAATGAGTCTTTGATATTTAGTCGTTTTCAGCCAATTTTCTGGATTTTTGAAAATTTCACTTTTTTGTGAAAATATCCACTAAGTGAGAGAATAATATGTGTGAGGGTACCCCAGGAGAGTTCCAAATGTGTGTGGGTAGAATATATATCCCACTGGGATAAAATTTAAAAAAGTTGAAAAAAAATTTTTTTTGGACTTAGTAATTTTTCCGGCGTTCATCAGACTTTCAGATAGGGGAAATGTCAGTGAGCATTCCGATTTCAGTTCCAGAGTGATTCGCCCCAATGAGTCCTTGATATTTAGTCGTTTTCAGCCAATTTTCTGGATTTTTGAAAATTTCACTTTTTTGTGAAAATATCCACTAAATGAGAGAATAATATGTGTGAGGGTACCCCAGGAGAGTTCCAAATGTGTGTGGGTAGAATATATATCCCGCGGGGGTAAAATTGAAAAAAGTTGAAAAAAAATTTTTTTTGGACTTAGTCATTTTTCCGGCATTTATCAGACTTTCAGATAGGGGAAATGTCAGTGAGTGTTCAGATTTCAGTTCTAGAGCGATTCGCCCAATGAGTCCTTGATATTTAGTCGTTTTCAGCCAATTTTCTGGATTTTTAAAAATTTCACTTTTTTGTGAAAATATCCACTAAATTAGGGAATAATATGTGTGAGAGTACCCCAGGAGAGTTCCAAATGTGTGTGGGTAGAATATATATCCCACGGGGGTAAAATTGAAAAAAGTTAAAAAAAATTTTTTTTTGGACTTAGTCATTTTTCTGGCGTTTATCAGACTTTCAGATAGGTGAAATGTGAGTGAGCCTTCCGCTTTCAGTTCCAGAGTGATTCGCCCCATGAGTCCTTGATATTTAGTCATTTTCAGCCAATTTTCTGGATTTTTGAAAATTTCACTTTTTTGTGAAAATATCCACTAAATGAGGGCATAATATGTGTGAGGGTACCCCAGGAGAGTTCCAAATGTGTGTGGGTAGAATATATATCCCACTGGGATAAAATGGAAAAAATTTGAAAAAAAATTTTTTTTGGACTTAGTAATTTTTCCGGCGTTCATCAGACTTTCAGATAGGGGAAATGTCAGTGAGCATTCCGATTTCAGTTCCAGAGTGATTCGCCCCAATGAGTCCTTGATATTTAGTCGTTTTCAGCCAATTTTCTGGATTTTTGAAAATTTCACTTTTTTGTGAAAATATCCACTAAATGAGAGAATAATATGTGTGAGGGTACCCCAGGAGAGTTGCAAATGTGTGTGGGTAGAATATATATCCCACGGGGATAAAATTGAAAAAAGTTTTAAAAAAATTTTTTTTGGACTTAGTAATTTTTCCGGCATTCATCAGACTTTCAGATAGGGGAAATGTCAGTGAGCATTCCGATTTCAGTTCCAGAGTAATTCGCCCAATGAGTCTTTGATATTTAGTCGTTTTCAGCCAATTTTCTGGATTTTTGAAAATTTCACTTTTTTGTGAAAATATCCACTAAGTGAGAGAATAATATGTGTGAGGGTACCCCAGGAGAGTTCCAAATGTGTGTGGGTAGAATATATATCCCACGGGGGTAAAATTGAAAAAAGTTGAAAAAAAATTTTTTTTGGACTTAGTCATTTTTCCGGCATTTATCAGACTTTCAGATAGGGGAAATGTCAGTGAGTGTTCAGATTTCAGTTCTAGAGCGATTCGCCCAATGAGTCCTTGATATTTAGTCGTTTTCAGCCAATTTTCTGGATTTTTAAAAATTTCACTTTTTTGTGAAAATATCCACTAAATTAGGGAATAATATGTGTGAGAGTACCCCAGGAGAGTTCCAAATGTGTGTGGGTAGAATATATATCCCACGGGGGTAAAATTGAAAAAAGTTGAAAAAAATTTTTTTTTGGACTTAGTCATTTTTCCGGCGTTTATCAGACTTTCAGATAGGTGAAATGTGAGTGAGCCTTCCGCTTTCAGTTCCAGAGTGATTCGCCCCATGAGTCCTTGATATTTAGTCATTTTCAGCCAATTTTCTGGATTTTTGAAAATTTCACTTTTTTGTGAAAATATCCACTAAATGAGGGAATAATATGTGTGAGTGTACCCCAGGAGAGTTCCAAATGTGTGTGGGTAGAATATATATCCCACGGGGGTAAAATTGAAAAAAGTTGAAAAAAAATTTTTTTTGGACTTAGTCATTTTTCCGGCATTTATCAGACTTTCAGATAGGGGAAATTTCAGTGAGTGTTCAGATTTCAGTTCTAGAGCGATTCGCCCAATGAGTCCTTGATATTTAGTCGTTTTCAGCCAATTTTCTGGATTTTTAAAAATTTCACTTTTTTGTGAAAATATCCACTAAATTAGGGAATAATATGTGTGAGGGTACCCCAGGAGAGTTCCAAATGTGTGTGGGTAGAATATATATCCCACGGGGGTAAAATTGAAAAAAGTTGAAAAAATTTTTTTTTTGGACTTAGTCATTTTTCCGGCGTTTATCAGACTTTCAGATAGGTGAAATGTGAGTGAGCCTTCCGCTTCCAGTTCCAGAGTGATTCGCCCCATGAGTCCTTGATATTTAGTCATTTTCAGCCAATTTTCTGGATTTTTGAAAATTTCACTTTTTTGTGAAAATATCCACTAAATGAGGGAATAATATGTGTGAGTGTACCCCAGGAGAGTTCCAAATGTGTGTGGGTAGAATATATATCCCACGGGGATAAAATTGAAAAAAGTTGAAAAAAATTTTTTTTTTGACTTAGTAATTTTTCCGGCGTTCATCAGACTTTCAGATAGGGGAAATGTCATTGAGCATTCAGATTTCAGTTCTAGAGCGATTCGCCCAATGAGTCCTTGATATTTAGTCGTTTTCAGCTAATTTTCCGGATTTTTGAAAATTTCACTTTTTTCTGAAAACATCCATTAAATGAGGGAATAATATGTGTGAGGGTACCCCAGGAGAGTTCCAAATGTGTGTGGGTAGAATATATATCCTGCGGGGGTAAAATTGAAAAAAGTTGAAAAAATTTTTTTTGAACTTAGTCATTTTTCCGGCGTTTATCAGACTTTCACATAGGGGAAATGTCAGTGAGCATTCCGATTTCAGTTCCAGAGCGATTCGCCCAATGAGTCCTTGATATTTAGTCGTTTTCAGCCAATTTTCTGGATTTTTGAAAATTTCACTTTTTTGTGAAAATATCCACTAAATGAGAGAATAATATGTGTGAGGGTACCCCAGGAGAGTTCCAAATGTGTGTGGGTAGAATATATATCCCACGGGGGTAAAATTGAAAAAAGTTGAAAAAAAATTTTTTTTGGACTTAGTAATTTTTCCGCCATTTATCAGACTTTCAGATAGGGGAAAAGTCAGTGAGCGTTCAGATTTCAGTTCCAGAGCGATTCGCCCAATGAGTCCTTGATATTTAGTCGTTTTCAGCCAATTTTCTCTATTTTTGAAAATTTCACTTTTTTGTGAAAGTATCCACTAAATAAGAGAATAATATGTGTGAGGGTACCCCAGGAGAGTTCCAAATGAGTGTGGGTAGAATATATATTCCACGGGGGTAAAATTGAAAAAAGTTTAAAAAAAAATTTTTTTGGACTTAATTTTTCCGGCATTTATCAGACTTTCAGATAGGGGAAATGTCAGTGAGTGTTCAGATTTCAGTTCCAGAGTGATTCACCTAATGAGTCCTTGATATTTAGTCGTTTTCAGCCAATTTTCTGCATTTTTGAAAATTTCACTTTTTTGTGAAAATATCCACTAAATGACAGAATAATATGTGTGAGGGTACCCCAGGAGAGTTCCAAATGTGTGTGGGTAGAATATATATCCCACGGGGATAAAATTGAAAAAAGTTGAAAAATTTTTTTTTTTGGACTTAGTCATTTTTCCGCCATTTATCAGACTTTCAGATAGGGGAAAAGTCAGTGAGTGTTCAGATTTCAGTTTCAGAGCGATTCGCCCAATGATTCCTTAATATTTAGTCGTTTTCAGCCAATTTTCCGGATTTTTGAAAATTTCACTTTTTTGTGAAAATATCCACTAAATGAGGGAATAATATGTGTGAGGGAACCCCAGGAGAGTTCCAAATGTGTGTGGGTAGAATATATATCCCACGGGGGTAAAATTGAAAAAAGTTTAAAAAAAATTTTTTTTGGACTTAGTAATTTTTCCGGCATTTATCAGACTTTCAGATAGGGGAAATGTCAGTGAGCATTCAGATTTCAGTTCCAGAGCGATTCGCCCAATGAGTCCTTTATATTTAGTCGTTTTCAGCTAATTTTCCGGATTTTTGAAAATTTCACTTTTTTCTGAAAACATCCACTAAATGAGGGAATAATATGTGTGAGGGTACCCCAGGAGAGTTCCAAATGTGTGTGGGTAGAATATATATCCCACGGGGTAAAATTGAAAAAAGTTGAAAAAAAATTTTTTTTGGACTTAGTAATTTTTCTGGCGTTTATCACACTTTCAGATAGGGGAAATGTCAGTGAGCATTCCGATTTCAATTCCAGAGCAATTCGCCCAATGAGTCCTTGATCTTTAGCCGTTTTCAGCCAATTTTCTGGATTTTTGAAAATTTCACTTTTTTGTGAAAACATCCACTAAATGAGGGAATAATATGTGTGAGGGTACCCCAGGAGAGTTCCAAATGTGTGTGGGTAGAATATATATCCCACGGGGGTAAAATTGAAAAAAGCTTTAAAAAAATTTTTTTTGGACTTAGTAATTTTTCCGCCATTTATCAGACTTTCAGATAGGGGAAATGTCAGTGAGCATTCCGATTTCAGTTCCAGAACGATTTGCCCAATGATTCCTTGATATTTAGTCGTTTTCAGCCAATTTTCTGGATTTTTGAAAATTTCACTTTTTTGTGAAAATATCCACTAAATGAGAGATTAATATGTGTGAGGGTACCTACCCCAGGAGAGTTCCACATGTGTGTGGGTAGAATATATATCCCACGGGGATAAAATTGAAAAAAGTTGAAAAAATTTTTTTTTTGGACTTAGTAATTTTTCCGGCGTTTATCAGAATTTCAGATAGGGGAAATGTCAGTGAGAGTTCCGATTTCAGTTCCAGAACGATTCGCCCAATGAGTCCTTGATATTTAGTCGTTTTCAGCCAATTTTCTGGATTTTTGAAAATTTAACTTTTTTGTGAAAATATCCACTAAATGAGGGAATAATATGTGTGAGGGTACCCCAGGAGAGTTCCAAATGTGTGTGGGTAGAATATATATCCCACGGGGGTAAAATTGAAAAAAGCTTTAAAAAATTTTTTTTTGGACTTAGTAATTTTTCCGCCATTTATCAGACTTTCAGATAGGGGAAATGTCAGTGAGCATTCCGATTTCAGTTCCAGAACGATTCGCCCAATGATTCCTTGATATTTAGTCGTTTTCAGCCAATTTTCTGGATTTTTGAAAATTTCACTTTTTTGTGAAAATATCCACTAAATGAGAGATTAATATGTGTGAGGGTACCTACCCCAGGAGAGTTCCACATGTGTGTGGGTAGAATATATATCCCACGGGGATAAAATTGAAAAAAGTTGAAAAAATTTTTTTTTTGGACTTAGTAATTTTTCCGGCGTTTATCAGAATTTCAGATAGGGGAAATGTCAGTGAGAGTTGCGATTTCAGTTCCAGAACGATTCGCCCAATGAGTCCTTGATATTTAGTCGTTTTCAGCCAATTTTCTGGATTTTTGAAAATTTCACTTTTTTGTGAAAATATCCACTAAATGAGGGAATAATATGTGTGAGGGTACCCCAGGAGAGTTCCAAATGTGTGTGGGTAGAATAGAAATCCCACGGGGATAAAATTGAAAAAAGTTGAAAAAAATTTTTTTTTGGACTTAGTAATTTTTCCGGCGTTTATCAGACTTTCAGATAGGGGAAATGTCAGTGACCGTTCCGATTTCAGTTCCAGAGCGATTCGCCCAATGAGTCCTTGATATTTATTCGTTTTCAGTCAATTTTCTGGTTTTTAGAAAATTTCACTTTTTTGTGAAAATATCCACTAAATGAGGGCATAATATGTGTGAGGGTACCCCAGGAGAGTTCCAAATGTGTGTGGGTAGAATATATATCCCACGGGGATAAAACTGAAAAAAGTTGAAAAAAAATTTTTTTTGGACTTAGTAATTTTTCCGGCGTTCATCAGACTTTCAGATAGGGGAAATGTCAGTGAACATTCCGATTTTAGTTCCAGAGCGATTTGCCCAATGAGTCCTTGATATTTAGTCGTTTTCAGCCAATTTTCCGGATTTTTGAAAATTTCACTTTTTTGTGAAAATATCCACTAAATGAGGGAACAATATGTGTGAGCATACCCCAGGAGAGTTCCAAATGTGTGTGGGTAGAATATATAGCCCACGGGGGTAAAATTGAAAAAAGTTGAAAAAAAATCTTTTTTGGACTTAGTAATTTTTCCGGCGTTTATCAGACTTTCAGATAGGGGAAATGTCAGTGAGCGTACCGCTTTCAGTTCCAGAGCGATTCGCCCCATGAGTCCTTGATATTTAGTCGTTTTCAGCCAATTTTCCGGATTTTTGAAAATTTCACTTTTTTGTGAAAATATCCACTAAATGAGGGAACAATATGTGTGAGCATACCCCAGGAGAGTTCCAAATGTGTGTGGGTAGAATATATAGCCCACGGGGGTAAAATTGAAAAAAGTTGAAAAAAAATCTTTTTTGGACTTAGTAATTTTTCCGGCGTTTATCAGACTTTCAGATAGGGGAAATGTCAGTGAGCGTACCGCTTTCAGTTCCAGAGCGATTCGCCCCATGAGTCCTTGATATTTAGTAGTTTTCAGCCAATTTTCCGGATTTTTGAAAATTTCACTTTTTTGTGAAAATATCCACTAAATGAGGGAACAATATGTGTGAGGGTACCCCAGGAGAGTTCCAAATGTGTGTGGGTAGAATATATATCCCACTGGGATAAAATTTAAAAAAGTTGAAAAAAAATTTTTTTTGGACCTAGTAATTTTTCCGGCGTTCATCAGACTTTCAGATAGGGGAAATGTCAGTGAGCATTCCGATTTCAGTTCCAGAGTGATTCGCCCCAATGAGTCCTTGATATTTAGTCATTTTCAGCCAATTTTCTGGATTTTTGAAAATTTCACTTTTTTGTGAAAATATCCACTAAATGAGAGAATAATATGTGTGAGGGTACCCCAGGAGAGTTGCAAATGTGTGTGGGTAGAATATATATCCCACGGGGATAAAATTGAAAAAAGTTTAAAAAAAATTTTTTTTGGACTTAGTAATTTTTCCGGCATTCATCAGACTTTCAGATAGGGGAAATGTCAGTGAGCATTCCGATTTCAGTTCCAGAGTGATTCGCCCAATGAGTCTTTGATATTTAGTCGTTTTCAGCCAATTTTCTGGATTTTTGAAAATTTCACTTTTTTGTGAAAATATCCACTAAGTGAGAGAATAATATGTGTGAGGGTAGCCCAGGAGAGTTCCAAATGTGTGTGGGTAGAATATATATCCCACGGGGGTAAAATTGAAAAAAGTTGAAAAAAAATTTTTTTTGGACTTAGTCATTTTTCCGGCATTTATCAGACTTTCAGATAGGGGAAATGTCAGTGAGTGTTCAGAATTCAGTTCTAGAGCGATTCGCCCAATGAGTCCTTGATATTTAGTCGTTTTCAGCCAATTTTCTGGATTTTTGAAAATTTCACTTTTTTGTGAAAATATCCACTAAATGAGGGAATAATATGTGTGAGTGAACCCCAGGAGAGTTCCAAATGTGTGTGGGTAGAATATATATCCCACGGGGATAAAATTGAAAAAAGTTGAAAAAATTTTTTTTTTTGACTTAGTAATTTTTCCGGCGTTTATCAGACTTTCAGATAGGGGAAATGTCAGTGAGCGTTCCGATTTCAGTTCCAGAGCGATTCGCCCAATGAGTCCTTGATATTTAGTCGTTTTCAGCCAATTTTCTGGATTTTTGAAAATGTCACTTTTTTGTAATAATATGCACTAAATGAGAGAATAATATGTGTGAGAGTACCCCAGGAGAGTTCCAAATGTGTGTGGGTAGAATATATATCCCACGGGGATAAAACTGAAAAAAGTTGAAAAAAAATTTTTTTTGGACTTAGTAATTTTTCCGGCGTTCATCAGACTTTCAGATAGGGGAAATGTCAGTGAACATTCCGATTTTAGATCCAGAGCGATTTGCCCAATGAGTCCTTGATATTTAGTCGTTTTCAGCCAATTTTCCGGATTTTTGAAAATTTCACTTTTTTGTGAAAACATCCACTAAATGAGGGAATAATATGTGTGAGCATACCCCAGGAGAGTTCCAAATGTGTGTGGGTAGAATATATATCCCACGGGGATAAAATTGAAAAAAGTTGAAAAAAATTTTTTTTTTGACTTAGTAATTTTTCCGGCGTTTATCAGACTTTCAGATAGGGGAAATGTCAGTGAGCGTTCTGATTTCAGTTCCAGAGCGATTCGCCCAATGAGTCCTTGATATTTAGTCGTTTTCAGCCAATTTTCTGGATTTTTGAAAATGTCACTTTTTTGTAATAATATGCACTAAATGAGAGAATAATATGTGTGAGAGTACCCCAGGAGAGTTCCAAATGTGTGTGGGTAGAATATATATCCCACGGGGATAAAACTGAAAAAAGTTGAAAAAAATTTTTTTTTGGACTTAGTAATTTTTCCGGCGTTTATCAGACTTTCAGATAGGGGAAATGTCAGTGAGCGTACCGCTTTCAGTTCCAGAGCGATTCGCCCCATGAGTCCTTGATATTTAGTCGTTTTCAGCCAATTTTCCGGATTTTTGAAAATTTCACTTTTTTGTGAAAATATCCACTAAATGAGGGAACAATATGTGTGAGGGTACCCCAGGAGAGTTCCAAATGTGTGTTTGTAGAATATATATCCCACGGGGATAAAATTGAAAAAAGTTGAAAAAAATTTTTTTTTGGACTTAGTAATTTTTCCGGCGTTTATCAGAATTTCAGATAGGGGAAATGTCAGTGAGCGTTCCGATTTCAGTTCCAGAGCGATTCGCCCAATGAGTCCTTGATATTTAGTCGTTTTCAGCCAATTTTCTGGATTTTTGAAAATTTCATTTTTTTGTGAAAATATCCACTAAATGAGAGAATAATATGTGTGAGGGTACCCCAGGAGAGTTGCAAATGTGTGTGGGTAGAATATATATCCCACGGGGATAAAATTGAAAAAAGTTTAAAAAAAATTTTTTTTGGACTTAGTAATTTTTCCGGCATTCATCAGACTTTCAGATAGGGGAAATGTCAGTGAGCATTCCGATTTCAGTTCCAGAGTGATTCGCCCAATGAGTCTTTGATATTTAGTCGTTTTCAGCCAATTTTCTGGATTTGTGAAAATTTCACTTTTTTGTGAAAATATCCACTAAGTGAGAGAATAATATGTGTGAGGGTACCCCAGGAGAGTTCCAAATGTGTGTGGGTAGAATATATATCCCACGGGGGTAAAATTGAAAAAAGTTGAAAAAAAATTTTTTTTGGACTTAGTCATTTTTCCGGCATTTATCAGACTTTCAGATAGGGGAAATGTCAGTGAGTGTTCAGATTTCAGTTCTAGAGCGATTCGCCCAATGAGTCCTTGATATTTAGTCGTTTTCAGCCAATTTTCTGGATTTTTGAAAATTTCACTTTTTTGTGAAAATATCCACTAAATGAGGGAATAATATGTGTGAGGGTACCCCAGGAGAGTTCCAAATGTGTGTGGGTAGAATATATATCCCACTGGGATAAAATTGAAAAAAGTTGAAAAAAAAATTTTTTTGGACTTAGTAATTTTTCCGGCGTTCATCAGACTTTCAGATAGGGGAAATGTCAGTGAGCATTCCGATTTCAGTTCCAGAGCGATTCGCCCCAATGAGTCCTTGATATTTAGTCGTTTTCAGCCAATTTTCTGGATTTTTGAAAATTTCACTTTTTTGTGAAAATATCCACTAAATGAGAGAATAATATGTGTGAGGGTACCCCAGGAGAGTTGCAAATGTGTGTGGGTAGAATATATATCCCACGGGGATAAAATTGAAAAAAGTTTAAAAAAAATTTTTTTTGGACTTAGTAATTTTTCCGGCATTCATCAGACTTTCAGATAGGGGAAATGTCAGTGAGCATTCCGATTTCAGTTCCAGAGTGATACGCCCAATGAGTCTTTGATATTTAGTCGTTTTCAGCCAATTTTCTGGATTTTTGAAAATTTCACTTTTTTGTGAAAATATCCAGTAAGTGAGAGAATAATATGTGTGAGGGTACCCCAGGAGAGTTCCAAATGTGTGTGGGTAGAATATATATCCCACGGGGGTAAAATTGAAAAAAGTTGAAAAAAATTTTTTTTTTGACTTAGTCATTTTTCCGGCATTTATCAGACTTTCAGATAGGGGAAATGTCAGTGAGTGTTCAGATTTCAGTTCTAGAGCGATTCGCCCAATGAGTCCTTGATATTTAGTCGTTTTTCAGCCAATTTTCTGGATTTTTAAAAATTTCACTTTTTTGTGAAAATATCCACTAAATTAGGGAATAATATGTGTGAGGGTACCCCAGGAGAGTTCCAAATGTGTGTGGGTAGAATATATATCCCACGGGGGTAAAATTGAAAAAAGTTGAAAAATTTTTTTTTTTGGACTTAGTCATTTTTCCGGCGTTTATCAGACTTTCAGATAGGTGAAATGTGAGTGAGCCTTCCGCTTTCAGTTCCAGAGTGATTCGCCCCATGAGTCCTTGATATTTAGTCATTTTCAGCCAATTTTCTGGATTTTTGAAAATTTCACTTTTTTGTGAAAATATCCACTAAATGAGGGCATAATATGTGTGAGGGTACCCCAGGAGAGTTCCAAATGTGTGTGGGTAGAATATATATCCCACTGGGATAAAATGGAAAAAAGTTAAAAAAAAATTTTTTTTGGACTTAGTAATTTTTCCGGCGTTCATCAGACTTTCAGATAGGGGAAATGTCAGTGAGCATTCCGATTTTAGTTCCAGAGTGATTCGCCCCATTGAGTCCTTGATATTTAGTCGTTTTCAGCCAATTTTCTGGATTTTTGAAAATTTCACTTTTTTGTGAAAATATCCACTAAATGAGAGAATAATATGTGTGAGGGTACCCCAGGAGAGTTGCAAATGTGTGTGGGTAGAATATATATCCCACGGGGATAAAATTGAAAAAAGTTTTAAAAAAATTTTTTTTGGACTTAGTAATTTTTCCGGCATTCATCAGACTTTCAGATAGGGGAAATGTCAGTGAGCATTCCGATTTCAGTTCCAGAGTAATTCGCCCAATGAGTCTTTGATATTTAGTCGTTTTCAGCCAATTTTCTGGATTTTTGAAAATGTCACTTTTTTGTAATAATATGCACTAAATGAGAGAATAATATGTGTGAGAGTACCCCAGGAGAGTTCCAAATGTGTGTGGGTAGAATATATATCCCACGGGGATAAAACTGAAAAAAGTTGAAAAAAAATTTTTTTTGGACTTAGTAATTTTTCCGGCGTTCATCAGACTTTCAGATAGGGGAAATGTCAGTGAACATTCCGATTTTAGATCCAGAGCGATTTGCCCAATGAGTCCTTGATATTTAGTCGTTTTCAGCCAATTTTCCGGATTTTTGAAAATTTCACTTTTTTGTGAAAACATCCACTAAATGAGGGAATAATATGTGTGAGCATACCCCAGGAGAGTTCCAAATGTGTGTGGGTAGAATATATAGCCCACGGGGGTAAAATTGAAAAAAGTTGAAAAAAAATCTTTTTTGGACTTAGTAATTTTTCCGGCGTTTATCAGAATTTCAGATAGGGGAAATGTCAGTGAGCATTCCGATTTCAGTTCCAGAGTGATACGCCCAATGAGTCTTTGATATTTAGTCGTTTTCAGCCAATTTTCTGGATTTTTGAAAATTTCACTTTTTTGTGAAAATATCCACTAAGTGAGAGAATAATATGTGTGAGGGTACCCCAGGAGAGTTCCAAATGTGTGTGGGTAGAATATATATCCCACTGGGATAAAATTTAAAAAAGTTGAAAAAAAATTTTTTTTGGACTTAGTAATTTTTCCGGCGTTCATCAGACTTTCAGATAGGGGAAATGTCAGTGAGCATTCCGATTTCAGTTCCAGAGTGATTCGCCCCAATGAGTCCTTGATATTTAGTCGTTTTCAGCCAATTTTCTGGATTTTTGAAAATTTCACTTTTTTGTGAAAATATCCACTAAATGAGAGAATAATATGTGTGAGGGTACCCCAGGAGAGTTCCAAATGTGTGTGGGTAGAATATATATCCCGCGGGGGTAAAATTGAAAAAAGTTGAAAAAAAATTTTTTTTGGACTTAGTCATTTTTCCGGCATTTATCAGACTTTCAGATAGGGGAAATGTCAGTGAGTGTTCAGATTTCAGTTCTAGAGCGATTCGCCCAATGAGTCCTTGATATTTAGTCGTTTTCAGCCAATTTTCTGGATTTTTAAAAATTTCACTTTTTTGTGAAAATATCCACTAAATTAGGGAATAATATGTGTGAGAGTACCCCAGGAGAGTTCCAAATGTGTGTGGGTAGAATATATATCCCACGGGGGTAAAATTGAAAAAAGTTAAAAAAAATTTTTTTTTGGACTTAGTCATTTTTCTGGCGTTTATCAGACTTTCAGATAGGTGAAATGTGAGTGAGCCTTCCGCTTTCAGTTCCAGAGTGATTCGCCCCATGAGTCCTTGATATTTAGTCATTTTCAGCCAATTTTCTGGATTTTTGAAAATTTCACTTTTTTGTGAAAATATCCACTAAATGAGGGCATAATATGTGTGAGGGTACCCCAGGAGAGTTCCAAATGTGTGTGGGTAGAATATATATCCCACTGGGATAAAATGGAAAAAATTTGAAAAAAAATTTTTTTTGGACTTAGTAATTTTTCCGGCGTTCATCAGACTTTCAGATAGGGGAAATGTCAGTGAGCATTCCGATTTCAGTTCCAGAGTGATTCGCCCCAATGAGTCCTTGATATTTAGTCGTTTTCAGCCAATTTTCTGGATTTTTGAAAATTTCACTTTTTTGTGAAAATATCCACTAAATGAGAGAATAATATGTGTGAGGGTACCCCAGGAGAGTTGCAAATGTGTGTGGGTAGAATATATATCCCACGGGGATAAAATTGAAAAAAGTTTTAAAAAAATTTTTTTTGGACTTAGTAATTTTTCCGGCATTCATCAGACTTTCAGATAGGGGAAATGTCAGTGAGCATTCCGATTTCAGTTCCAGAGTAATTCGCCCAATGAGTCTTTGATATTTAGTCGTTTTCAGCCAATTTTCTGGATTTTTGAAAATTTCACTTTTTTGTGAAAATATCCACTAAGTGAGAGAATAATATGTGTGAGGGTACCCCAGGAGAGTTCCAAATGTGTGTGGGTAGAATATATATCCCACGGGGGTAAAATTGAAAAAAGTTGAAAAAAAATTTTTTTTGGACTTAGTCATTTTTCCGGCATTTATCAGACTTTCAGATAGGGGAAATGTCAGTGAGTGTTCAGATTTCAGTTCTAGAGCGATTCGCCCAATGAGTCCTTGATATTTAGTCGTTTTCAGCCAATTTTCTGGATTTTTAAAAATTTCACTTTTTTGTGAAAATATCCACTAAATTAGGGAATAATATGTGTGAGAGTACCCCAGGAGAGTTCCAAATGTGTGTGGGTAGAATATATATCCCACGGGGGTAAAATTGAAAAAAGTTGAAAAAAATTTTTTTTTGGACTTAGTCATTTTTCCGGCGTTTATCAGACTTTCAGATAGGTGAAATGTGAGTGAGCCTTCCGCTTTCAGTTCCAGAGTGATTCGCCCCATGAGTCCTTGATATTTAGTCATTTTCAGCCAATTTTCTGGATTTTTGAAAATTTCACTTTTTTGTGAAAATATCCACTAAATGAGGGAATAATATGTGTGAGTGTACCCCAGGAGAGTTCCAAATGTGTGTGGGTAGAATATATATCCCACGGGGGTAAAATTGAAAAAAGTTGAAAAAAAATTTTTTTTGGACTTAGTCATTTTTCCGGCATTTATCAGACTTTCAGATAGGGGAAATTTCAGTGAGTGTTCAGATTTCAGTTCTAGAGCGATTCGCCCAATGAGTCCTTGATATTTAGTCGTTTTCAGCCAATTTTCTGGATTTTTAAAAATTTCACTTTTTTGTGAAAATATCCACTAAATTAGGGAATAATATGTGTGAGGGTACCCCAGGAGAGTTCCAAATGTGTGTGGGTAGAATATATATCCCACGGGGGTAAAATTGAAAAAAGTTGAAAAAATTTTTTTTTTGGACTTAGTCATTTTTCCGGCGTTTATCAGACTTTCAGATAGGTGAAATGTGAGTGAGCCTTCCGCTTCCAGTTCCAGAGTGATTCGCCCCATGAGTCCTTGATATTTAGTCATTTTCAGCCAATTTTCTGGATTTTTGAAAATTTCACTTTTTTGTGAAAATATCCACTAAATGAGGGAATAATATGTGTGAGTGTACCCCAGGAGAGTTCCAAATGTGTGTGGGTAGAATATATATCCCACGGGGATAAAATTGAAAAAAGTTGAAAAAAATTTTTTTTTTGACTTAGTAATTTTTCCGGCGTTCATCAGACTTTCAGATAGGGGAAATGTCATTGAGCATTCAGATTTCAGTTCTAGAGCGATTCGCCCAATGAGTCCTTGATATTTAGTCGTTTTCAGCTAATTTTCCGGATTTTTGAAAATTTCACTTTTTTCTGAAAACATCCATTAAATGAGGGAATAATATGTGTGAGGGTACCCCAGGAGAGTTCCAAATGTGTGTGGGTAGAATATATATCCTGCGGGGGTAAAATTGAAAAAAGTTGAAAAAATTTTTTTTTTGAACTTAGTCATTTTTCCGGCGTTTATCAGACTTTCACATAGGGGAAATGTCAGTGAGCATTCTGATTTCAGTTCTAGAGCAATTCGCCAAATGAGTCCTTGATATTTAGTCGTTTTCAGCCAATTTTCCGGATTTTTGAAAATTTCACTTTTTTGTGAAAACATCCACTAAATGAGGGAATAATATGTGTGAGCATACCCCAGGAGAGTTCCAAATGTGTGTGGGTAGAATATATAGCCCACGGGGGTAAAATTGAAAAAAGTTGAAAAAAAATCTTTTTTGGACTTAGTAATTTTTCCGGCGTTCATCAGACTTTCAGATAGGGGAAATGTCAGTGAGCATTCCGATTTCAGTTCCAGAGCGATTCGCCCCAATGAGTCCTTGATATTTAGTCGTCTTCAGCCAATTTTCTGGATTTTTGAAAATTTCACTTTTTTGTGAAAATATCCACTAAATGAGAGAATAATATGTGTGAGGGTACCCCAGGAGAGTTCCAAATGTGTGTTTGTAGAATATATATCCCACGGGGGTAAAATTGAAAAAAGTTGAAAAAATTTTTTTTTTGGACTTAGTCATTTTTCTGGCGTTTATCAGACTTTCAGATAGGTGAAATGTGAGTGAGCGTTCCTCTTTCAGTTCCAGAGCGATTCGCCCAATGAGTCCTTGATATTTAGTCGTTTTCAGCCAATTTTCTGGATTTTTGAAAATTTCACTTTTTTGTGAAAATATCCACTAAATGAGGGAATAATATGTGTGAGGGTACCTACCCCAGGAGAGTTCCAAATGTGTGTGGGTAGAATATATATCCCACGGGGATAAAATTGAAAAAAGTTAAAAAAAATTTTTTTTTGGACTTAGTAATTTTTCCGGCGTTTATCAGACTTTCAGATAGGGGAAATGTGAGTGAGCGTTCCTCTTTCAGTTCCAGAGCGATTCGCCCAATGAGTCCTTGATATTTATTCGTTTTCAGTCAATTTTCTGGTTTTTAGAAAATTTCACTTTTTTGTGATACATCCACTAAATGAGGGAATAATATGTGTGAGGGTACCCCAGGAGAGTTCCAAATGTGTGTGGGTAGAATATATAGCCCACGGGGGTAAAATTTAAAAAAGTTGAAAAAAATTTTTTTTTAGAATTAGTAATTTTTTCGACGTTTATCAGACTTTCAGATAGGGGAAATGTCAGTGAGCGTTCCGATTTCAGTTATAGAGCGATTCGCCCAATGAGTCCTTGATATTTAGTTGTTTTCAGTCAATTTTCTGGTTTTTAGAAAATTTCACTTTTTTGTGAAAATATCCACTAAATGAAGGCATAATATGTGTGAGGGTACCCCAGGAGAGTTCCAAATGTGTGTGGGTAGAATATATATCCCACTGGTATAACATTGAAAAAAGTTGAAAAAAATTTTTTTTTGGACTTAGTAATTTTTCCGGCGTTCATCAGACTTTCAGATAGGGGAAATGTCAGTGAGCATTCCGATTTCCGTTCCACAGCGATTCGCCCCAATGAGTCCTTGATATTTAGTCGTCTTCAGCCAATTTTCTGGATTTTTGAAAATTTCACTTTTTTGTGATACATCCACTAAATGAGGGAATAATATGTGTGAGGGTACCCCAGGAGAGTTCCAAATGTGTGTGGGTAGAATATATAGCCCACGGGGGTAAAATTTAAAAAAGTTGAAAAAAATTTTTTTTTAGAATTAGTAATTTTTTCGACGTTTATCAGACTTTCAGATAGGGGAAATGTCAGTGAGCGTTCCGATTTCAGTTATAGAGCGATTCGCCCAATGAGTCCTTGATATTTAGTTGTTTTCAGCCAATTTTCCGGATTTTTGAAAATGTCACTTTTTTGTGATACATCCACTAAATGAGGGAATAATATGTGTGAGGGTACCCCAGGAGAGTTCCAAATGTGTGTGGGTAGAATATAAATCCCACGGGGATAAAATTGAAAAAAGTTGAAAAAAATTTTTTTTTGGACTTAGCAATTTTTCCGGCGTTCATCAGACTTTCAGATAGGGGAAATGTCAGTGAGCATTCCGATTTCAGTTCCAGAGCGATTCGCCCAATGAGTCCTTGATATTTAGTCTTTTTCAGCCAATTTTCCGGATTTTTGAAAATTTCACTTTTTTGTGAAAACATCCACTAAATGAGGGAATAATATGTGTGAGGGTACCCCAGGAGAGTTCCAAATGTGTGTGGGTAGAATATATATCCCACGGGGGTAAAATTGAAAAAAGTTGAAAAAAAATTTTTTTGGACTTAGTAATTTTTCCGGCGTTCATCAGACTTTCAGATAGGGGAAATGTCAGTGAACATTCCGATTTTATTTCCAGAGCGATTCGCCCAATGAGTCCTTGATATTTAGTCGTTTTCAGCCAATTTTCCGGATTTTTGAAAATTTCACTTTTTTGTGAAAATATCCACTAAATGAGGGAATAATATGTGTGAGGGTACCCCAGGAGAGTTTCAAATGTGTGTGGGTAGAATATATATCCCACGGGGTAAAATTGAAAAAAGTTGAAAAAAATTTTTTTTTGGACTTAGTAATTTTTCCAGCGTTCATCAGACTTTCAGATAGCGGAAATGTCAGTGAGCATTTCGATTTCAGTTCTAGAGCGATTCGCCCAATGAGTCCTTGATATTTAGTCGTTTTCAGCCAATTTTCTGGATTTTTGAAAATTTCACTTTTTTGTGAAAATATCCACTAAATGAGGGAATAATATGTGTGAGGGTACCCCAGGAGAGTTCCAAATGTGTGTGGATAGAATATATATCCCACGGGGATAAAATTGAAAAAAGTTGAAAAAAATTTTTTTTTGGACTTAGTAATTTTTCCGGCGTTTATCAGACTTTCAGATAGGGGAAATGTCAGTGAGCGTTCCGATTTCAGTCCCAGAGCGATTCACCCAATGAGTCCTTGATATTTAGTCGTTTTCAGCAAATTTTCTGGTTTTTAGAAAATTTCACTTTTTTGTGAAAATATCCACTAAATGAGGGCATAATATGTGTGAGGGTACCCCAGGAGAGTTCCAAATGTGTGTGGGTAGAATATATATCCCACGGGGATAAAATTGAAAAAAGTTGAAAAATTTTTTTTTATGGACTTAGTAATTTTTCCGGCGTTCATCAGACTTTCAGATAGGGGAAATGTCAGTGAGCATTCCGATTTCAGTTCCAGAGCGATTCGCCCAATGAGTCCTTGATATTTAGTCGTTTTCAGTCAATTTTCTGGATTTTTGAAAATTTCAATTTTTTGTGAAAATATCCACTAAATGAGGGAATAATATGTGTGAGGGTACCCCTGGAGAGTTGCAAATGTGTGTGGGTAGAATATATATCCCACAGGGATAAAATTGAAAAAAGTTGAAAACATTTTTTTTTTGGACTTATTAATTTTTCCGGCGTTTATCAGACTTTCAGATAGGGGAAATGTCACTGAGCGTTCCGATTTCAGTTCCAGAGCGGTTCGCCCAATGAGTCCTTGATATTTAGTTGTTTTCAGCCAATTTTGTGGATTTTTGAAAATTTCACTTATTTGTGAAAATATCCACTAAATGACGGAATAATATGTGTGAGGGTTCCCCAGGTGAGTTCCAAATGTGTGTGGGTAGAATACATATCCCACGGGGATAAAATTGAAAAAAGTTGAAATTTTTTTTTTTATGGACTTAGTAATTTTTCCTTCGTTTATCAGACTTTCAGATAGGGGAAATGTTACTGAGCGTTCCGATTTCAGTTCCAGAGCGATTCGCTCAATGAGTCCTTGATATTTAGTCGTTTTCAGCCAATTTTCTGGATTTTTGAAAATTTCACTTTTTTGTGAAAATATCCACTAAATGAGGGAATAATATGTGGGAGGGTACCCCAGGAGAGTTCCAAATGTGTGTGGGTAGAATATATAGCCCACGGGGGTAAAATTGAAAAATGTTGAAAAAAAATCTTTTTTGGACTTAGTAATTTTTCCGGCATTTATCAGACTTTCAGATAGGGGAAATGTCATTGAGCGTTCCGCTTTCTGTTCCAGAGCAATTCGCCTCATGAGTCCTTGATATTTAGTCGTTTTCAGCCAATTTTCTGGATTTTTGAAAATTTCACTTTTTTGTGAAAATATCCACTAAATGAGAGAATAATATGTGTGAGGGTACCTACCCCAGGAGAGTTCCAAATGTGTATGGGTAGAATATATATCCCACGGGGATAAAATTGAAAAAAGTTGAAAAAAATTTTTTTTTGGACTTAGTAATTTTTCCGGCGTTTATCAGACTTTCAGATAGGGGAAATGTCAGTGAGAGTTCCGATTTCAATTCCAGAGCGATTCGCCCAATGAGTCCTTGATATTTATTCGTTTTCAGTTTTTTTATGGTTTTTAGAAAATTTCACTTTTTTGTGAAAATATCCACTAAATGAAGGCATAATATGTGTGAGGGTACCCCAGGAGAGTTCCAAATGTGTGTGGGTAGAATATATATCCCACTGGTATAACATTGAAAAAAGTTGAAAAAAATTTTTTTTTGGACTTAGTAATTTTTCCGGCGTTCATCAGACTTTCAGATAGGGGAAATGTCAGTGAGCATTCCGATTTCCGTTCCACAGCGATTCGCCCCAATGAGTCCTTGATATTTAGTCGTCTTCAGCCAATTTTCTGGATTTTTGAAAATTTCACTTTTTTGTGAAAATATCCACTAAATGAGAGAATAATATGTGTGAGGGTACCCCAGGAGAGTTCCAAATGTGTGTGGGTAGAATATATAGCCCACGGGGGTAAAATTTAAAAAAGTTGAAAAAAATTTTTTTTTAGAATTAGTAATTTTTTCGACGTTTATCAGACTTTCAGATAGGGGAAATGTCAGTGAGCGTTCCGATTTCAGTTATAGAGCGATTCGCCCAATGAGTCCTTGATATTTAGTTGTTTTCAGCCAATTTTCCGGATTTTTGAAAATTTCACTTTTTTGTGATACATCCACTAAATGAGGGAATAATATGTGTGAGGGTACCCCAGGAGAGTTCCAAATGTGTGTGGGTAGAATATAAATCCCACGGGGATAAAATTGAAAAAAGTTGAAAAAAATTTTTTTTTGGACTTAGCAATTTTTCCGGCGTTCATCAGACTTTCAGATAGGGGAAATGTCAGTGAGCATTCCGATTTCAGTTCCAGAGCGATTCGCCCAATGAGTCCTTGATATTTAGTCTTTTTCAGCCAATTTTCCGGATTTTTGAAAATTTCACTTTTTTGTGAAAATATCCACTAAATGAGAGAATAATATGTGTGAGGGTACCTACCCCAGGAGAGTTCCAAATGTGTATGGGTAGAATATATATCCCACGGGGATAAAATTGAAAAAAGTTGAAAAAAATTTTTTTTTGGACTTAGTAATTTTTCCGGCGTTTATCAGACTTTCAGATAGGGGAAATGTCAGTGAGAGTTCCGATTTCAATTCCAGAGCGATTCGCCCAATGAGTCCTTGATATTTATTCGTTTTCAGTTTTTTTATGGTTTTTAGAAAATTTCACTTTTTTGTGAAAATATCCACTAAATGAAGGCATAATATGTGTGAGGGTACCCCAGGAGAGTTCCAAATGTGTGTGGGTAGAATATATATCCCACTGGTATAACATTGAAAAAAGTTGAAAAAAATTTTTTTTTGGACTTAGTAATTTTTCCGGCGTTCATCAGACTTTCAGATAGGGGAAATGTCAGTGAGCATTCCGATTTCCGTTCCACAGCGATTCGCCCCAATGAGTCCTTGATATTTAGTCGTCTTCAGCCAATTTTCTGGATTTTTGAAAATTTCACTTTTTTGTGAAAATATCCACTAAATGAGAGAATAATATGTGTGAGGGTACCCCAGGAGAGTTCCAAATGTGTGTGGGTAGAATATATAGCCCACGGGGGTAAAATTTAAAAAAGTTGAAAAAAATTTTTTTTTAGAATTAGTAATTTTTTCGACGTTTATCAGACTTTCAGATAGGGGAAATGTCAGTGAGCGTTCCGATTTCAGTTATAGAGCGATTCGCCCAATGAGTCCTTGATATTTAGTTGTTTTCAGCCAATTTTCCGGATTTTTGAAAATTTCACTTTTTTGTGATACATCCACTAAATGAGGGAATAATATGTGTGAGGGTACCCCAGGAGAGTTCCAAATGTGTGTGGGTAGAATATAAATCCCACGGGGATAAAATTGAAAAAAGTTGAAAAAAATTTTTTTTTGGACTTAGCAATTTTTCCGGCGTTCATCAGACTTTCAGATAGGGGAAATGTCAGTGAGCATTCCGATTTCAGTTCCAGAGCGATTCGCCCAATGAGTCCTTGATATTTAGTCTTTTTCAGCCAATTTTCCGGATTTTTGAAAATTTCACTTTTTTGTGAAAATATCCACTAAATGAGAGAATAATATGTGTGAGGGTACCTACCCCAGGAGAGTTCCAAATGTGTATGGGTAGAATATATATCCCACGGGGATAAAATTGAAAAAAGTTGAAAAAAATTTTTTTTTGGACTTAGTAATTTTTCCGGCGTTTATCAGACTTTCAGATAGGGGAAATGTCAGTGAGAGTTCCGATTTCAATTCCAGAGCGATTCGCCCAATGAGTCCTTGATATTTATTCGTTTTCAGTTTTTTTATGGTTTTTAGAAAATTTCACTTTTTTGTGAAAATATCCACTAAATGAAGGCATAATATGTGTGAGGGTACCCCAGGAGAGTTCCAAATGTGTGTGGGTAGAATATATATCCCACTGGTATAACATTGAAAAAAGTTGAAAAAAATTTTTTTTTGGACTTAGTAATTTTTCCGGCGTTCATCAGACTTTCAGATAGGGGAAATGTCAGTGAGCATTCCGATTTCCGTTCCACAGCGATTCGCCCCAATGAGTCCTTGATATTTAGTCGTCTTCAGCCAATTTTCTGGATTTTTGAAAATTTCACTTTTTTGTGAAAATATCCACTAAATGAGAGAATAATATGTGTGAGGGTACCCCAGGAGAGTTCCAAATGTGTGTGGGTAGAATATATAGCCCACGGGGGTAAAATTTAAAAAAGTTGAAAAAAATTTTTTTTTAGAATTAGTAATTTTTTCGACGTTTATCAGACTTTCAGATAGGGGAAATGTCAGTGAGCGTTCCGATTTCAGTTATAGAGCGATTCGCCCAATGAGTCCTTGATATTTAGTTGTTTTCAGCCAATTTTCCGGATTTTTGAAAATTTCACTTTTTTGTGATACATCCACTAAATGAGGGAATAATATGTGTGAGGGTACCCCAGGAGAGTTCCAAATGTGTGTGGGTAGAATATAAATCCCACGGGGATAAAATTGAAAAAAGTTGAAAAAAATTTTTTTTTGGACTTAGCAATTTTTCCGGCGTTCATCAGACTTTCAGATAGGGGAAATGTCAGTGAGCATTCCGATTTCAGTTCCAGAGCGATTCGCCCAATGAGTCCTTGATATTTAGTCTTTTTCAGCCAATTTTCCGGATTTTTGAAAATTTCACTTTTTTGTGAAAATATCCACTAAATGAGAGAATAATATGTGTGAGGGTACCTACCCCAGGAGAGTTCCAAATGTGTATGGGTAGAATATATATCCCACGGGGATAAAATTGAAAAAAGTTGAAAAAAATTTTTTTTTGGACTTAGTAATTTTTCCGGCGTTTATCAGACTTTCAGATAGGGGAAATGTCAGTGAGAGTTCCGATTTCAGTTCCAGAACGATTCGCCCAATGAGTCCTTGATATTGAGTCGTTTTCAGCCAATTTTCTGGATTTTTGAAAATTTCACTTTTTTGTGAAAATATCCACTAAATGAGGGAATAATATGTGTGAGGGTACCCCAGGGGAGTTCCAAATGTGTGTGGGTAGAATATATATCCCACGGGGTAAAATTGAAAAAAGTTGAAAAAAATTTTTTTTTGGACTTAGTAATTTTTCCAGCGTTCATCAGACTTTCAGATAGGGGAAATGTCAGTGAGCATTTCGATTTCAGTTCTAGAGCGATTCGCCCAATGAGTCCTTGATATTTAGTCGTTTTCAGCCAATTTTCTGGATTTTTGAAAATTTCACTTTTTTGTGAAAATATCCACTAAATGAGGGAATAATATGTGTGAGGGTACCCCAGGAGAGTTCCAAATGTGTGTGGATAGAATATATATCCCACGGGGATAAAATTGAAAACAGTTGAAAAAAATTTTTTTTTGGACTTAGTAATTTTTCCGGCGTTTATCAGACTTTCAGATAGGGGAAATGTCGGTGAGCATTCCGATTTCAGTTCCAGAGCGATTCGCCCAATGAGTCCTCGATATTTAGTCGTTTTCAGTCAATTTTCTGGATTTTTGAAAATTTCACTTTTTTGTGAAAATATCCACTAAATGAGGGAATAATATGTGTGAGGGTACCCCAGGAGAGTTGCAAATGTGTGTGGGTAGAATATATATCCCACGGGGATAAAATTGAAAAAAGTTGAAAACATTTTTTTTATGGACTTAGTAATTTTTCCTGCGTTTATCAGACTTTCAGATAGGGGAAATGTCACTGAGCATTCCGATTTCAGTTCCAGAGCGAATCGCCCCATGAGTCCTTGATATTTAGTCGTTTTCAGCCAATTTTCTGGATTTTTGAAAATTTCACTTTTTTGTGAAAATATCCACTAAATGAGGGAATAATATGTGTGAGGGTACCTACCCCAGGAGAGTTCCAAATGTGTGTGGGTAGAATATATATCCCACGGGGATAAAATTGAAAAAAGTTGAAAAAAATTTTTTTTTGGACTTAGTAATTTTTCCGGCGTTTATCAGACTTTCAGATAGGGGAAATGTCAGTGAGAGTTCCGATTTCAGTTCCAGAGCGATTCGCCCAATGAGTCCTTGATATTTATTCGTTTTCGGTCAATTTTCTGGTTTTTAGAAAATTTCACTTTTTTGTGAAAATATCCACTAAATGAGGGCATAATATGTGTGAGGGTACCCCAGGAGAGTTCCAAATGTGTGTGGGTAGAATATATATCCCACGGGGGTAAAATTTAAAAAAGTTTAAAAAAAAATTTTTTTGGACTTAGTAATTTTTCCGGCATTTATCAGACTTTCAGATAGGGGAAATGTCAGTGAGCGTTCAGATTTCAGTTCCAAAGCGATTCGCCCAATGAGTCCTTGATATTTAGTCTTTTTCAGCCAATTTTCTGGATTTTTGAAAATTTCACTTTTTTGTGAAAATATCCACTAAATTAGGGAATAATATGTGTGAGGGTACCCCAGGAGAGTTCCAAATGTGTGTGGGTAGAATATAAATCCCACGGGGATAAAATTGAAAAAAGTTGCAAAAAATTTTTTTCTGGACTTAGCAATTTTTCCGGCGTTCATCAGACTTTCAGATAGGGGAAATGTCAGTGAGCATTCGGATTTGAGTTCCAGAGCGATTCGCCCAATGAGTCCTTGATATTTAGTCGTTTTCAGCCAATTTTCCGGATTTTTGAAAATTTCACTTTTTTGTGAAAACATCCACTAAATGAGGGAATAATATGTGTGAGGGTACCCCAGGAGAGTTCCAAATGTGTGTGGGTAGAATATATAGCCCACGGGGGTAAAATTGAAAAAAGTTGAAAAAAAATCTTTTTTGGACTTAGTAATTTTTCCGGCGTATATCAGACTTTCAGATAGGTGAAATGTGAGTGAGCGTTCCTCTTTCAGTTCCAGAGCGATTTGCCCAATGAGTCCTTGATATTTAGTCGTTTTCAGCCAATTTTCTGGATTTTTGAAAATTTCACTTTTTTGTGAAAATATCCACTAAATGAGGGAATAATATGTGTGAGGGTACCTACCCCAGGAGAGTTCCAAATGTGTGTGGGTAGAATATATATCCCACGGGGATAAAATTGAAAAAAGTTGAAAAAAATTTTTTTTTGGACTTAGTAATTTTTCCGGCGTTTATCAGACTTTCAGATAGGGGAAATGTCAGTGAGAGTTCCGATTTCAGTTCCAGAGCGATTCGCCCAATGAGTCCTTGATATTTATTCGTTTTCAGTCAATTTTCTGATTTTTAGAAAATTTCACTTTTTTGTGAAAATATCCACTAAATGAAGGCATAATATGTGTGAGGGTACCCCAGGAGAGTTCCAAATGTGTGTGGATAGAATATATATCCCACGGGGATAAAATTGAAAAAAGTTGAAAAAAAATTTGTTTTGGACTTAGTAATTTTTCCGGCGTTTATCAGACTTTCAGATAGGGGAAATGTCAGTGAGCATTCCGATTTCAGTTCCAGAGCGATTCGCCCAATGAGTCCTTGATATTTAGTCGTTTTCAGCAAATTTTCTGGTTTTTAGAAAATTTCACTTTTTTGTGAAAATATCCACTAAATGAGGGCATAATATGTGTTAGGGTACCCCAGGAGAGTTCCAAATGTGTGTGGGTAGAATATATATCCCACGGGGATAAAATTGAAAAAAGTTGAAAACATTTTTTTTATGGACTTAGTAATTTTTCCTGCGTTTATCAGACTTTCAGATAGGGGAAATGTCACTGAGCATTCCGATTTCAGTTCCAGAGCGATTCGCCCCATGAGTCCTTGATATTTAGTCGTTTTCAGCCAATTTTCTGGATTTTTGAAAATTTCACTTTTTTGTGAAAATATCCACTAAATGAGGGAATAATATGTGTTAGGGTACCTACCCCAGGAGAGTTCCAAATGTGTGTGGGTAGAATATATATCCCACGGGGATAAAATTGAAAAAAGTTGAAAACATTTTTTTTATGGACTTAGTAATTTTTCCTGCGTTTATCAGACTTTCAGATAGGGGAAATGTCAGTGAGAGTTCCGATTTCAGTTCCAGAGCGATTCGCCCAATGAGTCCTTGATATTTATTCGTTTTCGGTCAATTTTCTGGTTTTTAGAAAATTTCACTTTTTTGTGAAAATATCCACTAAATGAGGGCATAATATGTGTGAGGGTACCCCAGGAGAGTTCCAAATGTGTGTGGGTAGAATATATATCCCACGGGGGTAAAATTTAAAAAAGTTTCAAAAAAATTTTTTTTGGACTTAGTAATTTTTCCGGCATTTATCAGACTTTCAGATAGGGAAAATGTCAGTGAGCGTTCAGATTTCAGTTCCAAAGCGATTCGCCCAATGAGTCCTTGATATTTAGTCTTTTTCAGCCAATTTTCTGGATTTTTGAAAATTTCACTTTTTTGTGAAAATATCCACTAAATTAGGGAATAATATGTGTGAGGGTACCCCAGGAGAGTTCCAAATGTGTGTGGGTAGAATATATAGCCCACGGGGGTAAAATTGAAAAAAGTTGAAAAAAAATCTTTTTTGGACTTAGTAATTTTTCCGGCGTTCATCAGACTTTCAGATAGGGGAAATGTCAGTGAGCATTCCGATTTCCGTTCCACAGCGATTCGCCCCAATGAGTCCGTGATATTTAGTCGTCTTCAGCCAATTTTCTGGATTTTTGAAAATATCAATTTTTTGTGAAAATATCCACTAAATGAGAGAATAATATGTGTGAGGGTACCCCAGGAGAGTTCCAAATGTGTGTGGGTAGAATATATAGCCCACGGGGGTAAAATTTAAAAAAGTTGAAAAAAAATTTTTTTTAGAATTAGTAATTTTTTCGACGTTTATCAGACTTTCAGATAGGGGAAATGTCAGTGAGCGTTCCGATTTCAGTTATAGAGCGATTCGCCCAATGAGTCCTTGATATTTAGTTGTTTTCAGCCAATTTTCCGGATTTTTGAAAATTTCACTTTTTTGTGATACATCCACTAAATGAGGGAATAATATGTGTGAGGGTACCCCAGGAGAGTTCCAAATGTGTGTGGGTAGAATATAAATCCCACGGGGATAAAATTGAAAAAAGTTGAAAAAAATTTTTTTTTGGACTTAGCAATTTTTCCGGCGTTCATCAGACTTTCAGATAGGGGAAATGTCAGTGAGCATTCCGATTTCAGTTCCAGAGCGATTCGCCCAATGAGTCCTTGATATTTAGTCTTTTTCAGCCAATTTTCCGGATTTTTGAAAATTTCACTTTTTTGTGAAAATATCCACTAAATGAGGGAATAGTATGTGTGAGGGTACCCCAGGAGAGTTTCAAATGTGTGTGGGTAGAATATATATCCCACGGGGTAAAATTGAAAAAAGTTGAAAAAAATTTTTTTTTGGACTTAGTAATTTTTCCAGCGTTCATCAGACTTTCAGATAGCGGAAATGTCAGTGAGCATTTCGATTTCAGTTCTAGAGCGATTCGCCCAATGAGTCCTTGATATTTAGTCGTTTTCAGCCAATTTTCTGGATGTTTGAAAATTTCACTTTTTTGTGAAAATATCCACTAAATGAGGGAATAATATGTGTGAGGGTACCCCAGGAGAGTTCCAAATGTGTGTGGATAGAATATATATCCCACGGGGATAAAATTGAAAAAAGTTGAAAAAAATTTTTTTTTGGACTTAGTAATTTTTCCGGCGTTTATCAGACTTTCAGATAGGGGAAATGTCAGTGAGCGTTCCGATTTCAGTCCCAGAGCGATTCGCCCAATGAGTCCTTGATATTTAGTCGTTTTCAGCAAATTTTCTGGTTTTTAGAAAATTTCACTTTTTTGTGAAAATATCCACTAAATGAGGGCATAATATGTGTGAGGGTACCCCAGGAGAGTTCCAAATGTGTGTGGGTAGAATATATATCCCACGGGGATAAAATTGAAAAAAGTTGAAAAATTTTTTTTTATGGACTTAGTAATTTTTCCGGCGTTCATCAGACTTTCAGATAGGGGAAATGTCAGTGAGCATTCCGATTTCAGTTCCAGAGCGATTCGCCCAATGAGTCCTTGATATTTAGTCGTTTTCAGTCAATTTTCTGGATTTTTGAAAATTTCAATTTTTTGTGAAAATATCCACTAAATGAGGGAATAATATGTGTGAGGGTACCCCTGGAGAGTTGCAAATGTGTGTGGGTAGAATATATATCCCACAGGGATAAAATTGAAAAAAGTTGAAAACATTTTTTTTTTGGACTTATTAATTTTTCCGGCGTTTATCAGACTTTCAGATAGGGGAAATGTCACTGAGCGTTCCGATTTCAGTTCCAGAGCGATTCGCTCAATGAGTCCTTGATATTTAGTTGTTTTCAGCCAATTTTGTGGATTTTTGAAAATTTCACTTATTTGTGAAAATATCCACTAAATGACGGAATAATATGTGTGAGGGTTCCCCAGGTGAGTTCCAAATGTGTGTGGGTAGAATACATATCCCACGGGGATAAAATTGAAAACAGTTGAAAAAATTTTTTTTATGGACTTAGTAATTTTTCCAGCGTTCATCAGACTTTCAGATAGGGGAAATGTCAGTGAGCATTTCGATTTCAGTTCTAGAGCGATTCGCCCAATGAGTCCTTGATATTTAGTCGTTTTCAGCCAATTTTCTGGATTTTTGAAAATTTCACTTTTTTGTGAAAATATCCACTAAATGAGGGAATAATATGTGTGAGGGTACCCCAGGAGAGTTCCAAATGTGTGTGGATAGAATATATATCCCACGGGGATAAAATTGAAAAAAGTTGAAAAAAATTTTTTTTTGGACTTAGTAATTTTTCCGGCGTTTATCAGACTTTCAGATAGGGGAAATGTCAGTGAGCATTCCGATTTCAGTTCCAGAGCGATTCGCCCAATGAGTCCTTGATATTTAGTCGTTTTCAGCAAATTTTCTGGTTTTTAGAAAATTTCACTTTTTTGTGAAAATATCCACTAAATGAGGGCATAATATGTGTTAGGGTACCCCAGGAGAGTTCCAAATGTGTGTGGGTAGAATATATATCCCACGGGGATAAAATTGAAAAAAGTTGAAAAATTTTTTTTTATGGACTTAGTAATTTTTCCGGCGTTCATCAGACTTTCAGATAATGGAAATGTCAGTGAGCATTCCGATTTCAGTTCCAGAGCGATTCGCCCAATGAGTCCTTGATATTTAGTCGTTTTCAGTCAATTTTCTGGATTTTTGAAAATTTCACTTTTTTGTGAAAATATCCACTAAATGAGAGAATAATATGTGTGAGGGTACCCCAGGAGAGTTGCAAATGTGTGTGGGTAGAATATATATCCCACGGGGATAAAATTGAAAAAAGTTGAAAACATTTTTTTTTTGGACTTATTAATTTTTCCGGCGTTTATCAGACTTTCAGATAGGGGAAATGTCAATGAGCGTTCCGATTTCAGTTCCAGAGCGATTCGCTCAATGAGTCCTTGATATTTAGTTGTTTTCAGCCAATTTTGTGGATTTTTGAAAATTTCACTTATTTGTGAAAATATCCACTAAATGACGGAATAATATGTGTGAGGGTTCCCCAGGTGAGTTCCAAATGTGTGTGGGTAGAATACATATCCCACGGGGATAAAATTGAAAAAAGTTGAAAATTTTTTTTTTATGGACTTAGTAATTTTTCCTTCGTTTATCGGACTTTCAGATAGGGGAAATGTTACTGAACGTTCCAATTTCAGTTCCAGAGCGATTCGCTCAATGAGTCCTTGATATTTAGTTGTTTTCAGCCAATTTTCTGGATTTTTGAAAATTTCACTTTTTTGTGAAAATATCCACTAAATGAGGGAATAATATGTGTGAGGGTACCCCAGGAGAGTTCCAAATGTGTGTGGATAGAATATATATCCCACGGGGATAAAATTGAAAAAAGTTGAAAAAAAATTTTTTTTGGACTTATTAATTTTTCCGGCGTTTATCAGACTTTCAGATAGGGGAAATGTCAGTGAGCATTCCGATTTCAGTTCCAGAGCGATTCGCCCAATGAGTCCTTGATATTTAGTCGTTTTCAGCAAATTTTCTGGTTTTTAGAAAATTTCACTTTTTTGTGAAAATATCCACTAAATGAGGGCATAATATGTGTTAGGGTACCCCAGGAGAGTTCCAAATGTGTGTGGGTAGAATATATATCCCACGGGGATAAAATTGAAAAAAGTTGAAAAATTTTTTTTTATGGACTTAGTAATTTTTCCGGCGTTCATCAGACTTTCAGATAGGGGAAATGTCAGTGAGCATTCCGATTTCAGTTCCAGAGCGATTCGCCCAATGAGTCCTTGATATTTAGTCGTTTTCAGTCAATTTTCTGGATTTTTGAAAATTTCACTTTTTTGTGAAAATATCCACTAAATGAGAGAATAATATGTGTGAGGGTACCCCAGGAGAGTTCCAAATGTGTGTGGGTAGAATATATATCCCACAGGGATAAAATTGAAAAAAGTTGAAAACATTTTTTTTTTGGACTTATTAATTTTTCCGGCGTTTATCAGACTTTCAGATAGGGGAAATGTCAATGAGCGTTCCGATTTCAGTTCCAGAGCGATTCGCTCAATGAGTCCTTGATATTTAGTTGTTTTCAGCCAATTTTGTGGATTTTTGAAAATTTCACTTATTTGTGAAAATATCCACTAAATGACGGAATAATATGTGTGAGGGTTCCCCAGGTGAGTTCCAAATGTGTGTGGGTAGAATACATATCCCACGGGGATAAAATTGAAAAAAGTTGAAAATTTTTTTTTTATGGACTTAGTAATTTTTCCTTCGTTTATCAGACTTTCAGATAGGGGAAATGTTACTGAGCGTTCCGATTTCAGTTCCAGAGCGATTCGCTCAATGAGTCCTTGATATTTAGTCATTTTCAGCCAATTTTCTGGATTTTTGAAAATTTCACTTTTTTGTGAAAATATCCACTAAATGAGGGAATAATATGTGTGAGGGTACCCCAGGAGAGTTCCAAATGTGTGTGGGTAGAATATATAGCCCACGGGGGTAAAATTGAAAAAAGTTAAAAAAAAATCTTTTTTGGACTTAGTAATTTTTCCGGCGTTTATCAGACTTTCAGATAGGGGAAATGTCATTGAGCGTTCCGCTTTCAGTTCCAGAGCAATTCACCTCATGAGTCCTTGATATTTAGTCGTTTTCAGCCAATTTTCTGGATTTTTGAAAATTTCACTTTTTTGTGAAAATATCCACTAAATGAGAGAATAATATGTGTGAGGGTACCTACCCCAGGAGAGTTCCAAATGTGTATGGGTAGAATATATATCCCACGGGGATTAAATTGAAAAAAGTTGAAAAAAATTTTTTTTTGGACTTAGTAATTTTTCCGGCGTTTATCAGACTTTCAGATAGGGGAAATGTCAGTGAGAGTTCCGATTTCAGTTCCAGAACGATTCGCCCAATGAGTCCTTGATATTGAGTCGTTTTCAGCCAATTTTCTGGATTTTTGAAAATTTCACTTTTTTGTGAAAATATCCACTAAATGAGGGAATAATATGTGTGAGGGTACCCCAGGGGAGTTCCAAATGTGTGTGGGTAGAATATATATCCCACGGGGTAAAATTGAAAAAAGTTGAAAAAAATTTTTTTTTGGACTTAGTAATTTTTCCAGCGTTCATCAGACTTTCAGATAGGGGAAATGTCAGTGAGCATTTCGATTTCAGTTCTAGAGCGATTCGCCCAATGAGTCCTTGATATTTAGTCGTTTTCAGCCAATTTTCTGGATTTTTGAAAATTTCACTTTTTTGTGAAAATATCCACTAAATGAGGGAATAATATGTGTGAGGGTACCCCAGGAGAGTTCCAAATGTGTGTGGATAGAATATATATCCCACGGGGATAAAATTGAAAAAAGTTGAAAAAAATTTTTTTTTGGACTTATTAATTTTTCCGGCGTTTATCAGACTTTCAGATAGGGGAAATGTCAGTGAGCATTCCGATTTCAGTTCCAGAGCGATTCGCCCAATGAGTCCTTGATATTTAGTCGTTTTCAGCAAATTTTCTGGTTTTTAGAAAATTTCACTTTTTTGTGAAAATATCCACTAAATGAGGGCATAATATGTGTTAGGGTACCCCAGGAGAGTTCCAAATGTGTGTGGGTAGAATATATATCCCACGGGGATAAAATTGAAAAAAGTTGAAAAATTTTTTTTTATGGACTTAGTAATTTTTCCGGCGTTCATCAGACTTTCAGATAGGGGAAATGTCAGTGAGCATTCCGATTTCAGTTCCAGAGCGATTCGCCCAATGAGTCCTTGATATTTAGTCGTTTTCAGTCAATTTTCTGGATTTTTGAAAATTTCACTTTTTTGTGAAAATATCCACTAAATGAGAGAATAATATGTGTGAGGGTACCCCAGGAGAGTTGCAAATGTGTGTGGGTAGAATATATATCCCACGGGGATAAAATTGAAAAAAGTTGAAAACATTTTTTTTTTGTACTTATTAATTTTTCCGGCGTTTATCAGACTTTCAGATAGGGGAAATGTCAATGAGCGTTCCGATTTCAGTTCCAGAGCGATTCGCTCAATGAGTCCTTGATATTTAGTTGTTTTCAGCCAATTTTGTGGATTTTTGAAAATTTCACTTATTTGTGAAAATATCCACTAAATGACGGAATAATATGTGTGAGGGTTCCCCAGGTGAGTTCCAAATGTGTGTGGGTAGAATACATATCCCACGGGGATAAAATTGAAAAAAGTTGAAAATTTTTTTTTTATGGACTTAGTAATTTTTCCTTCGTTTATCGGACTTTCAGATAGGGGAAATGTTACTGAACGTTCCAATTTCAGTTCCAGAGCGATTCGCTCAATGAGTCCTTGATATTTAGTTGTTTTCAGCCAATTTTCTGGATTTTTGAAAATTTCACTTTTTTGTGAAAATATCCACTAAATGAGGGCATAATATGTGTTAGGGTACCCCAGGAGAGTTCCAAATGTGTGTGGGTAGAATATATATCCCACGGGGATAAAATTGAAAAAAGTTGAAAAATTTTTTTTTATGGACTTAGTAATTTTTCCTGCGTTTATCAGACTTTCAGATAGGGGAAATGTCACTGAGCATTCCGATTTCAGTTCCAGAGCGATTCGCTCAATGAGTCCTTGATATTTAGTCATTTTCTGCCAATTTTGTGGATTTTTGAAAATTTCACTTTTTTGTGAAAATATCCACTAAATGAGAGAATAATATGTGTGAGGGTACCCCAGGAGAGTTCCAAATGTGTGTGGGTAGAATATATATCCCACAGGGATAAAATTGAAAAAAGTTGAAAACATTTTTTTTTTGGACTTATTAATTTTTCCGGCGTTTATCAGACTTTCAGATAGGGAAAATGTCAGTGAGCGTTCCGATTTCAGTTCCAGAGCGATTCGCCCAATGAGTCCTTGATATTTAGTCGTTTTCAGCCAATTTTCTGGATTTTTGAAAATTTCACTTTTTTGTAATAATATCCACTAAATGAGAGAATAATATGTGTGAGAGTACCCCAGGAGAGTTCCAAATGTGTGTGGGTAGAATATATATCCCACGGGGATAAAATTGAAAAAAGTTGAAAAAAATTTTTTTTTTGGACTTAGTAATTTTTCCGGCGTTTATCAGACTTTCAGATAGGGAAAATGTCAGTGAGCGTTCTGATTTCAGTTCCAGAGCGATTCGCCCAATGAGTCCTTGATATTTAGTCGTTTTCAGCCAATTTTCTAGATTTTTGAAAATTTCATTTTTGTGAAAATATCCACTAAATGAGGGAATAATATGTGTGAGGGTACCCCAGGAGAGTTCCAAATGTGTGTGGGTAGAATATATATCCCACTGGGATAAAATTGAAAAAAAATTTTTTTTGGACTTATTAATTTTTCCGGCGTTTATCAGACTTTCAGATAGGGGAAATGTCAGTGAGCGTTCAGATTTCAGTTCCAGAGCGATTCGCCCAATGAGTCCTTGATATTTAGTCGTTTTCAGTCAATTTTCTGGATTTTTAAAAATTTCACTTTTTTGTGAAAATATCCACTAAATGAGGGAATAATATGTGTGAGGGTACCCCAGGAGAGTTCCAAATGTGTGTGGGTAGAATATATATCCCACGGGGGTAAAATTGAAAAAAGTAAAAAAAAAAATTTTTTTGGACTTAGTAATTTTTCCGGCATTTATCAGACTTTCAGATAGGGGAAATGTCAGTGAGCGTTCAGATTTCAGTTCCAGAGCGATTCGCCCAATGAGTCCTTGATATTTAGTCGTTTTCAGCCAATTTTCTGGATTTTTGAAAATTTCACTTTTTTGTGAAAATATCCACTAAATGAGAGCATAATATGTGTGAGGGTACCCCAGGAGAGTTCCAAATGTGTGTGGGTAGAATATATATCCCACGGGGATAAAATTGAAAAAAGTTGAACATTTTTTTTTTTTTTGGACTTAGTCATTTTTCCTGCATTTATCAGACTTTCACATAGGGGAAATGTGAGTGAGCGTTCCGATTTCAGTTCCAGAGAGAATCGCCCAATGAGTCCTTGATATTTAGTCGTTTTCAGGGAATTTTCTGGATTTTTGAAAATTTCACTTTTTTGTGAAAATATCCACTAAATGAGGGCATACTATGTGTGAGGGTACCCCAGGAGAGTTCCAAATGTGTGTGGGTAGAATATATATCCCACGGGGGTAAAATTGAAAAAAGTTTAAAAAAATTTTTTTTGGACTTAGTAATTTTTCCGGCATTTATCAGACTTTCAGATAGGGGAAATGTCAGTGAGCATTCCGATTTCAGTTCCAGAGCGATTCGCCCAATGAGTCCTTGATATTTATTCGTTTTCAGCCAATTTTCCGGATTTTTGAAAATTTCACTTTTTTGTGAAAATATCCACTAAATAAGGGAATAATATGTGTGAGGGTACCCCAGGAGAGTTCCAAATGTGTGTGGGTTGAATATATATCCCACGGGGGTAAAATTGAAAAAAGTTGAAAAAAATTTTTTTTTGAACTTAGTCATTTTTCCTGCGTTTATAAGACTTTCAGATAGGGGAAATGTCAGTGAGCGTTCCGATTTCAGTTCAAGAGCGATTCGCCAAATGAGTCCTTGATATTTAGTCGTTTTCAGCCAATTTTCTGGTTTTTAGAAAATTTCACTTTTGTGAAAATATCCACTAAATGAGGGCATAATATGTGTGAGGGTGCCCCAGGAGAGTTCCAAATGTGTGTGGGTAGAATATATATCCCACGGGGGTAAAATTGAAAAAAGTTTAAAAAAATTTTTTTTTGGACTTAGTAATTTTTCCGGCATTTATCAGACTTTCAGATAGGGGAAATGTCAGTGAGCGTTCCGATTTCAGTTCCAGAGCGATTCGCCCAATGAGTCCTTGATATTTAGTAGTTTTCAGCCAATTTTCCGGATTTTTGAAAATTTCACTTTTTTGAGAAAATATCCACTAAATAAGGGAATAATATGTGTGAGGGTACCCCAGGAGAGTTCCAAATGTGTGTGGGTAGAATATATATCCCACGGGGGTAAAATTGAAAAAAGTTGAAAAAAAATTTTTTTTGAACTTAGTCATTTTTCCTGCGTTTATCAGACTTTCAGATAGGGGAAATGTCAGTGAGCGTTCCGATTTCAGTTCAAGAGCGATTCGCCCAATGAGTCCTTGATATTTAGTCGTTTTCAGCCAATTTTCTGGTTTTTAGAAAATTTCACTTTTGTGAAAATATCCACTAAATGAGGGCATAATATGTGTGAGGGTACCCCAGGAGAGTTCCTAATGTGTGTGGTTAGAATATATATCCCACGGGGGTAAAATTGAAAAAAGTTGGAAAAATTTTTTTTTTGGACGTAGTCATTTTTCCGGCGTTTATCAGACTTTCAGATAGGGGAAATGTCAGTGAGCGTTCAGATTTCAGTTCCAGAGCGATTCGCCCAATGAGTCCTTGATATTTAGTCGTTTTCAGCCAATTTTCTGGATTTTTGAAAATTTCACTTTTTTGTGAAAATATCCACTAAATGAGAGAATAATATGTGTGAGGGTACCCCAGGAGAGTTCCAAATGTGTGTGGGTAGAATATATATCCCACGGGGGTAAAATTGAAAAAAGTTAAAAAAAAATTTTTTTTGGACTTAGTAATTTTTCCGGCATTCATCAGACTTTCAGATAGGGGAAATGTCAGTGAGCGTTCAGATTTCAGTTCCAGAGCGATTCGCCCAATGAGTCCTTGATATTTAGTCGTTTTCAGCCAATTTTCTGGATTTTTGAAAATTTCACTTTTTTGTGAAAATATCCACTAAATGAGAGAATAATATGTGTGAGGGTACCCCAGGAGAGTTCCAAATGTGTGTGGGTAGAATATATATCCCACGGGTGTAAAATTGAAAAAAGTTGAAAAAAATTTTTTTTTGGACTTAGTAATTTTTCTGGCATTTATCAGACTTTCAGATAGGGGAAATGTCAGTGAGCGTTCCGATTTCAGTTCCAGAGTGATTCGCCCAATGAGTCCTTGATATTTATTCGTTTTCAGCCAATTTTCTGGATTTTTGAAAATTTCACTTTTTTGTGAAAATATCCACTAAATGAGAGAATAATATGTGTGAGGGTACCCCAGGAAAGTTCCAAATGTGTGTGGGTAGAATATATATCCCACGGGGGTAAAATTGAAAAAAGTTTTAAAAAAATTTTTTTTGGACTTAGTAATTTTTCCGGCATTCATCAGACTTTCAGATAGGGGAAATGTCAGTGAGCGTTCCGATTTCAGTTCCAGAGCGATTCGCCCAATGAGTCCTTGATATTTAGTCGTTTTCAGCCAATTTTCTGGATTTTTGAAAATTTCACTTTTTTGTGAAAATATCCACTAAATGAGAGAATAATATGTGTGAGGGTACCCCAGGAGAGTTCCAAATGTGTGTGGGTAGAATATATATCCCACGGGGGTAAAATTGAAAAAAGTTTTAAAAAAATTTTTTTTGGACTTAGTCCTTTTTCTGGCGTTTATCAGACTTTCACATAGGGGAAATGTCAGTGAGCGTTCCGATTTCAGTTCCAGAGCGATTCGCCCAATGAGTCCTTGATATTTAGTCGTTTTCAGCCAATTTTCTGGATTTTTGAAAATTTCACTTTTTTGTGAAAATATCCACTAAATGAGAGAATAATATGTGTGAGGGTACCCCAGGAGAGTTCCAAATGTGTGTGGGTAGAATATATATCCCACGGGGATAAAATTGAAAAAAGTTGAAAAAAATTTTTTTTTGGACTTAGTCATTTTTCCGGCGTTTATCAGACTTTCAGATAGGGGAAATGTCAGTGACCATTCAGATTTCAGTTCCAGAGCGATTCGCCCAATGAGTCCTTGATATTTAGTCGTTTTCATCCAATTTTCTGGATTTTTGAAAATTTCACTTTTTTGTGAAAATATCCACTAAATGAGAGAATAATATGTGTGAGGGTACCCCAGGAGAGTTCCAAATGTGTGTGGGTAGAATATATATCCCACGGGGGTAAAATTGAAAAAAGTAAAAAAAAAAATTTATTTGGACTTAGTAATTTTTCCGGCGTTTATCAGACTTTCACATAGGGGAAATGTCAGTGAGCGTTCAGATTTCAGTTCCAGAGCGATTCGCCCAATGAGTCCTTGATATTTAGTTGTTTTCAGCCAATTTTCTGGATTTTTGAAAATTTCACTTTTTTGTGAAAATATCCACTAAATGAGGGCATAATATGTGTGAGGGTACCCCAGGAGAGTTCCAAATGTGTGTGGGTAGAATATATATCCCACGGGGGTAAAATTGAAAAAAGTTTAAAAAAATTTTTTTTTGGACTTAGTAATTTTTCCGGCATTTATCAGACTTTCAGATAGGGGAAAAGTCAGTGAGTCTTCAGATTTCAGTTCCAGAGCGATTCGCCCAATGAGTCCTTGATATTTAGTCGTTTTCAGCCAATTTTCTGGATTTTTGAAAATTTCACTTTTTTGTGAAAATATCCACTAAATGAGGGCATAATATGTGTGAGGGTACCCCAGGAGAGTTCCAAATGTGTGTGGGTAGAATATATATCCCACGGGGATAAAATTGAAAAAAGTTGAAAAAAATTTTTTTTTGGACTTAGTAATTTTTCCGGCGTTCATCAGACTTTCAGATAGGGGAAATGTCAGTGACCATTCCGATTTCAGTTCCAGAGCGATTCGACCAATGAGTCCTTGATATTTAGTCGTTTTCAGCCAATTTTCTGGATTTTTGAAAATTTCACTTTTTTGTGAAAATATCCACTAAATGAGAGAATAATATGTGTGAGGGTACCCCAGGAGAGTTCCAAATGTGTGTGGGTAGAATATATATCCCACGGGGGTAAAATTGAAAAAAGTTGAAAAAAAATTTTTTTGGACTTAGTCATTTTTCCGGCGTTTATCAGACTTTCACATAGGGGAAATGTCAGTGAGTGTTCCGATTTCAGTTCCAGAGCGATTCGCCCAATGAGTCCTTGTTATTTAGTCGTTTTCATCCAATTTTCTGGATTTTTGAAAATTTCACTTTTTTGTGAAAATATCCACTAAATGAGAGAATAATATGTTTGAGGGTACCCCAGGAGAGTTCCAAATGTGTGTGGGTAGAATATATATCCCACGGGGGTAAAATTGAAAAAAGTTTTAAAAAATTTTTTTTTGGACTTAGTCCTTTTTCCGGTGTTTATCAGACTTTCACATAGGGGAAATGTCAGTGAGCGTTCCGATTTCAGTTCCAGAGCGATTCGCCCAATGAGTCCTTGATATTTAGTCGTTTTCAGCCAATTTTCTGGAATTTTTAAAATTTCACTTTTTTGTGAAAATATCCACTAAATGAGAGAATAATATGTGTGAGGGTACCCCAGGAGAGTTCCAAATGTGTGTGGGTAGAATATATATCCCACGGGGGTAAAATTGAAAAAAGTTAAAAAAAATTTTTATTTGGACTTAGTAATTTTTCCGGCATTTATCAGACTTTCAGATAGGGGAAATGTCAGTGAGCGTTCCGATTTCAGTTCCAGAGCGATTCGCCCAATGAGTCCTTGATATTTAGTCGTTTTCAGCCAATTTTCTGGATTTTTGAAAATTTCACTTTTTAGTGTGAGGGTACCCCAGGAGAGTTCCAAATGTGTGTGGGTAGAATATATATCCCACGGGGGTAAAATTGAAAAAAGTTGAAAAAAATTTTTTTTTGAACTTAGTAATTTTTCCGGCATTTATCAGACTTTCACATAGGGGAAATGTCAGTGAGCGTTCCGATTTCAGTTCCAGAGCGATTCGCCCAATGAGTCCTTGATATTTAGTCGTTTTCAGCCAATTTTCTGGTTTTTAGAAAATTTAACTTTTGTGAAAATATCCACTAAATGAGGGCATAATATGTGTGAGGGTACCCCAGGAGAGTTCCAAATGTGTGTGGGTAGAATATATATCCCACGGGGGTAAAATTGAAAAAAGTTAAAAAAAAATTTTTTTTGGACTTAGTAATTTTTCCGGCGTTTATCAGACTTTCAGATAGGGGAAATGTCAGTGAGCGTTCAGATTTCAGTTCCAGAGCGATTCGCCCAATGAGTCCTTGATATTTAGTCGTTTTCAGCCAATTTTCTGGATTTTTGAAAATTTCACTTTTTTGTGAAAATATCCACTAAATGAGAGAATAATATGTGTGAGGGTACCCCAGGAGAGTTCCAAATGTGTGTGGGTAGAATATATATCCCACGGGGGTAAAATTGAAAAAAGTTAAAAAAAAATTTTTTTTGGACTTAGTAATTTTTCCGGCATTCATCAGACTTTCAGATAGGGGAAATGTCAGTGAGCGTTCAGATTTCAGTTCCAGAGCGATTCGCCCAATGAGTCCTTGATATTTAGTCGTTTTCAGCCAATTTTCTGGATTTTTGAAAATTTCACTTTTTTGTGAAAATATCCACTAAATGAGAGAATAATATGTGTGAGGGTACCCCAGGAGAGTTCCAAATGTGTGTGGGTAGAATATATATCCCACGGGTGTAAAATTGAAAAAAGTTGAAAAAAATTTTTTTTTGGACTTAGTAATTTTTCTGGCATTTATCAGACTTTCAGATAGGGGAAATGTCAGTGAGCGTTCCGATTTCAGTTCCAGAGTGATTCGCCCAATGAGTCCTTGATATTTATTCGTTTTCAGCCAATTTTCTGGATTTTTGAAAATTTCACTTTTTTGTGAAAATATCCACTAAATGAGAGAATAATATGTGTGAGGGTACCCCAGGAAAGTTCCAAATGTGTGTGGGTAGAATATATATCCCACGGGGGTAAAATTGAAAAAAGTTTTAAAAAAATTTTTTTTGGACTTAGTAATTTTTCCGGCATTCATCAGACTTTCAGATAGGGGAAATGTCAGTGAGCGTTCCGATTTCAGTTCCAGAGCGATTCGCCCAATGAGTCCTTGATATTTAGTCGTTTTCAGCCAATTTTCTGGATTTTTGAAAATTTCACTTTTTTGTGAAAATATCCACTAAATGAGAGAATAATATGTGTGAGGGTACCCCAGGAGAGTTCCAAATGTGTGTGGGTAGAATATATATCCCACGGGGGTAAAATTGAAAAAAGTTTTAAAAAAATTTTTTTTGGACTTAGTCCTTTTTCTGGCGTTTATCAGACTTTCACATAGGGGAAATGTCAGTGAGCGTTCCGATTTCAGTTCCAGAGCGATTCGCCCAATGAGTCCTTGATATTTAGTCGTTTTCAGCCAATTTTCTGGATTTTTGAAAATTTCACTTTTTTGTGAAAATATCCACTAAATGAGAGAATAATATGTGTGAGGGTACCCCAGGAGAGTTCCAAATGTGTGTGGGTAGAATATATATCCCACGGGGATAAAATTGAAAAAAGTTGAAAAAAATTTTTTTTTGGACTTAGTCATTTTTCCGGCATTTATCAGACTTTCAGATAGGGGAAATGTCAGTGACCATTCAGATTTCAGTTCCAGAGCGATTCGCCCAATGAGTCCTTGATATTTAGTCGTTTTCATCCAATTTTCTGGATTTTTGAAAATTTCACTTTTTTGTGAAAATATCCACTAAATGAGAGAATAATATGTGTGAGGGTACCCCAGGAGAGTTCCAAATGTGTGTGGGTAGAATATATATCCCACGGGGGTAAAATTGAAAAAAGTAAAAAAAAAAATTTATTTGGACTTAGTAATTTTTCCGGCGTTTATCAGACTTTCACATAGGGGAAATGTCAGTGAGCGTTCAGATTTCAGTTCCAGAGCGATTCGCCCAATGAGTCCTTGATATTTAGTTGTTTTCAGCCAATTTTCTGGATTTTTGAAAATTTCACTTTTTTGTGAAAATATCCACTAAATGAGGGCATAATATGTGTGAGGGTACCCCAGGAGAGTTCCAAATGTGTGTGGGTAGAATATATATCCCACGGGGGTAAAATTGAAAAAAGTTTAAAAAAATTTTTTTTTGGACTTAGTAATTTTTCCGGCATTTATCAGACTTTCAGATAGGGGAAAAGTCAGTGAGTCTTCAGATTTCAGTTCCAGAGCGATTCGCCCAATGAGTCCTTGATATTTAGTCGTTTTCAGCCAATTTTCTGGATTTTTGAAAATTTCACTTTTTTGTGAAAATATCCACTAAATGAGGGCATAATATGTGTGAGGGTACCCCAGGAGAGTTCCAAATGTGTGTGGGTAGAATATATATCCCACGGGGATAAAATTGAAAAAAGTTGAAAAAAATTTTTTTTTGGACTTAGTAATTTTTCCGGCGTTCATCAGACTTTCAGATAGGGGAAATGTCAGTGACCATTCCGATTTCAGTTCCAGAGCGATTCGACCAATGAGTCCTTGATATTTAGTCGTTTTCAGCCAATTTTCTGGATTTTTGAAAATTTCACTTTTTTGTGAAAATATCCACTAAATGAGAGAATAATATGTGTGAGGGTACCCCAGGAGAGTTCCAAATGTGTGTGGGTAGAATATATATCCCACGGGGGTAAAATTGAAAAAAGTTGAAAAAAAATTTTTTTGGACTTAGTCATTTTTCCGGCGTTTATCAGACTTTCACATAGGGGAAATGTCAGTGAGTGTTCCGATTTCAGTTCCAGAGCGATTCGCCCAATGAGTCCTTGTTATTTAGTCGTTTTCATCCAATTTTCTGGATTTTTGAAAATTTCACTTTTTTGTGAAAATATCCACTAAATGAGAGAATAATATGTTTGAGGGTACCCCAGGAGAGTTCCAAATGTGTGTGGGTAGAATATATATCCCACGGGGGTAAAATTGAAAAAAGTTTTAAAAAATTTTTTTTTGGACTTAGTCCTTTTTCCGGTGTTTATCAGACTTTCACATAGGGGAAATGTCAGTGAGCGTTCCGATTTCAGTTCCAGAGCGATTCGCCCAATGAGTCCTTGATATTTAGTCGTTTTCAGCCAATTTTCTGGAATTTTTAAAATTTCACTTTTTTGTGAAAATATCCACTAAATGAGAGAATAATATGTGTGAGGGTACCCCAGGAGAGTTCCAAATGTGTGTGGGTAGAATATATATCCCACGGGGGTAAAATTGAAAAAAGTTAAAAAAAATTTTTATTTGGACTTAGTAATTTTTCCGGCATTTATCAGACTTTCAGATAGGGGAAATGTCAGTGAGCGTTCCGATTTCAGTTCCAGAGCGATTCGCCCAATGAGTCCTTGATATTTAGTCGTTTTCAGCCAATTTTCTGGATTTTTGAAAATTTCACTTTTTAGTGTGAGGGTACCCCAGGAGAGTTCCAAATGTGTGTGGGTAGAATATATATCCCACGGGGGTAAAATTGAAAAAAGTTGAAAAAAATTTTTTTTTGAACTTAGTAATTTTTCCGGCATTTATCAGACTTTCACATAGGGGAAATGTCAGTGAGCGTTCCGATTTCAGTTCCAGAGCGATTCGCCCAATGAGTCCTTGATATTTAGTCGTTTTCAGCCAATTTTCTGGTTTTTAGAAAATTTAACTTTTGTGAAAATATCCACTAAATGAGGGCATAATATGTGTGAGGGTACCCCAGGAGAGTTCCAAATGTGTGTGGGTAGAATATATATCCCACGGGGATAAAATTGAAAAAAGTTGAAAACATTTTTTTGGACTTAGTAATTTTTCTGGCATTTATCAGACTTTCAGATAGGGGAAATGTCAGTGAGCATTCCGATTTCAGTTCCAGAGCGATTCGCCCAATGAGTCCTTGATATTTAGTCGTTTTCAGCCAATTTTCTGGATTTTTGAAAATTTCACATTTTTGTGAAAATATCCACTAAATGAGAGAATAATATGTGTTAGGGTACCACAGGAGAGTTCCAAATGTGTGTGGGTAGAATATATAGCCCACGGGGGTAAAATTGAAAAAAGTTGAAAAAAATTTTTTTTTGAACTTAGTCATTTTTCCTGCGTTTATCAGACTTTCACATAGGGGAAATGTCAGTGAGCGTTTCGATTTCAGTTCCAGAGCGATTCGCCCAATGAGTCCTTGATATTTAGTCGTTTTCAGCCAATTTTCTGGATTTTTGAAAATTTCACTTTTTTGTGAAAATATCCACTAAATGAGGGCATAATATGTGTGAGGGTACCCCAGGAGAGTTCCAAATGTGTGTGGGTAGAATATATATCTCACGGGGGTAAAATTGAAAAAAGTTGAAAAAATATTTTTTTTGGACTTAGTAATTTTTCCGGCGTTTATCAGACTTTCAGATAGGGGAAATGTCAGTGAGCGTTCAGATTTCAGTTCCAGAGCGATTCGCCCAATGAGTCCTTGATATTTAGTCGTTTTCAGCCAATTTTCTGGATTTTTAAAAATTTCACTTTTTTGTGAAAATATCCACTAAATGAGGGAATAATATGTGTGAGGGTACCCCAGGAGAGTTCCAAATGTGTGTGGGTAGAATATATATCCCACGGGGGTAAAATTGAAAAAAGTTGAAAAAATTTTTTTTTTGGATGTAGTCATTTTTCCGGCGTTTATCAGACTTTCAGATAGGTGAAATGTGAGTGAGCGTTCCGCTTTCAGTTCCAGAGCGATTCGCCCCATGAGTAGTGTTGAGCCACCCCCGTAGTGTTCGAGTTCGGTTCGGTTCGTCGAACACCCGTGTGTTCGCCGAACTGTTCGTCGAACACCTTCGAACACCGTTAAAACCAATGGCAGGCAAACAAAAACACATAGAAACACATAGAAAACACCTTCAAAGGTGTCCAAAAGCTGACAAACTGCTCAGAAGACATAACTAACACATGGAAAAGTGACAAGTACATATAGTCATGCTAAAATAAAAGAGGTGGAGGAGTAAAAGGAGGGGGAGACACAGATATAGGCATGTCATGCCCTTCTAACATCCAAAAAGTGAGAAGCCAACACGGCCAGTCCGCTCCTGCCCGTGCCACCTCCGTGTCGCCGGGTTTGTGCCAGAGCCGCGGTGAACCCTGATGGCCAGCCCCCCTCTCCCAATACTGGTGCCTGTCCGCTGGTGGGTCGAGCGAGCCCCCCTGTGGTGGAGGCAGCTCTAAGCTTTTTCATTTAAATTGTCTCTCTAATTTGAATGAATATACTTTAAATCCATTTACAAGGATCTATTGGAGGGCAAGTCTCATGCCAGCAGCCGCGTAATTCCAGCTCCAGTAGCGTCCACTAAAACTGCTGCAGTTAAAAAGCTTTTATAAGGATCGAGCTCGGCTGTCCACCGCAAGGCATCCTACTGCCAGTCCCAGCCCTTATGCCTTGGGGTGCCTCCTGATGCTCTTCACTAAGTATCCCATGGTCCCGAAGCATTTCCTTTGAAAAAATTAAGTGTCTAAACTACAGGTGGTGTAGCTTGCTTAACAGCCGGGATAATCCGCTGACTAGCAGACACTGCTACTAGGCACAAAGTATTTCCTGGGCTAGATGCAGTTAAAAATTTGTAATTAGATACTCTCGTTGGATGCTGAGAAGGCATTCCATAGAGTCTCCTGGCACGCCATATATGATTCTCTTAAAAAGCTTGGGGTAGGGGTCTAGGGGACCCTTTTATAGCCAAAATCACGGCCCTGTATCACAATACGTCACCTAGGCTGAAGATAAATGGAACTGTAGCACCCTGAGGGCTCGGTTGCTACAGACGTATTGCACCTCACCCAGAGGTGTGATATCTCACTCTCAGGTAAGGATGGAGTGTGGATCAGGACCCGACACCTGCATGCATTACACTACATTGCCGTGGGGCAGGGCGAACAATATGCCCCTGAGATGGGCACGACAGTCCCTGTCCCTGGCTGGAGTGGGGGGAGGGAACACTGAGGAAGGGGAACCCTGTAGTGCAGGAGCAGGGAGGAAGCAGTTCCTGGGTGCATTGAGAAGGGAGTATAAAAGGTGGGCACCATCTTAGTTCAGTGCAGAGAAGTCTGAGCAGAAGAGGCAGGGAGCAGGGGCTCTGCATGAGCTCTGCTCCGGAGGCGGGCCTAGTAACAGAGGCCCAGGCCTGCAAGAGGGAGAAGGAAGGAAGAGGAGCGGAGAAGGCTCCAGGAACGATGAATGAAGGGATCCCAGGGGTGCGGACGGGCGAGTCGCCACTGCACGCCCGAATCCACCTGCGTGGAGGGGTCAGGCCAAAGGGGGAGACCGGTCCCCGAACTAGTGGAGGCAGGAAACGACCCTCAGCTAGAAACTGGAGGCTCTGACATTTTATGTGGCGCAGCCCCTCGCTACACCCGCTAGGAAGGCACCACATAGGGTCAGGGAAACTGGCGCCAAGTTTACCAAGAGGAGGCCCGAGGCAGCCGGACAGAAGTGTTGGTAAGAAAGGCCAGACAAAGTATACACAAAGGGGGTCCTGTGAAGTGCTCCAAAGTTATCTGGGAATTGTCTGAGCCCCTCACCTGGTGAGCACAGTACGACGTGGGCAGCCGTTACCTGCAGACGTGGTCTGGATAATAAGAACTGTGAGTAAAGGCCCTGAACTGCATCACTGACTCCGTGTCGTTACTGCTGCTGCCCTGCACCATCACCCCCATCCTCCGCATACACTGCCCTGAGGCTATACTCCTCCCGTGGGGAGTTATGGTACGCTCTTCTGCACCCACAACACCAGCCTCAGCGGTGTGCCCTGTAGCGGCGGTTCACTCTGACCGCAATCCACGGGTGGCGTAGTCGGACATTTAAACATCAAAACCACATAAATAGTTACGCCACTGGTTTGACCGCCCTGAGCCACGGAACCGGGTCGCCGCCACGAAGACTACAACCACCAGCATCCACCAAAAAGGGTCCGGCTCCGGGTGTCCCAAGGCCCAGGGGGTGCGTCAGAACATTTTCATCACCTTTCACAATCACCAATGGGACAAGGCAGGGATGTCCTCTGTCCCCTCTCTTATACATCCTAGTGACGGAGCACCTGCTCTCATCAATTCGCCATAACCCCAATATTAGGTGGATTGAGGTGGGAGGCACCGAGTACAAGTGCTCTCTATTTTCTGATGATGTCCTAGTATATATCACTCAATCACATATATCCATCCATGTTGTTATGGCTGAAATAGATCACTTTGTTACATGGTATAATTTTAAAATCAATGCAGCGAAGTCTGAGGCCCTCGATGTCTCCCTCCCCAAATCCATATAGGATTCCATCCAGTCCAACTTTCCCTTTGCCTGGCCCTCACAGGGTATCAAATACTTAGGAATTCCTATTCATAGAGACCTCTCCCATCTATGTTATCTTAATTTTGGGCCCTTTATTGAACAACTCCATACAGACCACGGTTGGCAAGTTAGAACTGTAAGATTCACTACGTGAACCACTGGTGTTTTGTGGAAAAGCACATGCACACTGCGTTCCAAATTATTATGCAAAAAGTGTTTAGGAGTGATAAGGGAAGAATTTGTTTGTTTGTCAGTTAAACTCATTGATGGTGATGTGTGTCAGGGCTCTTTATATCACTGTAAGCAATTGCAGACACCAGTGCTAATTAGTTTGGCAGGTGTGTCCAATGAAAGGCAAGACTACTTAAGAAGGCTCTCTCACATTATTAAGCAGCCTACATTTTCTGCCAAAATGGGAAAGAAAAAGGATGTGTCGGCTGCTGAGAAGCAACAAATTGTGGAGTGTTTAGGTCAAGGCATGACTACAATCAACATTGTGCGATGATCAGGATGAAGTGTCTTGGCAATCAAGAAGTATGTAGCTGATTCACAGTACACACGTGTGCGTGCTGATAAGGGTAAATTTCCTACAGGCAATTACGTCAGGTTGAAAGAGCAGCGGCAAAAAAGCCTTGTCATAGCAGCAGACAAGTTTTTGAAGCTGCTTGTGCCTCCAACGTCCCCCGAACAACAAGATGCAGGGTCCTTCAGAGGTTTGCAGCTGTGCATAGCCATCCTGTCGACCTCCTCTATCCACTTCACACAAGCAGAAACGGCTCCAGTGGGCCAAACATTACATGAAGACTGATTTCAAAACTGTTTTGTTCACGGATGAGTGCCGTGGAGCGCTCGATGGTCCAGATGGATGGAGTGGAGTATGGCTGGTTGATGGATACCCCACACAAACACGGCTACAGCGCCAACAAGGAGGAGGTGGAGTAATGTTTTGGGCTGGAATCATGGGGAGAGAGATTGTCGGCCCCTTTAGGATCCCTGAAGGCGCTAAAGATGAACTCCATAATGTATGTGGATTTTCTCAAACAGCACTTCCTGCTATGGTTCAAGAAGAAGAACCGTGTATTTCACAGCAAGATCATTTTTTTGCATGATAATGCACCATCTCATGCTGCACATAAAACATCTGCATCTCTGACTGATATGGGCATAAAAGGGGACAAACTTATGGTGTGACCACCATGCTCCCCTGACCTCTACCTCATTCAGAACCTTTGGAGCATCATTAAAAGGAGTGTCTATGATGGCGGGAGGCAGTTCACATCTAAGCAACAGCTCTGGGAGGGTATTCTGTCCTCATGCAAAACAATTGAAGCAGAAACCATCCAAAACCTGACAAATTCAATGGACGAGAGAGTTCAGAAGCTCCTTTCGAACAAGGGGTCCTATGTGAAAATTTAACATCACCTAGAATAAAGTTTTGAGTTGAAAACTGTTTGATTTTAGTTTCTAACAACCTGCTAATGCTTATAATTTCAAAAATGACCATTTTTTTGGTCTTTATTAAAATGAAAAGGTTGATCGAAAAGTTTGGGGGATCTAAGAGTGTGGCAACCCAGTAATCATGATTACTTCGAATTCTGACAATATGAGGGTCATGCTGCAGGTAGTGCAGCAAGAAGGCACTTATGTGTCTTGCACATCTCGGAGCCCCAAAATTATTTTCCGGGCTAGATGCAGCTAAAAATTATTTTTAATTTTAAATCTGGTGAAGCTTTAGTATAGATGGCCTAATAGGATCAGTGCTGCACACTGCTACAAAGCCCAAATTATTTTCCAGTCAAGATACAGATAAACATGATTAGTAATTTGAAAGCTTAAAACGGTTGGTAGGGTGATTTTAACCAATCATCAAGCTTTTACTCTCCCCAGGATGACACAGGGGTAGAAAAGTCGTTTCGGATCCATGATTTGTTCATCTTTATGAACGTGAGTCTGTCTACATTATCAGTGGAGAGCCGCGTGCGCTTATCTGTCAGCACACCACCAGCAGAGCTGAACACACGTTCAGACAGAACGCTGGCTGCGGGGCATGACAAGATCTCCAAGGCGTAAGTGGCTAGCTCCGGCCATTTATCCAGATTGGAAGCCCAAAAAGAGCAAGGGTCCAGTGACACAGTCGTGGCTTCAATGTTTACTTGGAGATACTCCTCTACCATCGTCTCTAGGCGTTGACTATGTGTCAGACTTCTTGTCTCCTGTGGCCTTGCAAAGGATGGGCTAAAAAAGTGGTGAAATGATTCCGCAAAATTGATGTTACCAGCAGATACTGTGGTTCTGTTACGGTTTGAGTGCTGAACACTTGACGGTCCCACGGTTGGCAAGTTGGAACTGTGAGATTCACTACGTGCACCACTGGTATTTTGTGGAAAAGCACATGTAAGATTCTGCAACAGTCTCTGCTGATACTCCTGCATGCGTGCATCCCTTTCTATGGCAGGAATAATTTCTGCAAATTTACTTTTGTACCGGAGATCTAACAGTGTGGCAACCCAGTAGTCAGGATTAGTTCTAATTCTCACAATTCGAGGGTCATATTGCAGGTAGTGCAGCAAGAAGGCACTCATGTGTGGTGCGCATCCAGGAGCACCAAGTCCCTGTTGTGTTGGTGGCGAGGTAACAATCATGCTTCCTTCCTCTGTCCTCTCCCCCCAACCTCGCACAACAGAAATGTGATCAAGGTCTCCCTCATCTGATGAGTCTTCCATCAGTTCGTCCTCCACTTCTTCCTGGGCTCCTGCACCTTCCTCACTAGTTTGGCTGCTACCATGCGCCCTGGTAAAACCATCTCCCCCACCCTCACATGCCTGCCGCCTTGGTGCTGCCGACCGTCTGGACCTTGCAGATGTTAGCCCTTCCGCATACAACTCCTCCTCCTGTACTTCCTCCACCTCCTCTTGTGCCACCACCTGACTCCGAATTCTGTTTAACATGTGCTCCAGCATGTAAATTACCGGAATAGTCATGCTGATAATGGCATCGTCAGCACTAAACATCTTCATCGCCATTTCAAAACTGTGCAGAAGGGTGCATAGGTCCCTGATCTGAGACCACTCCTCCAGCGTGATTTGCCCCACCTCTGAATCTCGTTGGCCCAGGCTATACGTCAGAACGTATTGCACCAGGGCTTGTCGGTGCTGCCACAGTCGCTGCAACATGTGCAGAGTTGAATTCCACCGGGTAGGCACATCGCATTTTAGCCGGTGAAGTGGCAGGCCCAACGACTTCTGTAGAGATGTAAGTCGCTGAGCTGCGGGATGCGAACGGCGGAAGTGAGCACACAGCGACCGTGCCCTCTGCAGAAGGCCATCTAGTCTGGGATAGTGGGCTAAAAATTGCTGGACAACCAGGTTCAACACGTGAGCCATACAAGGCACGTGTGTGACATTGCCCCGGCGAAGGGCCGCACCCAGGTTTGCAGCATTGTTGCACACGGCCTTCCCTGGTTTCAGGTCCAGTGGAGACAAACATTCATGAAATTGGTTCTCCAGAGCTGACCACAACTCCTCAGCTGTGTGACTCACATTTCCCAGACATTTCAATGTAAAAACCGCCTGATGACGTTGAGCCCTACTGCCAGCATATAAAGGAGGTGTGCAGGATCCCTTCTGCGCAGTTAGAAAGCTTGTGGCATGACCAGACAGGCTTTGGGTGCAGGTGGAAGACCGAGAGGAGGTTGAGGAGGCAGAAGCAGTGGAGGAACTTTGACATAAAGAGGATTGACGCACAACTCGTGGGGACGGCAAGACTTGGACAGCAGCCCCTTGTCCTGCTGTCACCATAGTTACCCAGTGCCCAGTCAGTGACATGTAACGCCCCTGTCCATGCCTACTCGTCCAAGTGTCTGTGGTGAAATGCACCCTGTCACACACAGAGTTTCTCAAAGAAGCGGTGATGTTGTGTGCGACATGCTGGTGGAGCGCAGGCACACCTTTCTTTGAGAAGTAGTGCCGACTGGGCATCTGGTACTGGGGCACTGCGACGGACATAAGGTCTCGAAAATCCTCTGTTTCCACCAGGCGGAAAGGCAGCATTTCTGTAGCCAAGAGCTTGCAGATGGTGAAATTCAACCTCTTAGCTTTCTCATGGCTAGGAGGAAATGGTCTTTTACTTGTCCACATGTGAGGGACCGAGGGCTGGCTATTGTGCTTAGACGGGGTTGATAAGGGTGTCCCCGGCAAACTGCCGGTCTGTGAGGAAGATGCAGGCGGACATGTTAGGTTGCCTTGATCCAAAGGTGGTGCTATCGATGTCGGACAGCGCTCAACACCAGCTGGTGTTACCACCTCCAAAGAAAATGATGACCTGCCAATCACGCTGGCTGTTGCGGGTAAAGAGGTGGCAGGTCTGCGCCCCAAAACAGGTGTGACTGCTGTCCCCCCAGTCACAGAGGATGAAGAGGCCGCGGATGCACAAGATATGGCAAACGGTGGTTGGCCCGGCCGGCTAGGCCGCATTGTAGCACACTGAGCTTCCCACTGCAACTTATGCTTCATGTCCATGTGCCGGTTCATGCATGAAGTACTCAAACTATGTATTTTTTGGCCTCTACTTAGCTTTTGCTGACAAATGTTACAGATAACACGAGTTGGGTCATCTTTATCGATCTGAAAAAATGCCCAGGCTATGCAAGGCTTAGCACCCATGCGACCTGAAGAGCCACCACGACTTGTGGTGAGAGGCAGAGTTGTGTTTGAGGATGCAGTTGTTGACGTGCTTCCAGTACTACGTCTCTGTCCAGAAAGGCGCAACCTGACCTCGTCGTCACTAGCATCTTCCTCCACCTCCTCTGCTGACCTCATCTCTTGGCTGACTGTGGGTTGACAGTAAGTGGGATCTCCGACCTCATCATCATCACCCTGTGCGTTATCACACCCGTCGTCCTCAGAGCCAACCTGTTCCTGCCCTGACAAAAAACAAAAGTTGTCGCTCCAATCAGGTATTTGAGTCTTATCATCGTCTTCCTCATTGTCTCCACCAACAGGAGTTACAGTTTGGGAATGAGGGTCTACATTATGGTCAGAAGCTTCTGCGTCTGGTCCTGGATCCGACTCATAAAGATTCTGGGCATCAGTGCAGATCATTTCCTCGTCTGGATTCACAGAAGCGCTGGAGTCAACCTCTGATTCCCAGGCTATAGTATGAGTAAACAGCTCTGCAGACTCAACCATCTGTTCTACCTCATACTCAGACGGGCAGCTGGAGATTTGGGAGCTGTGAGGAAGCAAGTGCGATTGGGGTGACACCTTTGAGGACAGGAGTATTTGTGATGTTGAAGTTGATGTGGAGGAGAGCCCACTTAAAGGAGCACTTGATATCCGTTGAAGCACCTGCTGTTTTTGTGCCTCATCTGGAATTTGTAGCAATTGGCGTGGCCGTAAGAAAGGGATCTTATCACATTGTCCGCTAAAAGAAGTAGACATTTTAGTTTGGCTGGAAGATGGTCTTTCTTCTGCAGATGTTACTGTTGCTTTAACACCTACCCCATGGACACAACCTTTTTTCCCCTTCCCAACATGCCTATTCCCCTTTCCACCAGCAGCAGGCCTTTTTCCACTCATTTTGGTGGTTAACTAATTCACAACTCTGGAGTTGTTTGCACAAAAAAACAATGGATGGTAACCGAGCAGAGCTGAGTGGCCAAACTGTGGTATTAGGCCAAAACTATTGGCTGGGTTAGATGCAGAAAAAAATTATATTCAATTTGCAACCTGATGGAGGTCAGTATAGATGGACTAATACAACAAGTCCCACACACAGCTAGAAGCCCAATATTTTTTCAGAGGTAGATGCAGAAAAAAATATATTCAGTTTGCAACCTGATGGAGGTCTGTATAGATGGATTAATAGAACAAGTCCCACACACAGCTAGAAGCCCATTATTTTTTCAGAGGTAGATGCAGAAAAAAATATATTCAGTTTGCAACCTGATGGAGGTCTGTATAGATGGATTAATAGAACAAGTCCCACACACAGCTAGAAGCCCAATATTTTTTCAGAGGTAGATGCAGAAAAAAATATATTCAGTTTGCAACCTGATGGAGGTCAGTATAGATGGACTAATACAACAAGTCCCACACACAGCTAGAAACCCAATATTTTTTCAGAGGTAGATGCAGAAAAAAATTATATTCAGTTTGCAACCTGATGGAGGTCTGTATAGATGGATTAATAGAACAAGACCCACACACAGCTAGAAGCCCAATATTTTTTCAGAGGTAGATGCAGAAAAAAATATATTCAGTTTGCAACCTGATGGAGGTCAGTATAGATGGACTAATACAACAAGTCCCACACACAGCTAGAAGCCCAATATTTTTTCAGAGGTAGATGCAGAAAAAAATATATTCAGTTTGCAACCTGATGGAGGTCAGTATAGATGGACTAATACAACAAGTCCCACACACAGCTAGAAGCCCAAATATTTTTTCAGAGGTACTGTAGATGCAGATAAAAATTATTTTTAATTTGCAACCTGATGGAGGTCAGTATAGATGGACTAATAGAGAAAGTCCGACACACTGCTAGAAGGCCAAATATTTTTTCAGAGCTAGATGCAGGAAAAAATTATATTCAGTTTGCAACCTGATGGAGATCAGTATAGATGGACTAACAGAGAAAGCCCCACACATTACTAGAAGGCCAAATATTTTTTCAGAGCTAGATGCATACAAAAAATTATTTTGAATTTGCAACCTGATGGAGGTCAGTATAGGTGGACTAATAGAACAAGTCCCACACACTGCTAGAAGGCCAAATATTTTTTCAGAGCTAGATGCAGAAAAAAATTATATTCAGTTTGCAACCTGATGGAGGTCTGTATAGATGGATTAATAGAACAAGACCCACACACAGCTAGAAGCCCAATATTTTTTCAGAGGTAGATGCAGAAAAAAATATATTCAGTTTGCAACCTGATGGAGGTCAGTATAGATGGACTAATACAACAAGTCCCACACACAGCTAGAAGCCCAATATTTTTTCAGAGGTAGATGCAGAAAAAAATATATTCAGTTTGCAACCTGATGGAGGTCAGTATAGATGGACTAATACAACAAGTCCCACACACAGCTAGAAGCCCAATATTTTTTCAGAGGTAGATGCAGAAAAAAATATATTCAGTTTGCAACCTGATGGAGGTCAGTATAGATGGACTAATACAACAAGTCCCACACACAGCTAGAAGCCCAATATTTTTTCAGAGGTAGATGCAGAAAAAAATATATTCAGTTTGCAACCTGATGGAGGTCAGTATAGATGGACTAATACAACAAGTCCCACACACAGCTAGAAGCCCAAATATTTTTTCAGAGGTACTGTAGATGCAGATAAAAATTATTTTGAATTTCAACCTGATGGAGGTCAGTATAGATGGACTAATAGAGAAAGTCCGACACACTGCTAGAAGGCCAAATATTTTTTCAGAGCTAGATGCAGAAAAAAATTATATTCAGTATGCAACCTGATGGAGGTCAGTATAGATGGACTAACAGAGAAAGTCCCACACACTACTAGAAGGCCAAATATTTTTTCAGAGCTAGATGCATACAAAAAATTATTTTGAATTTGCAACCTGATGGAGGTCAGTATAGGTGGACTAATAGAACAAGTCCCACACACTGCTAGAAGGCCAAATATTTTTTCAGAGCTAGATGCAGAAAAAAATTATATTCAGTTTGCAAAATGATGGAGGTCTGTATAGATGGATTAATAGAACAAGACCCACACACAGCTAGAAGCCCAATATTTTTTCAGAGGTAGATGCAGAAAAAAATATATTCAGTTTGCAACCTGATGGAGGTCAGTATAGATGGACTAATACAACAAGTCCCACACACAGCTAGAAGCCCAATATTTTTTCAGAGGTAGATGCAGAAAAAAATATATTCAGTTTGCAACCTGATGGAGGTCAGTATAGATGGACTAATACAACAAGTCCCACACACAGCTAGAAGCCCAATATTTTTTCAGAGGTAGATGCAGAAAAAAATATATTCAGTTTGCAACCTGATGGAGGTCAGTATAGATGGACTAATACAACAAGTCCCACACACAGCTAGAAGCCCAAATATTTTTTCAGAGGTACTGTAGATGCAGATAAAAATTATTTTGAATTTGCAACCTGATGGAGGTCAGTATAGATGGACTAATACAGAAAGTCCGACACACTGCTAGAAGGCCAAATATTTTTTCAGAGCTAGATGCAGAAAAAAATTATATTCAGTTTGCAACCTGATGGAGGTCAGTATAGATGGACTAATAGAATGATGCTATGCCCAAAAGATTTTACTTCACTAGGTGCAGTAAAAAAATTGGTATTCTATACACAGGTGGTATATCTTGCAACACAGATAGGCTACTCCAATGACTAACACACTCTGCAATAGGCCAAAAAGGATTAGCTTTGCTAGATTCAGCCAAATGCTGTGAAAAAAACTTGCACAGCACTGGCACAGACCTGCCTGGCAAAAACTGATAGGAACTGATGTAACCTAGTCCTGAAAAGGACTCCAATTACAATTAGTCTTTACTCCCACAATCTATTTATTTAAGAGCACAGACCTCCCTGATAAAAGTCGTAGGAAATGCTGTAACCTAGTCCTTAAAAGGACTGCAATCACAACTATTCCCTACTCCCAAGCTATCTGTATATTTGTGCGAAAATTGGCTTGAAATTAACAAGGTATAGCGCACACAGCAACAGCGGTGCCGTCTAACACGCAGCTGCAGCAGTGAGAAAATGGTGGCGACGGGGAAAATGGCTTAGTCTTATAGGGCAAGGACATGTGACATACACTGCCAATGACACATGCCCTTGCTTGTGTGAAAAAAAGCACTTCGCTCCGTGTGTGCGCTGCTGATAGGCTGACAGATTGCACCTCCTCACTGCAAATGCGGGAAAGAGAAAAAAAAATGGAGATCCTCATTGTTCCTGCAGAGATCCATCCCCTGCCCCTCCCCCCACCCCGCTGTACACTCAAACTGCGTATTAACATTAATTTTCATCATTACTGAGAAAAAATCCAGTTATGATTTTGGTGCATGAATAGTTATCGAACATAACCTCGAACAGCCGAATTTTTCTCAAATTGTTCGTGTTCGCCGAACGGCTCGAACACCGCCCAAAACAGCTCGAATTTGAGATTGGCGAACAGTTCGAGTAGAACAACGCTCATCTCTACCCATGAGTCCTTGATATTTAGTCGTTTTTAGCCAATTTTCTGGATTTTTGAAAATTTAACTTTTTTGTGAAAATATCCACTAAATGAGAGAATAATATGTGTGAGGGTACCCAAGGAGAGTTCCAAGTGTGTGTGGGTAGAATATATAGCCCACGGGGGTAAAATTGAAAAAAGTTGAAAAAATTTTTTTTTTGAACTTAGTCATTTTTCCTGCGTTTATCAGACTTTCACATAGGGGAAATGTCAGTGAGCGTTACGATTTCAGTTCCAGAGCGATTCGCCCAATGAGTCCTTGATATTTAGTCGTTTTCAGCCAATTTTCTGGATTTTTGAAAATTTCACTTTTTTGTGAAAATATCCACTAAATGAGAGAATAATATGTGTGAGGGTACCCCAGGAGAGTTCCAAGTGTGTGGGTAGAATATATATCCCACGGGGGTAAAATTAAAAAAAGTTGAAAAAAAATTTTTTTTGGACTTAGTAATTTTTCCGGCGTTTATCAGACTTTCAGATAGGGGAAATGTCAGTGAGCATTCAGATTTCAGTTCCAGAGCGATTCGCCCAATGAGTCCTTGATATTTAGTCGTTTTCAGCCAATTTTCTGGATTTTTGAAAATTTCACTTTTTTGTAAAAATATCCACTAAATGAGGGAATAATATGTGTGAGGGTACCCCAGGAGAGTTCCAAATGTGTGTGGGTAGAATATATATCCCACAGGGGTAAAATTGAAAAAAGTTAAAAAATTTTTTTTTTTTAACTTATTCATTTTTCCGGCGTTTATCAGACTTTCAGAGAGGGGAAATGTCAGTGAGCGTTCAGATTTCAGTTCCAGAGCGATTCCCCCAATGAGTCCTTGATATTTAGTCGTTTTCAGCCAATTTTCTGGATTTTTGAAAATTTCAATTTTTTATGAAAATATCCACTAAATGAGAGAATAATATGTGTGAGGGTACCCCAGGAGAGTTCCAAATGTGTGTGGGTAGAATATATATCCCACGGGGGTTAAATTGAAAAAAGTTGAAAATTTTTTTTTTTGGACTTAGTCATTTTTCCTGTGTTTATCAGACTTTCAGAGAGGGGAAATGTCAGTGAGCATTCAGATTTCAGTTCCAGAGCGATTCGCACAATGAGTCCTTGATATTTAGTCGTTTTCAGCCAATTTTCTGGATTTTTGAAAATTTCACTTTTTTGTAAAAATATCCACTAAATGAGGGAATAATATGTGTGAGGGTACCCCAGGAGAGTTCCAAATGTGTGTGGGTAGAATATATATCCCACGGGGGTAAAATTGAAAAAAGTTTAAAAATTTTTTTTTTTTAACTTATTCATTTTTCCGGCGTTTATCAGACTTTCAGATAGGGGAAATGTCAGTGAGCATTCAGATTTCAGTTCCAGAGCGATTCGCCCAATGAGTCCTTGATATTAGTCGTTTTCAGCCAATTTTCTGGATTTTTGAAAATTTCACTTTTTTGTGAAAATATCCACTAAATGAGAGAATAATATGTGTGAGGGTACCCCAGGAGAGTTCCAAATGTGTGTGGGTAGAATATATATCCCACGGGGGTAAAATTGAAAAAAGTAAAAAAAAAAAATTTTTTAGACTTAGTAATTTTTCTGGCATTTATCAGACTTTCAGATAGGGGAAATGTCAGTGAGCGTTCAGATTTCAGTTCCAGAACGATTTGCCCAATGAGTCCTTGATATTTAGTCGTTTTCAGCCAATTTTCTGGATTTTTGAAAATTTCACTTTTTTGTGAAAATATCCACTAAATGAGGGAATAATATGTGTGAGGGTACCCCAGGAGAGTTCCAAATGTGTGTGGGTAGAATATATATCCCACGGGGGTAAAATTGAAAAAAGTTGAAAAAAAATTTCTTTTGAACTTACTCATTTTTCCGGCGTTTATCAGACTTTCAGATAGGGGAAATGTCAGTGAGAGTTCAGATTTCAGTTCCAGAGCGATTCGCCCAATGTGTCCTTGATATTTAGTCGTTTTCAGCCAATTTTCTGGATTTTTGAAAATTTCACTTTTTTGTGAAAATATCCACTAAATGAGGGCATAATATGTGTGAGGGTACCCGAGGAGAGTTCCAAATGTGTGTGGGTAGAATATATATCCCATGGGGGTAAAATTGAAAAAAGTTTAAAAAAAATTTTTTTGGGACTTAGTAATTTTTCCGCCATTTATCAGACTTTCAGATAGGGGAAAAGTCAGTGAGCATTCAGATTTCAGTTCCAGAGCGATTCGCCCAATGAGTCCTTGATATTTAGTCGTTTTCAGCCAATTTTCTGGATTTTTGAAAATTTCACTTTTTTGTGAAAATATCCACTAAATGAGAGAATAATATGTGTGAGGGTACCCCAGGAGAGTTCCAAATGTGTGTGGGTAGAATATATATCCCACGGGGGTAAAATTGAAAAAAGTTGAAAAAAAAATTTTTTTGAACTTAGTCATTTTTCCTGCGTTTATCAGACTTATAGATAGGGGAAATGTCAGTGAGCGTTCCGATTTCAGTTCAAGAGCGATTCGCCCAATGAGTCCTTGATATTTAGTCGTTTTCAGCCAATTTTCTGGTTTTTAGAAAATTTCACTTTTGTGAAAATATCCACTAAATGAGGGCATAATATGTGTGAGGGTACCCCAGGAGAGTTCCAAATGTGTGTGGGTAGAATATATATCCCACGGGGATAAAATTGAAAAAAGTTGAAAAAATTTTTTTTTGAACTTAGTAATTTTTCCAGCATTTATCATACTTTCAGATAGGGGAAATGTCAGTGAGCGTTCAGATTTCAGTTCCAGAGCGATTCGCCCAATGAGTCCTTGATATTTAGTCGTTTTCAGCCAATTTTCTGGATTTTTGAAAATTTCACTTTTTTGTGAAAATATCCACTAAATGAGAGAATAATATGTGTGAGGGTACCCCAGGAGAGTTCCAAATGTGTGTGGGTAGAATATATATCCCACGGGGATAAAATTGAAAAAAGTTGAAAAATTGAAAAATTTTTTTTTTTGGACTTAGTCATTTTTCCTGCGTTTATCAGACTTTCAGATAGGGGAAATGTCAGTGAGCGTTCCGATTTCAGTTCAAGAGCGATTCGACCAATGAGTCCTTGATATTTAGTCGTTTTCAGCCAATTTTCTGGATTTTTGAAAATTTCACTTTTTTGTGAAAATATCCACTAAATGAGAGAATAATATGTGTGAGGGTACCCCAGGAGAGTTCCAAATGTGTGTGGGTAGAATATATATCCCACGGGGGTAAAATTGAAAAAAGTTGAAAAAAAAATTTTTTTGAACTTAGTCATTTTTCCTGCGTTTATCAGATTTATAGATAGGGGAAATGTCAGTGAGCGTTCCGATTTCAGTTCAAGAGCGATTCGCCCAATGAGTCCTTGATATTTAGTCGTTTTCAGCCAATTTTCTGGTTTTTAGAAAATTTCACTTTTGTGAAAATATCCACTAAATGAGGGCATAATATGTGTGAGGGTACCCCAGGAGAGTTCCAAATGTGTGTGGGTAGAATATATATCCCACGGGGATAAAATTGAAAAAAGTTGAAAAAATTTTTTTGTGAACTTAGTAATTTTTCCAGCATTTATCATACTTTCAGATAGGGGAAATGTCAGTGAGCGTTCAGATTTCAGTTCCAGAGCGATTCGCCCAATGAGTCCTTGATATTTAGTCGTTTTCAGCCAATTTTCTGGATTTTTGAAAATTTCACTTTTTTGTGAAAATATCCACTAAATGAGAGAATAATATGTGTGAGGGTACCCCAGGAGAGTTCCAAATGTGTGTGGGTAGAATATATATCCCACGGGGGTAAAATTGAAAAAAGTCTAAAAAAATTTTTTTTTTGACTTACTAATTTTTCCGGCAGTTATCAGACTTTCAGATAGGGGAAAAGTCAGTGAGCGTTCAGATTTCAGTTCCAGAGCGATTCGCCCAATGAGTCCTTGATATTTAGTCGTTTTCAGCCAATTTTCTGGATTTTTGAAAATTTCACTTTTTTGTGAAAATATCCACTAATTGAGGGCATAATATGTGTGAGGGTACCCCAGGAGAGTTCCAAATGTGTGTGGGTAGAATATATATCCCACGGGGATAAAATTGAAAAAAGTTGAAAAATTTTTTTTTTTGGACTTAGCAATTTTTCCGCCATTCATCAGACTTTCAGATAGGGGAAATGTCAGTGAGCATTCCGATTTTAGTTCCAGAGCGATTCGCCCAATGAGTCCTTGATATTAAGTCGATTTCAGCCAATTTTCCGGATTTTTGAAAATTTCACTTTTTTGTGAAAACATCCACTAAATGAGGGAATAATATGTGTGAGGGTACCCCAGGAGAGTTCCAAATGTGTGTGGGTAGAATATATATCCTACGGGGATAAAATTGAAAAAAGTTGAAAAAAAAATTTTTTTGAACTTAGTCATTTTTCCTGCGTTTATCAGACTTTCAGATAGGGGAAATGTCAGTGAGCGTTCCGATTTCAGTTCAAGTGCGATTCGACCAATGAGTCCTTGATATTTAGTCGTTTTCAGCCAATTTTCTGGTTTTTAGAAAATTTCACTTTTGTGAAAATATCCACTAAATGAGGGCATAATATGTGTGAGGGTACCCCAGGAGAGTTCCAAATGTGTGTGGGTAGAATATATATCCCACGGGGATAAAATTGAAAAAAGTTGAAAAAAATTTTTTTTGAACTTAGTAATTTTTCCGGCATTTATCATACTTTCAGATAGGGGAAATGTCAGTGAGCGTTCAGATTTCAGTTCCAGAGCGATTCGCCCAATGAGTCCTTGATATTTAGTCGTTTTCAGCAAATTTTCTGGATTTTTGAAAATTTCACTTTTTTGTGAAAATATCCACTAAATGAGGGCATAATATGTGTGAGGGTACCCCAGGAGAGTTCCAAATGTGTGTGGGTAGAATATATATCCCACGGGGATAAAATTGAAAAAAGTTGAAAAATTTTTTTTTTTGGACTTAGCAATTTTTCCGCCGTTTATCAGACTTTCAGAAAGGTAAAATGTCAGTGAGCGTTCCGATTTCAGTTCCAGAGCGATTCGCCCAATGAGTCCTTGATATTTAGTCGTTTTCAGCCAATTTTCTGGATTTTTGAAAATTTCACTTTTTTGTAATAATATCCACTAAATAAGAGAATAATATGTGTCAGAGTACCCCAGGAGAGTTCCAAATGTGTGTGGGTAGAATATATATCCCACGGGGGTAAAATTGAAAAAAGTTGAAAAAAATTTTTTTTTGGACTTAGTAATTTTTCCGGCGTTTATCAGACTTTCAGATAGGGGAAATGTCAGTGAGCATTCCGATTTCAGTTCCAGAGCTATTCGCTCAATGAGTCCTTGATATTTAGTCGTTTTCAGCCAATTTTCTGGATTTTTGAAAATTTCACTTTTTTGTGAAAATATCCACTAAATGAGAGAATAATATGTGTGAGGGTACCCCAGGAGAGTTCCAAATGTGTGTGGGTAGAATATATATCCCACGGGGATAAAATTGAAAAAAGTTGAAAAATTTTTTTTTTTGGACTTAGCAATTTTTCCGCCATTCATCAGACTTTCAGATAGGGGAAATGTCAGTGAGCATTCCGATTTTAGTTCCAGAGCGATTCGCCCAATGAGTCCTTGATATTAAGTCGATTTCAGCCAATTTTCCGGATTTTTGAAAATTTCACTTTTTTGTGAAAACATCCACTAAATGAGGGAATAATATGTGTGAGGGTACCCCAGGAGAGTTCCAAATGTGTGTGGGTAGAATATATATCCCACGGGGGTAAAATTGAAAAAAGTTGAAAAAAAAATTTTTTTGAACTTAGTCATTTTTCCTGCGTTTATCAGACTTTCAGATAGGGGAAATGTCAGTGAGCGTTCCAATTTCAGTTCAAGAGCGATTCGCCCAATGAGTCCTTGATATTTAGTCGTTTTCAGCCAATTTTCTGGATTTTTGAAAATTTCACTTTTTTGTAATAATATCCACTAAATGAGAGAATAATATGTGTCAGAGTACCCCAGGAGAGTTCCAAATGTGTGTGGGTAGAATATATATCCCACGGGGGTAAAATTGAAAAAAGTTGAAAAAAAATTTTTTTTGGACATAGTAATTTTTCCGGCGTTTATCAGACTTTCAGATAGGGGAAATGTCAGTGAGCATTCCGATTTCAGTTCCAGAGCTATTCGCCCAATGAGTCCTTGATATTTAGTCGTTTTCAGCCAATTTTCTGGATTTTTGAAAATTTCACTTTTTTGTGAAAACATCCACTAAATGAGGGAATAATATGTGTGAGCGTACCCCAGGAGAGTTCCAAATGTGTGTAGGTAGAATATATATCCCACGGGGGTAAAATTGAAAAAAGTTGAAAAAAAAATTTTTTTGAACTTAGTCATTTTTCCTGCGTTTATCAGACTTTCAGATAGGGGAAATGTCAGGGAGCGTTCCGATTTCAGTTCAAGAGCGATTCGCCCAATGAGTCCTTGATATTTAGTCGTTTGCAGCCAATTTTCTGGTTTTTAGAAAATTTCACTTTTGTGAAAATATCCACTAAATGAGGGCATAATATGTGTGAGGGTACCCCAGGAGAGTTCCAAATGTGTGTGGGTAGAATATATATCCCACGGGGATAAAATTGAAAAAAGTTGAAAAAAATTTTTTTTTGAACTTAGTAATTTTTCCGGCATTTATCATACTTTCAGATAGGGGAAAAGTCAGTGAGCGTTCAGATTTCAGTTCCAGAGCGATTCGCCCAATGAGTCCTTGATATTTAGTCGTTTTCAGCCAATTTTCTGGATTTTTGAAAATTTCACTTTTTTGTGAAAATATCCACTAAGTGAGAGAATAATATGTGTGAGGGTACCCCAGGAGAGTTCCAAATGTGTGTGGGTAGAATATATATCCCACGGGGGTAAAATTGAAAAAAGTCTAAAAAAATTTTTTTTTGGACTTACTAATTTTTCCGGCATTTATCAGACTTTCAGATAGGGGAAATGTCAGTGAGCGTTCAGATTTCAGTTCCAGAGCGATTCGCCCAATGAGTCCTTGATATTTAGTCGTTTTCAGCCAATTTTCTGGATTTTTGAAAATTTCACTTTTTTGTGAAAATATCCACTAAATGAGGGCATAATATGTGTGAGGGTACCCCAGGAGAGTTCCAAATGTGTGTGGGTAGAATATATATCCCACGGGGATAAAATTGAAAAAAGTTTAAAAATTTTTTTTTTTCGGACTTAGTAGTTTTTCCGGTGTTTATCAGATTTTCAGATAGGGAAAATGTCAGTGAGCGTTCCGATTTCAGTTCCAGAGCGATTCGCCCAATGAGTCCTTGATATTTAGTCGTTTTCAGCCAATTTTCTGGATTTTTGAAAATTTCACTTTTTTGTAATAATATCCACTAAATGAGAGAATAATATGTGTCAGAGTACCCCAGGAGAGTTCCAAATGTGTGTGGGTAGAATATATATCCCACAAGGGTAAAATTGAAAAAAGTTGAAAAAAAAATTTTTTTTGGACTTAGTAGTTTTTCCGGTGTTTATCAGACTTTCAGATAGGGAAAATGTCAGTGAGCGTTCCGATTTCAGTTCCAGAGCGATTCGCCCAATGAGTCCTTGATATTTAGTCGTTTTCAGCCAATTTTCTGGATTTTTGAAAATTTCACTTTTTTGTGAAAATATCCACTAAATGAGAGAATAATATGTGTGAGGGTACCCCAGGAGAGTTCCAAATGTGTGTGGATAGAATATATATCCCACGGGGATAAAATTGAAAAAAGTTGAAAAAATTTTTTTTTGAACTTAGTAATTTTTCCGGCATTTATCATACTTTCAGATAGGGGAAATGTCAGTGAGCGTTCAGATTTCAGTTCCAGAGCGATTCGCCCAATGAGTCCTTGATATTTAGTCGTTTTCAGCCAATTTTCTGGATTTTTGAAAATTTCACTTTTTTGTGAAAATATCCACTAAATGAGAGAATAATATGTGTGAGGGTACCCCAGGAGAGTTCCAAATGTGTGTGGGTAGAATATATATCTCACGGGGGTAAAATTGAAAAAAGTCTAAAAAAATTTTTTTTTGGACTTACTAATTTTTCCGGCATTTATCAGACTTTCAGATAGGGGAAAAGTCAGTGAGCGTTCAGATTTCAGTTCCAGAGCGATTCGCCCAATGAGTCCTTGATATTTAGTCGTTTTCAGCCAATTTTCTGGATTTTTGAAAATTTCACTTTTTTGTGAAAATATCCACTAAATGAGGGAATAATATGTGTGAGGGTACCCCAGGAGAGTTCCAAATGTGTGGGTAGAATATATATCCCACGGGGATAAAATTGAAAAAAGTCTAAAAAAATTTTTTTTTGGACTTAGCAATTTTTCCGCCGTTTATCAGACTTTCAGAAAGGTAAAATGTCAGTGAGCGTTCCGATTTCAGTTCCAGAGCGATTCGCCCAATGAGTCCTTGATATTTAGTCGTTTTCAGCCAATTTTCTGGATTTTTGAAAATTTCACTTTTTTGTGAAAATATCCACTAAATGAGAGAATAATATGTGTGAGGGTACCCCAGGAGAGTTCCAAATGTGTGTGGGTAGAATATATATCCCACGGGGATAAAATTGAAAAAAGTTTTAAATTTTTTTTTTTTCGGACTTAGTAGTTTTTCCGGTGTTTATCAGACTTTCAGATAGGGAAAATGTCAGTGAGCGTTCCGATTTCAGTTCCAGAGCGATTCGCCCAATGAGTCCTTGATATTTATTCGTTTTCAGCCAATTTTCTGGATTTTTGAAAATTTCACTTTTTTGTGAAAATATCCACTAAATGAGAGAATAATATGTGTGAGGGTACCCCAGGAGAGTTCCAAATGTGTGTGGGTAGAATATATATCCCACGGGGATAAAATTGAAAAAAGTTGAAAAATTTTTTTTTTTGGACTTAGCAATTTTTCCGCCATTCATCAGACTTTCAGATAGGGGAAATGTCAGTGAGCATTCCGATTTTAGTTCCAGAGCGATTCGCCCAATGAGTCCTTGATATTAAGTCGATTTCAGCCAATTTTCCGGATTTTTGAAAATTTCACTTTTTTGTGAAAACATCCACTAAATGAGGGAATAATATGTGTGACGGTACCCCAGGAGAGTTCCAAATGTGTGTGGGTAGAATATATATCCCACGGGGGTAAAATTGAAAAAAGTTGAAAAACATTTTTTTTTGAACTTAGTCATTTTTCCTGCGTTTATCAAACTTTCAGATAGGGGAAATGTCAGTGAGCGTTCCGATTTCAGTTCAAGAGCGATTCGCCCAATGAGTCCTTGATATTTAGTCGTTTTCAGCCAATTTTCTGGTTTTTAGAAAATTTCACTTTTGTGAAAATATCCACTAAATGAGGGCATAATATGTGTGAGGGTACCCCAGGAGAGTTCCAAATGTGTGTGGGTAGAATATATATCCCACGGGGGTAAAATTGAAAAAAGTCTAAAAAAATTTTTTTTGAACTTAGTCATTTTTCCTGCGTTTATCAGACTTTCAGATAGGGGAAATATCAGTGAGCTTTCCGATTTCAGTTCAAGAGCGATTCGCCCAATGAGTGCTTGATATTTAGTCGTTTTCAGCCAATTTTCTGGATTTTTGAAAATTTCACTTTTTTGTGAAAATATCCACTAAATGAGGGCATAATATGTGTGAGGGTACCCCAGGAGAGTTCCAAATGTGTGTGGGTAGAATATATATCCCACGGTGATAAAATTGAAAAAAGTTGAAAAAAATTTTTTTTTGGACTTAGTAATTTTTCCGGCGTTCATCAGACTTTCAGATAGGGGAAATGTCAGTGAGCATTCCGATTTCAGTTCCAGAGCGATTCGCCCAATGAGTCCTTGATATTTAGTCGTTTTCAGCCAATTTTCTGGATTTTTGAAAATTTCACTTTTTTGTGAAAATATCCACTAAATGAGGGAATAATATGTGTGAGGGTACCCCAGGAGTGTTCCAAATGTGTGTGGGTAGAATATATAGCCCACGGGGGTAAAATTGAAAAAAGTTGAAAAAAATTTTTTTTTTTGGACTTAGTCATTTTTCCGCCATTCATCAGACTTTCAGATAGGGGAAATGTCAGTGAGCATTCCGATTTTAGTTCCAGAGCGATTCGCCCAATGAGTCCTTGATATTAAGACGATTTCAGCCAATTTTCCGGATTTTTGAAAATTTCACTTTTTTGTGAAAACATCCACTAAATGAGGGAATAATATGTGTGAGATTACCCCAGGAGAGTTCCAAATGTGTGTGGGTAGAATATATATCCCACGGGGGTAAAATTGAAAAAAGTTGAAAAAAAATTTTTTTTGAACGTAGTCATTTTTCCTGCGTTTATCAGACTTTCAGATAGGGGAAATGTCAGTGAGCGTTCCGATTTCAGTTCAAGAGCGATTCGCCCAATGAGTCCTTGATATTTAGTCGTTTTCAGCCAAATTTCTGGATTTTTGAAAATTTCACTTTTTTGTGAAAATATCCACTAAATGAGAGAATAATATGTGTGAGGGTACCCCAGGAGAGTTCCAAATGTGTGTGGGTAGAATATATATCCCACGGGGATAAAATTGAAAAAAGTCTAAAAAAATTTTTTTTTGGACTTACTAATTTTTCCGGCATTTATCAGACTTTCAGATAGGGGAAAAGTCAGTGAGCGTTCAGATTTCAGTTCCAGAGCGATTCGCCCTATGAGTCCTTGATATTTAGTCGTTTTCAGCCAATTTTCTGGATTTTTGAAAATTTCACTTTTTTGTGAAAATATCCACTAAATGAGGGCATAGTATGTGTGAGAGTACCCCAGGAGAGTTCCAAATGTGTGTGAGTAGAATATATATCCCACAGAGTTAAAATTGAAAAAGGTTGAAAAATTTTTTTTTTTGGACTTAGTAATTTTTCCGCCATTCATCAGACTTTCAGATAGGGGAAATGTCAGTGAGCATTCCGATTTTAGTTCCAGAGCGATTCGCCCAATGAGTCCTTGATATTAAGTCGATTACAGCCAATTTTCCGGATTTTTGAAAATTTCACTTTTTTGTGAAAACATCCACTAAATGAGAGAATAATATGTGTGAGGGTACCCCAGGAGAGTTCCAAATGTGTGTGGGTAGAATATATATCCCACGGGGATAAAATTGAAAAAAGTTGAAAAAAAATATTTTTTTGGACTTAGTAATTTTTCCGCCGTTTATCAGACTTTCAGAAAGGTAAAATGTCAGTGAGCGTTCCGATTTCAGTTCCAGAGCGATTCGCCCAATGAGTCCTTGATATTTAGTCGTTTTCAGCCAATTTTCTGGTTTTTAGAAAATTTCACTTTTGTGAAAATATCCACTAAATGAGGGCATAATATGTGTGAGGGTACCCCAGGAGAGTTCCAAATGTGTGTGGGTAGAATATATATCCCACGGGGATAAAATTGAAAAAAGTTGAAAAAAAATTTTTTTTGGACTTAGTAATTTTTCCAGCGTTTATCAGACTTTCAGATAGGGGAAAAGTCAGTGAGCGTTCAGATTTCAGTTCCAGAGCGATTCGCCCAATGAGTCCTTGATATTTAGTCGTTTTCAGCCAATTTTCTGGATTTTTGAAAATTTCACTTTTTTGGAAAATATCCACTAAATGAGAGAATAATATGTGTGAGGGTACCCCAGGAGAGTTCAAAATGTGTTTGGGTAGAATATATATCCCACAGGGGTAAAATTGAAAAAAGTTGAAAAAAAATTTCTTTTGGACTTAGTAATTTTTCCGGCATTTATCAGAATTTCAGATAGGGGAAAGGTCAGTGAGCGTTCAGATTTCAGTTCCAGAGCGATTCGCCCAATGAGTCCTTGATATTTAGTCGTTTTCAGCCAATTTTCTGGATTTTTGAAAATTTCACTTTTTTGTGAAAATATCCACTAAATGAGGGAATAATATGTGTGAGGGTAACCCAGGAGAGTTCCAAATGTGTGTGGGTAGAATATATATCCCACGGGGATAAAATTGAAAAAAGTTGAAAAAAAATTTTTTTTGGACTTAGTCATTTTTCCTGCGTTTATCAGACTTTCACATAGGGGAAATGTCAGTGGGCATTCCGATTTCAGTTCCAGAGCGATTCGTCCAATGAGTCCTTGATATTTCGTCGTTTTCAGCCAATTTTCTGGATTTTTGAAAATTTTACTTTTTTGTGAAAATATCCACTAAATGAGGGAATAATATGTGTTAGGGTACTCCAGGAGTGTTCCAAATGTGTGTGGGTAGAATATATATCCCACGGGTATAAAATTGAAAAAAGTTGAAAAATTTTTTTTTTTTGGACTTAGTAATTTTTCAAGCGTTTATCAGACTTTCACATAGGGGAAATGTCAGTGAGCGTTCAGATTTCAGATCCAGAGCGATTCGTCCAATGAGTCCTTGATATTTAGTCGTTTTCAGCCAATTTTCTGGATTTTTGAAAATTTCACTTTTTTTGTGAAAATATCCACTAAATGAGAGAATAATATGTGTGAGGGTACCCCAGGAGAGTTCCAAATGTGTGTGGGTAGAATATATATCCCACGGGGGTAAAATTGAAAAAAGTCTAAAAAAATTTTTTTTTGGACTTACTAATTTTTCCGGCATTTATCAGACTTTCAGATAGGGGAAATGTCAGTGGGCTTTCCGATTTCAGTTCCACAGCGATTCGCCCAATGAGTCCTTGATATTTAGTCGTTTTCAGCCAATTTTCCGGATTTTTAAAAATTTCACTTTTTTGTGAAAATATCCACTAAATAAGGGAATAATATGTGTGAGGGTACCCCAGCAGAATTCCAAATGTGTGTGGGTAGAATATAAATCCCACGGGGATAAAATTGAAAAAAGTTGAAAAAAACGTTTTTTGGGACTTAGTAATTTTTCCGCCATTCATCAGATTTTCAGATAGGGAAAATGTCAGTGAGCGTTCCGATTTCAATTCCAGAGCGATTCGCCCAATGAGTCCTTGATATTTAGTCGTTTTCAGCCAATTTTCTGGATTTTTGAAAATTTCACTTTTTTGTAATAATATCCACTAAATGAGAGAATAATATGTGTGAGAGTACCCCAGGAGAGTACCAAATGTGTGTGGGCAGAATATATATCCCACGCCGATAAAATTGAAAAAAGTTGAAAAAAAATATTTTTTTGGACTTAGTAATTTTTCCGCCGTTTATCAGACTTTCAGATAGGGAAAATGTCAGTGAGCGTTCCGATTTCAATTCCAGAGCGATTCGCCCAATGAGTCCTTGATATTTAGTCGTTTTCAGCCAATTTTCTGGATTTTTGAAAATTTCACTTTTTTGTGAAAATATCCACTAAATGAGATAATAATATGTGTGAGGGTACCCCAGGAGAGTTCCAAATGTGTGTGGGTAGAATATAAATCCCACGGGGATAAAATTGAAAAAAGTTGAAAAAAATATTTTTTTGGACTTAGTAATTTTTCCGCCGTTTATCAGACTTTCAGATAGGGAAAATGTCAGTGAGCGTTCCGATTTCAATTCCAGAGCGATTCGCCCAATGAGTCCTTGATATTTAGTCGTTTTCAGCCAATTTTCTGGATTTTTGAAAATTTCACTTTTTTGTGAAAATATCCACTAAATGAGATAATAATATGTGTGAGGGTACCCCAGGAGAGTTCCAAATGTGTGTGGGTAGAATATAAATCCCACGGGGATAAAATTGAAAAAAGTTGAAAAAAATATTTTTTTGGACTTAGTAATTTTTCCGCCATTCATCAGACTTTCAGATAGGGGAAATGTCAGTGAGCATTCCGATTTTAGTTCCAGAGCGATTCGCCCAATGAGTCCTTGATATTAAGTCGATTTCAGCCAATTTTTTTGCGGATTTTTGAAAATTTCACTTTTTTGTGAAAACATCCACTAAATGAGGGAATAATATGTGTGAGGGTACCCCAGGAGAGTTCCAAATGTGTTTGGGTAGAATATATATCCCACGGGGGTAAAATTGAAAAAAGTTGAAAAAAAATTTTTTTTTAACTTAGTCATTTTTCCTGCGTTTATCAGACTTTCAGATAGGGGAAATGTCAGTGACCATTCCGATTTCAGTTCCAGAGCTATTCGCCCAATGAGTCCTTGATATTTAGTCGTTTTTAGCCAATTTTCTGGATTTTTGAAAATTTCACTTTTTTGTGAAAATATCCACTAAATGAGAGAATAATATGTGTGAGGGTACCCCAGGAGAGTTCCAAATGTGTTTGGGTAGAATTTATATCCCACGGGGATAAAATTGAAAAAAGTTAAAAAAAATTTTTTTTTGAACTTAGTCATTTTTCCTGCGTTTATCAGACTTTCACATAGGGGAAATGTCAGTGAGCATTCCGATTTCAGTTCCAGAGCGATTCGCCCAATGAGTCCTTGATATTTAGTTGTTTTTAGCCAATTTTCTGGATTTTTGAAAATTTCACTTTTTTGTGAAAATATCCACTAAATGAGGGAATAATATGTGTGAGGGTACCCCAGGAGAGTTCCAAATGTGTGTGGGTAGAATATATATCCCACGGGGATAAAATTGAAAAAAGTTGAAAAAAATTTTTTTTTGGACTTAGTAATTTTTCCGGCGTTTATCAGACTTTCAGATAGGGGAAATGTCAGTGAGCGTTCCGATTTCAGTTCCAGAGCGATTCGCCCAATGAGTCCTTGATATTTAGTCGTTTTCAGCCAATTTTCTGGATTTTTGAAAATTTCACTTTTTTGTGAAAATATCCACTAAATGAGGGAATAATATGTGTGAGGGTACCCCAGGAGAGTTCCAAATGTGTGTGGGTAGAATATATATCCCACGGGGGTAAAATGGAAAAAAGTTGAAAAATTTTTTTTTTGGGACTTAGTCATTTTTCCTGCGTTTATCAGACTTTCAGATAGGGGAAATGTCAGTGAGCGTTCCGATTTCAGTTCCAGAGCGATTCGCCCAATGAGTCCTTGATATTTAGTCGTTTTCAGCCAATTTTCTGGATTTATGAAAATTTCACTTTTTTGTGAAAATATCCACTAAATGAGGGAATAATATGTGTGAGGGTACCCCAGGAGAGTTCCAAATGTGTGTGGGTAGAATATATATCCCACGGGGGTAAAATTGAAAAAAGTTTAAAAATATTTTTTTTTGGGACTTAGGCATTTTTAGTGTTGAGCCACCCCCGTAGTGTTCGAGTTCGGTTCGGTTCATCGAACACCCGTGTGTTCGTCGAACTGTTCGTCGAACACCTTCGAACACCATTAAAACCAATGGCAGGCAAACAAAAACACATAGAAACACATAGAAAAGACCTTCAAAGGTGTCCAAAAGCTGACAAACTGCTCAGAAGACACAACTAACACATGGAAAAGTGACAAGTACATATAGTCATGCGAAAAGAAAAGAGGTGGAGGAGTAAAAGGAGGGGGAGACACAGATATAGGCATGTCATGCCCTTCTAAAATCCAAAAAGTGAGAAGCCGACACGTTCAGTCCGCTCCTGCCCGTGCCACCTCCGTGTCGCCGGGTTTGTGCCAGAGCCGCGGTGAACCCTGACGGCCAGCCCCCCTCTCCCAATACTGGTGCCTGTCCGCTGGTGGGTCGAGCGAGCCCCCCTGTGGTGGAGGCAGCTCTAAGCTTTTTAATTTAAATTGTCTCTCTAATTTGAATAAATACACTTTAAATCCATTTACAAGGATCTATTGGAGGGCAAGTCTCATGCCAGCAGCCGCGTAATTCCAGCTCCAGTAGCGTCCACTAAAGCTGCTGCAGTTAAAAAGCTTTTATAAGGATCGAGCTCGGCTGTCCACCGCAAGGCATCCTACTGCCAGTCCGAGCCCCTATGCCTTGGGGTGCTTCCTGATGCTCTTCACTGAGTATCCCGTGGTCCCGAAGCATTTCCTTTGAAAAAATGAAGTGTCCAAACTACAGGTGGTGTAGCTTGCTTAACAGCTGGGATAATCCGCTGACTAGCAGACCCTGCTACTAGGCACAAAGTATTTCCTGGGCTAGATGCAGTTAAAAATTTGTAATTAGATACTCTCGTTGGATGCTGAGAAAGCATTCCATAGAGTCTCCTGGCACGCCATATATGACTCTCTTAAAAAGCTTGGGGTAGGGGTCTAGGGGACCCTTTTATAGCCAAAATCACGGCCCTGTATCGCAATACGTTACCTAGGCTGAAGATAAATGGAACTGTAGCACCCTGAGGGCTCGGTTGCTACAGAGGTATTGCACCTCACCCAGAGGTGTGATATCTCACTCTCAGGTAAGGATGTAGTGTGGATCAGGACCCAACACCTGCATGCATTACACCACATTGCCGTGGGGCAGGGCGACCAATATGCCCCTGAGATGGGCACGACAGTCCCTGTCCCTGGCTGGAGTGGGGGGAGGGAACACTGAGGAAGGGGAACCCTGTAGTGCAGGAGCAGGGAGGAAGCAGTTCCTGGGTGCATTGAGAAGGGAGTTTAAAAGGTGGGCACCATTTTAGTTCAGTGCAGAGAAGTCTGAGCAGAAGTGGCAGGGAGCAGGGGCTCTGCATGAGCTCTGCTCCGGAGGCGGGCCTAGTAACAGAGGCCCAGGCCTGGAAGAGGGAGAAGGAAGGAAGAGGAGCGGAGAAGGCTCCAGGAACGAGGAACAAAGGGATCTCAGGGGTGCGGACAGGCGAGTCGCCACCGCACGCCCGAATCCACCTGCGTGGAGGGGTCAGGCCAAAGGGGGAGACCGGTCCCCGAAACTAGTGGAGGCAGGAAACGACCCTCAGCTAGAAACAGGAGGCTGTGACATTTTATGTGGCGCAGCCCCTCGGTACACCCGCTAGGAAGGCACCACATAGGGTCAGGGAAACTGGCGCCAAGTTTACCAAGAGGAGGCCCGAGGCAGCCGGACAGAAGGGTTGGTAAGAAAGGCCAGACAAAGGACACACAAAGGGGGTCCTGTGAAGCACTCCAAAGTTATCTGGGAGTTGTCTGAGCCCCTCACCTGGTGAGCACAGTACGACGTGGGCAGCCGTTACCTGCAGACGTGGTCTGGATAATAAGAACTGTGAGTAAAGGCCCTGGACTGCATCACTGACTCCGTGTCATTACTGCTGCTGCCCTGCACCATCACCCCCATCCTCCGCATACACTGCCCTGAGGCTATACTCCTCCCGTGGGGAGTTATGCTACGCTCTGCTGCACCCACAACACCAGCCTCAGCGGTCTGCCCTGGAGCGGCGGTTCACTCTGACCGCAATCCACAGGTGGCGTAGTCGGACATTTAAACATCAAAACCACATAAATAGTTCCGCCACTGGTTTGACTGCCCTGAGCCACGGAAGCAGGTTGCCGCCACGGAGACTACAACCACCAGCATCCACCAAAAAGGGTTCGGCTCCGGGTGTCCCAAGGCCCAGGGGGCGCGTCAGAACATTTTCATCACCTTTCACAATCACCAATGGGACAAGGCAGGGATGTTCTCTGTCCCCTCTCTTATACATCCTAGTGACGGAGCACCTGCTCTCATCAATTCGCCATAACCCCAATATTAGGTGGATTGAGGTGGGAGGCACCGAGTACAAGTGCTCTCTATTTGCTGATGATGTCCTAGTATATATCACTCAATCACATATATCCATCCATGCTGTTATGGCTGAAATAGATCACTTTGTTACATGGTCAAATTTTAAAATCAATGCAGCAAAGTCTGAGGCCCTCGATGTCTCCCTCCCCAAATCCATATAGGATTCCATCCAGTCCAACTTTCCCTTTGCCTGGCCCTCACAGGGTATCAAATACTTAGGAATTCCTATTCATAGAGACCTCTCCCATCTATGTTATCTTAATTTTGGGCCCTTTATTGAACAACTCCATACAGACCACGGTTGGCAAGTTAGAACTGTAAGATTCACTACGTGAACCACTGGTGTTTTGTGGAAAAGCACATGTACACTGTGTTCCAAATTATTATGCAAAAAGTGTTTAGGAGTGATAAGGGAAGAATTTGTTTGTTTGTCAGTTAAACTCATTGATGGTGATGTGTGTCAGGGCTCTTTATATCACTGTAAGCAATTGCAGACACCTGTGCTAATTAGTTTGGCAGGTGTGTCCAATGAAAGGCAAGACTACTTAAGAAGGCTGTCTCACATTATTAAGCAGCCTACATTTTCTGCCAAAATGGGAAAGAAAAAGGATGTGTCGGCTGCTGAGAAGCAACAAATTGTGGAGTGTTTATTTCAAGGCATGACTACAATCAACATTGTGCGATGATCAGGATGAAGTGTCTTGGCAATCAAGAAGTATGTAGCTGATTCACAGTACACACGTGTGCGTGCTGATAAGGGCAAATTGAGGACTCTTTCCTACAGGCAATTACGTCAGGTTGAAAGAGCAGCGGCAAAAAAGCCTTGTCATAGCAGCAGACAAGTTTTTGAAGCTGCTGGTGTCTCCAACGTCCCCCGAACAACAAGATGCAGGGTCCTTCAGAGGTTTGCAGCTGTGCATACGCCATCCTGTTGACCTCCTCTATCCACTTCACACAAGCAGTTTTGTTCACGGATGAGTGCCGTGCAGCGCTCGATGGTCCAGATGGATGGAGTGGAGGATGGCTGGTTGATAGACACCCCACGCAAACATGGCTACAGCGCCAACAAGGAGGAGGTGGAGTAATGTTTTGGGCTGGAATCATGGGGAGAGAGATTGTCGGCCCCTTTAGGATCCCTGAAGGCGCTAAAGATGAACTCCATAATGTATGTGGATTTTCTCAAACAGCACTTCCTGCCATGGTTCAAGAAGAAGAACCGTGTATTTCACAGCAAGATCATTTTTCTGCATGATAATGCACCATCTCATGCTGCACATAAAACATCTGCATCTCTGGCTGATATGGGCATAAAAGGGGACAAACTTATGGTGTGACCCCCATGCTCCCCTGACCTCTACCCCATTCAGAACCTTTGGAGCATCATTAAAAGGAGTGTCTATGATGGCGGGAGGCAGTTCACATCTAAGCAACAGCTCTGGGAGGGTATTCTGTCCTCATGCAAAACAATTGAAGCAGAAACCATCCAAAACCTGACAAATTCAATGGACGAGAGAGTTCAGAAGCTCCTTTCGAAAAAGGGGTCCTATGTGAAAATGTAACATCACCTAGAATAAAGTTTTGAGTTGAAAACTGTTTGATTTCAGTTTCTAACAACCTGCTAATGCTTATAATTTCAAAAATGACCATTTTTTTGGTCTTTATTAAAATGAAAAGGTTGATCGAAAAGTTTGGGGGATCTAAGAGTGTGGCAACCCAGTAGTCATGATTACTTCGAATTCTGACAATATGAGGGTCATGCTGCAGGTAGTGCAGCAAGAAGGCACTTATGTGTCTTGCGCATCTCGGAGCCCCAAAATTATTTTCCGGGCTAGATGCAGCTAAAAATTATTTTTAATTTTAAATCTGGTGAAGCTTATTATAGATGGCCTAATAGGATCAGTGCTGCACACTGCTACAAAGCCCAAATTATTTTCCAGTCAAGATACAGATAAACATGATTAGTAATTTTAAATCTGGTGGAGCTTATTATAGATGGCCTAATAGAATCAGTGCTGCACACTGCTACAAAGCCCAAATTATTTTCCTGCCAAGATACAGATAAACATGATTAGTAATTTGAAAGCTTAAAACGGTTGGTAGGGTGATTTTAACCAATCATCAAGCTTTTACTCTCCCCAGGATGACACAGGGGTAGAAAAGTCGTTTCGGATCCATGATTTGTTCATCTTTATGAACGTGAGTCTGTCTACATTATCAGTGGAGAGCCGCGTGCGCTTATCTGTCAGCACACCACCAGCAGCGCTGAACACATGTTCAGACAGAACGCTGGCTGCGGGGTATGACAAGATCTCCAAGGCGTAAGTGGCTAGCTCCGGCCATTTATCCAGATTGGAAGCCCAAAAAGAGCAAGGGTCCAGTGACACAGTCGTGGCTTCAATGTTTACTTGGAGATACTCCTGTACCATCGTCTCTAGGCGTTGACTATGTGTCAGACTTCTTGTCTCCTGTGGCCTTGCAAAGGATGGGCTAAAAAAGTGGTGAAATGATTCCGCAAAATTGATGTTACCAGCAGATACTGTGGTTCTGTTACGGTTTGAGTGCTGAACACTTGACGGTCCCACGGTTGGCAAGTTGGAACTGTGAGATTCACTACGTGCACCACTGGTATTTTGTGGAAAAGCACATGTAAGATTCTGCAACAGTCTCTGCTGATACTCCTGCATGCGTGCATCCCTTTCTATGGCAGGAATAATTTCTGCAAATTTACTTTTGTACCGGGGATCTAACAGTGTGGCAACCCAGTAGTCAGGATTATTTCTAATTCTCACAATTCGAGGGTCATGTTGCAGGTAGTGCAGCAAGAAGGCACTCATGTGTGTTGCGCATCCAGGAGCACCAAGTCCCTGTTGTGTTGGTGGCGAGGTAACAATCATGCTTCCTTCCTCTGTCCTCTCCCCCCAAACTCGCACAACAGAAATGTGATAAAGGTCTCCCTCATCTGATGAGTCTTCCATCAGTTCGTCCTCCACTTCTTCCTGGGCTCCTGCACCTTCCTCACTAGTTTGGCTGCTACCATGCGCCCTGGTAAAACCATCTCCCCCACCCTCACATGCCTGCCGCCTTGGTGCTGCCGACCGTCTGGACCTTGCAGATGTTAGCCCTTCCGCATACAACTCCTCCTCCTCTACTTCCTCCACCTCCTCTTGTGCCACCACCTGACTCCGAATTCTGTTTAACATGTGCTCCAGCATGTAAATCACCGGAATAGTCATGCTGATAATGGCATCGTCAGCACTAAACATCTTCGTCGCCATTTCAAAACTGTGCAGAAGGGTGCATAGGTCCCTGATCTGAGACCACTCCTCCAGCGTGATTTCCCCCACTTCTGGATCTCGTTGGCCCAGGCTATACGTCAGAACGTATTGCACCAGGGCTTGTCGGTGCTGCCACAGTCGCTGCAACATGTGCAGAGTTGAATTCCACCGGGTAGGCACATCGCATTTTAGCCGGTGAAGTGGCAGGCCCAACGACTTCTGTAGAGATGTAAGTCGCTGAGCTGCGGGATGCGAACGGCGAAAGTGAGCACACAGCGACCGTGCCCTCTGCAGAAGGCCATCTAGTCTGGGATAGTGGGCTAAAAATTGCTGGACAACCAAGTTCAACACGTGAGCCATACAAGGCACGTGTGTGACATTGCCCGGGCGAAGGGCCGCACCAAGGTTTGCAGCATTGTCGCACACGGCCTTCCCTGGTTTCAGGTCCAGTGGAGACAACCATTCATGAAATTGGTTCTCCAGAGCTGACCACAACTCCTCAGCTGTGTGACTCACATTTCCCAGACATTTCAATGTAAAAACCGCCTGATGACGTTGAGCCCTACTGACAGCATAGTAAGGAGGTGTGCAGGATCCCTTCTGCGCAGTTAGAAAGCTTGTGGCATGACCAGACAGGCTTTGGGTGCAGGTGGAAGACCGAGAGGAGGTTGAGGAGGCAGAAGCAATGGAGGAACTTTGACATAAAGAGGATTGACGCACAACTCGTGGGGACGGCAAGACTTGGACAGCAGCCCCTTGTCCTGCTGTCACCATAGTTACCCAGTGCCCAGTCAGCGACATGTAACGCCCCTGTCCATGCCTACTCGTCCAAGTGTCTGTGGTGAAATGCACCCTGTCACACACAGAGTTTCTCAAAGAAGCGGTGATGTTGTGTGCGACATGCTGGTGGAGCGCAGGCACACCTTTCTTTGAGAAGTAGTGCCGACTGGGCATCTGGTACTGGGGCACTGCGACGGACATAAGGTCTCGAAAATCCTCTGTGTCCACCAGGCGGAAAGGCAGCATTTCTGTAGCCAAGAACTTGCAGATGGTGAAATTCAACCTCTTAGCTTTCTCATGGCTAGGAGGAAATGGTCTTTTACTTGTCCACATCTGAGGGACCGAGGGCTGGCTATTGTGCTTAGACGGGGTTGATAAGGGTGTCCCCGGCAAACTGCCGGTCTGTGAGGAAGATGCAGGCGGACATGTTAGGTTGCCTTGATCCAAAGGTGGTGCTATCGATGTCGGACAGCGCTCAACACCAGCTGGTGTTACCACCTCCAAAGAAAATGATGACCTGCCAATCACGCTGGCTGTTGCGGGTAAAGAGGTGGCAGGTCTGCGCCCCAAAACAGGTGTGACTGCTGTCCCCCCAGTCACAGAGGATGAAGAGTCCGTGGATGCACAAGATACGGCAGACGGTGGTTGGCCCGGCCGGCTAGGCCGCATTGGAGCACACTGAGCTTCCCACTGCAACTTATGCTTCATGTCCATGTGCCGGTTCATGCATGAAGTACTCAAACTATGTATTTTTTGGCCTCTACTTAGCTTTTGCTGACAAATGTTACAGATAACACGAGTTGGGTCATCTTTATCGATCTGAAAAAATACCCAGGCTATGCAAGGCTTAGCACCCATGCGACCTGAAGAGCCACCACGACTTGTGGTGAGAGGCAGAGTTGTGTTTGAGGATGCAGTTGTTGACGTGCTTCCAGTACTACGTCTCTGTCCAGGAAGGCGCAACCTGACCTCGTCGTCACTAGCATCTTCCTCCACCTCCTCTGCTGACTTCATCTCTTGGCTGACTGTGGGTTGACAGTAAGTGGGATCTCCAACCTCATCATCATCACCCTGTGCGTTATCACACCCGTCGTCCTCAGAGCCAACCTGTTCCTGCCCTGACAAAAAACTAAAGTTGTCGCTCCAATCAGGTATTTGAGTCTTATCATCGTCTTCCTCATTGTCTCCACCAACAGGAGTTACAGTTTGGGAATGAGGGTCTACGTTATGGTCAGAACCTTCGGCGTCTGGTCCTGGATCCGACTCATAAAGATTCTGGGCATCAGTGCAGATCATTTCCTCGTCTGGATTCACAGAAGCGCTGGAGTCGACCTCTGATTCCCAGGCTATAGTATGAGTAAACAGCTCTGCAGACTCAACCATCTGTTCTACCTCATACTCAGACGGGCAGCTGGAGATTTGGGAGCTGTGAGGAAGCAAGTGCGATTGGGGTGACACCTTTGAGGACTGGAGTATTTGTGATGTTGAAGTTGAGGTGGAGGAGAGCCCACTTAAAGGAGCACTTGATATCCGTTGAAGCACCTGCTGTTTTTGTGCCTCATCTGGAATTTGCAGCGATTGGCGTGGCCGTAAGAAAGGGATCTTATCACATTGTCCGCTAAAAGAAGGAGACATTTTAGTTTGGCTGGAAGATGGTCTTTCTTCTGCAGATGTTACTGTTGCTTTAACACCTACCCCACGGGCACAACCTTTTTTCCCCTTCCCAACAAGCCTATTCCCCTTTCCACCAGCAGCAGGCCTTTTTCCACTCATTTTGGTGGTTAACTAATTAACAACTCTGGAGTTGTTTGCACAAAAAAACAATGGATGGGAACCGAGCAGAGCTGAGTGGCCAAACTGTGGTATTAGGCCAAAACTATTGGCTGGGTTAGATGCAGAAAAAAATTATATTCAATTTGCAACCTGATGGAGGTCAGTATAGATGGACTAATAGAGAAAGTCCCACACACTGCTAGAAGGCCAAATATTTTTTCAGAGCTAGATGCAGATAAAAATTATTTTTAATTTGCAACCTGATGGAGGTCAGTATAGATGGACTAATAGAGAAAGTCCCACACACTGCTAGAAGGCCAAATATTTTTTCAGAGCTAGATGCAGATAAAAATTATTTTTAATTTGCAACCTGATGGAGGTCAGTATAGATGGACTAATAGAGAAAGTCCCACACACTGCTAGAAGGCTAAATATTATTTCAGAGGTAGATGCAGAAAAAAATATATTCAGTTTGCAACCTGATGGAGGTCTGTATAGATGGATTAATAGCACAAGTCCCACACACAGCTAGAAGCCCAATATTTTTTCAGAGGTAGATGCAGAAAAAAATATATTCAGTTTGCAACCTGATGGAGGTCAGTATAGATGGACTAATACAACAAGTCCCACACACAGCTAGAAGCCCAATATTTTTTCAGAGGTAGATGCAGAAAAAAATATATTCAGTTTGCAACCTGATGGAGGTCTGTATAGATGGATTAATAGAACAAGTCCCACACACAGCTAGAAGCCCAATATTTTTTCAGAGGTAGATGCAGAAAAAAATATATTCAGTTTGCAACCTGATGGAGGTCAGTATAGATGGACTAATACAACAAGTCCCACACACAGCTAGAAGCCCAATATTTTTTCAGAGGTAGATGCAGAAAAAAATATATTCAGTTTGCAACCTGATGGAGGTCTGTATAGATGGACTAATACAACAAGTCCCACACACAGCTAGAAGCCCAATATTTTTTAAGAGGTAGATGCAGAAAAAAATATATTCAGTTTGCAACCTGATGGAGGTCAGTATAGATGGACTAATACAACAAGTCCCACACACAGCTAGAAGCCCAATATTTTTTCAGAGCTAGATGCAGAAAAAAATTATATTCAATTTGCAACCTGATGGAGGTCAGTATTGATGGACTATAGAAAGATTTTACTTCACTAGGTGCAGTAAAAAAATTGGTATTCTATACACAGGTGGTATATCTTGCAACACAGATAGGCTACTCCACTGACTAACACACTCTGCAATAGGCCAAAAAGGATTAGCTTTGCTAGATTCAGCCAATTGCTGTGAAAAAAACTTGCACAGCACTGGCACAGACCTGCCTGGCAAAAACTGATAGGAACTGATGTAACCTAGTCCTGAAAAGGACTCCAATTACAATTAGTCTTTACTCCCACAATCTATCTATTTAAGAGCACAGACCTGCCTGATAAAAGTCGTAGGAAATGCTGTAACCTAGTCCTTAAAAGGACTGCAATCACAACTATTCCCTACTCCCAAGCTATCTGTAGATTTGTGCGAAAATTGGCTTGAAATTAACAAGGTATAGCGCACACAGCAACAGCGGTGCCGTCTAACACGCAGCTGCAGCAGTGAGAAAATGGTGGCGACGGGGAAAATGGCTTGGTCTTATAGGGCAAGGACATGTGACATACACTGCCAATGACACATGCCCTTGCTTGTGTGAAAAAAACACTTCGCTCCGTGTGTGCGCTGCTGATAGGCTGACAGATTGCACCTCCCCACTGTAAATGTGGGAAAGAGAAAAAAAAAAATGGAGATCTTCATTGTTCCTGCAGAGATCCATCCCCTGCCCCTCCCCCCACCCAGCTGTACACTCAAACTGCGTATTAACATTAATTTTCATCATTACTGAGAAAAAATCCAGTTATGATTTTGGTGCACGAACAGTTACCGAACATAACCTCGAACAGCCGAATTTTTCTCAAATTGTTCGTGTTCGCCGAAAGGCTCGAACACCGCCCAAAACAGCTCGAATTTGAGATTGGCGAACAGTTCGAGTAGAACAACGCTCATCTCTAATCATTTTACCGGTGTTTATCAGACTTTCAGATAGGGGAAATGTCAGTGAGCGTTCCGATTTCAGTTCCAGAGCGATTCGCCCAATGAGTCCTTGATATTTAGTCGTTTACAGCCAATTTTCTGGATTTTTTAAAATTTCACTTTTTTGTGAAAATATCCACTAAATGAGGGAATAATATGTGTGAGGGTACCCCAGGAGAGTTCCAAATGTGTGTGGGTAGAACATATATCCCACGGGGGTAAATTTGAAAAAAGTTGAAAAATTTTTTTTTTGGGACTTAGTCATTTTTCCTGCGTTTATCAGGCTTTCAGATAGGGGAAATGTCAGTGAGCATTCCGATTTCAGTTCCAGAGCGATTCGCCCAATGAGTCCTTGATATTTAGTCGTTTTCAGCCAATTTTCTGGATTTTTGAAAATTTCACTTTTTTGTGAAAATATCCACTAAATGAGGGAATAATATGTGTGAGGGTACCCCAGGAGAGTTCCAAATGTGTGTGGGTAGAATATAAATCCCACAGGGATAAAATTGAAAAAAGTTGAAAAAAATTTTTTTTTGGACTTAGTCATTTTTCCGGCGTTTATCAGACTTTCAGATAGGGGAAATGTCAGTGAGCGTTCCGATTTTAGTTCCAGAGCGATTCGCCCAATGAGTCCTTGATATTTAGTCGTTTTCAGCCAATTTTCTAGATTTTTGAAAATTTAACTTTTTTGTGAAAATATCCACTAAATGAGGGAATAATATGTGTGAGGGTACCCCAGGAGAGTTCCAAATGTGTGTGGGTAGAATATATATCCCACGGGGGTAAAATTGAAAATGGTTGAAAAATTTTTTTGGGGGGACTTAGTCATTTTTCCTGCGTTTATCAGACTTTCAGATAGGGGAAATGTCAGTGAGCGTTCCGATTTTAGTTCCAGAGCGATTCGCCCAATGAGTCCTTGATATTTAGTCGTTTTCAGCCAATTTTCTGGATTTTTGAAAATTTCACTTTTTTGTGAAAATATCCACTAAATGAGGGCATAATATGTGTGAGGGTACCCCAGGAGAGTTCCAAATGTGTGTGGGTAGAATATATATCCCACGGGGTAAAATTGAAAAAAGTTTAAAAAATTTTTTTTTTAGGACTTAGTCATTTTTTCGGCGTTTATCAGACTTTCAGATAGGGGAAATGTCACTGAGCGTTCCGATCTCAGTTCCAGAGCGATTCACTCAATGAGTCCTTGATATTTAGTCATTTTCAGCCAATTTTGTGGATTTTTGGAAAATTTCACTTTTTTGTGAAAGTATCCACTAAATGAGAGAATAATATGTGTGAGGGTACCCCAGGAGAGTTCCAAATGTGTGTGGGTAGAATATATATCCCACGGGGTAAAATTTAAAAAAGTTTAAAAAATTTTTTTCTTGGACTTAGTCATTTTTCCGGCGTTTATCAGACTTTCAGATAGGGGAGATGTCACTGAGCGTTCCGATTTCAGTTCCAGAGTGATTCACTCAATGAGTCCTTGATATTTAGTCGTTTTCAGCCAATTTTGTGGATTTTTGAAAATTTCACTTTTTTGTGAAAGTATCCACTAAATGAGAGAATAATATGTGTGAGGGTACCCCAGGAGAGTTCCAAATGTGTGTGGATAGAATATATATCCCACGGGGGTAAAATTGAAAAAAGTTGAAAAATTTTTTTTTTGGACTTAGTAATTTTTCCGTCGTTTATCAGACTTTCAGATAGGGGAAATGTCATTGAGCGTTCCGATTTCAGTTCCAGAGCGATTCGCCCAATGAGTCCTTGATATTTAGTCGTTTTCAGCCAATTTTCTGGATTTTTGAAAATTTCACTTTTTTGTGAAAATATCCACTAAATGAGGGAATAATATGTGTGAGGGTACCCCAGGAGAGTTCCAAATGTGTGTGGGTAGAATATATATCCCACGGGGTAAAATTTAAAAAAGTTTAAAAAAATTTTTTCTTGGACTTAGTCATTTTACCGGCGTTTATCAGACTTTCACATAGGGGAAATGTCAGTGAGCGTTCCGATTTCAGTTCATGAGCGATTCGCCCAATGAGTCCTTGATATTTAGTCGTTTTCAGCCAATTTTCTGGATTTTTGAAAATTTCACTTTTTGGTGAAAATATCCACTAAATGAGGGAATAATATGTGTGAGGGTAACCCAGGAGAGTTCCAAATGTGTGTGGGTAGAATATAAATCCCACAGGGATAAAATTGAAAAAAGTTGAAAAAAATTTTTTTTTGGACTTAGTCATTTTTCCGGCGTTTATCAGACTTTCAGATAGGGGAAATGTCAGTGAGCGTTCCGATTTCAGTTCCAGAGCGATTCGCCCAATGAGTCCTTGATATTTAGTCGTTTTCAGCCAATTTTCTGGATTTTTGAAAATTTCACTTTTTTGTGAAAATATCCACTAAATGAGGGAATAATATGTGTGAGGGTACCCCAGGAAAGTTCCATATGTGTGTGGGTAGAATATATATCCCACGGGGGTAAAATTGAAAAAAGTTGAAAAATTTTTTTTTTGGACTTAGTCATTTTCCCGTCGTTTATCAGACTTTCAGATAGGGGAAATGTTAGTGAGCGTTCCGATTTCAGTTCCAGAGCTATTCGCCCAATGAGTCCTTAATATTTAGTCGTTTTCAGCCAATTTTCTGGATTTTTGAAAATTTCACTTTTTTGTGAAAATATCCACTAAATGAGGGAATAATATGTGTGAGGGTACCCCAGGAGAGTTCCAAATGTGTGTGGGTAGAATATATATCTCACGGGGGTAAAATTTAAAAAAGTTGAAAAATTTTTTTTTTGGACTTAGTCATTTTTCCGTCGTTTATCAGACTTTCAGATAGGGGAAATGTGAGTGAGCGTTCCGATTTCAGTTCCAGAGCGATTCGCCCAATGAGTCCTTGATATTTAGTCGTTTTCAGCCAAATTTCTGGATTTTTGAAAATTTTACTTTTTTGTGAAAATATCCACTAAATGAGGGAATAATATGTGTGAGGATACCCCAGGAGAGTTCCAAATGTGTGTGGGTAGAATATATATCCCACGGGGATAAAATTGAAAAAAGTTGAAAAAATTTTTTTTTTGGACTTAGTAATTTCCCGGCGTTTATCAGACTTTCAGATAGGGGAAATGTCACTGAGCGTTCCGATCTCAGTTCCAGAGCGAGTCACTCAATGAGTCCTTGATATTTAGTTGTTTTCAGCCAATTTTGTGGATTTTTGGAAAATTTCACTTTTTTGTGAAAGTATCCACTAAATGAGAGAATAATATGTGTGAGGGTACCCCAGGAGAGTTCCAAATGTGTGTGGGTAGAATATATATCCCACGGGGTAAAATTTAAAAAAGTTTAAAAAATTTTTTTCTTGGACTTAGTCATTTTACCGGCGTTTATCAGACTTTCAGATAGGGGAAATGTCACTGAGCGTTCCGATTTCAGTTCCCGAGCGATTCGCCCAATGAGTCCTTGATATTTAGTCGTTTTCAGCCAATTTTCTGGATTTTTGAAAATTTTACTTTTTTGTGAAAATATCCACTAAATGAGGGAATAATATGTGTGAGGGTACCCCAGGAGAGTTCCAAATGTGTGTGGGTAGAATATATATCCCACAGGGATAAAATTGAAAAAAGTTGAAAAAATTTTTTTTTTGGACTTAATAATTTTTCTGGCGTTTATCAGACTTTCAGATAGGGGAAATGTCACTGAGCGTTCCGATTTCAGTTCCAGAGCGATTCGCTCAATGAGTCCTTGATATTTAGTCGTTTTCAGCCAATTTTCTGGATTTTTGAAAATTTCACTTTTTTGTGAAAATATCCACTAAATGAGAGAATAATATGTGTGAGGGTACCCCAGGAGAGTTCCAAATGTGTGTGGGTAGAATATATATCCCACAGGGTAAAATTTAAAAAAGTTTTAAAAAAAAATTTTTTGGACTTAGTCATTTTTCCGGTGTTTATCAGACTTTCAGACAGGAGAAATGTCAGTGAGCATTCCGATTTCAGTTCCAGAGCGATTTGCCCAATGAGTCATTGATATTTAGTTGTTTTCAGCCAATTTTCTGGATTTTTGAAAATTTCACTTTTTTTGTGAAAATATCCACTAAATGAGGGAATAATATGTGTGAGGGTACCCCAGGAGAGTTCCAAATGTGTGTGGGTAGAATATATATCCCACGGGGGTAAAATTAAAATAAGTTGAAAAATTTTTTTTTGGACTTAGTCATTTTTCCTTCGTTTATCAGACTTTCAGATAGGGGAAATGTGAGTAAGCGTTCCGATTTCAGTACCAGAGCGATTCGCCCAATGAGTCCTTGATATTTAGTCGTTTTCAGCCAATTTTCTGGATTTTTGAAAATTTCACTTTTTTGTGAGAATATCCACTAAATGAGGGAATAATATGTGTGAGGGTACCCCAGGAGAGTTCCAAATGTGTTTGGGTAGAATATATATCCCACGGGGGTAAAATTAAAAAAAGTTGAAAATTTTTTTTTTTGGACTTAGTCATTTTTCCGGCGTTTATCAGACTTTCAGATAGGGGAAATGTGAGTGAGCGTTCCGATTTCAGTTCCAGAGCGATTCGCCCAATGAGTCCTTGATATTTAGTCGTTTTCAGCCAATTTTCTGGATTTTTGAAAATTTCACTTTTTTGTGAAAGTATCCACTAAATGAGGGCATAATATGTGTACCCCAGGAGAGTTCCAAATGTGTGTGGGTAGAATATATATCCCACGGGGTAAAATTGAAAAAAGTTTAAAAAAATTTTTTCTTGGACTTAGTAATTTTTCCGGCGTTCATCAGACTTTCAGATAGGGGAAATGTCAGTGAGCATTCCGATATCAGTTCCAGAGCGATTCGCCCAATGAGTCCTTGATATTTAGTCGTTTTCAGCCAATTTTCTGGATTTTTAAAAATTTCACTTTTTTGTGAAAATATCCACTAAATGAGGGAACAATATGTGTGAGGGCACCCCAGGAGAGTTCCAAATGTGTGTGGGTAGAATATATATCCCACGGGGGTAAAATTGAAAAAAGTTGAAAAAATTTTTTGGGGGGATTTAGTCATTTTTCCGGCGTTTATCAGACTTTCAGATAGGGGAAATGTGAGTGAACGTTCCGATTTCAGTTCCAGAGCGATTCGCCCAATGAGTCCTTGATATTTACTCGTTTTCAGCCAATTTTCTGGATTTTTAAAAATTTCACTTTTTTGTGAAAATATCCACTAAATGAGAGAATAATATGCGTGAGGTTACCCCATGAGAGTTCCAAATGTGTGTAGGTAGAATATATATCCCACGGGGATAAAATTGAAAAAGGTTGAAAAAAAAATTTTTTTTGGACTTAGTAATTTTTCCGGCGTTTATCAGACTTTTAGATAGGGAAACTGTCAGTGAGCGTTCAGATTTCAGTTCCAGAGCGATTCGCCCTATGAGTCCTTGATATTTAGTCGTTTTCAGCCAATTTTCTGGATTTTTAAAAATTTCACTTTTTTGTGAAAATATCCACTAAATGAGGGAACAATATGTGTGAGGGCACCCCAGGAGAGTTCCAAATGTGTGTGGGTAGAATATATATCCCACGGGGGTAAAATTGAAAAAAGTTGAAAAAATTTTTTTTGGACTTAGTAATTTTTCCGGCGTTCATCAGACTTTCAGATAGGGGAAATGTCAGTGAGCATTCCGATATCAGTTCCAGAGCGATTCGCCCAATGAGTCCTTGATATTTAGTCGTTTTCAGCCAATTTTCTGGATTTTTAAAAATTTCACTTTTTTGTGAAAATATCCACTAAATGAGTGAATAATATGTGTGAGGGTACCCCAGGAGAGTTCCAAATGTGTGTGGGTAGAATATATATCCCACGGGGGTAAAATTTAAAAAAGTTGAAAAAAAATTTTTTTTGGACTTAGTCATTTTTCCGGCGTTTTTCAGACTTTCAGATAGGGAAAATGTGAGTGAGCGTTCCGATTTCAGTTCCAGAGCGATTCGCCCAATGAGTCCTTGATATTTAGTCGTTTTCAGCCAATTTTCTGGATTTTTAAAAATTTCACTTTTTTGTGAAAATATCCACTAAATGAGGGAATAATATGTGTGAGGGTACCCCAGGAGATTTCCAAATGTGTGTGGGTAGAATATATATCCCACAGGGGTAAAATTGAAAAAAGTAGAAAAAATTTTTTTTTAGGACTTAGTCATTTTTCCGGCGTTTATCAGACTTTCAGATAGCGGAAATGTGAGTGAGCATTCCGATTTCAGTTCCAAATCGATTCGCCCAATGAGGCCTTGATATTTAGTCGTTTTCAGCCAATTTTCTGGATTTTTGAAAATTTCACTTTTTTGTGAAAATATCCACTAAATGAGGGAATAATATGTGTGAGGGTACCCCAGGAGAGTTCCAAATGTGTGTGGGTAGAATATATATCCCACGGGGGTAAAATTGAAAAAAGTTGAAATATTTTTTTTTTTGGACTTAGTCATTTTTCCGGGGTTTATCAGACTTTCAGATAGGGGAAATGTCAGTGAGCGTTCCGATTTCAGTTCCAGAGTGTTTTGCCCAATGAGTCCTTGATATTTAGTCATTTTCAGCCAATTTTCTGGATTTTTAAAAATTTCACTTTTTTGTGAAAATATCCACTAAATGAGAGAATAATATGTGTGAGGGTACCCCAGGAGAGTTCCAAATGTGTGTGGGTAGAATATATATCCCACGGGGGTAAAATTGAAAAAAGTTGAAAAAATTTTTTTTGGACTTAGTAATTTTTCCGGCGTTCATCAGACTTTCAGATAGGGGAAATGTCAGTGAGCATTCCGATATCAGTTCCAGAGCGATTCGCCCAATGAGTCCTTGATATTTAGTCGTTTTCAGCCAATTTTCTGGATTTTTAAAAATTTCACTTTTTTGTGAAAATATCCACTAAATGAGTGAATAATATGTGTGAGGGTACCCCAGGAGAGTTCCAAATGTGTGTGGGTAGAATATATATCCCACGGGGGTAAAATTTAAAAAAGTTGAAAAAAAATTTTTTTTGGACTTAGTCATTTTTCCGGCGTTTTTCAGACTTTCAGATAGGGAAAATGTGAGTGAGCGTTCCGATTTCAGTTCCAGAGCGATTCGCCCAATGAGTCCTTGATATTTAGTCGTTTTCAGCCAATTTTCTGGATTTTTAAAAATTTCACTTTTTTGTGAAAATATCCACTAAATGAGGGAATAATATGTGTGAGGGTACCCCAGGAGATTTCCAAATGTGTGTGGGTAGAATATATATCCCACAGGGGTAAAATTGAAAAAAGTAGAAAAAATTTTTTTTTAGGACTTAGTCATTTTTCCGGCGTTTATCAGACTTTCAGATAGCGGAAATGTGAGTGAGCATTCCGATTTCAGTTCCAAATCGATTCGCCCAATGAGGCCTTGATATTTAGTCGTTTTCAGCCAATTTTCTGGATTTTTGAAAATTTCACTTTTTTGTGAAAATATCCACTAAATGAGGGAATAATATGTGTGAGGGTACCCCAGGAGAGTTCCAAATGTGTGTGGGTAGAATATATATCCCACGGGGGTAAAATTGAAAAAAGTTGAAATATTTTTTTTTTTGGACTTAGTCATTTTTCCGGGGTTTATCAGACTTTCAGATAGGGGAAATGTCAGTGAGCGTTCCGATTTCAGTTCCAGAGTGTTTTGCCCAATGAGTCCTTGATATTTAGTCATTTTCAGCCAATTTTCTGGATTTTTAAAAATTTCACTTTTTTGTGAAAATATCCACTAAATGAGAGAATAATATGTGTGAGGGTACCCAAGGAGAGTTCCAAATGCGTGTGGGTAGAATATATATCCCACGGGGGTAAAATTGAAAAAAGTTGAAAAAAAATGTTTTTGGGACTTAGTCATTTTTCCGTCGTTTATCAGACTTTCAGATAGGGGAAATGTCAGTGAGCATTCCGATTTCAGTTCCAGAGCGATTCGCCCAATGAGTCCTTGATATTTAGTCTTTTTCAGCCAATTTTCTGGATTTTTGAAAATTTCACTTTTTTGTGAAAATATCCACTAAATGAGGGAATAATATGTGTGACGGTACACCAGGAGAGTTCCAAATGTGTGTGGGTAGAATATATATCCCATGGGGGTAAAATTGAAAAAAGTTGAAAAATTTTTTTTTTTGGACTTAGTCATTTTTCCAGCGTTTATCAGACTTTCTGATAGGGGAAATGTCAGTGAGCGTTCCGATTTCAGTTCCAGAGTGATTTGCCCAATGAGTCCTTGATATTTAGTCATTTTCAGCCAATTTTCTGAATTTTTAAAAATTTCACTTTTTTGTGAAAATATCCACTAAATGAGGAAATAATATGTGTGAGTGTACCCCAGGAGAGTTCCAAATGTGTGTGGGTAGATTATATATCCCACAGGGGTAAAATTGAAAAAAGTTGAAAAATTATTTTTTTTGGGACTTAGTCATTTTTCCGGCGTTTATCAGACTTTCAGATAGGGGAAATGTGAGTGAGCGTTCCGATTTCAGTTCCAGAGCGATTCGCCCAATGAGTCCTTGATATTTAGTCGTTTTCAGCCAATTTTCTGGATTTTTGAAAATTTCACTTTTTTGTGAAAATATCCACTAAATGACGGAATAATATGTGTGAGGGTTCCCCAGGAGAGTTCCAAATGTGTGTGGGTAGAATATATATCCCACGGGGGTAAAATTGAAAAAAAAATTTTTTGGGACTTAGTCATTTTTCCGTCGTTTATCAGACTTTCAGATAGGGGAAATGTCAGTGAGCATTCCGATTTCAGTTCCAGAGCGATTCGCCCAATGAGTCCTTGATATTTAGTCTTTTTCAGCCAATTTTCTGGATTTTTGAAAATTTCACTTTTTTGTGAAAATATCCACTAAATGAGGGAATAATATGTGTGAGGGTACACCAGGAGAGTTCCAAATGTGTGTGGGTAGAATATATATCCCACGGGGGTAAAATTGAAAAAAGTTGAAAAATTTTTTTTTTTGGACTTAGTCATTTTTCCAGCGTTTATCAGACTTTCTGATAGGGAAAATGTGAGTGAGCGTTCCGATTTCAGTTCCAGAGCGATTCGCCCAATGAGTCCTTGATATTTAGTCGTTTTCAGCCAATTTTCTGGATTTTTGAAAATGTCACTTTTTTGTGAAAATATCCACTAAATGAGGGAATAATATGTGTGAGGGTACCCCAGGAGAGTTCCAAATGTGTGTGGGTAGAATATATATCCCACGGGGGTAAAATTGAAAAAAGTTGAAAAATTTTTTTTTTTGGACTTAGTCATTTTTCCGGCGTTTATCAGACTTTCATATAGGGGAAATGTCAGTGAGCGTTCTGATTTCAGTTCCAGAGTGTTTTGCCCAATGAGTCCTTGATATTTAGTCATTTTCAGCCAATTTTCTGGATTTTTAAAAATTTCTCTTTTTTGTGAAAATATCCACTAAATGACGGAATAATATTTGTGAGGGTACCCCAGGAGAGTTCCAAATGTGTGTGGGTAGAATATATATCCCTCGGGGGTAAAATTGAAAAAAGTTAAAAAAAATTTTTTTTTGGACTTAGTCATTTTTCCGGCGTTTATCAGACTTTCAGATAGCGGATATGTCAGTGAGCGTTCCGATTTCAGTTCCAGAGCGATTCGCCCAATGAGTCCTTGATATTTAGTCTTTTTCAGCCAATTTTCTGGATTTTTGAAAATTTCACTTTTTTGTGAAAATATCCACTAAATGAGAGAATAATATGTGTGAGGGTACCCAAGGAGAGTTCCAAATGCGTGTGGGTAGAATATATATCCCACGGGGGTAAAATTGAAAAAAGTTGAAAAAAAATGTTTTTGGGACTTAGTCATTTTTCCGTCGTTTATCAGACTTTCAGATAGGGGAAATGTCAGTGAGCATTCCGATTTCAGTTCCAGAGCGATTCGCCCAATGAGTCCTTGATATTTAGTCTTTTTCAGCCAATTTTCTGGATTTTTGAAAATTTCACTTTTTTGTGAAAATATCCACTAAATGACGGAATAATATGTGTGAGGGTTCCCCAGGAGAGTTCCAAATGTGTGTGGGTAGAATATATATCCCACGGGGGTAAAATTGAAAAAAAAATTTTTGGGGACTTAGTCATTTTTCCGTCGTTTATCAGACTTTCAGATAGGGGAAATGTCAGTGAGCATTCCGATTTCAGTTCCATAGTGATTAGCCCAATGAGTCCTTGTTATTTAGTTGTTTTCAGCCAATTTTCTGGATTTTTGAAAATTTCACTTTTTTGTGAAGATATCCACTAAATGAGGGAATAATATGTGTGAGGGTACACCAGGAGAGTTCCAAATGTGTGTGGGTAGAATATATATCCCACGGGGGTAAAATTGAAAAAAGTTGAAAAAAAATTTTTTTTGGACTTAGTCATTTTTCCGGCGTTTATCAGACTTTCAGATAGCGGAAATGTGAGTGAGCATTCCGATTTCAGTTCCAAATCGATTCGCCCAATGAGGCCTTGATATTTAGTCGTTTTCAGCCAATTTTCTGGATTTTTGAAAATTTCACTTTTTTGTGAAAATATCCACTAAATGAGGGAATAATATGTGTGAGGGTACCCCAGGAGAGTTCCAAATGTGTGTGGGTAGAATATATATCCCACGGGGGTAAAATTGAAAAAAGTTGAAATATTTTTTTTTTTGGACTTAGTCATTTTTCCGGCGTTTATCAGACTTTCAGATAGGGGAAATGTCAGTGAGCGTTCCGATTTCAGTTCCAGAGTGTTTTGCCCAATGAGTCCTTGATATTAAGTCATTTTCAGCCAATTTTCTGGATTTTTAAAAATTTCACTTTTTTGTGAAAATATCCACTAAATGAGAGAATAATATGTGTGAGGGTACCCAAGGAGAGTTCCAAATGCGTGTGGGTAGAATATATATCCCACGGGGGTAAAATTGAAAAAAGTTGAAAAAAAATGTTTTTGGGACTTAGTCATTTTTCCGTCGTTTATCAGACTTTCAGATAGGGGAAATGTCAGTGAGCATTCCGATTTCAGTTCCAGAGTGATTTGCCCAATGAGTCCTTGATATTTAGTCATTTTCAGCCAATTTTCTGGATTTTTGAAAATTTCACTTTTTTGTGAAAATATCCACTAAATGAGGAAATAATATGTGTGAGTGTACCCCAGGAGAGTTCCAAATGTGTGTGGGTAGATTATTTATCCCACAGGGGTAAAATTGAAAAAAGTTGAAAAATTATTTTTTTTGGGACTTAGTCATTTTACCGGCGTTTATCAGACTTTCAGATAGGGGAAATGTGAGTGAGCGTTCCGATTTCAGTTCCAGAGCGATTCGCCCAATGAGTCCTTGATATTTAGTCGTTTTCAGCCAATTTTCTGGATTTTTGAAAATTTCACTTTTTTGTGAAAATATCCACTAAATGACGGAATAATATGTGTGAGGGTTCCCCAGGAGAGTTCCAAATGTGTGTGGGTAGAATATATATCCCACGGGGGTAAAATTGAAAAAAAATTTTTTTGGGACATAGTCATTTTTCCGTCGTTTATCAGACTTTCAGATAGGGGAAATGTCAGTGAGCATTCCGATTTCAGTTCCAGAGCGATTCGCCCAATGAGTCCTTGATATTTAGTCTTTTTCAGCCAATTTTCTGGATTTTTGAAAATTTCACTTTTTTGTGAAAATATCCACTAAATGAGGGAATAATATGTGTGAGGGTACACCAGGAGAGTTCCAAATGTGTGTGGGTAGAATATATATCCCACGGGGGTAAAATTGAAAAAAGTTGAAAAATTATTTTTTTTGGACTTAGTCATTTTTCCAGCGTTTATCAGACTTTCTGATAGGGAAAATGTGAGTGAGCGTTCCGATTTCAGTTCCAGAGCGATTCGCCCAATGAGTCCTTGATATTTAGTCGTTTTCAGCCAATTTTCTGGATTTTTGAAAATGTCACTTTTTTGTGAAAATATCCACTAAATGAGGGAATAATATGTGTGAGGGTACCCCAGGAGAGTTCCAAATGTGTGTGGGTAGAATATATATCCCACGGGGGTAAAATTGAAAAAAGTTGAAAAATTTTTTTTTTTGGACTTAGTCATTTTTCCGGCGTTTATCAGACTTTCATATAGGGGAAATGTCAGTGAGCGTTCTGATTTCAGTTCCAGAGTGTTTTGCCCAATGAGTCCTTGATATTTAGTCATTTTCATCCAATTTTCTGGATTTTTAAAAATTTCACTTTTTTGTGAAAATATCCACTAAATGACTAAATAATATGTGTGAGGGTACCCCAGGAGAGTTCCAAATGTGTGTGGGTAGAATATATATCCCTCGGGGGTAAAACTGAAAAAAGTTAAAAAAAATTTTTTTTTGGACTTAGTCATTTTTCCGGCGTTTATCAGACTTTCAGATAGCGGATATGTCAGTGAGCGTTCCGATTTCAGTTCCAGAGCGATTCGCCCAATGAGTCCTTGATATTTAGTCTTTTTCAGCCAATTTTCTGGATTTTTGAAAATTTCACTTTTTTGTGAAAATATCCACTAAATGAGAGAATAATATGTGTGAGGGTACCCAAGGAGAGTTCCAAATGTGTGTGGGTAGAATATATATCCCACGGGGGTAAAATTGAAAAAAGTTGAAAAAAAATTTTTTTGGGACTAAGTCATTTTTCCGTCGTTTATCAGACTTTCAGATAGGGGAAATGTCAGTGAGCATTCCGATTTCAGTTCCAGAGCGATTCGCCCAATGAGTCCTTGATATTTAGTCTTTTTCAGCCAATTTTCTGGATTTTTGAAAATTTCACTTTTTTGTGAAAATATCCACTAAATGAGGGAATAATATGTGTGAGGGTACCCCAGGAGATTTCCAAATGTGTGTGGGTAGAATATATATCCCACAGGGGTAAAATTGAAAAAAGTAGAAAAAATTTTTTTTTAGGACTTAGTCATTTTTCCGGCGTTTATCAGACTTTCAGATAGCGGAAATGTGAGTGAGCATTCCGATTTCAGTTCCAAATCGATTCGCCCAATGAGGCCTTGATATTTAGTCGTTTTCAGCCAATTTTCTGGATTTTTGAAAATTTCACTTTTTTGTGAAAATATCCACTAAATGAGGGAATAATATGTGTGAGGGTACCCCAGGAGAGTTCCAAATGTGTGTGGGTAGAATATATATCCCACGGGGGTAAAATTGAAAAAAGTTGAAATATTTTTTTTTTTGGACTTAGTCATTTTTCCGGCGTTTATCAGACTTTCAGATAGGGGAAATGTCAGTGAGCGTTCCGATTTCAGTTCCAGAGTGTTTTGCCCAATGAGTCCTTGATATTTAGTCATTTTCAGCCAATTTTCTGGATTTTTAAAAATTTCACTTTTTTGTGAAAATATCCACTAAATGAGGAAATAATATGTGTGAGTGTACCCCAGGAGAGTTCCAAATGTGTGTGGGTAGATTATATATCCCACAGGGGTAAAATTGAAAAAAGTTGAAAAATTATTTTTTTGAGGACTTAGTCATTTTTCCGGCATTTATCAGACTTTCAGATAGGGGAAATGTGAGTGAGCGTTCCGATTTCAGTTCCAGAGCGATTCGCCCAATGAGTCCTTGATATTTAGTCGTTTTCAGCCAATTTTCTGGATTTTTGAAAATTTCACTTTTTTGTGAAAATATCCACTAAATGACGGAATAATATGTGTGAGGGTTCCCCAGGAGAGTTCCAAATGTGTGTGGGTAGAATATATATCCCACGGGGGTAAAATTGAAAAAAAATTTTTTTGGGACTTAGTCATTTTTCCGTCGTTTATCAGACTTTCAGATAGGGGAAATGTCAGTGAGCATTCCGATTTCAGTTCCAGAGCGATTCGCCCAATGAGTCCTTGATATTTAGTCTTTTTCAGCCAATTTTCTGGATTTTTGAAAATTTCACTTTTTTGTGAAAATATCCACTAAATGAGGGAATAATATGTGTGAGGGTACACCAGGAGAGTTCCAAATGTGTGTGGGTAGAATATATATCCCACGGGGGTAAAATTGAAAAAAGTTGAAAAATTTTTTTTTTTGGACTTAGTCATTTTTCCAGCGTTTATCAGACTTTCTGATAGGGAAAATGTGAGTGAGCGTTCCGATTTCAGTTCCAGAGCGATTCGCCCAATGAGTCCTTGATATTTAGTCGTTTTCAGCCAATTTTCTGGATTTTTGAAAATGTCACTTTTTTGTGAAAATATCCACTAAATGAGGGAATAATATGTGTGAGGGTACCCCAGGAGAGTTTCAAATGTGTGTGGGTAGAATATATATCCCACGGGGGTAAAATTGAAAAAAGTTGAAAAATTTTTTTTTTTGGACTTAGTCATTTTTCCGGCGTTTATCAGACTTTCATATAGGGGAAATGTCAGTGAGCGTTCTGATTTCAGTTCCAGAGTGTTTTGCCCAATGAGTCCTTGATATTTAGTCATTTTCAGCCAATTTTCTGGATTTTTAAAAATTTCACTTTTTTGTGAAAATATCCACTAAATGACGGAATAATATGTGTGAGGGTACCCCAGGAGAGTTCCAAATGTGTGTGGGTAGAATATATATCCCTCGGGGGTAAAATTGAAAAAAGTTAAAAAAAATTTTTTTTTGGACTTAGTCATTTTTCCGGCGTTTATCAGACTTTCAGATAGCGGATATGTCAGTGAGCGTTCCGATTTCAGTTCCAGAGCGATTCGCCCAATGAGTCCTTGATATTTAGTCTTTTTCAGCCAATTTTCTGGATTTTTAAAAATTTCACTTTTTTGTGAAAATATCCACTAAATGAGTGAATAATATGTGTGAGGGTACCCCAGGAGAGTTCCAAATGTGTGTGGGTAGAATATATATCCCATGGGGGTAAAATTTAAAAAAGTTGAAAAAAAATTTTTTTTGGACTTAGTTATTTTTCCGGCGTTTATCAGACTTTCAGATAGGGGAAATGTGAGTGAGCGTTCCGATTTCAGTTCCAGAGCAATTCTCCCAATGAGTCCTTGATATTTAGTCGTTTTCAGCCAATTTTCTGATTTTTGAAAATTTCACTTTTTTTGTGAAAATATCCACTAAATGAGGGAATAATATGTGTGAGGGTACCCCAGGAGAGTTCCAAATGTGTGTGGGTAGAATATATATCCAACGGGGGTAAAATTGAAAAAAGTTGAAAAATTATTTTTTTGGGACTTAGTCATTTTTCCGTCGTTTATCAGACTTTCAGATAGGGGAATTGTCAGTGAGCGTTCCGATTTCAGTTCCAGAGCGATTCGCCCAATGAGTCCTTGATATTTAGTCGTTTTCAGCCAATTTTCTGGATTTTTGAACATTTCACTTTTCTGTGAAAATATCCACTAAATGACGGAATAATATGTGTGAGGGTACCCAAGGAGAGTTCCAAATGTGTGTGGGTAGAATATATATCCCTCAGGGGTAAAATTGAAAAAAGTTGAAAAAGATGTTTTTTTGGACTTAGTCATTTTTCCGGCGTTTATCAGACTTTCAGATAGGGGAATTGTCAGTGAGCGTTCGATTTCAGTTCCAGAGCGATTCGCCCAATGAGTCCGTGATATTTAGTCGTTTTCAGCCAATTTTCTGGATTTTTGAAAATTTCACTTTTTTGTGAAAATATCCACTAAATGAGGGAATACTATGTGTGAGGGTACCCCAGGAGAGTTCCAAATGTGTGTGGGTAGAATAGATATCCCTCGGGGGTAAAATTGAAAAAAGTTGAAAAAAATTTTTTTTTGGACTTAGTCATTTTTCCGGCGTTTATCAGACTTTCAGATAGCGGATATGTCAGTGAGCGTTGCGATTTCAGTTCCAGAGCGATTCGCCCAATGAGTCCTTGATATTTAGTCGTTTTCAGCCAATTTTCTGGATTTTTGAAAATTTCACTTTTTTGTGAAAATATCCACTAAATGAGAGAATAATATGTGTGAGGGTACCCAAGGAGAGTTCCAAATGTGTGTGGGTAGAATATATATCCCACGGGGGTAAAATTGAAAAAAGTTGAAACATTTTTTTTTGGGGACTTAGTCATTTTTCCGTCGCTTATCAGACTTTCAGATAGGGGAATTGTCAGTAAGCATTCCGATTTCAGTTCCAGAGTGATTCGCCCAATGAGTCCTTGATATTTAGTCGTTTTCAGCCAATTTTCTGGATTTTTGAAAATTTCACTTTTTTGTGAAAATATCCACTAAATGAGGGAATAATATGTGTGAGGGTACCCCAGGAGAGTTCCAAATGTGTGTGGGTAGAATATATATCCCACGGGGGTAAAATTGAAAAAAGTTGAAAAATTTTTTTTTTTGGACTTAGTCATTTTTCCGGCGTTTATCAGACTTTCAGATAGGGGAAATGTCAGTGAGCATTCCGATTTCAGTTCCAGAGCGATTTGCCCAATGAGTCGTTGATATTTAGTCGTTTTCAGCCAATTTCTGGATTTTTGAAAATTTCACTTTTTTGTGAAAATATCCACTAAATGAGGGAATAATATGTGTGAGGGTACCCCAGGAGAGTTCCAAATGTGTGTGGGTAGAATATGTATCCCACGGGGGTAAAATTGAAAAAAGTTGAAAAAAATTTTTTTTTGGACTTAGTCATTTTTCCGGCGTTTATCAGACTTTCAGATAGGGGAAATGTCAGTGAGCGTTCCGATTTCAGTTCCAGAGCGATTCGCCCAATGAGTCCTTGATATTTAGTCGTTTTCAGCCAATTTTCTGGATTTTTGAAAATTTCACTTTTTTGTGAAAATATCCACTAAATGAGAGAATAATATGTGTGAGGGTACCCAAGGAGAGTTCCAAATGTGTGTGGGTAGAATATATATCCCACGGGGGTAAAATTGAAAAAAGTTGAAAAAATTTTTTTTTGGGTCTTAGTCATTTTTCCGTCGTTTATCAGACTTTCAGATAGGGGAATTGTCAGTAAGCGTTCCGATTTCAGTTCCAGAGCGATTCGCCCAATGAGTCCTTGATATTTAGTCGTTTTCAGCCAATTTTCTGGATTTTTGAAAATTTCACTTTTTTGTGAAAATATCCACTAAATGAGGGAATAATATGTGTGAGGGTACCCCAGGAGAGTTCCAAATGTGTGTGGGTAGAATATGTATCCCACGGGGGTAAAATTGAAAAAAGTTGAAAAATTTTTTTTTTTGGACTTAGTCATTTTTCCGGCGTTTATCAGACTTTCAGATAGGGGAAATGTCAGTGAGCGTTCCGATTTCAGTTCCAGAGCGATTCGTCCAATGAGTCCTTGATATTTAGTCGTTTTCAGCCAATTTTCTGGATTTTTGAAAATTTCACTTTTTTGTGAAAATATCCACTAAATGAGAGAATAATATGTGTGAGGGTACCCAAGGAGAGTTCCAAATGTGTGTGGGTAGAATATATATCCCACGGGGGTAAAATTGAAAAAAGTTGAAAAAATTTTTTTTGGGGTCTTAGTCATTTTTCCGTCGTTTATCAGACTTTCAGATAGGGGAATTGTCAGTAAGCGTTCCGATTTCAGTTCCAGAGCGATTCGCCCAATGAGTCCTTGATATTTAGTCGTTTTCAGCCAATTTTCTGGATTTTTGAAAATTTCACTTTTTTGTGAAAATATCCACTAAATGAGGGAATAATATGTGTGAGGGTACCCCAGGAGAGTTCCAATTGTGTGTGGGTAGAATATGTATCCCACGGGGGTAAAATTGAAAAAAGTTGAAAAATTTTTTTTTTTGGACTTAGTCATTTTTCCGGCGTTTATCAGACTTTCAGATAGGGAAATGTCAGTGAGCGTTCCGATTTCAGTTCCAGAGCGATTCGTCCAATGAGTCCTTGATATTTAGTCGTTTTCAGCCAATTTTCTGGATTTTTGAAAATTTCACTTTTTTGTGAAAATATCCACTAAATGAGAGAATAATATGTGTGAGGGTACCCAAGGAGCGTTCCAAATGTGTGTGGGTAGAATATATATCCCACGGGGGTAAAATTGAAAAAAGTTGAAAAAGAATTTTTTTGGGACTTAGTCATTTTTCCGTCGTTTATCAGACTTTCAGATAGGGAATTGTCAGTAAGCGTTCCGATTTCAGTTCCAGAGTGATTCGCCCAATGAGTCCGTGATATTTAGTCGTTTTCAGCCAATTTTCTGGATTTTTGAAAATTTCTCTTTTTTGTGAAAATATCCACTAAATGAGGGAATACTATGTGTGAGGGTACCCCAGGAGAGTTCCAAATGTGTGTGGGTAGAATATATATCCCACGGGGGTAAAATTGAAAAAAGTTGAAAAATTTTTTTTTTTGGACTTAGTCATTTTTCCGGCGTTTATCAGACTTTCAGATAGCAGATATGTCAGTGAGCGTTCCGATTTCAGTTCCAGAGCGATTCGCCCAATGAGTCCTTGATATTTAGTCATTTTCAGCCAATTTTCTGGATTTTTGAAAATTTCACTTTTTTGTGAAAATATCCACTAAATGAGGGAATAATATGTGTGAGGGTACCCCAGGAGAGTTCCAAATGTGTGTGGGTAGAATATATATCCCACAGGGGCAAAATTGAAAAAAGTTGAAAAATTTTTTTTTTTGGACTTAGTCATTTTTCCGGCGTTTATCAGACTTTCAGATAGGGGAAATGTGAGTGAGCGTTCCGATTTCAGTTCCAGAGCAATTCGCCCAATGAGTCCTTGATATTTAGTCGTTTTCAGCAAATTTTCTGGATTTTTGAAAATTTCACTTTTTTGTGAAAATATCCACTAAATGAGGGAATAATATGTGTGAGGGTACCCCAGGAGAGTTCCAAATGTGTGTGGGTAGAATATTTATCCCTCGGGGGTAAAATTGAAAAAAGTTGAAAAAATTTTTTTTTTGGACTTGTCATTTTTCCGGCGTTTATCAGACTTTCAGATAGCAGATATGTCAGTGAGCGTTCCGATTTCAGTTCCAGAGTGATTTGCCCAATGAGTCCTTGATATTTAGTCGTTTTCAGCCAATTTTCTGGATTTTTGAAAATTTCACTTTTTTGTGAAAATATCCACTAAATGAGGGAATAATATCTGTGAGGGTACCCCAGGAGAGTTCCAAATGTGTGTGGGTAGAATATATATCCCACAGGGGTAAAATTGAAAAAAGTTGAAAAAAATTTTTTTGGGGACTTAGTCATTTTTCCAGCGTTTATCAGACTTTCAGATAGGGGAATTGTCAGTGAGCGTTCGATTTCAGTTCCAGAGCGATTCGCCCAATGAGTCCGTGATATTTAGTCGTTTTCAGCCAATTTTCTGGATTTTTGAAAATTTCTCTTTTTTGTGAAAATATCCACTAAATGAGGGAATACTATGTGTGAGGGTACCCCAGGAGAGTTCCAAATGTGTGTGGGTAGAATATATATCCCACGGGGGTAAAATTGAAAAAAGTTGAAAAATTTTTTTTTTTGGACTTAGTCATTTTTCCGGCGTTTATCAGACTTTCAGATAGCAGATATGTCAGTGAGCGTTCCGATTTCAGTTCCAGAGCGATTCGCCCAATGAGTCCTGGATATTTAGTCGTTTTCAGCCAATTTTCTGGATTTTTGAAAATTTCACTTTTTTGTGAAAATATCCACTAAATGAGGGAATAATATGTGTGAGGGTACCCCAGGAGAGTTCCAAATGTGTGTGGGTAGAATATATATCCCACAGGGGCAAAATTGAAAAAAGTTGAAAAATTTTTTTTTTTGGACTTAGTCATTTTTCCGGCGTTTATCAGACTTTCAGATAGGGGAAATGTGAGTGAGCGTTCCGATTTCAGTTCCAGAGCAATTCGCCCAATGAGTCCTTGATATTTAGTCGTTTTCAGCAAATTTTCTGGATTTTTGAAAATTTCACTTTTTTGTGAAAATATCCACTAAATGAGGGAATAATATGTGTGAGGGTACCCCAGGAGAGTTCCAAATGTGTGTGGGTAGAATATTTATCCCTCGGGGGTAAAATTGAAAAAAGTTGAAAAAATTTTTTTTTTGGACTTGGCATTTTTCCGGCGTTTATCAGACTTTCAGATAGGGGAAATGTCAGTGAGCGTTCCGATTTCAGTTCCAGAGCGATTCGCCCAATGAGTCCTTGATATTTAGTCGTTTTCAGCCAATTTTCTGGATATTTGAAAATTTCACTTTTTTGTGAAAATATCCACTAAATGAGGGAATAATATGTGTGAGTGTACCCCAGGAGAGTTCCAAATGTGTGTGGGTAGAATATATATCCCACGGGGTAAAATTGAAAAAAGTTGAAACTTTTTTTTTTTGGACTTAGTCATTTTTCCGGCGTTTATCAGACTTTCAGATAGCAGATATGTCAGTGAGCGTTCCGATTTCAGTTCCAGAGTGATTTGCCCAATGAGTCCTTGATATTTAGTCGTTTTCAGCCAATTTTCTGGATTTTTGAAAATTTCACTTTTTTGTGAAAATATCCACTAAATGATGGAATAATATGTGTGAGGGTACCCAAGGAGAGTTCCAAATGTGTGTGGGTAGAATATATATCCCTCGGGGGTAAAATTGAAAAAAGTTGAAAAAAATTTTTTTTTGGACATAGTCATTTTTCCGGCGTTTATCAGACTTTCAGATAGCAGATATGTCAGTGAGCGTTCCGATTTCAGTTCCAGAGCGATTCGCCCAATGAGTCCTTGATATTTAGTCGTTTTCAGCCAATTTTCTGGATTTTTGAACATTTCACTTTTCTGTGAAAATATCCACTAAATGACGGAATAATATGTGTGAGAGTACCCAAGGAGAGTTCCAAATGTGTGTGGGTAGAATATATATCCCTCAGGTGTAAAATTGAAAAAAATGTTTTTTTGGACTTAGTCATTTTTCCGGCGTTTATCAGACTTTCAGATAGGGAAAATGTGAGTGAGCGTTCCGATTTCAGTTCCAGAGCGATTCGCCCAATGAGTCCTTGATATTTAGTCGTTTTCAGCCAATTTTCTGGATTTTTGAAAATGTCACTTTTTTGTGAAAATATCCACTAAATGAGGGAATAATATGTGTGAGGGTACCCCAGGAGAGTTTCAAATGTGTCTGGGTAGAATATATATCCCACGGGGGTAAAATTGAAAAAAGTTGAAAAATTTTTTTTTTTGGACTTAGTCATTTTTCCGGCGTTTATCAGACTTTCATATAGGGGAAATGTCAGTGAGCGTTCTGATTTCAGTTCCAGAGTGTTTTGCCCAATGAGTCCTTGATATTTAGTCATTTTCAGCCAATTTTCTGGATTTTTAAAAATTTCACTTTTTTGTGAAAATATCCACTAAATGACGGAATAATATGTGTGAGGGTACCCCAGGAGAGTTCCAAATGTGTGTGGGTAGAATATATATCCCTCGGGGGTAAAATTGAAAAAAGTAAAAAAAAATTTTTTTTTGGACTTAGTCATTTTTCCGGCGTTTATCAGACTTTCAGATAGCGGATATGTCAGTGAGCGTTCCGATTTCAGTTCCAGAGCGATTCGCCCAATGAGTCCTTGATATTTAGTCTTTTTCAGCCAATTTTCTGGATTTTTGAAAATTTCACTTTTTTGTGAAAATATCCACTAAATGAGAGAATAATATGTGTGAGGGTACCCAAGGAGAGTTCCAAATGTGTGTGGGTAGAATATATATCCCACGGGGGTAAAATTGAAAAAAGTTGAAAAAAATTTTTTTTGGGACTAAGTCATTTTTCCGTCGTTTATCAGACTTTCAGATAGGGGAAATGTCAGTGAGCATTCCGATTTCAGTTCCAGAGCGATTCGCCCAATGAGTCCTTGATATTTAGTCTTTTTCAGCCAATTTTCTGGATTTTTGAAAATTTCACTTTTTTGTGAAAATATCCACTAAATGAGGGAATAATATGTGTGAGGGTACACCAGGAGAGTTCCAAATGTGTGTGGGTAGAATATATATCCCATGGGGGTAAAATTTAAAAAAGTTGAAAAAAAATTTTTTTTGGACTTAGTTATTTTTCCGGCGTTTAGCAGACTTTCAGATAGGGGAAATGTGAGTGAGCGTTCCGATTTCAGTTCCATAGTGATTCGCCCAATGAGTCCTTGTTATTTAGTTGTTTTCAGCCAATTTTCTGGATTTTTGAAAATTTCACTTTTTTGTGAAGATATCCACTAAATGAGGGAATAATATGTGTGAGGGTACACCAGGAGAGTTCCAAATGTGTGTGGGTAGAATATATATCCCACGAGGGTAAAATTGAAAAAAGTTGAAAAATTTTTTTTTTTGGACTTAGTCATTTTTCCAGCGTTTATCAGACTTTCTGATAGGGGAAATGTCAGTGAGCGTTCCGATTTCAGTTCCAGAGTGATTTGCCCAATGAGTCCTTGATATTTAGTCGTTTTCAGCCAATTTTCTGGATTTTTGAAAATTTCACTTTTTTGTGAAAATATCCACTAAATGACGGACTGATATGTGTGAGGGTACCCCAGGAGAGTTCCAAATGTGTGTGGGTAGAATATATATCCCTCGGTTGTAAAATTGAAAAAAGTTTAAAAAATTTTTTTTTGGGACTTGGCATTTTTCTGGCGTTTATCAGACTTTCAGATAGGGGAAATGTCAGTGAGCGTTCCGATTTCAGTTCCAGAGCGATTCGCCCAATGAGTCCTTGATATTTAGTTGTTGTCAGCTAATTTTCTGGATTTTTAAAAATTTCACTTTTTTGTGAAAATATCCACTAAATGAGTGAATAATATGTGTGAGGGTACCCCAGGAGAGTTCCAAATGTGTGTGGGTAGAATATATATCCCATGGGGGTAAAATTGAAAAAAGTTGAAAAAGATGTTTTTTTGGACTTAGTCATTTTTCCGGCATTTATCAGACTTTCAGATAGCGGATATGTCAATGAGCATTCCGATTTCAGTTCCAGAGCGATTCGCCCAATGAGTCCTTGATATTTAGTCGTTTTCAGCCAATTTTCTGGATTTTTAAAAATTTCACTTTTTTGTGAAAATATCCACTAAATGAGGGAATAATATGTGTGAGGGTACCCCAGGAGAGTTCCAAATGTGTGTGGGTAGAATATATATCCCACAGGGGTAAAATTGAAAAAAGTTGAAAAAAATTTTTTTGGGGACTTAGTCATTTTTCTGGCGTTTATCAGACTTTCAGATAGGGGAATTGTCAGTGAGCGTTCGATTTCAGTTCCAGAGCGATTCGCCCAATGAGTCCGTGATATTTAGTCGTTTTCAGCCAATTTTCTGGATTTTTGAAAATTTCACTTTTTTGTGAAAATATCCACTAAATGAGGGAATACTATGTGTGAGGGTACCCCAGGAGAGTTCCAAATGTGTGTGGGTAGAATAGATATCCCTCGGGGGTAAAATTGAAAAAAGTTGAAAAAAATTTTTTTTTGGACTTAGTCATTTTTCCGGCGTTTATCAGACTTTCAGATAGCGGATATGTCAGTGAGCGTTGCGATTTCAGTTCCAGAGCGATTCGCCCAATGAGTCCTTGATATTTAGTCGTTTTCAGCCAATTTTCTGGATTTTTAAAAATTTCACTTTTTTGTGAAAATATCCACTAAATGAGAGAATAATATGTGTGAGGGTACCCAAGGAGAGTTCCAAATGTGTGTGGGTAGAATATATATCCCACGGGGGTAAAATTGAAAAAAGTTGAAACATTTTTTTTTGGGGACTTAGTCATTTTTCCGTCGCTTATCAGACTTTCAGATAGGGGAATTGTCAGTAAGCATTCCGATTTCAGTTCCAGAGTGATTCGCCCAATGAGTCCTTGATATTTAGTCGTTTTCAGCCAATTTTCTGGATTTTTGAAAATTTCACTTTTTTGTGAAAATATCCACTAAATGAGGGAATAATATGTGTGAGGGTACCCCAGGAGAGTTCCAAATGTGTGTGGGTAGAATATATATCCCACGGGGGTAAAATTGAAAAAAGTTGAAAAAATTTTTTTTTTGGACTTAGTCATTTTTCCGGCGTTTATCAGACTTTCAGATAGGGGAAATGTCAGTGAGCGTTCCGATTTCAGTTCCAGAGCGATTTGCCCAATGAGTCGTTGATATTTAGTCGTTTTCAGCCAATTTCTGGATTTTTGAAAATTTCACTTTTTTGTGAAAATATCCACTAAATGAGAGAATAATATGTGTGAGGGTACCCAAGGAGAGTTCCAAATGTGTGTGGGTAGAATATATATCCCACGGGGGTAAAATTGAAAAAAGTTGAAAAAGAATTTTTTTGGGACTTAGTCATTTTTCCGTCGTTTATCAGACTTTCAGATAGGGAATTGTCAGTAAGCGTTCCGATTTCAGTTCCAGAGTGATTCGCCCAATGAGTCCTTGATATTTAGTCGTTTTCAGCCAATTTCTGGATTTTTGAAAATTTCACTTTTTTGTGAAAATATCCACTAAATGAGGGAATAATATGTGTGAGGGTACCCCAGGAGAGTTCCAAATGTGTGTGGGTAGAATATGTATCCCACGGGGGTAAAATTGAAAAAAGTTGAAAAAATTTTTTTTTTGGACTTAGTCATTTTTCCGGCGTTTATCAGACTTTCAGATAGGGGAAATGTCAGTGAGCGTTCCGATTTCAGTTCCAGAGCGATTCGCCCAATGAGTCCTTGATATTTAGTCGTTTTCAGCCAATTTTCTGGATTTTTGAAAATTTCACTTTTTTGTGAAAATATCCACTAAATGAGAGAATAATATGTGTGAGGGTACCCAAGGAGAGTTCCAAATGTGTGTGGGTAGAATATATATCCCACGGGGGTAAAATTGAAAAAAGTTGAAAAATTTTTTTTTTGGGTCTTAGTCATTTTCCGTCGTTTATCAGACTTTCAGATAGGGGAATTGTCAGTAAGCGTTCCGATTTCAGTTCCAGAGCGATTCGCCCAATGAGTCCTTGATATTTAGTTGTTGTCAGCTAATTTTCTGGATTTTTAAAAATTTCACTTTTTTGTGAAAATATCCACTAAATGAGGGAATAATATGTGTGAGGGTACCCCAGGAGAGTTCCAAATGTGTGTGGGTAGAATATATATCCCATGGGGGTAAAATTTAAAAAAGTTGAAAAAAAATTTTTTTTGGACTTAGTTATTTTTCCGGCGTTTATCAGACTTTCAGATAGGGGAAATGTGAGTGAGCATTCCGATTTCAGTTCCAGAGCAATTCGCCCAATGAGTCCTTGATATTTAGTCGTTTTCAGCCAATTTTCTGGATATTTGAAAATTTCACTTTTTTGTGAAAATATCCACTAAATGAGGGAATAATATGTGTGAGTGTACCCCAGGAGAGTTCCAAATGTGTGTGGGTAGAATATATATCCCACGGGGTAAAATTGAAAAAAGTTGAAACTTTTTTTTTTTGGACTTAGTCATTTTTCCGGCGTTTATCAGACTTTCAGATAGCAGATATGTCAGTGAGCGTTCCGATTTCAGTTCCAGAGTGATTTGCCCAATGAGTCCTTGATATTTAGTCGTTTTCAGCCAATTTTCTGGATTTTTGAAAATTTCACTTTTTTGTGAAAATATCCACTAAATGAGGGAATAATATCTGTGAGGGTACCCCAGGAGAGTTCCAAATGTGTGTGGGTAGAATATATATCCCACAGGGGTAAAATTGAAAAAAGTTGAAAAAAATTTTTTTGGGGACTTAGTCATTTTTCCGGCGTTTATCAGACTTTCAGATAGGGGAATTGTCAGTGAGCGTTCGATTTCAGTACCAGAGCGATTCGCCCAATGAGTCCGTGATATTTAGTCGTTTTCAGCCAATTTTCTGGATTTTTGAAAATTTCTCTTTTTTGTGAAAATATCCACTAAATGAGGGAATACTATGTGTGAGGGTACCCCAGGAGAGTTCCAAATGTGTGTGGGTAGAATATATATCCCACGGGGGTAAAATTGAAAAAGTTGAAAAATTTTTTTTTTTGGACTTAGTCATTTTTCCGGCGTTTATCAGACTTTCAGATAGGGGAAATGTGAGTGAGCGTTCCGATTTCAGTTCCAGAGCAATTCGCCCAATGAGTCCTTGATATTTAGTCGTTTTCAGCAAATTTTCTGGATTTTTGAAAATTTCACTTTTTTGTGAAAATATCCACTAAATGAGGGAATAATATGTGTGAGGGTACCCCAGGAGAGTTCCAAATGTGTGTGGGTAGAATATTTATCCCTCGGGGGTAAAATTGAAAAAAGTTGAAAAAATTTTTTTTTTGGACTTGGCATTTTTCCGGCGTTTATCAGACTTTCAGATAGGGGAAATGTCAGTGAGCGTTCCGATTTCAGTTCCAGAGCGATTCGCCCAATGAGTCCTTGATATTTAGTCGTTTTCAGCCAATTTTCTGGATATTTGAAAATTTCACTTTTTTGTGAAAATATCCACTAAATGAGGGAATAATATGTGTGAGTGTACCCCAGGAGAGTTCCAAATGTGTGTGGGTAGAATATATATCCCACGGGGTAAAATTGAAAAAAGTTGAAACTTTTTTTTTTTGGACTTAGTCATTTTTCCGGCGTTTATCAGACTTTCAGATAGCAGATATGTCAGTGAGCGTTCCGATTTCAGTTCCAGAGTGATTTGCCCAATGAGTCCTTGATATTTAGTTGTTTTCAGCCAATTTTCTGGATTTTTGAAAATTTCACTTTTTTGTGAAAATATCCACTAAATGATGGAATAATATGTGTGAGGGTACCCAAGGAGAGTTCCAAATGTGTGTGGGTAGAATATATATCCCTCGGGGGTAAAATTGAAAAAAGTTGAAAAAAATTTTTTTTTGGACTTAGTCATTTTTCCGGCGTTTATCAGACTTTCAGATAGCAGATATGTCAGTGAGCGTTCCGATTTCAGTTCCAGAGCGATTCGCCCAATGAGTCCTTGATATTTAGTCGTTTTCAGCCAATTTTCTGGATTTTTGAACATTTCACTTTTCTGTGAAAATATCCACTAAATGACGGAATAATATGTGTGAGAGTACCCAAGGAGAGTTCCAAATGTGTGTGGGTAGAATATATATCCCTCAGGGGTAAAATTGAAAAAAGTTGAAAAAAATGTTTTTTTGGACTTAGTCATTTTTCCGGCGTTTATCAGACTTTCAGATAGGAGATATGTCAGTGAGCGTTCCGATTTCAGTTCCAGAGCGATTCGCCCAATGAGTCCTTGATATTTAGTCGTTTTCAGCCAATTTTCTGGATTTTTGAAAATTTCACTTTTTTGTGAAAATATCCACTAAATGAGGGAATAATATGTGTGAGGGTGCCCCAGGAGAGTTCCAAATGTGTGTGGGTAGAATATATATCCCACGGGGGTAAAATTGAAAAAAGTTGTAAAATTTTTTTCTTTGGACTTAGTCATTTTTCCGGCGTTTATCAGACTTTCAGATAGGGGAAATGTGAGTGAGCGTTCTGATTTCAGTTCCAGAGCGATTCGCCCAATGAGTCGTTGATATTTAGTCGTTTTCACCAATTTTCTGGATTTTTGAAAATTTCACTTTTTTGTGAAAATATCCACTAAATGAGAGAATAATATGTGTGAGGGCACCCAAGGAGAGTTCCAAATGTGTGTGGGTAGAATATATATCCCACGGGGGTAAAATTGAAAAAAGTTGAAAAAAATTTTTTTGGGACTTAGTCATTTTTCCGTCGTTTATCAGACTTTCAGATAGGGGAATTGTCAGTAAGCGTTCCGATTTCAGTTCCAGAGTGATTCGCCCAATGAGTCCTTGATATTTAGTCATTTTCAGCCAATTTTCTGGATTTTTGAAAATTTCACTTTTTTGTGAAAATATCCACTAAATGAGGGAATAATATGTGTGAGGGTACCCCAGGAGAGTTCCAAATGTGTGTGGGTAGAATATATATCCCACGGGGGTAAAATTGAAAAAAGTTGAAAAATTTTTTTTTTTGGACTTAGTCATTTTTCCGGCGTTTATCAGACTTTCAGATAGGGGAAATGTCAGTGAGCGTTCCGATTTCAGTTCCAGAGCGATTCGCCCAATGAGTCGTTGATATTTAGTCGTTTTCAGCCAATTTTCTGGATTTTTGAAAATTTCACTTTTTTGTGAAAATATCCACTAAATGAGGGAATAATATGTGTGAGGGTGCCCCAGGAGAGTTCCAAATGTGTGTGGGTAGAATATATATCCCACGGGGGTAAAATTGAAAAAAGTTGTAAAATTTTTTTTTTTGGACTTAGTCATTTTTCCGGCGTTTATCAGACTTTCAGATAGGGGAAATGTGAGTGAGCGTTCCGATTTCAGTTCCAGAGCGATTCACCCAATGAGTCGTTGATATTTAGTCGTTTTCACCAATTTTCTGGATTTTTGAAAATTTCACTTTTTTGTGAAAATATCCACTAAATGAGAGAATAATATGTGTGAGGGCACCCAAGGAGAGTTCCAAATGTGTGTGGGTAGAATATATATCCCATGGGGGTAAAATTTAAAAAAGTTGAAAAAAAATTTTTTTTGGACTTGTTATTTTTCCGGCGTTTATCAGACTTTCAGATAGGGGAAATGTGAGTGAGCATTCCGATTTCAGTTCCAGAGCAATTCGCCCAATGAGTCCTTGATATTTAGTCGTTTTCAGCCAATTTTCTGGATATTTGAAAATTTCACTTTTTTGTGAAAATATCCACTAAATGAGGGAATAATATGTGTGAGTGTACCCCAGGAGAGTTCCAAATGTGTGTGGGTAGAATATATATCCCACGGGGTAAAATTGAAAAAAGTTGAAACTTTTTTTTTTTGGACTTAGTCATTTTTCCGGCGTTTATCAGACTTTCAGATAGCAGATATGTCAGTGAGCGTTCCGATTTCAGTTCCAGAGCGATTCGCCCAATGAGTCCTTGATATTTAGTCGTTTTCAGCCAATTTTCTGGATTTTTGAAAATTTAACTTTTTTGTGAAAATATCCACTAAATGAGGGAATAATATGTGTGAGGGTACCCCAGGAGAGTTCCAAATGTGTGTGGGTAGAATATATATCCCTCGGGGGTAAAATTGAAAAAAGTTGAAAAAATTTTTTTTTTGGACTTAGTCATTTTTCCGGCGTTTATCAGACTTTCAGATAGGGGAAATGTGAGTGAGCGTTCCGATTTCAGTTCCAGAGCGATTCGCCCAATGAGTCCTTGATATTTAGTCGTTTTCAGCCAATTTTCTGGATTTTTGAAAATTTCACTTTTTTGTGAAAATATCCACTAAATGATGGAATAATATGTGTGAGGGTACCCAAGGAGAGTTCCAAATGTGTGTGGGTAGAATATATATCCCTCGGGGGTAAAATTGAAAAAAGTTGAAAAAAATTTTTTTGGGACTTAGTCATTTTTCCGTCGTTTATCAGACTTTCAGATAGGGGAATTGTCAGTAAGCGTTCCGATTTCAGTTCCAGAGTGATTCGCCCAATGAGTCCTTGATATTTAGTCGTTTTCAGCCAATTTTCTGGATTTTTGAAAATTTCATTTTTTTGTGAAAATATCCACTAAATGATGGAATAATATGTGTGAGGGTACCCAAGGAGAGTTCCAAATGTGTGTGGGTAGAATATATATCCCTCGGGGGTAAAATTGAAAAAAGTTGAAAAATTTTTTTTTTGGACTTGGCATTTTTCCGGCGTTTATCAGACTTTCAGATAGCAGATATGTCAGTGAGCGTTCCGATTTCAGTTCCAGAGTGATTTGCCCAATGAGTCCTTGATATTTAGTCGTTTTCAGCCAATTTTCTGTATTTTTGAAAATTTCACTTTTTTGTGAAAATATCCACTAAATGATGGAATAATATGTGTGAGGGTCCCCAAGGAGAGTTCCAAATGTGTGTGGGTAGAATATATATCCCTCGGGGGTAAAATTGAAAAAAGTTGAAAAAAATTTTTTTTTGGGACTTAGTCATTTTTCCGGCGTTTATCAGACTTTCAGATAGCAGATATGTCAGTGAGCGTTCCGATTTCAGTTCCAGAGCGATTCGCCCAATGAGTCCTTGATATTTAGTCGTTTTCAGCCAATTTTCTGGATTTTTGAAAATTTCACTTTTCTGTGAAAATATCCACTAAATGAGGGAATAATATGTGTGAGGGTACCCCAGGAGAGTTCCAAATGTGTGTGGGTAGAATATATATCCCACGGGGGTAAAATTGAAAAAAGTTGAAAAAAATTTTTTTGGGGACTTAGTCATTTTTCCGTCGTTTATCAGACTTTCAGATAGGGGAATTGTTAGTAAGCGTTCCGATTTCAGTTCCAGAGTGATTCGCCCAATGAGTCCTTGATATTTAGTCGTTTTCAGCCAATTTTCTGGATTTTTGAAAATTTCACTTTTTTGTGAAAATATCCACTAAATGAGGGAATAATATGTGTGAGGGTGCCCCAGGAGAGTTCCAAATGTGTGTGGGTAGAATATATATCCCACGGGGGTAAAATTGAAAAAAGTTGAAAAATTTTTTTTTTTTGGACTTAGTCATTTTTCCGGCGTTTATCAGACTTTCAGATAGGGGAAATGTGAGTGAGCGTTCCGATTTCAGTTCCAGAGCGATTCGCCCAATGAGTCCTTGATATTTAGTCGTTTTCACCAATTTTCTGGATTTTTGAAAATTTCACTTTTTTGTGAAAATATCCACTAAATGAGAGAATAATATCTGTGAGGGTACCCAAGGAGAGTTCCAAATGTGTGTGGGTAGAATATATATCCCACGGGGGTAAAATTGAAAAAAGTTGAAAAAATTTTTTTTTGGGACTTAGTCATTTTTCCGTCGTTTATCAGACTTTCAGATAGGGGAATTGTCAATAAGCGTTCCGATTTCAGTTCCAGAGTGATTCGCCCAATGAGTCCTTGATATTTAGTCGTTTTCAGCCAATTTTCTGGATTTTTGAAAATTTCACTTTTTTGTGAAAATATCCACTAAATGAGGGAATAATATGTGTGAGGGTACCCCAGGAGAGTTCCAAATGTGTGTGGGTAGAATATATATCCCACGGGGGTAAAATTGAAAAAAGTTGAAAAAAAATTTTTTTTGGGACTTAGTCATTTTTCCGTCGTTTATCAGACTTTCAGATAGGGGAATTGTCAGTAAGCATTCCAATTTCAGTTCCAGAGTGATTCGCCCAATGAGTCCTTGATATTTAGTCGTTTTCAGCCAATTTTCTGGATTTTTGAAAATTTCACTTTTTTGTGAAAATATCCACTAAATGAGAGAATAATATGTGTGAGGGTGCCCCAGGAGAGATCCAAATGTGTGTGGGTAGAATATATATCCCACGGGGGTAAAATTGAAAAAAGTTGAAAAAATTTTTTTTTTGGACTTAGTCATTTTTCCGGCGTTTATCAGACTTTCAGATAGCAGATATGTCAGTGAGCGTTCCGATTTCAGTTCCAGAGCGATTCGCCCAATGAGTCCTTGATATTTAGTCGTTTTCAGCCAATTTTCTGGATTTTTGAAAATTTCACTTTTCTGTGAAAATATCCACTAAATGAGGGAATAATATGTGTGAGGGTACATCAGGAGAGTTCCAAATGTGTGTGGGTAGAATATATATCCCATGGGGGTAAAATTTAAAAAAGTTGAAAAAAAATTTTTTTTGGACTTAGTTATTTTTCCGGCGTTTATCAGACTTTCAGATAGGGGAAATGTGAGTGAGCGTTCCGATTTCAGATCCAGAGCAATTCGCCCAATGAGTCCTTGATATTTAGTCGTTTTCAGCCAATTTTCTGGATTTTTGAAAATTTCACTTTTTTGTGAAAATATCCACTAAATGAGGGAATAATATGTGTGAGGGTACCCCAGGAGAGTTCCAAATGTGTGTGGGTAGAATATATATCCCTCGGGGGTAAAATTGAAAAAAGTTGAAAAATTTTTTTTTTGGACTTGGCATTTTTCCGGCGTTTATCAGACTTTCAGATAGCAGATATGTCAGTGAGCGTTCCGATTTCAGTTCCAGAGTGATTTGCCCAATGAGTCCTTGATATTTAGTCGTTTTCAGCCAATTTTCTGTATTTTTGAAAATTTCACTTTTTTGTGAAAATATCCACTAAATGATGGAATAATATGTGTGAGGGTCCCCAAGGAGAGTTCCATATGTGTGTGGGTAGAATATATATCCCTCGGGGGTAAAATTGAAAAAAGTTGAAAAAAATTTTTTTTTGGGACTTAGTCATTTTTCCGGCGTTTATCAGACTTTCAGATAGCAGATATGTCAGTGAGCGTTCCGATTTCAGTTCCAGAGCGATTCGCCCAATGAGTCCTTGATATTTAGTCGTTTTCAGCCAATTTTCTGGATTTTTGAAAATTTCACTTTTCTGTGAAAATATCCACTAAATGAGGGAATAATATGTGTGAGGGTACCCCAGGAGAGTTCCAAATGTGTGTGGGTAGAATATATATCCCACGGGGGTAAAATTGAAAAAAGTTGAAAAAAATTTTTTTGGGGACTTAGTCATTTTTCCGTCGTTTATCAGACTTTCAGATAGGGGAATTGTTAGTAAGCGTTCCGATTTCAGTTCCAGAGTGATTCGCCCAATGAGTCCTTGATATTTAGTCGTTTTCAGCCAATTTTCTGGATTTTTGAAAATTTCACTTTTTTGTGAAAATATCCACTAAATGAGGGAATAATATGTGTGAGGGTGCCCCAGGAGAGTTCCAAATGTGTGTGGGTAGAATATATATCCCACGGGGGTAAAATTGAAAAAAGTTGAAAAATTTTTTTTTTTTGGACTTAGTCATTTTTCCGGCGTTTATCAGACTTTCAGATAGGGGAAATGTGAGTGAGCGTTCCGATTTCAGTTCCAGAGCGATTCGCCCAATGAGTCCTTGATATTTAGTCGTTTTCACCAATTTTCTGGATTTTTGAAAATTTCACTTTTTTGTGAAAATATCCACTAAATGAGAGAATAATATCTGTGAGGGTACCCAAGGAGAGTTCCAAATGTGTGTGGGTAGAATATATATCCCACGGGGGTAAAATTGAAAAAAGTTGAAAAAATTTTTTTTTGGGACTTAGTCATTTTTCCGTCGTTTATCAGACTTTCAGATAGGGGAATTGTCAATAAGCGTTCCGATTTCAGTTCCAGAGTGATTCGCCCAATGAGTCCTTGATATTTAGTCGTTTTCAGCCAATTTTCTGGATTTTTGAAAATTTCACTTTTTTGTGAAAATATCCACTAAATGAGGGAATAATATGTGTGAGGGTACCCCAGGAGAGTTCCAAATGTGTGTGGGTAGAATATATATCCCACGGGGGTAAAATTGAAAAAAGTTGAAAAAAAATTTTTTTTGGGACTTAGTCATTTTTCCGTCGTTTATCAGACTTTCAGATAGGGGAATTGTCAGTAAGCATTCCAATTTCAGTTCCAGAGTGATTCGCCCAATGAGTCCTTGATATTTAGTCGTTTTCAGCCAATTTTCTGGATATTTGAAAATTTCACTTTTTTGTGAAAATATCCACTACATGAGGGAATAATATGTGTGAGTGTACCCCAGGAGAGTTCCAAATGTGTGTGGGTAGAATATATATCCCACGGGGTAAAATTGAAAAAAGTTGAAACTTTTTTTTTTTGGACTTAGTCATTTTTCCGGCGTTTATCAGACTTTCAGATAGCAGATATGTCAGTGAGCGTTCCGATTTCAGTTCCAGAGTGATTTGCCCAATGAGTCCTTGATATTTAGTCGTTTTCAGCCAATTTTCTGTATTTTTGAAAATTTCACTTTTTTGTGAAAATATCCACTAAATGATGGAATAATATGTGTGAGGGTACCCAAGGAGAGTTCCAAATGTGTGTGGGTAGAATATATATCCCTCGGGGGTAAAATTGAAAAAAGTTGAAAAAAATTTTTTTTTGGGACTTAGTCATTTTTCCGGCGTTTATCAGACTTTCAGATAGCAGATATGTCAGTGAGCGTTCCGATTTCAGTTCCAGAGTGATTCGCCCAATGAGTCCTTGATATTTAGTCGTTTTCAGCCAATTTTCTGGATTTTTGAAAATTTCACTTTTTTGTGAAAATATCCACTAAATGAGGGAATAATATGTGTGAGAGTACCCCAGGAGAGTTCCAAATGTGTGTGGGTAGAATATATATCCCACGGGGGTAAGATTGAAAAAAGTTGAAAAATTTTTTTTTTTTGGACTTAGTCATTTTTCCGGCGTTTATCAGACTTTCAGATAGGGGAAATGTCAGTGAGCGTTCCGATTTCAGTTCCAGAGCGATTCGCCCAATGAGTCGTTGATATTTAGTCGTTTTCAGCCAATTTTCTGGATTTTTGAAAATTTCACTTTTTTGTGAAAATATCCACTAAATGAGGGAATAATATGTGTGAGGGTACCCCAGGAGAGTTCCAAATGTGTGTGGGTAGAATATATATCCCACGGGGGTAAAATTGAAAAAAGTTGAAAAAAAATTTTTTTTGGGACTTAGTCATTTTTCCGTCGTTTATCAGACTTTCAGATAGGGGAATTGTCAGTAAGCATTCCAATTTCAGTTCCAGAGTGATTCGCCCAATGAGTCCTTGATATTTAGTCGTTTTCAGCCAATTTTCTGGATTTTTGAAAATTTCACTTTTTTGTGAAAATATCCACTAAATGAGAGAGTAATATGTGTGAGGGTGCCCCAGGAGAGTTCCAAATGTGTGTGGGTAGAATATATATCCCACGGGGGTAAAATTGAAAAAAGTTGAAAAATTTTTTTTTTTGGACTTAGTCATTTTTCCGGCGTTTATCAGACTTTCAGATAGGGGAAATGTGAGTGAGCGTTCCGATTTCAGTTCCAGAGCGATTCGCCCAATGAGTCCTTGATATTTAGTCGTTTTCACCAATTTTCTGGATTTTTGAAAATTTCACTTTTTTGTGAAAATATCCACTAAATGAGAGAATAATATGTGTGAGGGTACCCCAGGAGAGTTCCAAATGTGTGTGGGTAGAATATATATCCCACGGGGGTAAAATTGAAAAAAGTTGAAAAAAATTTTTTTGGGGACTTAGTCATTTTTCCGTCGTTTATCAGACTTTCAGATAGGGGAATTGTTAGTAAGCGTTCCGATTTCAGTTCCAGAGTGATTCGCCCAATGAGTCCTTGATATTTAGTCGTTTTCAGCCAATTTTCTGGATTTTTGAAAATTTCACTTTTTTGTGAAAATATCCACTAAATGAGGGAATAATATGTGTGAGGGTGCCCCAGGAGAGTTCCAAATGTGTGTGGGTAGAATATATATCCCACGGGGGTAAAATTGAAAAAAGTTGAAAAATTTTTTTTTTTTGGACTTAGTCATTTTTCCGGCGTTTATCAGACTTTCAGATAGGGGAAATGTGAGTGAGCGTTCCGATTTCAGTTCCAGAGCGATTCGCCCAATGAGTCCTTGATATTTAGTCGTTTTCACCAATTTTCTGGATTTTTGAAAATTTCACTTTTTTGTGAAAATATCCACTAAATGAGAGAATAATATCTGTGAGGGTACCCAAGGAGAGTTCCAAATGTGTGTGGGTAGAATATATATCCCACGGGGGTAAAATTGAAAAAAGTTGAAAAAATTTTTTTTTGGGACTTAGTCATTTTTCCGTCGTTTATCAGACTTTCAGATAGGGGAATTGTCAATAAGCGTTCCGATTTCAGTTCCAGAGTGATTCGCCCAATGAGTCCTTGATATTTAGTCGTTTTCAGCCAATTTTCTGGATTTTTGAAAATTTCACTTTTTTGTGAAAATATCCACTAAATGAGGGAATAATATGTGTGAGGGTACCCCAGGAGAGTTCCAAATGTGTGTGGGTAGAATATATATCCCACGGGGGTAAAATTGAAAAAAGTTGAAAAAAAATTTTTTTTGGGACTTAGTCATTTTTCCGTCGTTTATCAGACTTTCAGATAGGGGAATTGTCAGTAAGCATTCCAATTTCAGTTCCAGAGTGATTCGCCCAATGAGTCCTTGATATTTAGTCGTTTTCAGCCAATTTTCTGGATATTTGAAAATTTCACTTTTTTGTGAAAATATCCACTACATGAGGGAATAATATGTGTGAGTGTACCCCAGGAGAGTTCCAAATGTGTGTGGGTAGAATATATATCCCACGGGGTAAAATTGAAAAAAGTTGAAACTTTTTTTTTTTGGACTTAGTCATTTTTCCGGCGTTTATCAGACTTTCAGATAGCAGATATGTCAGTGAGCGTTCCGATTTCAGTTCCAGAGTGATTTGCCCAATGAGTCCTTGATATTTAGTCGTTTTCAGCCAATTTTCTGTATTTTTGAAAATTTCACTTTTTTGTGAAAATATCCACTAAATGATGGAATAATATGTGTGAGGGTACCCAAGGAGAGTTCCAAATGTGTGTGGGTAGAATATATATCCCTCGGGGGTAAAATTGAAAAAAGTTGAAAAAAATTTTTTTTTGGGACTTAGTCATTTTTCCGGCGTTTATCAGACTTTCAGATAGGGGAATTGTCAGTAAGCATTCCAATTTCAGTTCCAGAGTGATTCGCCCAATGAGTCCTTGATATTTAGTCGTTTTCAGCCAATTTTCTGGATATTTGAAAATTTCACTTTTTTGTGAAAATATCCACTAAATGAGGGAATAATATGTGTGAGGGTACCCCAGGAGAGTTCCAAATGTGTGTGGGTAGAATATATATCCCACGGGGGTAAAATTGAAAAAAGTTGAAAAAAAATTTTTTTTGGGACTTAGTCATTTTTCCGTCGTTTATCAGACTTTCAGATAGGGGAATTGTCAGTAAGCATTCCAATTTCAGTTCCAGAGTGATTCGCCCAATGAGTCCTTGATATTTAGTCGTTTTCAGCCAATTTTCTGGATTTTTGAAAATTTCACTTTTTTGTGAAAATATCCACTAAATGAGAGAGTAATATGTGTGAGGGTGCCCCAGGAGAGTTCCAAATGTGTGTGGGTAGAATATATATCCCACGGGGGTAAAATTGAAAAAAGTTGAAAAATTTTTTTTTTTTGGACTTAGTCATTTTTCCGGCGTTTATCAGACTTTCAGATAGGGGAAATGTCAGTGAGCGTTCCGATTTCAGTTCCAGAGCGATTCGCCCAATGAGTCGTTGATATTTAGTCGTTTTCAGCCAATTTTCTGGATTTTTGAAAATTTCACTTTTTTGTGAAAATATCCACTAAATGAGGGAATAATATGTGTGAGGGTACCCCAGGAGAGTTCCAAATGTGTGTGGGTAGAATATATATCCCACGGGGGTAAAATTGAAAAAAGTTGAAAAAAAATTTTTTTTGGGACTTAGTCATTTTTCCGTCGTTTATCAGACTTTCAGATAGGGGAATTGTCAGTAAGCATTCCAATTTCAGTTCCAGAGTGATTCGCCCAATGAGTCCTTGATATTTAGTCGTTTTCAGCCAATTTTCTGGATTTTTGAAAATTTCACTTTTTTGTGAAAATATCCACTAAATGAGAGAGTAATATGTGTGAGGGTGCCCCAGGAGAGTTCCAAATGTGTGTGGGTAGAATATATATCCCACGGGGGTAAAATTGAAAAAAGTTGAAAAATTTTTTTTTTTGGACTTAGTCATTTTTCCGGCGTTTATCAGACTTTCAGATAGGGGAAATGTGAGTGAGCGTTCCGATTTCAGTTCCAGAGCGATTCGCCCAATGAGTCCTTGATATTTAGTCGTTTTCACCAATTTTCTGGATTTTTGAAAATTTCACTTTTTTGTGAAAATATCCACTAAATGAGAGAATAATATGTGTGAGGGTACCCAAGGAGAGTTCCAAATGTGTGTGGGTAGAATATATATCCCACGGGGGTAAAATTGAAAAAAGTTGAAAAAGAATTTTTTTGGGACTTAGTCATTTTTCCGTCGTTTATCAGACTTTCAGATAGGGGAATTGTCAGTGAGCGTTCCGATTTCAGTTCCAGAGCGATTCGCCCAATGAGTCTTTGATATTTAGTCGTTTTGAACCAATTTTCTGGATTTTTGAAAATTTCACTTTTTTGTGAAAATATCCACTAAATGAGAGAATAATATGTGTGAGGGTACCCAAGGAGAGTTCCAAATGTGTGTGGGTAGAATATATATCACATGGGGGTAAAATTGAAAAAAGTTGAAAAATTTTTTTTTTGGACTTAGTCATTTTTCCGTCGTTTATCAGACTTTCAGATAGGGGAATTGTCAATAAGCGTTCCGATTTCAGTTCCAGAGTGATTCGCCCAATGAGTCCTTGATATTTAGTCGTTTTCAGCCAATTTTCTGGATTTTTGAAAATTTCACTTTTTTGTGAAAATATCCACTAAATGAGGGAATAATATGTGTGAGGGTACCCCAGGAGAGTTCCAAATGTGTGTGGGTAGAATATATATCCCACGGGGGTAAAATTGAAAAAAGTTGAAATTTTTTTTTTTTTGGACTTAGTCATTTTTCCGGCGTTTATCAGACTTTCAGATAGGGGAAATGTCAGTGAGCGTTCCGATTTCAGTTCCAGAGCGATTCGCCCAATGAGTCGTTGATATTTAGTCGTTTTCAGCCAATTTTCTGGATTTTTGAAAATTTCACTTTTTTGTGAAAATATCCACTAAATGAGGGAATAATATGTGTGAGGGTACCCCAGGAGAGTTCCAAATGTGTGTGGGTAGAATATATATCCCACGGGGGTAAAATTGAAAAAAGTTGAAAAAAAATTTTTTTTGGGACTTAGTCATTTTTCCGTCGTTTATCAGACTTTCAGATAGGGGAATTGTCAGTAAGCATTCCAATTTCAGTTCCAGAGTGATTCGCCCAATGAGTCCTTGATATTTAGTCGTTTTCAGCCAATTTTCTGGATTTTTGAAAATTTCACTTTTTTGTGAAAATATCCACTAAATGAGAGAATAATATGTGTGAGGGTGCCCCAGGAGAGATCCAAATGTGTGTGGGTAGAATATATATCCCACGGGGGTAAAATTGAAAAAAGTTGAAAAATTTTTTTTTTTGGACTTAGTCATTTTTCCGGCGTTTATCAGACTTTCAGATAGGGGAAATGTGAGTGAGCGTTCCGATTTCAGATCCAGAGCAATTCGCCCAATGAGTCCTTGATATTTAGTCGTTTTCAGCCAATTTTCTGGATTTTTGAAAATTTCACTTTTTTGTGAAAATATCCACTAAATGAGGGAATAATATGTGTGAGGGTACCCCAGGAGAGTTCCAAATGTGTGTGGGTAGAATATATATCCCTCGGGGGTAAAATTGAAAAAAGTTGAAAAATTTTTTTTTTGGACTTGGCATTTTTCCGGCGTTTATCAGACTTTCAGATAGGGGAAATGTCAGTGAGCGTTCCGATTTCAGTTCCAGAGCGATTGACCCAATGAGTCCTTGATATTTAGTCGTTTTCAGCCAATTTTCTGGATATTTGAAAATTTCACTTTTTTGTGAAAATATCCACTACATGAGGGAATAATATGTGTGAGTGTACCCCAGGAGAGTTCCAAATGTGTGTGGGTAGAATATATATCCCACGGGGTAAAACTGAAAAAAGTTGAAACTTTTTTTTTTTGGACTTAGTCATTTTTCCGGCGTTTATCAGACTTTCAGATAGCAGATATGTCAGTGAGCGTTCCGATTTCAGTTCCAGAGTGATTTGCCCAATGAGTCCTTGATATTTAGTCGTTTTCAGCCAATTTTCTGTATTTTTGAAAATTTCACTTTTTTGTGAAAATATCCACTAAATGATGGAATAATATGTGTGAGGGTCCCCAAGGAGAGTTCCAAATGTGTGTGGGTAGAATATATATCCCTCGGGGGTAAAATTGAAAAAAGTTGAAAAAAATTTTTTTTTGGGACTTAGTCATTTTTCCGGCGTTTATCAGACTTTCAGATAGCAGATATGTCAGTGAGCGTTCCGATTTCAGTTCCAGAGCGATTCGCCCAATGAGTCCTTGATATTTAGTCGTTTTCAGCCAATTTTCTGGATTTTTGAAAATTTCACTTTTCTGTGAAAATATCCACTAAATGAGGGAATAATATGTGTGAGGGTACCCCAGGAGAGTTCCAAATGTGTGTGGGTAGAATATATATCCCACGGGGGTAAAATTGAAAAAAGTTGAAAAAAATTTTTTTGGGGACTTAGTCATTTTTCCGTCGTTTATCAGACTTTCAGATAGGGGAATTGTTAGTAAGCGTTCCGATTTCAGTTCCAGAGTGATTCGCCCAATGAGTCCTTGATATTTAGTCGTTTTCAGCCAATTTTCTGAATTTTTGAAAATTTCACTTTTTTGTGAAAATATCCACTAAATGAGGGAATAATATGTGTGAGGGTGCCCCAGGAGAGTTCCAAATGTGTGTGGGTAGAATATATATCCCACGGGGGTAAAATTGAAAAAAGTTGAAAAATTTTTTTTTTTTGGACTTAGTCATTTTTCCGGCGTTTATCAGACTTTCAGATAGGGGAAATGTGAGTGAGCGTTCCGATTTCAGTTCCAGAGCGATTCGCCCAATGAGTCCTTGATATTTAGTCGTTTTCACCAATTTTCTGGATTTTTGAAAATTTCACTTTTTTGTTAAAATATCCACTAAATGAGAGAATAATATCTGTGAGGGTACCCAAGGAGAGTTCCAAATGTGTGTGGGTAGAATATATATCCCACGGGGGTAAAATTGAAAAAAGTTGAAAAAATTTTTTTTTGGGACTTAGTCATTTTTCCGTCGTTTATCAGACTTTCAGATAGGGGAATTGTCAATAAGCGTTCCGATTTCAGTTCCAGAGTGATTCGCCCAATGAGTCCTTGATATTTAGTCGTTTTCAGCCAATTTTCTGGATTTTTGAAAATTTCACTTTTTTGTGAAAATATCCACTAAATGAGGGAATAATATGTGTGAGGGTACCCCAGGAGAGTTCCAAATGTGTGTGGGTAGAATATATATCCCACGGGGGTAAAATTGAAAAAAGTTGAAATTTTTTTTTTTTTGGACTTAGTCATTTTTCCGGCGTTTATCAGACTTTCAGATAGGGGAAATGTCATTGAGCGTTCCGATTTCAGTTCCAGAGCGATTCGCCCAATGAGTCGTTGATATTTAGTCGTTTTCAGCCAATTTTCTGGATTTTTGAAAATTTCACTTTTTTGTGAAAATATCCACTAAATGAGGGAATAATATGTGTGAGGGTACCCCAGGAGAGTTCCAAATGTGTGTGGGTAGAATATATATCCCACGGGGGTAAAATTGAAAAAAGTTGAAAAAAAATTTTTTTTGGGACTTAGTCATTTTTCCGTCGTTTATCAGACTTTCAGATAGGGGAATTGTCAGTAAGCATTCCAATTTCAGTTCCAGAGTGATTCGCCCAATGAGTCCTTGATATTTAGTCGTTTTCAGCCAATTTTCTGGATTTTTGAAAATTTCACTTTTTTGTGAAAATATCCACTAAATGAGAGAATAATATGTGTGAGGGTGCCCCAGGAGAGATCCAAATGTGTGTGGGTAGAATATATATCCCACGGGGGTAAAATTGAAAAAAGTTGAAAAATTTTTTTTTTTGGACTTAGTCATTTTTCCGGCGTTTATCAGACTTTCAGATAGGGGAAATGTGAGTGAGCGTTCCGATTTCAGATCCAGAGCAATTCGCCCAATGAGTCCTTGATATTTAGTCGTTTTCAGCCAATTTTCTGGATTTTTGAAAATTTCACTTTTTTGTGAAAATATCCACTACATGAGGGAATAATATGTGTGAGTGTACCCCAGGAGAGTTCCAAATGTGTGTGGGTAGAATATATATCCCACGGGGTAAAACTGAAAAAAGTTGAAACTTTTTTTTTTTGGACTTAGTCATTTTTCCGGCGTTTATCAGACTTTCAGATAGCAGATATGTCAGTGAGCGTTCCGATTTCAGTTCCAGAGTGATTTGCCCAATGAGTCCTTGATATTTAGTCGTTTTCAGCCAATTTTCTGTATTTTTGAAAATTTCACTTTTTTGTGAAAATATCCACTAAATGATGGAATAATATGTGTGAGGGTACCCAAGGAGAGTTCCAAATGTGTGTGGGTAGAATATATATCCCTCGGGGGTAAAATTGAAAAAAGTTGAAAAAAATTTTTTTTTGGGACTTAGTCATTTTTCCGGCGTTTATCAGACTTTCAGATAGCAGATATGTCAGTGAGCGTTCCGATTTCAGTTCCAGAGTGATTCGCCCAATGAGCCCTTGATATTTAGTCGTTTTCAGCCAATTTTCTGGATTTTTGAAAATTTCACTTTTTTGTGAAAATATCCACTAAATGAGGGAATAATATGTGTGAGAGTACCCCAGGAGAGTTCCAAATGTGTGTGGGTAGAATATATATCCCACGGGGGTAAAATTGAAAAAAGTTGAAAAATTTTTTTTTTTTGGACTTAGTCATTTTTCCGGCGTTTATCAGACTTTCAGATAGGGGAAATGTCAGTGAGCGTTCCGATTTCAGTTCCAGAGCGATTCGCCCAATGAGTCGTTGATATTTAGTCGTTTTCAGCCAATTTTCTGGATTTTTGAAAATTTCACTTTTTTGTGAAAATATCCACTAAATGAGGGAATAATATGTGTGAGGGTACCCCAGGAGAGTTCCAAATGTGTGTGGGTAGAATATATATCCCACGGGGGTAAAATTGAAAAAAGTTGAAAAAAAATTTTTTTGGGACTTAGTCATTTTTCCGTCGTTTATCAGACTTTCAGATAGGGGAATTGTCAGTAAGCATTCCAATTTCAGTTCCAGAGTGATTCGCCCAATGAGTCCTTGATATTTAGTCGTTTTCAGCCAATTTTCTGGATTTTTGAAAATTTCACTTTTTTGTGAAAATATCCACTAAATGAGAGAGTAATATGTGTGAGGGTGCCCCAGGAGAGTTCCAAATGTGTGTGGGTAGAATATATATCCCACGGGGGTAAAATTGAAAAAAGTTGAAAAATTTTTTTTTTTGGACTTAGTCATTTTTCCGGCGTTTATCAGACTTTCAGATAGGGGAAATGTGAGTGAGCGTTCCGATTTCAGTTCCAGAGCGATTCGCCCAATGAGTCCTTGATATTTAGTCGTTTTCACCAATTTTCTGGATTTTTGAAAATTTCACTTTTTTGTGAAAATATCCACTAAATGAGAGAATAATATGTGTGAGGGTACCCAAGGAGAATTCCAAATGTGTGTGGGTAGAATATATATCCCATGGGGGTAAAATTGAAAAAAGTTGAAAAAAATTTTTTTTTGGACTTAGTCATTTTTCCGGCGTTTATCAGACTTTCAGATAGCGGATATGTCAGTGAGCATTCCGATTTCAGTTCCAGAGCGATTCGCCCAATGAGTCGTTGATATTTGGTCGTTTTCAGCCAATTTTCTGGATTTTTGAAAATTTCACTTTTTTGTGAAAATATCCACTAAATGAGAGAATAATATGTGTGAGGGTACCCAAGGAGAGTTCCAAATGTGTGTGGGTAGAATATATATCCCATGGGGGTAAAATTGAAAAAAGTTGAAAAATTTTTTTTTTTGGACTTAGCATTTTTCCGGCGTTTATCAGACTTTCAGATAGGGGAAATGTCAGTGAGCGTTCCAATTTCAGTTCCAGAGCGATTCGCCCAATGAGTCCATGACATTTAGTCGTTTTCAGCCAATTTTCTGGATTTTTGAAAATTTCACTTTTTTGTTAAAATATCCACTAAATGAGAGAATAATATGTGTGAGGGTACCCAAGGAGAGTTCCAAATGTGTGTGGGTAGAATATATATCCCACGGGGGTAAAATTGAAAAAAGTTGAAAAATAATTTTTTTGGGACTTAGTCATTTTTCCGTCGTTTATCAGACTTTCAGATAGGGGAATTGTCAGTGAGCGTTCCGATTTCAGTTCCAGAGCGATTCGCCCAATGAGTCTTTGATATTTAGTCGTTTTGAGCCAATTTTCTGGATTTTTGAAAATTTCACTTTTTTGTGAAAATATCCACTAAATGAGAGAATAATATCTGTGAGGGTACCCAAGGAGAGTTCCAAATGTGTGTGGGTAGAATATATATCCCACGGGGGTAAAATTGAAAAAAGTTGAAAAATTTTTTTTTTTGGACTTAGTCATTTTTCCGGCGTTTATCAGACTTTCAGATAGGGGAAATGTCAGTGAGCGTTCCGATTTCAGTTCCAGAGCGATTCGCCCAATGAGTCCATGACATTTAGTCGTTTTCAGCCAATTTTCTGGATTTTTGAAAATTTCACTTTTTTGTGAAAATATCCACTAAATGAGGGAATAATATGTGTGACGGTACCCCAGGAGAGTTCCAAATGTGTGTTGGTAGAATATATATCCCACGGGGGTAAATTTGAAAAAAGTTGAAAAAATTTTTTTTTTGGACTGTCATTTTTCCGGCGTTTATCAGACTTTCAGATAGCGGATATGTCAGTGAGCTTTCCGATTTCAGTTCCAGAGCGATTCGCCCAATGAGTCTTTGATATTTAGTCGTTTTGAGCCAATTTTCTGGATTTTTGAAAATTTCACTTTTTTGTGAAAATATCCACTAAATGAGAGAATAATATGTGTGAGGGTACCCAAGGAGAGTTCCAAATGTGTGTGGGTAGAATATATATCACATGGGGGTAAAATTGAAAAAAGTTGAAAAATTTTTTTTTTTGGACTTAGTCATTTTTCCGGCGTTTATCAGACTTTCAGATAGCGGATATGTCAGTGAGCATTCCGATTTCAGTTCCAGAGCGATTCGCCCAATGAGTCCTTGATATTTAGTCGTTTTCAGCCAATTTTCTGGATTTTTGAAAATTTCACTTTTCTGTGAAAATATCCACTAAATGAGGGAATAATATGTGTGAGGGTACCCCAGGAGAGTTCCAAATGTGTGTGGGTAGAATATATATCCCACGGGGGTAAAATTGAAAAAAGTTGAAAAAAATTTTTTTGGGGACTTAGTCATTTTTCCGTCGTTTATCAGACTTTCAGATAGGGGAATTGTTAGTAAGCGTTCCGATTTCAGTTCCAGAGTGATTCGCCCAATGAGTCCTTGATATTTAGTCGTTTTCAGCCAATTTTCTGAATTTTTGAAAATTTCACTTTTTTGTGAAAATATCCACTAAATGAGGGAATAATATGTGTGAGGGTGCCCCAGGAGAGTTCCAAATGTGTGTGGGTAGAATATATATCCCACGGGGGTAAAATTGAAAAAAGTTGAAAAATTTTTTTTTTTTGGACTTAGTCATTTTTCCGGCGTTTATCAGACTTTCAGATAGGGGAAATGTGAGTGAGCGTTCCGATTTCAGTTCCAGAGCGATTCGCCCAATGAGTCCTTGATATTTAGTCGTTTTCACCAATTTTCTGGATTTTTGAAAATTTCACTTTTTTGTTAAAATATCCACTAAATGAGAGAATAATATCTGTGAGGGTACCCAAGGAGAGTTCCAAATGTGTGTGGGTAGAATATATATCCCACGGGGGTAAAATTGAAAAAAGTTGAAAAAATTTTTTTTTGGGACTTAGTCATTTTTCCGTCGTTTATCAGACTTTCAGATAGGGGAATTGTCAATAAGCGTTCCGATTTCAGTTCCAGAGTGATTCGCCCAATGAGTCCTTGATATTTAGTCGTTTTCAGCCAATTTTCTGGATTTTTGAAAATTTCACTTTTTTGTGAAAATATCCACTAAATGAGGGAATAATATGTGTGAGGGTACCCCAGGAGAGTTCCAAATGTGTGTGGGTAGAATATATATCCCACGGGGGTAAAATTGAAAAAAGTTGAAATTTTTTTTTTTTTGGACTTAGTCATTTTTCCGGCGTTTATCAGACTTTCAGATAGGGGAAATGTCATTGAGCGTTCCGATTTCAGTTCCAGAGCGATTCGCCCAATGAGTCGTTGATATTTAGTCGTTTTCAGCCAATTTTCTGGATTTTTGAAAATTTCACTTTTTTGTGAAAATATCCACTAAATGAGGGAATAATATGTGTGAGGGTACCCCAGGAGAGTTCCAAATGTGTGTGGGTAGAATATATATCCCACGGGGGTAAAATTGAAAAAAGTTGAAAAAAAATTTTTTTTGGGACTTAGTCATTTTTCCGTCGTTTATCAGACTTTCAGATAGGGGAATTGTCAGTAAGCATTCCAATTTCAGTTCCAGAGTGATTCGCCCAATGAGTCCTTGATATTTAGTCGTTTTCAGCCAATTTTCTGGATTTTTGAAAATTTCACTTTTTTGTGAAAATATCCACTAAATGAGAGAATAATATGTGTGAGGGTGCCCCAGGAGAGATCCAAATGTGTGTGGGTAGAATATATATCCCACGGGGGTAAAATTGAAAAAAGTTGAAAAATTTTTTTTTTTGGACTTAGTCATTTTTCCGGCGTTTATCAGACTTTCAGATAGGGGAAATGTGAGTGAGCGTTCCGATTTCAGATCCAGAGCAATTCGCCCAATGAGTCCTTGATATTTAGTCGTTTTCAGCCAATTTTCTGGATTTTTGAAAATTTCACTTTTTTGTGAAAATATCCACTACATGAGGGAATAATATGTGTGAGTGTACCCCAGGAGAGTTCCAAATGTGTGTGGGTAGAATATATATCCCACGGGGTAAAACTGAAAAAAGTTGAAACTTTTTTTTTTTGGACTTAGTCATTTTTCCGGCGTTTATCAGACTTTCAGATAGCAGATATGTCAGTGAGCGTTCCGATTTCAGTTCCAGAGTGATTTGCCCAATGAGTCCTTGATATTTAGTCGTTTTCAGCCAATTTTCTGTATTTTTGAAAATTTCACTTTTTTGTGAAAATATCCACTAAATGATGGAATAATATGTGTGAGGGTACCCAAGGAGAGTTCCAAATGTGTGTGGGTAGAATATATATCCCTCGGGGGTAAAATTGAAAAAAGTTGAAAAAAATTTTTTTTTGGGACTTAGTCATTTTTCCGGCGTTTATCAGACTTTCAGATAGCAGATATGTCAGTGAGCGTTCCGATTTCAGTTCCAGAGTGATTCGCCCAATGAGCCCTTGATATTTAGTCGTTTTCAGCCAATTTTCTGGATTTTTGAAAATTTCACTTTTTTGTGAAAATATCCACTAAATGAGGGAATAATATGTGTGAGAGTACCCCAGGAGAGTTCCAAATGTGTGTGGGTAGAATATATATCCCACGGGGGTAAAATTGAAAAAAGTTGAAAAATTTTTTTTTTTTGGACTTAGTCATTTTTCCGGCGTTTATCAGACTTTCAGATAGGGGAAATGTCAGTGAGCGTTCCGATTTCAGTTCCAGAGCGATTCGCCCAATGAGTCGTTGATATTTAGTCGTTTTCAGCCAATTTTCTGGATTTTTGAAAATTTCACTTTTTTGTGAAAATATCCACTAAATGAGGGAATAATATGTGTGAGGGTACCCCAGGAGAGTTCCAAATGTGTGTGGGTAGAATATATATCCCACGGGGGTAAAATTGAAAAAAGTTGAAAAAAAATTTTTTTGGGACTTAGTCATTTTTCCGTCGTTTATCAGACTTTCAGATAGGGGAATTGTCAGTAAGCATTCCAATTTCAGTTCCAGAGTGATTCGCCCAATGAGTCCTTGATATTTAGTCGTTTTCAGCCAATTTTCTGGATTTTTGAAAATTTCACTTTTTTGTGAAAATATCCACTAAATGAGAGAGTAATATGTGTGAGGGTGCCCCAGGAGAGTTCCAAATGTGTGTGGGTAGAATATATATCCCACGGGGGTAAAATTGAAAAAAGTTGAAAAATTTTTTTTTTTGGACTTAGTCATTTTTCCGGCGTTTATCAGACTTTCAGATAGGGGAAATGTGAGTGAGCGTTCCGATTTCAGTTCCAGAGCGATTCGCCCAATGAGTCCTTGATATTTAGTCGTTTTCACCAATTTTCTGGATTTTTGAAAATTTCACTTTTTTGTGAAAATATCCACTAAATGAGAGAATAATATGTGTGAGGGTACCCAAGGAGAATTCCAAATGTGTGTGGGTAGAATATATATCCCATGGGGGTAAAATTGAAAAAAGTTGAAAAAAATTTTTTTTTGGACTTAGTCATTTTTCCGGCGTTTATCAGACTTTCAGATAGCGGATATGTCAGTGAGCATTCCGATTTCAGTTCCAGAGCGATTCGCCCAATGAGTCGTTGATATTTGGTCGTTTTCAGCCAATTTTCTGGATTTTTGAAAATTTCACTTTTTTGTGAAAATATCCACTAAATGAGAGAATAATATGTGTGAGGGTACCCAAGGAGAGTTCCAAATGTGTGTGGGTAGAATATATATCCCATGGGGGTAAAATTGAAAAAAGTTGAAAAATTTTTTTTTTTGGACTTAGCATTTTTCCGGCGTTTATCAGACTTTCAGATAGGGGAAATGTCAGTGAGCGTTCCAATTTCAGTTCCAGAGCGATTCGCCCAATGAGTCCATGACATTTAGTCGTTTTCAGCCAATTTTCTGGATTTTTGAAAATTTCACTTTTTTGTTAAAATATCCACTAAATGAGAGAATAATATGTGTGAGGGTACCCAAGGAGAGTTCCAAATGTGTGTGGGTAGAATATATATCCCACGGGGGTAAAATTGAAAAAAGTTGAAAAATAATTTTTTTGGGACTTAGTCATTTTTCCGTCGTTTATCAGACTTTCAGATAGGGGAATTGTCAGTGAGCGTTCCGATTTCAGTTCCAGAGCGATTCGCCCAATGAGTCTTTGATATTTAGTCGTTTTGAGCCAATTTTCTGGATTTTTGAAAATTTCACTTTTTTGTGAAAATATCCACTAAATGAGAGAATAATATCTGTGAGGGTACCCAAGGAGAGTTCCAAATGTGTGTGGGTAGAATATATATCCCACGGGGGTAAAATTGAAAAAAGTTGAAAAATTTTTTTTTTTGGACTTAGTCATTTTTCCGGCGTTTATCAGACTTTCAGATAGGGGAAATGTCAGTGAGCGTTCCGATTTCAGTTCCAGAGCGATTCGCCCAATGAGTCCATGACATTTAGTCGTTTTCAGCCAATTTTCTGGATTTTTGAAAATTTCACTTTTTTGTGAAAATATCCACTAAATGAGGGAATAATATGTGTGACGGTACCCCAGGAGAGTTCCAAATGTGTGTTGGTAGAATATATATCCCACGGGGGTAAATTTGAAAAAAGTTGAAAAAATTTTTTTTTTGGACTGTCATTTTTCCGGCGTTTATCAGACTTTCAGATAGCGGATATGTCAGTGAGCTTTCCGATTTCAGTTCCAGAGCGATTCGCCCAATGAGTCTTTGATATTTAGTCGTTTTGAGCCAATTTTCTGGATTTTTGAAAATTTCACTTTTTTGTGAAAATATCCACTAAATGAGAGAATAATATGTGTGAGGGTACCCAAGGAGAGTTCCAAATGTGTGTGGGTAGAATATATATCACATGGGGGTAAAATTGAAAAAAGTTGAAAAATTTTTTTTTTTGGACTTAGTCATTTTTCCGGCGTTTATCAGACTTTCAGATAGCGGATATGTCAGTGAGCATTCCGATTTCAGTTCCAGAGCGATTCGCCCAATGAGTCCTTGATATTTAGTCGTTTTCAGCCAATTTTCTGAATTTTTGAAAATTTCACTTTTTTGTGAAAATATCCACTAAATGAGGGAATAATATGTGTGAGGGTACCCCAGGAGAGTTCCAAATGTGTGTGGGTAGAATATATATCCCACGGGGGTAAAATTGAAAAAAGTTGAAAAAAAATTTTTTTGGGACTTAGTCATTTTTCCGTCGTTTATCAGACTTTCAGATAGGGGAATTGTCAGTAAGCATTCCAATTTCAGTTCCAGAGTGATTCGCCCAATGAGTCCTTGATATTTAGTCGTTTTCAGCCAATTTTCTGGATTTTTGAAAATTTCACTTTTTTGTGAAAATATCCACTAAATGAGAGAGTAATATGTGTGAGGGTGCCCCAGGAGAGTTCCAAATGTGTGTGGGTAGAATATATATCCCACGGGGGTAAAATTGAAAAAAGTTGAAAAATTTTTTTTTTTGGACTTAGTCATTTTTCCGGCGTTTATCAGACTTTCAGATAGGGGAAATGTGAGTGAGCGTTCCGATTTCAGTTCCAGAGCGATTCGCCCAATGAGTCCTTGATATTTAGTCGTTTTCACCAATTTTCTGGATTTTTGAAAATTTCACTTTTTTGTGAAAATATCCACTAAATGAGAGAATAATATGTGTGAGGGTACCCAAGGAGAATTCCAAATGTGTGTGGGTAGAATATATATCCCATGGGGGTAAAATTGAAAAAAGTTGAAAAAAATTTTTTTTTGGACTTAGTCATTTTTCCGGCGTTTATCAGACTTTCAGATAGCGGATATGTCAGTGAGCATTCCGATTTCAGTTCCAGAGCGATTCGCCCAATGAGTCGTTGATATTTGGTCGTTTTCAGCCAATTTTCTGGATTTTTGAAAATTTCACTTTTTTGTGAAAATATCCACTAAATGAGAGAATAATATGTGTGAGGGTACCCAAGGAGAGTTCCAAATGTGTGTGGGTAGAATATATATCCCATGGGGGTAAAATTGAAAAAAGTTGAAAAATTTTTTTTTTTGGACTTAGCATTTTTCCGGCGTTTATCAGACTTTCAGATAGGGGAAATGTCAGTGAGCGTTCCAATTTCAGTTCCAGAGCGATTCGCCCAATGAGTCCATGACATTTAGTCGTTTTCAGCCAATTTTCTGGATTTTTGAAAATTTCACTTTTTTGTTAAAATATCCACTAAATGAGAGAATAATATGTGTGAGGGTACCCAAGGAGAGTTCCAAATGTGTGTGGGTAGAATATATATCCCACGGGGGTAAAATTGAAAAAAGTTGAAAAATAATTTTTTTGGGACTTAGTCATTTTTCCGTCGTTTATCAGACTTTCAGATAGGGGAAATGTCAGTGAGCGTTCCGATTTCAGTTCCAGAGCGATTCGCCCAATGAGTCCATGACATTTAGTCGTTTTCAGCCAATTTTCTGGATTTTTGAAAATTTCACTTTTTTGTGAAAATATCCACTAAATGAGGGAATAATATGTGTGACGGTACCCCAGGAGAGTTCCAAATGTGTGTTGGTAGAATATATATCCCACGGGGGTAAATTTGAAAAAAGTTGAAAAAATTTTTTTTTTGGACTGTCATTTTTCCGGCGTTTATCAGACTTTCAGATATCGGATATGTCAGTGAGCTTTCCGATTTCAGTTCCAGAGCGATTCGCCCAATGAGTCTTTGATATTTAGTCGTTTTGAGCCAATTTTCTGGATTTTTGAAAATTTCACTTTTTTGTGAAAATATCCACTAAATGAGAGAATAATATGTGTGAGGGTACCCAAGGAGAGTTCCAAATGTGTGTGGGTAGAATATATATCACATGGGGGTAAAATTGAAAAAAGTTGAAAAATTTTTTTTTTTGGACTTAGTCATTTTTCCGGCGTTTATCAGACTTTCAGATAGCGGATATGTCAGTGAGCATTCCGATTTCAGTTCCAGAGCGATTCGCCCAATGAGTCCTTGATATTTAGTCGTTTTCAGCCAATTTTCTGAATTTTTGAAAATTTCACTTTTTTGTGAAAATATCCACTAAATGAGAGAATAATATGTGTGAGGGTACCCAAGGAGAGTTCCAAATGTGTGTGGGTAGAATATATATCCCATGGGGGTAAAATTGAAAAAAGTTGAAAAATTATTTTTTTTTGGACTTAGTCATTTTTCCGGCGTTTATCAGACTTTCAGATAGGGGAAATGTCAGTGAGCGTTCCGATTTCAGTTCCAGAGCGATTCGCCCAATGAGTCCATGACATTTAGTCGTTTTCAGCCAATTTTCTGGATTTTTGAAAATTTCACTTTTTTGTGAAAATATCCACTAAATGAGGGAATAATATGTGTGACGGTACCCCAGGAGAGTTCCAAATGTGTGTTGGTAGAATAAATATCCCACGGGGGTAAATTTGAAAAAAGTTGAAAAAATTTTTTTTTTGGACTGTCATTTTTCCGGCGTTTATCAGACTTTCAGATAGCGGATATGTCAGTGAGCTTTCCGATTTCAGTTCCAGAGCGATTCGCCCAATGAGTCTTTGATATTTAGTCGTTTTGAGCCAATTTTCTGGATTTTTGAAAATTTCACTTTTTTGTGAAAATATCCACTAAATGAGAGAATAATATGTGTGAGGGTACCCAGGGAGAGTTCCAAATGTGTGTGGGTAGAATATATATCCCACGGGGGTAAAATTGAAAAAAGTTGAAAAAATTTTTTTTTTGGACTTAAGTCATTTTTCCGGCGTTTATCAGACTTTCAGATAGCGGATATGTCAGTGACCATTCCGATTTCAGTTCCAGAGCGATTCGCCCAATGAGTCCTTGATATTTAGTCGTTTTCAGCCAATTTTCTGGATTTTTGAAAATTTCACTTTTTTGTGAAAATATCCACTAAATGAGAGAATAATATTTGTGAGGGTACCCAAGGAGAGTTCCAAATGTGTGTGGGTAGAATATATATCCCTCGGGGGTAAAATTGAAAAAAGTTTAAAAAATTTTTTTTTGGGACTTAGTCATTTTTCCGGCGTTTATCAGACTTTCAGATAGCGGATATGTCAGTGAGCGTTCCGATTTCAGTTCCAGAGCGATTCGCCCAATGAGTCCTTGATATTTAGTCGTTTTCAGCCAATTTTCTGGATTTTTGAAAATTTCACTTTTTTGTGAAAATATCCACTAAATGAGAGAATAATATGTGTGAGGGTACCCCAGGAGAGTTCCAAATGTGTGTGGGTAGAATATATATCCCACGGGGGTAAAATTGAAAAAAGTTGAAAAAATTTTTTTTTTGGACTTAGTCATTTTTCCGGCGTTTATCAGACTTTCAGATAGCGGATATGTCAGTGAGCATTCCGATTTCAGTTCCCGAGCGATTCGCCCAATGAGTCCTTGATATTTAGTCATTTTCAGCCAATTTTCTGGATTTTTGAAAATTTCACTTTTTTGTGAAAATATCCACTAAATGAGAGAATAATATGTGTGAGGGTACCCAAGGAGAGTTCCAAATGTGTGTGGGTAGAATATATATCCCTCGGGGGTAAAATTGAAAAAGTTTAAAAAATTTTTTTTTGGGACTTAGTCATTTTTCCGGCGTTTATTAGACTTTCAAATAGGGGAAATGTCAGTGAGCGTTCCGATTTCAGTTCCAGAGTGATTCGCCCAATGAGTCCTTGATATTTAGTCGTTTTCAGCCAATTTTCTGGATTTTTGAAAATTTCACTTTTTTGTGAAAATATCCACTAAATGAGAGAATAATATCTGTGAGGGTACCCAAGGAGAGTTCCAAATGTGTGTGGGTAGAATATATATCCCACGGGGGTAAAATTGAAAAAAGTTGAAAAATTTTTTTTTTTGGACTTAGTCATTTTTCCGGCGTTTATCAGACTTTCAGATAGGGGAAATGTCAGTGAGCATTCCGATTTCAGTTCCAGAGCGATTCGCCCAATGAGTCCATGACATTTAGTCGTTTTCAGCCACTTTTCTGGATTTTTGAAAATTTCACTTTTTTGTTAAAATATCCACTAAATGAGGGAATAATATGTGTGAGGGTACCCCAGGAGAGTTCCAAATGTGTGTGGGTAGAATATATATCCCACGGGGGTAAAATTGAAAAAAGTTGAAAAATTTGTTTTTTTGGACTTAGTCATTTTTCCGGCGTTTATCAGACTTTCAGATAGGGAAAATGTCAGTGAGCGTTCCGATTTCAGTTCCAGAGCGATTCGCCCAATGAGTCGTTGATATTTAGTCGTTTTCAGCCAATTTTCTGGATTTTTGAAAATTTCACTTTTTTGTGAAAATATCCACTAAATGAGGGAATAATATGTGTGAGGGTACCCCATGAGAGTTCCAAATGTGTGTGGGTAGAATATATATCCCACGGGGGTAAAATTGAAAAAAGTTTAAAAAAATTTTTTTTTGGACTTAGTCATTTTTCGGGCGTTTATTAGACTTTCAAATAGGGGAAATGTCAGTGAGCGTTCCGATTTCAGTTCCAGAGCGATTCGCCCAATGAGTCCTTGATATTTAGTCGTTTTCAGCCAATTTTCTGGATTTTTGAAAATTTCACTTTTTTGTGAAAATATCCACTAAATGAGAGAATAATATGTGTGAGGGTACCCAAGGAGAGTTCCAAATGTGTGTGGGTAGAATATATATCCCATGGGGGTAAAATTGAAAAAAGTTGAAAAATTATTTTTTTTTGGACTTAGTCATTTTTCCGGCGTTTATCAGACTTTCAGATAGGGGAAATGTCAGTGAGCGTTCCGATTTCAGTTCCAGAGCGATTCGCCCAATGAGTCCATGACATTTAGTCGTTTTCAGCCAATTTTCTGGATTTTTGAAAATTTCACTTTTTTGTGAAAATATCCACTAAATGAGGGAATAATATGTGTGACGGTACCCCAGGAGAGTTCCAAATGTGTGTTGGTAGAAAAAATATCCCACGGGGGTAAATTTGAAAAAAGTTGAAAAAATTTTTTTTTTGGACTGTCATTTTTCCGGCGTTTATCAGACTTTCAGATAGCGGATATGTCAGTGAGCTTTCCGATTTCAGTTCCAGAGCGATTCGCCCAATGAGTCTTTGATATTTAGTCGTTTTGAGCCAATTTTCTGGATTTTTGAAAATTTCACTTTTTTGTGAAAATATCCACTAAATGAGAGAATAATATGTGTGAGGGTACCCAGGGAGAGTTCCAAATGTGTGTGGGTAGAATATATATCCCACGGGGGTAAAATTGAAAAAAGTTGAAAAAATTTTTTTTTTGGACTTAGTCATTTTTCCGGCGTTTATCAGACTTTCAGATAGCGGATATGTCAGTGAGCGTTCCGATTTCAGTTCCAGAGCGATTCGCCCAATGAGTCCTTGATATTTAGTCGTTTTCAGCCAATTTTCTGGATTTTTGAAAATTTCACTTTTTTGTGAAAATATCCACTAAATGAGAGAATAATATGTGTGAGGGTACCCCAGGAGAGTTCCAAATGTGTGTGGGTAGAATATATATCCCACGGGGGTAAAATTGAAAAAAGTTGAAAAAATTTTTTTTTTGGACTTAGTCATTTTTCCGGCGTTTATCAGACTTTCAGATAGGGGAATTGTCAGTAAGCGTTCCGATTTCAGTTCCAGAGTGATTCGCCCAATGAGTCCTTGATATTTAGTCGTTTTAAGCCAATTTTCTCGATTTTTGAAAATTTCACTTTTTTGTGAAAATATCCACTAAATGAGGGAATAATATGTGTGAGGGTACCCCAGGAGAATTCCAAATGTGTGTGGGTAGAATATATATCCCACGGGGGTAAAATTGAAAAAAGTTGAAAAAATTTTTTTTTTGGACTTAGTCATTTTTCCGGCGTTTATCAGACTTTCAGATAGGGGAAATGTCAGTGAGCGTTCCGATTTCAGTTCCAGAGCGATTCGCCCAATGAGTCCATGACATTTAGTCGTTTTCAGCCAATTTTCTGGATTTTTGAAAATTTCACTTTTTTGTGAAAATATCCACTAAATGAGAGAATAATATTTGTGAGGGTACCCAAGGAGAGTTCCAAATGTGTGTGGGTAGAATATATATCCCTCGGGGGTAAAATTGAAAAAAGTTTAAAAAATTTTTTTTTGGGACTTAGTCATTTTTCCGGCGTTTATCAGACTTTCAGATAGCGGATATGTCAGTGAGCATTCCGATTTCAGTTCCAGAGCGATTCGCCCAATGAGTCCTTGATATTTAATCGTTTTCAGCCAATTTTCTGGATTTTTGAAAATTTCACTTTTTTGTGAAAATATCCACTAAATGAGGGAATAATATGTGTGAGGGTACCCCAGGAGAGTTCCAAATGTGTGTGGGTAGAATATATATCCCTCGGGGGTAAAATTGAAAAAAGTTTAAAAAAATTTTTTTGGGGACTTAGTCATTTTTCCGGCGTTTATCAGACTTTCAGATAGCGGATATGTCAGTGAGCGTTCTGATTTCAGTTCCAGAGCGATTCGCCCAATGAGTCCTTGATATTTAGTCATTTTCAGCCAATTCTCTGGATTTTTGAAAATTTTACTTTTTTGTGAAAATATTCACTAAATGACGGAATAATATGTGTGAGGGTACCCCAGGAGAGTTCCAAATGTGTGTGGGTAGAATATATATCCCTCGGGGGTAAAATTGAAAAAAGTTGAAAAAATTTTTTTTTTGGACTTAGTCATTTTTTAGGCGTTTATCAGACTTTCAGATAGGGGAAATGTCAGTGAGCGTTCCGATTTCAGTTCCAGAGCGATTCGCCCAATGAGTCCTTGATATTTAGTCGTTTTCAGCCAATCTTCTGGATTTTTGAAAATTTCACTTTTTTGTGAAAATATCCACTAAATGAGGGAATAATATGTGTGAGGGTACCCCAGGAGAGTTCCAAATGTGTGTGGGTAGAATATATATCCCTCGGGGGTAAAATTGAAAAAAGTTTAAAAAAAATGTTTTTGGGACTTAGTCATTTTTCCGGCGTTTATCAGACTTTCAGATAGCAGATATGTCAGTGAGCGTTCTGATTTCAGTTCCAGAGCGATTCGCCCAATGAGTCCTTGATATTTAGTCGTTTTCAGCCAATTTTCTGGATTTTTGAAAATTTCACTTTTTTGTGAAAATATCCACTAAATGAGGGAATAATATGTGTGAGGGTACCCCAGGAGAGTTCCAAATGTGTGTGGGTAGAATATATATCCCACGGGGGTAAAATTGAAAAAAGTTGAAAAAATTTTTTTTTTGGACTTAGTCATTTTTCCGGCGTTTATCAGACTTTCAGATAGCGGATATGTCAGTGACCATTCCGATTTCAGTTCCAGAGCGATTCGCCCAATGAGTCCTTGATATTTAGTCGTTTTCAGCCAATTTTCTGGATTTTTGAAAATTTCACTTTTTTGTGAAAATATCCACTAAATGAGAGAATAATATGTGTGAGGGTACCCAAGGAGAGTTCCAAATGTGTGTGGGTAGAATATATATCCCTCGGGGGTAAAATTGAAAAAAGTTTAAAAAATTTTTTTTTGGGACTTAGTCATTTTTCCGGCGTTTATCAGACTTTCAGATAGCGGATATGTCAGTGAGCATTCCGATTTCAGTTCCAGAGCGATTCGCCCAATGAGTCCTTGATATTTAATCGTTTTCAGCCAATTTTCTGGATTTTTGAAAATTTCACTTTTTTGTGAAAATATCCACTAAATGAGGGAATAATATGTGTGAGGGTACCCCAGGAGAGTTCCAAATGTGTGTGGGTAGAATATATATCCCTCGGGGGTAAAATTGAAAAAAGTTTAAAAAAATTTTTTTGGGGACTTAGTCATTTTTCCGGCGTTTATCAGACTTTCAGATAGCGGATATGTCAGGGAGCGTTCTGATTTCAGTTCCAGAGCGATTCGCCCAATGAGTCCTTGATATTTAGTCATTTTCAGCCAATTTTCTGGAT